>NC_045554.1:23579596-24200533 GCF_009769535.1 Thamnophis elegans
ACTTTTCTACCCCCTTGAATTGCTGCACAGAAACAAACTGCACACACAGGTCAACAAACGAGAGAGCTGTGTTCAATTGCTGTGTGTTATGTTCTACACAATAAATCCATTTCTACTCAACTATCAGCTTGTAGTCCACACATGGGTTTCTCTGTGTGCTGAAGCATCCGACTCCATGTTACCCTTACTGAGCTTTCCTTGGGCCCCGAGGGGGTCACACATCGCTGGAAGTGACTAACAGGGCAATCCCTGTCCCATCCCTTTGCTCTCTCTGTTCAGTTTTATTATAGTTGTTAGTTTAATTTTTAGCATTGTGCTGTCTTAATCTTTTAACTATTTTTACTTGTTTCATAAGTAAAATGAAAGCAGCCCAGAGTCACCTTGTAGGGGAGATGGGCAGCAAAGAAAACAGGAATAGATAAATTCATAAACCTTGTTGACGCAGGGTCGCTCCATGGCTTAAGATCTACAGCTTCAGTGGCAAACTGCCAAACCAAAGCTATCCCTATGTCAAGCCCAGCCCGTGGCCCCTTACCTGTTCAGAGTCTACTGTAATGTTGGCAGCAGACGAGTTGAAGAGATGGTCCCACCAGTGATAGGTGAACTCCTCAGCTGAGTCGTGCCCCACCTGGGTCAGGAGGAAGCAGGGTCACAGATCTGGCCTACAAGCTTGAAATGCTCCCAGGTCATTAAGGACCATGCTTGGAAGGAACCTTAAAACAAGAAAGTTACTGTCTACAACCCACCAGATTCTCTGGTAGGCCTCCAGTTTGTCCCCACCCATCTAACCAGGAATTCCATGCTAAGCATAGATAATTCTTTGCAGACTTTACGTAAAATCTGGACTATGGTGCGGTAAGTGCAGAAGCATTTTACAACTCAAGAATATGAAACTGGTGATCCTCAAGGCCGGACTGTACTTATTTGGGTAATCCTGGCAGGCAAGAACGTGCTTAGGAACTGTCAAAGCGAGCCCCGAGTACTACCACAGGACCAAAGGTCGGCTTTGCTCAGAAGAGCCAAAGGCGGTTTCGCTGCCTCTCTAGGCAGATATCCCCCCTCCTCCCACTCAAGTCTCACCCTTCCTTACCCCAGCTGTGTTGCATTTTATTTTGACCTTTAATGCTTCAGCGATCCCATTTTCTTTTTTCCCAAGTCCTTTACCTAAAAGAAAAGAAAAAAAATTCTTCCTCCTTTTCATTAAGAAACACATTGAAGTGAACCTAAGGAGAAACCGGCAGCTCTTCCTTCAAGGAACCAACTTGAAGTATGATTTCTGAGCTAGACTTACAACTGACGGTGGTCCTTGACTTTCAACCATAATATAGAGGGGCATTTCCATTGCTATGTGAGGGTTATGCCTTATTCTATGATATTTTTTCCCTGCAGTTATAAAGTGGATTATAGGTTGCTAAGTGAAACCAGCTTCCCCACTGACTTTGCTGTTGGAAGCTGGCTGGGAAGGTCACAAATGGCGATCCCTTCATAAATACACAGCAGTTGCCAAGTGCCTGAATTCTGATCAAATGACCCCGTGGTGGTAGGAAGTGTGAGGACCAAAGCCAATTTTTTCAGCACCAATGTAACTTTGAAGGGTTGTTAAATGGTCATAAATCAAGGTCTACCAATATCATGTCATCCAATCCACACTTAGGAGGCTTGTTATTCAGAACTGTCAAATACTTTACTTCAATCAGTCAAGATATGTCTTCATAAATCCACTTTAATAATGCCTGTGTTGTTTAAGGACTTCCAGTCCAGTCTCTTGATTATTTGCATCAGAATTATCCTAGCTAGGATGATTAATGTCAGGCAGATTGGATAATGGGAAGAGTTAATCCTTCCATCCAAAAGGAGTGTTTGTTTGAACCATATTTAATGAATGAAAATCCAGAAATTTGCACCTAATATGCCACAACAGACAGCGTTCTTGGCACTTTCCTGCTTCCAATTCAGCAAGATTTGCAGGAGTAAATTATATGGAAAGCAGTATTTCAGAAAATCATTTAATTTATCCTTAGATCCTTATTTATTTAACTATCACATTTGTATCAGTCTTTTCCTTATTATATGGCAAATCTGGCCCAGAATTTCTATTCAGCACCAAGTGACCCATTTGTTGCGCAGAGTTGCTTTTGGTGAGATGGGCAGCTTTGATTAATAAACAAAAACAAAGTTTCTGCTCTACTTAAGTGTGGATAAACAAACTTAAAACAGGTGAAGCCCTGCACCTTTTTTCCATCCATGCTTCTTCAACTGCTCCTTTGCAAATTCCAGCCCTTTGCTTGTGGTCGGTACTGTCATCTTCTTCTTTTTTTCTTCTCCTCTTTCAGAAAATCACCCATGATTGAGCTGGATGAAAATCCCTAGTTCTAAAGCCGATCAGTCCTTATTCTGCCTCCATGACCACCAGCTGATCGAAAGAGAAACATCCAGTGAGGGAGAGGCACTCAGTTTAGAGTTGCAATATGCAGCCACGTATGATGGGATCTTAAAACAAACGCCTAACAACAGTCTTTATTTCAAGAATGTAACAGCAACACCAGGAATCCGGCTTTGATTTAAGTCAATGTGCACAATTATAAAATCAGCATACATGTTTGGGGATTGTTATGTGTGTTGGGCCTGGTCTCTGGGTGATCTGTGAATTTCGTTGTATAGTATACTGTGTATGTAAATACAATGACAATAAAGTAAAGTAAGTAAAGTAAATAAAGTAAATATGTTTCTCTCATGTAGAAGCCAGAGGCTGATGGTTCCTGGTTTAAAGAAAAGTTGCCCTGGGCAAATCTTGGAGGAAATAGCTGCGTTTTCCCTATTGCTCAGTTGCCCAGGAGAGCAAACGGCAAGAATGAGCCCGCTCTCGCCCGTTTCAGATACAAACTCTCCCGCCTTTGCTTTTTCTCTCCTGAACTTCCGGCAGCCGGGAAACTTATTAGAAGACTCCGATTTTCCTCTCCCGGTTTCCAGCCCAACTGCTGCACTGAAGGCCCCGCTCTGCCCAGGAGGCTCCTTCCCTACTCCGAAGGCCTCCTTTTCATTGACTTCCCCCGGGATTGAGGCCAGAGAGTCCAATCCGGGCAACCACCGGGGGGGGGGTGTTGAGCGTATTTGCCGTTCAGGCGGCGTCGGCCTCCGTTCCTGCCCGGGACACAGGCGCGCCTCCTGCCGTGGATGCCAGACAACCATCCTTCCCAGCCAGCAAGCGGCCTCTGCGGCGGATGGGAACTGGAGTCTCGTCCGGCCCTGCCCACCGCTTGCCCCAGCCCGGCCCGGGAGCCCAAAGGCGGCTCTCGCCGCTTACCCCGCTCGCCCGACCGACCGCGTGGTCTCTCTCTCTCTCCTCTCTCTTCCCCCCCCCCCCCGCTGGGCCCGAGGCTTCCGGGAAGGGCGGGCTGGGGCTTGCGGGGTCGTCCTCTGATTGGAATGGCATAGGAATGCTGCCGGAAGCGAGTCTTCGGATTGGCTGGAAGGACTAAGTAGGTACGATAGGCCTGAAAGAATCTTCTCATTGGACAGAGACATTGCCCAACCCCCGGATTCTTCAGCACGCCCGAAATAAGGCCGCCCGTTGGATTCACGTAAAAGGAATAAGGCTTCGGATTGCTGGTGGGAATCGGGGCGCCTGATGTTCCGAACAGCGCCCCTGCAGGTGTGGAGGGTCTTTGCGCAAAGAGGCGGCGGGGGAAGCGAAGCCGCGGGCGGCCCCTAGAGGCCGGCTGGGTTAGAGCCGCCTCGGTTACTGAGGGGCTGCGCTGGAAGAAAGCCTCCGAGCCTTCCCGACCTGACGCGCCGACTCCTTCCCACCGATTGGGAACAGCTCCGCTCCGTCTTCAGAAACAGCGCCCCCCCCCTCGCCTCTGCCTCGTTGTCCCAAAGGGGCCTTTTCCCCCAAGAGGCGCCTGGACTTCCCGCTTTTTCTCTGAAGACGTTTCGCTTCTCACCCAAGGAGCTTCTTTCCGCTTCTCGCCAAAAGGTCTTCAAAGAAAAAGTGGAAAGTCCCGCCTCTTGAGGGGAAAAAGCCCCTTTGGGGCAACTGAAGGCTGGGAATCTCCACAGACACCTCCTCGTTCTCTACCCGAGTAGGGCCGCCTGGCTCCCCCGGAAACGGAGGCCGCACGGGCAGTAATTTCGCTTCCCAAGGTTGGGAGACGGTCAGCCCTGGCCTTTCCTCGCTTCACCAAGGGCCGCTCTGAAGACCCCAAGCGCCAAAGGCTCCTCTGCCCTTTTCCTGGGGAAAGTGGAATAGAGGGGGCCCTTTCGCCCCCCATAACTGGTCTGCCCGCCCCAAGGGCCCCTCTGGAGGACCACCCAGGGGGTCGATGCTGCATGGGGGGGAGGCAGCACCTGGTGCGGCTCACCTGTGATTCCAGGAGACCTGGGGCGGGGGGGGTGCTCCTTTCTTAGCTCTAGTGCCCCCCCCCCCAGTCCCTTAAGCAGTGTTTCTCAGCCTTGGCAACTTTAAGTCCTGTGACTTCAACTCCCAAATCCCCCAGCCAGGGTGACATGGCTCCTCTGCTGCTCAATCCCTCCCCCCACCTGGAAGCAGAAGAACTTGTGGGAAGTCGTGTGGAGCTTCATGGAGGGAGGGGCTTAGTGTCAGGAAGAATTTGGCTTCTGCCCTATGTCTTGTGTGCAACCTCTGGGAAGATGCAGAAGTCGCTCCTCTGCATGGAGGCCTCCCCTCCTTCCCTTTCTCTCAATGCCCATCCCAACCCAAAGCCTACTGACCACACCTCTCCCTTTTCAGAGCTCCATTGATAATACATTTTTTTGTGTAATGTGTTTCCTCCAGTTGGCATATTGGAACTTTCAACATCAGCTCTGGATCGCTTATTTTTTCTCCCAAAACAGGAAGAACAATTGAAGACTCCCCCAGAACATACAAAAGGAATCTAAGGAAAGAAATGGATTTCCAGAGTTTTGATATGTTCCACAGTCACATGAGCATGTCAGATTTATAAAGCTTCTCCTAATTGAGAGGTTGAGGTTCCTATGCGATCTTGATCAATTGGAAAAATAATCCTACAGTCAACACCAATAAGGAATGAAAGATAAAATTACTCTCGAACAACTCCCCCCCCAATTCACTTTCCTGAGAGGACAAAAAAAAGTGGGTGTTTTCATCCCTGGAATCACCAAACCATCACAAAAATATCCATTTTCCATCTTGTTGCCAAGGAGGACTAGCTCTTTGGGTGAAGACTACTATCAGGCACAAAAAAACCCCAGAAACCAGGTTGTTCAAATGAGTACACATTTATTCCATGCCACCTCTAAACAAGAATCTGAACTACTAATGGTCAGACCAAATTGGCAGTCGATAAGAGTCGGTGGAATTCAAGGAGGGCCGGATTTAGATCTCTTGTGGGCGCGAAGTGATCCTGGCTGCTGATGTGCATCTCCATCCCTGCCCCCTCACTGGGAGGTTTATAAAATTCCCCCTCCTGTGCACACGCTCCTTCAGCCTCTCTCTCTCTCTCTCTCTCTCTCTCTCTCTCTCTCTCTCTTATAAAATTCCGCTCCTGTGCACACAATCCTTCAGCCTCTCTCTCCCCTCTTTCTGGATTCGCTCCGATGTTTTTTAAACCTCTTCTGTATAGAGACCAGGTTATCAGCCACGTGAGACATACGCTGTGTTTCTATGGCAAAGCAATCCCCTCCCAAACAACACGCAATGCCAATTTAGAAGCCCCGAGCAGCTGAGGTGAAGCAGCAGTCTGGGGGGAGGGGAGGGGGCTGAGCTTTGACAGCCTCGGTGGCAGCCCGCCAGCTCTGAGAGAGAAAGAGAGTAGGGGAGGGAGGGGCTGCTCAAAGCAACAGAAGAAGAAAAAATTGTGAGGGAAGCCCGCGGTCTCCACATGGAGTAAAAATGTCTTCTCCTCCCTCAGCCATTGGCAACAGCTCCCAAGGACGCGCGAGCAGGAATGCGCTTGGGTCGAAGAATATACGCTCCCTGTTGCTAGGAGAGCCTCAAGGCGGCTGGAGGCTTTTTCGTAACTTAAGAAAAATCGGGACTTTTTAAAAAAAAAACGGGACGAGGGACAAATTGTTCAAAAGAGGGCTGTCCCGGCGAAAGCGGGACGTCTGGTCACCTTAGCCAAGCTCCTAACTGCAGCTGAAACCTTTTCAAAGTCTTCATTAAATACACTTGGTTTTACTCAGCCTTTCCTGGGCCACAAAATCCCAGTGGTCCAACAAATTCCAGAATTCAAAAACCAAAATAAAAAAATAAAAGTCAGAATTCCAGATTTTCAAAACATCTGTGGACATCTAAAGGCAAACAAAAGTCATAACCAAGAAAAGACAAGCTTTTAAAATACTAGGCAACGACTAAATGTCGGACACAGTGGCAGGGTTTTTGGACGCACTGGTGCTGTGTCTGCCATAGAGGCAGGACGCCTCTATGTTGGACATAGCGCCAGAGGGGCAGGGCAGCTTTTGCCCACTTTCAAGAGGCGAAAGCTGCTCTGCCGCCCTGGCGCTATGTCAATTCTTAGCCTTGTGCTCTTAATTACTTTTATTGTTTTGGATAAAGGAATCTAGGAATACTTGTTAGACATGCATATGACACAATACTGAGTAGGAAAGTTAATACTTCAGATGAGAGATTTACATTCAAAGTAATCTTGATAGAGTGGAGAAATTGTTGAAAGCAATAGAACGACATTTGACATATACTGTATAAAAGTGTCCTATTTATTTCCTGCAATAAGAAACAAAAAATAAATCAAATGCAAACACGGCCTTGATAATAGTGATTTTCCGCCTCCTCCTGCAGAAGGCACTTTGTTTAGAGCCTATTTTAAAACATTTAAGCAGAGTCATCCACGTGGTGACTCTAGCAGCAACTAGCCTAGCCTGCCTGGCCCTGGCTAGACCACTAGCATTTTTGATGCAGCTGGAAGGTATGTGGGTCAGAGGGAGGGGCAGTGGGGAGGAATTCAATTTATTTGTAATGTAAGTAATTGTAATTTGTTTTTATTATGTGTGTGTGTGTGTGTGTGTGTGTGTATTTTTTTACCCGCCTCTGCTGGCGCGTGGGCTGGCACATCTATTTTTATTTTTCATTTTTTTCATTTTTCATTTTATTTTTTACTTTTTTAAGCCATGCCGCCTCGATGCGCCATAGAGCGAAACATGTCCTGGTTTGTGGCCGGGCGGCATGCACTTTAAAGTGCAAGCGTGCCGCCCGGCCACAAACCAGGACATGTTTCGCTGAATGGCTGGCCGCCCGAAAGACATACTGGCACTTTAGAGCTCGGCCGCCATTCAGCGAAACATGTTTCGCTGAATGGCGGCCGAGCCCTGCCATTTAGAGTGCCGGCATGCCTTTAAAGTGCCGGCTTGCCTTCTGGGCCGGCATTTTAGAGCTCGGCCGTCATTCAGCGAAACATGTTTCGATGAATGGCGGCCGAGCCCTGCCGGCACTCTAAAAAGCTGATTGTATTCCTCCTTTGCTAGAGTCCCCAAGCAGTAGTAGACGCTGTGGGAGTGATTGTGGGGAGCTGCGAGGTCCGGGCGACCCTCGCTCCCCAACTCGCTCCGCACGTCACTGAGTGTTGGGACAGCACAAGGACCTTAGGCAAATTCTAATCTAAGTTTGCCAGTGAAATGAAGATCTCTGGCAAAGAATTGAGAGGTTTCCACTTCTGAAAAACTCCTTGGGAAGACAGGAAACCTCCAGCAGTCAGAGGAGCTTTAGTAGGAAGGGTTCTTAGTGGATCAGAAAATGCTTGACCTGCGCTCCACTTCTGAGCAATTTACATTTGGGACAAGAGTTCATCCAAGTTCTTAATTTTTTTTAAAAAGTGGCTCCAAGCCCAACTTTGAACTCAAAGGAGCAATGAGGTTTTGGAGCATCTGCCTGTAGTACAGAGGTCTTCTCCTGGGACCATGTAGAAGAGACCAGAGATTGATATTGAACCTTTTATCTCAACTTTTCCAGGCAGCTTAGAGTGCTACAAACTATTGATCAATAAAGTGGTCTTGTCACAATAGCCCTCACAAATATCTGTCCATGTCAATAAAAAAACAAAATATTCTAGTTTACAGTTTCACACGTGCAGATTCTTTTTGGATATTGCATGACATAGGTGACATTTTCTGTGTCTTTATTACAGTAATGTTGAGGCCATCTATAAAACATAAAAATTCCCTCTCAAGTTTTGGGCCTGCGTAAATTTTACATTTCTTACCTATATCTTTTCCCATGTTTCCATCATTATTGGTTCTTCAAAATTTTGTGCCCATTTTATCATACAGTCTTTAACCAGCTCTGTTTCAGAATCTGTTTCTATCATATATTGTATAACCTTTTTATATGCATTTGACTCTGGTCCCTAATTTGTTTTACTCAATTATCCTCATTTTGCATAATACCAATTTTCTGGTCTTTCCATCTGGCCTGTAGCTGTCCATACTGAAACCAGGTTTGAATTACCCTTTCCTCTTTTGGTACATTCAGAGGTTTTAACTATAATACACCTCTTTCTATATTGAGAAGCTCTCTGTATGTAGTTAAATCCTGTTTTTGTTCTATGCTTATGTTCTCTATCGCGTCTCTGAGTACTGCCCACATAGGTATCTTATCATTTAATTTATATTGATATTTTTTCCAGACACGCAATAGAGCATTCCTTAAAATATGGCTTTTAAAAATCTTATCCACCCTCTTATCATATATTAAATAAGCATGCCAACCATATACCAAATCATATCCCTCAATGTTCAGTATTCTATCCTCTGTTAAGTTGATCCAATTACTAATTGTTGATAAAACTGCTGCTTCATATAATAATTTTAAAACCTCCTCTTTCATGTACGTCTTGCATTATTTTAAGTTTTATTCTCGGTTTCTTCCCTGCCCAAACAAATTTATTAATACCTTTCTGCCATTCTTCCAAATTTGTATCTTTTTTGAGTATTGGTATCATTTGAAGAAGAAATAGAAACTTAGGCAAAACATTCATTTTTACTACTGCTATCCTTCCCAGCAAAGACAGTTGTAATTTCCCATTTGTTCATCTCTACCTGTATTTTATGCCATAATGGTTCATAATTATGCTTATATAATTTCCCGTTTGAGGTTGTGATATAAACTCCTAATATATAACCTTTTTTACTATCTTGCATCCTGTTATTCTTTCTAACTCTTCTTTTTGATTTGTAGTCATATTTTTAACTAGCATCTTTGTTTCCCTAGATTTATTTTAAACCCAGATACTTGACTGATTGATTGATTATGTTCATTAAACCTATAGCTGATTTCCCCGGTTGGGTTAAAGTTACAACCAAGTCGTCCGCAAATGCTCGTACTCTTTATTCGTATTGCCTAATCTTAATTCCCTGTAAATCATCTGACCCACGTATTTTATTTGGCAATAACTCCAGGGTTAAGATAAACAATAAAAGATGTTTTATAGATGGCATTTAGATCCTAAAACATTAGCTTGTATGTATCCGAACTTACAATCTAAATGCTGGAGATGTGATTGTGCTGATGCTACGTATTATCATATATGGTGGACTTGTAAAAAAGTCAAAGCATTTTGGATAAAAATATGGTGGATTACTCAAAATATTCTTAAAAAGAGGATAAAGTTTACTCCTCAGTTATTTTTGTTAGGTATAATTACAGATTGTACAGTCACAGAGACTAATTTGATTCTGAATTTAACAACGGCAGCAAGATTGTTGGTGGCGCAGTACTGGAAGAAGGAAGAAGTGCCTACTATTCAAGAATGGAGGTTAAAAGTAACAAGCTTAGCAGAGATGGCTAAATATCAGCATACCTCAAGGACTATTCAGATGAGAAATACAAGCTGGAATGGAGAAGATGGATTGATTATATTCAAAATAAATATAGGACTAAGAAATTTCAGTTAGCTTATGAATGAATGAACAAGGAATGTTACAATTTATCTAGTTAGCTTTACAAAAGGGGAGTTAAAGTACAAGCGAAGGTATGATGTTAAAGTAAGTTAGTTTATTTTAGTGTATGATTGTTAAATGTTTATACCCTGTATTTGCTCTGGGAGTTTGGGGGGGGGGGTAGGGGGGTGTGGGATTGGGAGAGGGAGGGAAGGGGAAAGGTATACAATTGTAAAACGTATTAAAACTTTTAATAAAAAAAAGTAATGTTGAGGCCAAGCTAGCTGTAACTCAGGCAATCTGCAAAGGTTCTTGTAGAACTGGAAGAGCCAGAAGGTTGACTTCTGCTATTAGTTGGCACCTTGTTAGTGCTGATGAGCAGCTGGAGAATCAGAAGGGCCTTAGTGCCCTCCCCACCTTTCCTTAGCGACTGGTTGCCATCATGACCCCATTGATGCAACAAGTTCTCTCATCCATCCTATCCACCATAGCGCCAAACCTCCCTCCCTGCCATATTTTGCCCAGGGGCAGCTGATGCGCTTCTCATTATTTTGGCTACCCTCTTCCAGCTCCACAACCTTCTCCTCTTTCTCTGGTGAAGAACCAGAACCGTACTTTGGTCTTCCACAGCAGTCGGACCACGGGATACAAGAGCTTAGATCACCGTTCCTAATGATTCCTGACGCACAATCACTCAGCAGCCACAACCTGAGCTGATATTTTAATCAAGCGATGCCGTGATATCCAAAATCCCATTCCTTTTCGATGCACCACATATGCGATACTCAGATTCTTTGCAGCTTCATATAACAATGCACATCCTAGGCTGCATTAATAAAAAAAGCAAAATAGACTCAAGTTCACACAAAGTGTTAATATCACTTTGGTAAGACTGCACTTGGAATACTGCATCCAATTTGGTTGCCATGATACACAAAAGATTGAGATTCTAGAAAGAGTGCAGAGAAGAGCAACAATGGTTATTAGGGGACTGGAGGCTAAACCAAGAAGAGCAGTTGCAGGAATTGGGTATGTCTATTTTAATGAAAATATGGACTTGTGGGAGACATGATAGAAGTGTTCCAATATCTAAGGGATTGCCACAAAGAAGAAGAGATCAACCTATTTTCCAAAGCCTCAGGAGAGAAGGCAATGGATGGAAACTCCATTGAGAACCATTCTATTATTCTGTTAGTTGTATTTCCTGGAAACCTCTAAGGTGATGAGAGTTTTAGGCTGATCTATCTCCAGAACATGAGTTTGAGGAAAGCAAGTTTGATCAGAGATGGTAAAGAAAATGTAACCCTTGAGATATTTCAAAACACTTGATATGCTACAACCTTGCCGCTTTGTAGGTAGGAGTGGATAACACCTCTGAGGCAGCTGGTGCCAGCAAGCTGGTTCCCTGAGCCAACTGCCCATCGGTTGAAGGGGCAGCTGTTCCTCCACCAGGAGCAAGTGCAGGAAATTAAATCAAGCCGACTTTGGTCTTGTTTCATCCACGTCATCCTTCTGAGCTTTTCCTTGCTTCTTGTTTTCCCAGTAATGTGGGAGGGGAAAAAAGAAACAAGATATGGAGACATAATGCAGCCTGTCTTCCTTGAAATTTAATTCTCGAGTTGAAAGTTACGTAAGCATTTCTGTTTATAAGTCCACACTCGCTCTTCTGCTGGTATTTCAGGCTTTCAGCCCCAAGCAGCCCCAAACAGAAATGAAGCCGGTCTGGTGGCTATCCCTCCTCCTGGTCTTTTGGGACCCATTTCTGGCAGATGGAGGTAAGGTTACAAAATTTGAAAAGATTTGATCCTTTTGCAGGAGCCAAAAATGGAGAAGAACCACTCATGGCAGTAAAATCTGTCCTTGAGTCATTGATTTGGAAAACTAATCCTGTTTTTGTCAATGTGCAGTCCCTTAATGAAAAATAGACTTGTGTAGAAGAGCATCTACCTGATTACAGTTTTCAATATTAGATTCGGAGATCAAATGGAAGAAGCCTCGGTCTCCCTTTGTTTCCCTTGTCTGAAGGGAGCTTTTCCACAGCCACTCCTTCTACCAGGAACTCCTACCCGGAGGGTCAGTGCTCCTGGGAATGAACCACAGAAGATCTTCTATCTGGCACTCTCTAAAACCTCTTGCACTTTATTTTCAGCTGGTTCTCTGAACTGCACAAGCAGTTAGCTAGCTGTTTGGCTGAACCAGTGTGAAGTGGCTGAATCACACCACTGATTAAAGAGGTGTTAAGGAAGTAGCAACATGGTCTGCCAGTCTCATCAACTCCTTAACTCAAATACACATTTTCTTGAGCTCAGGCAGTTTATATGAGCCCAGAAAAATCGAGGCTGTTGAAGGAGCTGAAGTGAAGGCCATGAAGTCCCTCAGCATCTCTTCTGCTTTGTATCTGGAGCTGCACAACTCAAGAACTAGGTGGTCCCCAGCTGCAGTTTGGCATGATGGTCATGTGTAAATGGAGTCATGGATTTGTGGTGATACACTGGAGGCGATTTTGTCAATCATGTTAGCTGGAGTCTGCAACATATAGACTTTGGCTTCTCCTGACTTACTGACAGAAAGGTGCCGTTAGGTTAGGGTAGAGAGAATGAAGCACTGGCTCTTCCTCACCCGCTTTGTCTCTACTTCTCTGTTCTCTCTTCCTGTCTGACTGGTGGTAATTGGGTGTTCTCATCTGTTGATGATGCTTTAGGATATATTTTTTTTAAGTAGAAGAGGAATCATGCCTCTCACTTTACATTCATAAATACTAAACACATACAGTATTCTGCATTCCTCCAAACCAACCATTATGTTTCTTTCAACCACTCGGTTTTGGAGTTGATTTTTTAAAACAAACAAACAAGAAAACTATGGTAGTGCTTTCCAAGAAAAAAGTACACAGCCCAGCCACAATGAACCCTAAAAGAAAATATGCGGTGTAACTCTTATCTACTGTGTAAGAAAGCCAGTGAGATCTCTGTCTGGCCTTCGTAATTACAAGCGCCTCTTCCTTGTACAGGAAAAACTCCCCCCTCCTCGGGTCCGCACCCAAAATGGAGAACTCCAAGGACAGCGGATCAGGGTGAGAGGAGCTGAGAAGATGTGGAGGTTTTCTTGGGAATTCCCTACGCAAAACCCCCTATTGGATCTTTGCGGTTTTCCCCTCCGCAACTGGCAGAACCCTGGACTGGTGTCAGAGAGGCAACCTCTTACCCGCCCATGTAAGTGAAGAGCTTTTGCCAAGTCAAAAAAGGTGCTTCCCTCTCTGCATCTGATCACAGAGTGATGACGGTTAACCATCTAGAAAAGCCTATGGCTCTTATGTTATCATCAGGAAGGATTGGTTAAAGAGCGTTTGACAGCCGCGAACGCTTGGGCCTCGCTGGTCCCAACCCAGGGAATGGAGCTGTCCAGCAGCCAGTGGAGCAGCTCCGCAAGAGTGGCCTTATGGGGGATGAAGGCAGCAAAAGTTGAGGAGGCCCAAGAAAGCCTGCAACTCAACCTTGTTAGTAGGGGTAGGAGCAGCTAGAATGGCCTCAACTTTGGACGTGGCTGGATGAATGCTGGCCTGGTCAATCCAATAGCCAAGGAAGGGAACAGCAGACACCCCTAGTTGGCATTTGGAGGCCTTCAAACGGAGGCCAGTGGCACGGAAATGCTGCAAGACCATCCACAGTATTTTGACAAGTCCTGGTCTGTCCTCCAAAATACAGGGTGACCCCAGGGATGCCATGGAGCTAATGCCAAACTGCAGACGGCGGCATTTAAAAGCCCCATGGTGCATGACGATTGTCTGCGCAGCCGCGGAGGCGTCATCAACAGGCAGCTGTTGATATGCCTGCGCTAATCTAATTTGGCAAAAATCTTACCCTTGCTTAGGACATGTAAAACATGTTGGACTACGGGCACTGGATAGGGGATGGGCTTGCAGGGCCTTGTTGACGGTGGACTTAAAATCTCTGCAGATCCTAATGGATCCATCGGATTTCAAGGGGACCACAATTAGGGTCTCCCAGGGGGCAAAGTCCACTGGCTCCAGAATGCCCTGTGCTAGAAGCTTATCAAGCTCTGCGTCAACCTTAGCCTTCAACGCGAGGGGCAGGCGCCTTGCCTTCAGACGAATGGGGGCGACCACTGGGTCTAGGCTCAGAGAGATAGGGGTCCCTGTATAGCAGCCTAAAGAGTGTGAGAAAACGTCTGCGAAGTCAGAAAGGAGGGAGGAAAGGTCATCCCTAGGGGCGGAGAGGAGCAGGTAGAGTGGGACCCCAGCAATAGGCAGCCCAAGAGCCCAGAACCAATCCAACCTCAGAAGAGAGGCTAAGGGACTTTTTACAATCAGGAGGGGAAGGTGGCCTGGAAATCGCCATAGGAAACCAGGAATGGCCGCAGCCTAATAACGAAATTGGGTTCCCCTGGTAGTCACGTAAACGGCAGTTATCGGAACCAGCTGGCTCTTCTTGTAGTGGGGCAAAAGAGTGCATAGGGAGTCCCAGGACATAATGGACCTAGCGGAGCCAGTGTCCAACTCATAGAGCAGTGCCGGCCTTCCAGTAGAGGAGGAGGAGATGGAGCTTACCCCAACCCCCCCCCATAGAGGAGGAAGAGGCTGAATCAACCAGCCACTTGGGGTATGCATCGGCCGCGTCCCCGACAGAGAGGCAATTTTGGTGGCGGGCAGTAGGAGGCGCCGGAGGGCGGTAGGTAGAAGCAGGCAGGCTTGACTGGCGGTGATCAGGCAGGGTGGACTTGCAGATGGATGCTAAGTGTCCCTTCTTGCCGCACTTGTGGCAGATGGCTGTGCGGAAGCGGCAAGTAGATCGGACATGCCTGCTGCCACAGCTGAGGCAGGAACGGCCATCTTTAGGTGAGAGAGACTGTAGGCGGTCAATAGCCAGGTCCAGCTTGGACTGGAACATGTCCGAGGCCTGCTGGCGGTAGATAGAGGAGGCAGGAACCTGAGGAGTCAGCAGGTTGAGGGAAATGGCGGAGATCAGGAGTGGACCGGTCAGCCCATTTCATAGGCACAGGCATCGTCAACAGCTATCTTAAGAATCAGCTTCAGAGCGGAAGAGAATCCGGCGATGCAAATGGACGACCCTGAGGCCGTAAATAAACTGTTCTAGGAGGGCCTCGTCCAGGTCAGCGAACTCACAGTTAATGGCCATAGCCCATAGGGTAGCCACGTATTGGCTAATAGATTGCCCTTCTTTCTGCACACAGTGGCAGAAGAATTGGCGCCTCACAAAATGGAAGGGCGCGGGCTCGTAGTGGGTCTTCAGCCTCGACAGGAGCAGGTCCCAGAGTAGACCGGGGTGGGAGCAGAGAGAGCTCGAGCCGTAGCGAACATCTCTGGTCCACAGTAATGGAGGAAAATGCCGCGCTTTCTGTCAATAGACAGATCGGTTAAGTCATGGGCCAGGAGGAAGCATTCAAAGCGTTCCATGAACGCGTCCCATGCCTCAGACTCCGGCCGAAGGTGAAAAAACAGTAGCGGCAGCCATGGGAGGCACGCAGTAAGGATCCAGTTCTCCAGCCCTCGTCGCCAGTTTTACGTTCTGAGGGACACAGACTGAGGAGACCGGTTAACTGTAACAGGAACCTTTTATTCAATACTACAACAGGCAAGACAAGACAACCCCCGTCTGACAGCTATTTATACCAGAAGCTGTCAGACGGGGAACCAATGAGAAACCCCAATTTTTCCTGCCAGCTGGCAGGCGCATCCAGGCCAATCAGAGGCGCCTTGCATAGCGCCATCTGCTGGCCAGGACACAACAAATAACAAGAAACAAGAAACAAAATCAGATCTGGAAGAGTAGAGTTCCTTGGCTTTTTTCCAACAAAAAAGTAAATGAAATTTAATGACTTAGGTTGGATTTTTATAAGTCTGATATATGTGTTGAAGAAAGCTGTAAGGTAGTTTTATATTATAAAATGAGTATGTAAATGCATGTTTTCTGTCCTTTTATGTAATTCCAAAAGTTTGTAAAATATAATTGAACACATTTGCAAATAAGAGAAGAAAAAGATTTTACTCTATAAACCTTTATTTTTATGTTATATATATAATTGAATGAAAGATTTAATGTAGTTTTGTGTTTAAAATTATATATAATAGTTGAGTGATTTTTAAAGTTTGTAAAATATCAAAACTAAAAAATGTTTTCTCCCTTTAGGGTTAAAAGATTGAAATAATATGGGGAATTGTTTAATAGAATTATAACAGTTTATTAATCAGTAAACAGAGGCATATACTAGTCCCCACAGCAAGCGGAAGCAGAGAAGGTCAAATTGACTCTTTTATTCAAGACGGTATATATTTAATTTTTTTTATTAAATTTTTTTAAAATTTTAATTTGAAACAAGTACAACATCTTTCTTTACATCTATAGAAAGTGTATCAGTCGATCACAAATAAACTTTGGTACATCTCCTCCACAGTCAACAAACATAACTCATATTAACTCGAGCATTTTAACTCAGATATTCATACATATCACCATTGTCATATATCCATTTTCATTTGACTGTAATTATTATTTAAAATATTAATAAAAGTAAAAAGGACAAAAGACAAAGCAGGGAAGAAAAAAAAAAAAGGAACACAGGTATATATTATTTTAAAAAAAAGTATATCAGCTGGTTACAACATGTTTTGGTGCATCTCTTCCATTAATTCATATTAATTCAAATATCTTAACTCAAATGTTTACCATATTAACATCATTATACCTCCACTTTTAGTTAACTATAGTTATTTAAAACATTCTTCATCCTTAACTATGCCAAAGAATTAATCCATAACACCTGCTGACATTTCATTTACTTGTTTGTAAAATCCTCTATTAACATCAAATCCTCATATCCTATTTTAGCTGAACATCCATAATATTTAGTTATATCATATATCATAACATTTTCCCCATATTAATTAACATTTAACTGTATATATTTTATTTAGTTTTTTAATAGTGATAATTATTGTGATTAATACCCTTTATATATAATCCAAAAATATTTCCAACCTTCCTTCTCATATCCAATTCTTATTTATCATATCAACTCCACATTATATACATTACTATCAATATCAATTATTATTCAGCTATATATTACAAATAAGAGTATTAGATTTAGCTAATTTTCAATTGTATTCTTCAGTCTATCAGCCTATGTCTCTCCAATAGCAAAACTTCCTTAGTCCTCTTACCATTCCTAAAACAAATTCCCCAAACGTTTTATAAGCAAGTCCAAACAGAAATATCTTCGCACCTTTTTGCTTAGGGTGCCTCTGACGTAATAACGTTGTCCTTGGCTTGTTCCAATCAATTTGTCTTTGACTTCAAGGGTGGTGTCGAAAGTTCTGCGAATAATGTTTCATAAAGTATAGATTCTTTAATGTTCTCATTCCTCCTGGAATCTGTCTTTGAGATAAATTTTTCTGTATGGCCCCCCTTCTTTCAAACGTTACATCTCTTTCTCTTTTCTGCCTCCGAAGTAGAACAGACGCCCGGCGTGTCAGCAAGTTGAGAGACTTCCTTTCTGACATTCTTCATTTGGATTTCAGGAGCACTCAAACATTCAACGTTCTGACTCTTTCTTTCATATTTTGATGTTAAAAACAAGAGATAGTCCTTTTTTTTCAGATTTTTTTCCAGATTTGCGAGAGTGAGCTTGCATTGGGAATACAAGCATTCTCACAATCCGATGGACCACTTCACGAATTCTAATTCCTAGGCTGCTTTGGCAATGAGACACGCACACACTGCAGACTGGGTGAAAATGGCAAGTCTCTATTCTTTTAGAGCGCCCCTTTATTAGGAAAGTTCAAAGAAAGCTAGTCAGCAGTTAATACAAAACAAAGGATCTCACAGTATGTTACAAATCACTTCTTGATTACACATTCTGGCAGAAAGGCAGGGAGGAGGGACAAAAGGTACTCTTTGATAAGGGGGGTAGGAATTGTAAATCATACAGAGAGCTACATTAGGCATATGGGAATGACTGATTTGTTACACGAGGCGGCAAGAGGATGCAAGGCTAATTCTGTGTGTTTATATCTCAGATAATAGAGGCCTCTCATCTCTGGTGTATCTGTGTATTGCTATTCACATAGACACTCGAAATGAATTCGGCTTCCTTATCTAAAACTTTCCCAGGACTGTTCTTTCCATATGGCTCTTGGCAAATGTTCACTGGGACCTTTTTGATCCAGATAGATATTGATCCAGATATTCTATCCTATCCTATTGATCCCAGCTAATTTCACCCAGCCAATTATGGGATAATTTCCCACATCTCCTCCTTTTTTATTTTTTAAATGGAAGCAATTGCCATGGGGTTGTTTCTTTCTCACAAATCCCCCTTCCATTGGATATCCAGGGATTATTAATTCTGATGTATTGACACTTATTAATAATGCGTGATGCTTCTGGATAGTTGCGTCCGCAATACTCTGCATAGTGGATCTCAATAATGGTATTATGCATGGCAACATAGTTAATCCCAAAAATATCATCCCAATAAAAAATAAACCTTGCTTCCAATTGTTAAAAATACCTCCAAGCCAACCGTCAGTGTCCAATATGCCTTTCCAAGTTTGTACAGGAACATGTGCAGTTTGTATCATAGTTCGAGTTATTTTTTCTATCACAATTCCAGAATCATCAATTTGTATACAACAATTACTAAGATTAAATTTACCATACACTCCGCCTTCGCAGCGAGCAAATAGTCTAAGGCTAAACGATTTTGCATAATATAAGTTCTTGACAATACACTTTCTTTTGCAAGCTTAGTTAATGCCAATGCAGTTCATTTGTAATTATTTCTAATACAGCTTGTAATCTAATAATGCGATTTATCATATATATCGGCGTTCTATATCCCCACGATCCGTCTTGTGCCCACGTCGCAGGATCATAATATGCAATAATTCTCTCAGGGGGCCACTCATCATCCTTCCAGTTACCTATTTTTATCCCTTTAGCAAGATCTATGGTACGTTTACGTCTTTCAAGAGTATCATATACAGGGACTCCCAGTTTTTGTTTTTTCTCTATAGGCATTAGGAAGAATGAAGGCTGAATCGCCCCTAAGATGCATGACCATACCAACCCGTGGGTAACATATTATAGGCAAAATTACCACATATCCAATATAACCCATCAGGTGAATTCCACACAATAGTATCATTTTCAGGGTCTGAAAGTCCTCGTAACTTAGTTACTTCCAGCAATGAGTTTTCAGGTTTGGTCATATTAGTTTGTGAAACCCAAGTGTTATTTTCCCACTCATTAGAACATTTTAAAAATCCCATAGGTTTATTTCTTTTAGTCTGATTATTTTTATTTCTGGTATAACATATGTGACCTATTATATGAGAGGTAACTTGCCAGGTTTCATTGAAGTTGTTATTAAAGGTGAAGTTCCCTTTCCATTGTGCTATTTCAGTATAGTTTGCTTCTTGTACATGCCATGGCCAGCGATCTCCCATAGTGGTTCCTCCACATACAAAACAATTTTTTAACATAAGTTCTGTAGCAACTTCTTGAGCCAAATTAATAAACATATTTTTTGCTTTTGGAGGTGTAGGTAGATCGTTAAGTTTAGCAATCTCCTGCTCATAACTCCAAAAAACTTTACAGGTTGATTTGTCAATTTTGTTGCTTCAGTCTTTATAATGATGTATCCATAAGGATCCTTTCCTGCTTTATCTATACCAATACCGTAATGATAGTATCGGGTGCCTAAAGTACCTGCTACCTGTGCAGAAAGGCAGAGTGGTGTGCAGTGATGGGATTGACAATCAGTAGTGACTGGAGTAATAGAAAGATCGAAATTGTTAGGTCCATAGCCACTTGTATACCAATATACCAATATACACTCGGTTGGGTATAGCCTCCATGTGCTGAAAGTGTCGAGCGAGTGAATAAGTATCTATGGTTTTGGATGTATGATTGTTCCCACGACTGTCCTCCACAGGTTACCCCCGCGGATCCTGTTCCTTGCCCTATAGCAATTGCTAAACATGTATCAAAACAAACAGTAATGGGTGCCATTCCCTTTGAAACATTATGGGCTATGTACCCTGATAATCTTTGTGCTGTAAGAAATTGATGTTTTAAACTAGTTGATCCTCCTTTATAGCCATAAACATAGATGCTACTTGTTATAGGTCCTACCGCTTTTGGTTCATAACATTGTATCCCATTTGGTGTATAGCACTGATTGTATTGTGTATTGTTATGTGTGCATGGTGGTATTAAGGTTCCATTGCATTCAGGTTTCATAGTATAATATATTAAGGTCATGGAAATTGTTTTGCCTTGTTTGGTTTTTTGTAAACAGGCTGTGCAAATGTCCTCTTTTATCTCTCTTTTGTTAGGTGGTGAAAACTGTCTCCTCCTATCTCTTGTTGATAACTCAATAGTGTTAAGAACCACTCACTAACTGGGGGAAATTTTATACTTGCTCTTGAGGTTACTTCTGTTTTTATTATTTTATTAGGTAACCCTTTTTGGTATTGTGTGCATTGATACCAACCTATAGAATTCTCTGTAATTTTTACTTTAATGTGTGATAAACAGCCGTTCTCTTTCGGGTGTGAAATACCTCTCACATTTTGGATTGCCTTTTTGAATTTTGCAGGCAAAAATTGCCATGTAATTAAACATGCTGCAGCTGGATTTTTCAAATAACAAGTTAAGGTAACTTGTGTATTGGCTTCTCCGTATGTATTGTGAGGGTAGATGCATATCCCTTGAGAATTGCAGTTTTCCCCATTGGAGTATGGAATGATCGCTCTTTTTGAGTGGTTGTGTGTGAAAGGAATTTCTTGAATATCCTCCACTATTCCCTTCTTATTTTTGCGTTCATATTCACATGCCCCCCATATAATTAAAAGCACAATTCCCATCCCCAACATCATTAGCAAAAGGTGCAACAGAAAATGCTTACAAGACATCGGAAGAGCCCAAAGATCCCAAAATCCCATTTCCTGTCCAGGCGAAGGTCCTCTGAAAAATGGGCATCGGGGCTGATGTACTCTGGGAACATATGACCGGCCAACGACCTGTTCCGGACGGATTTTCATCTTGAGTACTAGATGTCAAAAGAGGGGTCAATAGATCTTACGTGGTAATCGTTAGAAAAAGGATTATCGAGAGCTTGTTGTACTGTGGGTGTAATACGAAGTTCAGTGTGAGAAGGATTGGTACTGTTCAATTATCACAATGTCACACGGGATCCTGCAGTCAATGCACAGCTCACAGGAATAACAGTGGGAGCAGCAACAGGCTTCGCAGGGGCACGGGCAGAACCAGCACATTGGTCGCAATAGAAACTTTAGTCGTCTGTTGTTTGAAACAAAAGGGATAGGCTTGCTTCGGGATCCTTTTTATCATCTGTCTTCACTGGTCTCTCATGAAACGGTCGTATGCATCTTCCAGGAACCCACAACACTCTGTCCGGGAGTTGCACAGCAGCGTATCCACGTCCCCAAGTAACGAGCTCCACTGGGCCCTTCCACTGAGGGTCTGGCAATTGTCTGTAATAAACAAGAGGGCGGGGAGAAACTACGCTATGCTGAAAATGTCTTCCCCCAGCTGTGGAAGCTATGGGTGAGCCTGTAATATTCGAAAAATTCTGTGTGTATAAGGCTTTGCTTAAACGGTTTTGGATTTCAGGCAACCCTATCTTAAAGGGGCCTTGCTGTTTATCAAGCATCATTTTTAGTGTTAAATTTGCTCTTTCTACAATTCCTTGTCCTTGGGAATTGTATGGGATGCCAAATTTATGGACAATTTTCCATTGATCACAAAAGGTAGCGAATGCAGCGCTACTGTATGCGGGTCCATTATCTGTTTTAATCTCCAGGGGGCTTCCTAAAACTGAAAAAGAGCGCATACAATGGTTGATCACTTGTTTGGTTGTTTCCCCCCGCTGTGGGCTTGCAAAAATAAAACCTGAAAAGGTATCCACTGTGACATGAATATATTTCCAGGGTGTAAAAGAATGGTATTGTGTAACGTCCATTTGCCATATCTCACATCGTTTAATTCCTTGGGGGTTAACTCCCATAGGAATTGCGTTACCTTGCCTGCTACAGGTTGAGCACTGCTGGATGATCGCTACAGCCTCAGTTTTTGAAATTCCAAACATCTTCACTAAGGCTTTTGCATTTTGATGAAAATACTCATGGCTTTCCCATGGAGTTGCAAATCCAACAAAACTTTCCCTAGCGGCTTTGTCTGCATAATCATTTCCCTCTGTTAGTATTCCAGGAAGTGACTGGTGACTCCTAATATGAGCCACAAAATATTGAAATTTTCTATCCATAATTAATTGCTATAACTGTAAAAACATATCTAACAATTGCTTATCTAGGGCTGGTGAAAGATAGGCATCAAACAAATTGTTAATCACTTGGTAAACATACAATGAATCCACAATTAAATTAAATGTTTGGTCTTTTAATTTCTCAAATGCTAATATGGATGCAGCCAACTCAGAACGCTGTGCTGAACTCTGAGGGTGCGTGTGGTAAATCACCCATTGTCCTGAGATTTGATACACACATGCACCCCTGTTTTTAGTTCCGTCAGCAAAAACTGTAACTGCATTTTTAATTGGCAGTTTACTTTGTAAGGAAGTCAATTGTAAATGTTGTAGATTCAGTAACAAAAACCTATAATCTGTGGGATAGTGGTATTTAATTGTCCCTAAATAGTCACTTAAGGCCAATTGAAGTGCATCTGATATTTGAAAATATTTTTCCCACCAAGGTAGTGGATATGGAATGTAAATGGTTTCTGGATCCGTTCCCAGTGTAGCTCTCTCTCTCTCTCTTAGCTTTATAATTATCTGGGATAACAATAGAGGTTTTGTTGAAACTGTTCTCCCCGGGCTGTTTGCTAAGTGTATCCATTCAATCACTAACACTTTTCTGTTGTGTTTGCAACAAACACCCTGTGGGCAAGTTTTTGGTATTGAAAATAGCAGCTGAGATAGGAACGTGTGAAACCATCCTGTCTACCCAGGTTTTTGTTAAGGCTGCCTCAATCACCTGAATACACTTTTTTTCTTTGTCCCCTATGGTTAGTATAGCAGCAGGCTCCTTTCCTCCTGCCAGCAATGCAAATAAGGGTTGTAATTGACTCGTAGTTAATCCCATGTAGGGACGTGCCCAGTTAATTGAACCCAAATATTGTTGTAACTGCACCAAACTACATTTATCCATTTCAGGTAGTTTTGGAATTACTGGTGAGGCATGAGATGTCATGATTCTATGTCCCAAATATAAATATGGTGGCATAGTTTGAATTTTTTCTGAAGCAATTTTAAATCCTTTATCATTAAAATCGTGTATGATCTCCTTTAAAACCTGTGAATATGCACTTTGTGCATTCTTTTCTATTGCTAGCAAGATATCATCCATGTAGTGGTAGAATAGGATACCTTT
The DNA here is from genome assembly GCF_009769535.1 of Thamnophis elegans. NCBI lineage: Eukaryota > Metazoa > Chordata > Lepidosauria > Squamata > Natricidae > Thamnophis > Thamnophis elegans. Next base: position 23,602,923 of record NC_045554.1, read on the forward strand.
ATACTTGGCTCTAAAATGTTTTAAAATTTTATTAATGTAATATTGACAAAGCGTTGGGCTATTTAGCATTCCCTGGGGTAAAACTTTCCACTGATACCTTACTGTTGGCTCACTATAATTTAGTACAGGAATTGTAAATGCAAATAATACTCTGTCCTTTTTATGTAAAGGTATTGAAAAGAAGGCATCTTTTAAATCAATGACTGTTAAAGCATAATTTTGAGGAATGATATTAGGATTTGGTAATCCGCATTGCAGGGGCCCCATGGGACAAATCACTTCATTTATCTTTCTTAAATCTTGAAGCATTCTCCACTTCCCTGATTTTTTCTTAATTAAAAATACAGGAGTATTATAAGGGCTATTTGACAATTCTATTTTTTTATCTAATAACAACTGTTGCACAATTTCTTTTAAGGCTTCTAATTTAACAATAGGGAGGGGCCACTGTTCAATCCAAATCGGGTCATTGTTTTTTAATGTTAGTTTCATTAAAGGGTCCATTTCATTTATTCTTAATACAAAACATTCATTACCATCAGTTCAAAGAGCTATATGTAAGCCAATGAGCTCTATTTTCTCACTGTCCCTCTAGGTCTGAAAGCAGTTACACACACACATCTCTCTCTCCCCCTTTCTCCTGTTTCCTTCCAAGGAAAGACTCAGGGGGAAAGGAGGGGGGGGAATGGCTGGGTGCTAACCTTTCACAATCTCTCCTTTGTTCTCACTCTGCCTTCTCTTGACAAGCTTGGAAATGATAACACACAAACATACACACATACCATTAAACAATCTTTGCAGCTTACTGTTTCTTTATATGAAAGAAATCAAAGTACGTGCATACCAACTTTTACCATTTAACATATATTAACACTGCAATCAAACTGCTTGTGTAAATTAACTTCACATGCAAAATCCTTTGTCATGCATTCTTCAAACAGCGAGGAATTTCAGAGAGCAGTTTAAATCCTGACTACTCTTCTCACCCTCATGGCTTCAAGCCAAAAGCCCATTTACAAACTTCAAACATCAATTTAATTCAATTCTCCTCTTTCTCTTTACCTTTATTCACTTCCTTTTTTCACTCTTTCTCTACCTTATTCCAAAGTTAAGGTTGCCCCAAACTGAGACAACAAATCTCTCCCCCACAAATTAACATGCAATTTTAAAACAACCGGTCGGATACGTGCCTTAATCACAGAACCTGGGATAGACACCTAAGAATTTTTTTAACAGACATTACATCAAAGTAATCAAGTCCAATTACCTAGGTCTTCCCATTCAGTCAGGCTTTACCTCATTACTTACTAAATTTCTTACTTTTCTTTTAAAAGACAACTATTACAGCTGCAACAATTTTCATCTGATGGTGGCCAGAAAGTCAGCAAATTTGTTACAAAATTGAACACTTTAAAATCCCTGTCTTTTGGATTGAAAACATCTTATCTACAATTACCTTGAGGGTGCACAAAAACTTAGGCACACATTCATGCACTCACAAAAACATTTTTTTTTCCATTCCAATTCAGATCTGACACGGGCTTTTGTAATTAGAGCTGCAAAGAGTGCAGGTTTCTGAGAAATGAAACATCTGTGAAAAAGTTTCAGGTGCTCAGGCAGAAAAGTGTGCTTAAAGCAATCAGAAGAAAAATTAGATGAGTAAGTAAGAAAGGGAGTAACAAGAACTCCTTGAGACATGAAATGAAATAGAGGTAGCCGGAATCACCGGAAGAAATAGGAAGAGCCAGGCAGATTCACTTGCCAAGAGATTGAAATAAAAAGGAAAATAAGAAGCAGCCTTTTGTGTGGGGCTAGCCGAATGCCCCAAAATTAATCTCCCGAAGTGTAATGTTGAGGAACTTCAAAGGCTAAAGATAACAAAGGCATGCATACAAGGGAAAAGAAAGCCTTGGATTCAGAGTGAGAGTGTGAATTTAGCAAAGAGGTTTTCAAATATAGCAGGGGGGTGTCTGTTCCCCCCATCACGGCTTGTTCATGAGTTTTTAAACATTCCGCGACGATCTGCCAAGTGGAAAGTATTTTTGCTGCTGAGTACCATTCATTTGGCAATAAAACATCTACAATTTCTGTTGTTACTTCTTCAGATTTTTCTGGGGTGTTAGATTTTTCTTCTTGAGGAGTTTGCTTTAAAATCTCCTCTTTGCTTTCCCTTTTCTCTCCCTCTATAGCCTTTGTTGTTATTTCCTCATACTTGGGAGGGGCAGTGGGTTTTAGAGATGTTAATTCATCTGCCTGCTTTTTGGAAAGCGTGAATGTGTCTCCGTGATGAAGACAGAGAGCAGTTAAAACAGCCTTACAGCTGATTAATATAGGTGTCGGTGCTCTAGGCTCCTCGTGTAAATAGGAGCCTATTTTCTCCCACGTGTCTATATTAAGAGATCCAAATGTTGGGTAACACGGACAGTATTGCCAAATGTACCTCATTAATTCTCTAACCTCTTTTTTTGTGGGAAGTTCACTTTTATCCTTTAATATAGTTTTATGAGCTCCAATAATCTGTCCAATTTCCTTAAGGTGAGCCTTCTGCTCTCTGGACAGGGGTCCTGTTTCCTTAAGATGGGCCTCCCGCCCCTTAGACAAATCTTTTCCCATACTTACGGAAGGTGCGCTGGGTAAGAGATGGGAATATTGGGCACGCTGAAAGTCCGTTTGACCTGTCCAGGCCTCCCTGCGTCGCACCTCGACTGACTCCTGGCGTTGTAAGATGGATCACGTCGGAGGTCACCACTTGCGAGAGTGAGCTTGCATTGGGAATACAAGCATTCTCACAATCCGATGGACCACTTCACGAATTCTAATTCCTAGGCTGCTTTGGCAATGAGACACGCACACACTGCAGACTGGGTGAAAATGGCAAGTCTCTATTCTTTTAGAGCGCCCCTTTATTAGGAAAGTTCAAAGAAAGCTAGTCAGCAGTTAATACAAAACAAAGGATCTCACAGTATGTTACAAATCACTTCTTGATTACACATTCTGGCAGAAAGGCAGGGAGGAGGGACAAAAGGTACTCTTTGATAAGGGGGGTAGGAATTGTAAATCATACAGAGAGCTACATTAGGCATATGGGAATGACTGATTTGTTACACGAGGCGGCAAGAGGATGCAAGGCTAATTCTGTGTGTTTATATCTCAGATAATAGAGGCCTCTCATCTCTGGTGTATCTGTGTATTGCTATTCACATAGACACTCGAAATGAATTCGGCTTCCTTATCTAAAACTTTCCCAGGACTGTTCTTTCCATATGGCTCTTGGCAAATGTTCACTGGGACCTTTTTGATCCAGATAGATATTGATCCAGATATTCTATCCTATCCTATTGATCCCAGCTAATTTCACCCAGCCAATTATGGGATAATTTCCCACACAGATTTTTCATAAGTATCAAACAATTTCTGAAAAGCGGAAAAAATCTTTTGAAATGAATCACTTGAAGCAAGTATAGACGCCATGATGTGACGCAGATGAAATTTGCAAGTAGGGACACGCTGGGAGCTATGCAGTCTTATCTGATCTTAGACCAACACAGCCAAGCAGTAAAAGTGTCAGGTTATAAGAAGCCAAATTATAGTAAATTGGTTTACAGCCCACTTAAGGAGAGCCGTGAGGGAGTGTTGAAGTAAAGTAAACTTTCCTTTATCCACGTAAACAGCATTCAAAACATTTAAGAAATAGGGTAACCATCAGCCATAAATCCATTAAAAAAAAACCAATTCGCCGCTAGATTCTTCTGTTCTTTGGTTTCAATTAGCTTAGCTTTTAGTGCGGACCGTCTCTCTCTTTGAGTAATAAAATCAGCTTACCAGTTGAAAACACTTCTACCATTCTTAGGGGCTGCATGCAGTTTTGGTTAGCATACAGCTAATCCAGAAAGGGATGGCAAAAGGGGTTGAAATCCGAGCCCCCCCCCCCCCCCCGAGACCTGCGAACGTCTCTGAGGTCACTGGATCTCCCCAAACCTTCACTGTCTCTCCGGGACAGCTAGGATCGTAAACGACCCGTCCATTTCTTCCGGAATAGGGGAATTTCAGGAATGGCCTGAAACTCCGTCTTCTCACTGCTAAGCCCCGCCTTCTTCCTCCACGGGTATATATTTAATTTTGTTTCTATTTGGAAATTGCTTCCGGATTTTGTGCTTGTAATGAAAAAAAATTGAAACTTTGTTTTTGTTTGTTTGATTACATAGGTGTGTTGCTATAGAAATGACTAGTATATACTGTTGTGTAAAAGTAAAAAGTTAAGGTTGTACTGTTATCTTCTACTATCTTAAGCAGAGTTGGAATTCCATGCCTTTTTCTTTCTTTTTCCTCTTTACACCATATTTTCTTTTATTTTTCCTTCTCCTAGTTTTCTATTACTTTTTAAAATTTCTGTGTATTTTATATTTTGAGAAACTAATAAAAATATATTACAGAAATTATTTCGAAGGCAGAAAAGCGTAGACAGGGGTCCCGAAACCCCAGACCGTGGTCTAATATTGAACTGCGGCCCACTCAGAACCAGGCCATGCAAGAGGCACACAACTCCATGTGCACAGTGACGGGCACTCTCCCACGCACATGAAGCTCCATTTATGCAAGTGGTGGGTGCACAAGGTCAGAAAAGCTGGGGACCACTGGCTTAGATAATGCCTCAAGTGTTCTTAGGCAACTGTAGGCTACCAATTCTGCTGGTGGTTCAGACCCTGAAGACGCTTCTGCTTGGTCTCTACAAGGTGTCTGCAGGATCCGCTGGCAGGACAAGCTCTCTCGGATGCCTTTGCTAACACAGGGCAAAAGATCGCCTTGCGCATCATGGAGGACTGCTTGTACCTGAACATCTACGTGCCAGTCCACACTGATAAGGCAGAGCAGGTGCCGGTAAGCAATTACTCCGTTAGGCAATGCGGCTTTCTTGTTTCTGGGTTTCCCGCAGCCTAAGGCGAAATCAAGTAGCATTCAATATTGTTTATTGATATTGCATTTAAATCTACTTTTATTCCATTTTGTGCAGTAAATAATTGTCCACACTTGCAAAAGGGCTTCTGAGTCGGTTCTCATCTTCCAGAGAGTCACTTCCATTGCCCTGTTGCATTTTGCTTCCAGGTGATGGTCTGGGTCCATGGTGGAGGACTTCTGCTGGGCTCAGCATCCACATACGATGGGTCTGTTTTGTCTGCTTATGAAAATGTAGTTGTGGTGGCGATCCAATACCGCTTGGGCATTCTCGGGTTTTACAGGTAAGCTGATATTGTCTTCTTCATCTTCACCTGGATGATAGCACACCCCTCTTCATCTTTCGTCCTTCCTCTAAAGAGTTCGGGTTCCCTTAAATCCTGGGTTTTACCAGCTGCTCTTGCTCAGAAAGAGAGCAGAAATGCACAGCATGGAGCAGAGGGCACAAGATGCTTTTAAATTCTTTTCATTTATGCTGCCTAGTGCTTTTTCCTTTTGTCTTCGTCCCTCCTCACTGAGAACTGCTGGAGGGAGGATTGCTTACCATATTTTCCCAAAAATACGACCTGTCCTGAAACTAACGCCTTGCCACATTTTTTGCGTGGGCAAAAATATAAGCCAACTCCCGAAAATAAGCCCCCTGGACAAACCCCCCCTCCAGCCAGGCAGAGCACCGCTCACCGACCTAGCGATATCCCGAAGGCGCCAAGCTGCGGGAGCCGTGAAGGGGGGGGAAAGGCACTCACATTGCTTGCTGCCTTCAGGATACCGCTAGGTTGGGGAGTGGCATTCTGCCTGGCCGGAGGGGTGAGTTGCCAGGCGGTTGCTCCCTTGTGAGTGGGCTCCCGAAGAGCCGGGAACAGCCTCAGGGGCAAAGCAGCCATGAGATAACCACGCTCATGAGCAGCCGCCCGGCAAATCCTCTCTCCAGCCGGGCAGAGCACCATTCACTAACCTAGGGGGTATCACTAAGGTGCCAAGCCACATGGCACTCTGCCTGCCCCCCCAGTTCCCGCGGCTTGGCATATTTGGGATAGCCTCTAGGTCAGTGCATGGAGCTCTGCCTGGCTGGAGAGGGGGGTTGTGCGAGTGCCTGTTCCACCCCCAGCCTCACCAAGCCCTTGCGCAGCTCTCCCAGGGTGCTGCCGCCGCCACCCACCGCCACCACGCTCTGAGCATAACTTCCAAACTCCAAAACTCAGGGCCGAGTCTTCCAGCATCAGCCGCTCTAGGAGTGCTCTCTACGGTGGGCCGGCTCCTGGACAGAGAGTCTTCCGGACAGAGAGTCTTCCAGCAGCCGGCCCACCATAGAGAGCACTCCTAGAGCGGCCGAAGCTGGAAGACTCGGCTCCAAGTTTTGGAGTTTGGAAGTTATGCTTGGAGCATGGTGGCGGTGGGCGGCGGCGGCCAGCGGTGGTGCCCTGGGAGAGCTGCGCAAGGGCTTGGTGAGGCTGGGGGCAGAACAGGCGCTCGTGCAAAGCCCCTCTCCAGCCGGGCAGAGCTAACTATCAGCAGTCCAATTGAGCAGACCTTTTATCTTTTGCTGAGGTCGCGTACAATAATGCTGTTCACAGTAGCACAGGGCTCACACCGTTCAAAATAGTGAGCGGTATGGTCCCAATGCCTGAGTATCCAATGGATTCCCCCTCCTCAGTCAGCTTGGCTGACTGCATGTCGATGCTGAAAGCGACGTGGAAAAATGTCAAAAGGGAACTGGCTAAAGTGGCACAAACCTATAAGAAACAGGCAGACAAACACCAGGCTCTGCAATGGCCATTCCAGGTGGGAGAGAAGATTTACCTCTCCACAAAATATCTGAGATGAAAACTGCCTAGCAAGAAACTGGAGCCAAAGTTTATGGGACCATTCCCCATAGTAAAGATCATCAACCCAGTCACAGTGCAATTGAAACTGCCTCGATTGTTGGGGAAGATACACCCAGCATTTCATAGCAGCCTCTTAAAACCCATGCTTCGATCCACTCTGAGACCACTACTCTGGGAGCCCCCGGGCCCTATGGTAATAAGGGGCCAAACCTATTATGAAGTTCAACCTTGATTCAAGGTAGCACAGGAGACGACTCCAATACTTAATCAAATGGAAGGGCTACCCCTTATCAGAGGTATCTTGGGTGAAAAGTAGAAATATCCAACCTTATAGCAAAATTCCAGGCAGAAAATCCAAGCAAACATCCCTAAGTTATACACCTGTACTCAAATTGCTTTGTTTTTCTCATGTCGTTGTCACTAAGTGAGGGGGGACAGATGTCAACATCTAAAGCATTTTCATGACTATTATCAACTTTAGAAGGGAGGAGAATTCCATGCATACCTTTGGTCTCATATTTCTATAATCTAGTTGGAGAATATGATTTATGACACAGGACAGAAGGGGGGAGTTAGGAGGGTAAAGTTCAAACGCAATTAAACAAAAGTCAGTTTAGACTACACAGAAGTAATGCTAAGATGTTAATCCTAATAAATGAAGGGGTTTTGTTTGAACTCTGTCTCGAGGCTTGTAAATTAATTAGGTCATCTCTTGGGAACTTCAAGAGAGTAGACTAGCTCAGGCTTTTCAATGGCCCATTGACAAAGGTGTGGGCTGTTTCCTGCCTAAAACATGTTTCTTCATTTCTTATCCAGGGAAATATAATATTCTGCCTTTTAAATATTTCCCAGGATATTTCATTTTTCTAGGAGTGGGGTGGGTTTTAACTTCCTACAGTGCCTCTTGGAATTCTTTTCTCCCCTGAAAAGTGGGTTGCCTCTGCACATGAATACTTATTGCATTTGATACAAGGTGGATCCAGAGAGGCCAATCTGGCATGGTGAGTTCCTGGGTGCTGGCTGATTGCAAACATCTGGCCCACAGTTGCCCATGTCACAGCCCTGCAGACCAGGAAGAAGGAGGACTCCTCATGTTATATGGGGGGCATTCATATCTATGAATCTTTGAAGGCCAAGAGGGAGAATGACTCTGGATCTCCTCTGGATCCATATTTCCTTGCTTCTCCTTCTTCCCCCAGCACTGGAGATGAGCATGCTCGAGGGAACTGGGGCCTGCTGGATCAAGTGGTAGCTCTGCAGTGGATCCAGGAGAACATTGCAAATTTTGGGGGTGATCCGGGATCAGTTACCATATTTGGGAATTCAGCAGGTGGATTCAGCTCTTCTGCCCATGTAAGTTCACGTCCTATTTCATTTCTAGTAATTCCCATAATTTCTGGCCTATCTGTAATGGCTTGAGAGAAGGTTACTGTGAGACCTGCCACAAACCTCTAAATAGAAACAATCTTTGGCTCCATTTTTTGAGAAAGGTATACGGTAGTTTATTAGAGATCAAGTATGCAAAGCAAGAACTGAAAATTGCATGCCCAAATCCCTAAGTTCTCCTCCTCCCCCTTAACTATCTCTTATTGCCCACACCAGTGTAACCAATCAGATTCAGGCAAGATGTTTTCCTAACAGTCAGTCCAAGCCTAGTTTGGTATGCAGCCCCCTTCTTCTAGCTGGGTGACCTTGAAGCAGCATCTCAGGGAGATACAGCACTTACTTTTGTTTCCCCTTCATTCCCCCTCCCCACAGTTCATAGCAGTCGTCTGTCACTGCATAGCAGTGAAGCATAAGCAAGCCTAAGGTGGCAACTGAGAATTGCAAGTTATTATATACAGTATTGTATAACCGTGACCTGTCAAAACCGCGCTCGACTAAGCCGCGCCCGATTAAACCGCGTCGCTGACGTCATCAACAGGGCGACAACAGCCAGCGTGGAGAAAGAAGGGCGCTTTAAATAGCGCTTTGAAAGCAAGCCGATTCAACTTAAGGTAAGGGTTAGGTTTAGGGTTAGCTTTAGGGTTAGGTTAAGGGTTAGGTTTAGGGTTAGGTTCAGGGTTAGGGTTAGGTTTAGGGTTAGGTTAAGGGTTAGGGTTAGGGTTAGGGTTAGGGTTAGGGTTAGGTTTAGGGTTAGGTTTGGGTTAGGTTAAGGGTTAGGTTTAGGGTTAGGTTTTAGGATTAGGTTTAGGGGGGTTAGGTTTAGGTTTAGGGGTTAATTTTAGGTTTAGCGTTTACAGCGTGCTTCTGTCTCCGTGCTGTTGTCGCCCTGTTGATGACGTCAGCTACGCGGTTTCGTCGAGCGCGGTTTAGTCAAACGCAGTTTTGTGGTGGAACCTTGTATAACAATTTCTTGCTTATATTAACAATAAGAATTCAATGTAGCAATGCTAAAACCATAATTTAAAATGCAACTTTTGGTAGATTAACAAAGCATGAATTAATTGTCAAGAATTTAAAAAGTAACATGTGAATGAGTGACTTTGACAGAGAAGTGGGTGGGCGGGGCAAGCCTGGTGGGGACAGATGCGGCGAGTGAGCAAGCAGCAACTTGGTGGGCAGGGGGAGCAAGCAAGGGGGCAGGCCATGGGAGGGAAGCATTCCAGTACGGGTTGCAGAATGGGTATGGGAAGACACACGAAATTTCCTGAATCGGTATGGGCGTATTGGCTGAAACCCACCCCTGCCTTGATGGTTTCAAGGCTCTCCCGACCTGTGCACAAAATCTCAGCATTCCATTCCACCCTTCCCTCCCCCCAGTTCATTGGCATGTTGAATAGTGATAAGGTTTGAAAGAAGCAAAGTGGTTCAATCTTGATATTAATGTTTGAAGCCAATTGATTGGATAATCTCTTGTCAAATACAGTCAGAGCAAAACCAGTACAGTTACTGGGTGATGCAATGGATTGATTGAAAAAGTGGCTCTTTCTTTCCTCCCTGGCCAGGTGTTATCCCCTCTGTCCAAAGGCTTGTTCCACAAAGCAATTTCAGAAAGTGGTGTTGCCTTAGCACACTTGTTGTTCGATGCCCATCCAGAAAAGCTGGCTAAGGTGAGGTATGGGAAAGCGAGGCAGCAATTGCTCTAGATCTGGGATTTTTTTCCTTGAGGGAAGATTAAAAGAGGAGGAAGGCATGTAGGAGAAGGGGGTTCTCCTGGCCTCCTGAGGTTTTTCTGGAGCAAAGCAGCTGGGGCACCCTAGCTGTTCCCTAGGGCCACTGGTGAGTTGGAGACACAGTATGTGCACCTGCTCCATTTCACGGCCATTAGCTGGCTAATGTCACCTTCAGCCAGATGTTTCTAAACAGCTGTACAATTATTTGTTTCATGCTTACTATTGGAGCACAAATAGAATGAAGCATGCTTTTAAATCATTCTACTCTGCAAATTTTATCCATTGGCTTTGAGCCCAGTTTAGGTAGTCAGCCAGAGCAGCCTTCCTCCCTCTTCCTTAAAAGTCCTCCGGCATTTTCCAAATGCCGGATGAATAACTCTTGCAGGATGTCCTGCTTCTTATTACATTTATTAAAACTGAATTGTTGGTCTGGATTGCAGAAAATTGCTGAATCGATTAGCTGCCCTACCTCCAGTTCAGCTGAGATGGTTCGCTGCCTCAGGGGGAAAACAGAGAGTGAAATCTTATTGGCTACTCTGAAGATGGTAAGAGGCCCCTGCAATACATGAGGGGTTGGTCCTCATCTTGTCAAAATATGAGTTGGTCTGCTGGGTGTGGCCAGCAGATGGGGGTCACAATGGTGCTGTAGAAGCCCCACCTGTCTTCTGTGTAGGCGTGTGAAGCTCCGAACACACACAACACCCTGGGTGCCAAGAGCCCAGAACCCTCTTCCTTCTTCTGCTGATGACCTCAAGCAGGTCCTGAGGGCCTCACAGAGGGGCTCCTGATAGCAATGATCCCCTCTTAATGAAGACCCAGCTGGGTGGCACAAGACCCAGCAGACCTCAGCACTGCCCATTTCTTTATCAAGGACAGTTCAGGGAGGTTGCCATGGCTGTGGAATCATGTTCAAGATCATTTCATGTCATTCGGTTGAATGAGAATCATACTTTTTCTTGAATATGTATAAAGCGTAATGATCATAAAGTGTAGACAGAGGAGGCTGGCTCTCCTATTATTTTCCCCAAGGCTGTTGCAGGGCCTTCCCCTGGAGCTGCTCATCCTCAACTGACCTGCTTTCTACTGTGATTGCAGGATTTTACCCGGCTGCATCTGGGTGGAGAAGAACAGGTGAGTTCAAGCACTTGCCTCATCAGAGGGAGGCAGGAAGCAATGGGGTAGACCTTCTCCATCAGGAAAAGGCTCCAAGCAAACCTAGAAAACGCCTTTTCACCAGAACGGGAGAGGTAATTCAAGATGTACAATAAGATAACAACATAGATAGTGTAAATTCCTCCTGCACCCTGGGGAACTTTTTCTGTAGCATGAGCTGCTCTCCCTTGCAGGAGCAACCCGATTTCGCCTGGCACAGCCAAGCAGATGCCCATATTGGTCTCCATATTCTGGAGAGGCTCAGATGTTGGCTTGGCTTTTTCTTGGCCAGCTTCTTCTGTCCAGAGTAGCTTTCTTCATTAATTTGCCAAACGTTTATCTGTCTTTCTTTCATGTTTCTTCCAAGGCTGCAGCCAAATTGGTGTTTGGTCCACTTGGAAGATATAAACCCATTTGGGAGTGTCCCGATCAGGAGCTCCTGCAGGACCTGGTGAAAAAGATCAATTGAATTGGTCTGGTCTTCAGGTGCCTCACACACCTGGACTTTTTTTACCACCCGCTCCATGCGCCCCCACCCCGCCCCTAATGTACACCCTGCCCAGTGTAGCAATCCAGGGAAGCATCCACTCCCCCAGCTGCCTTCCCTCGGGCAAAGCTAAATGGGTGGCAGTGATGTTTCTCTGGGGAATCCCAGGATCCCACTGAAATCAGATTTCATCGACCAGATCCTGAGGAAAGTCAGCACTGATTTAGGATGTGCAGAGGCTCCGAGGAGGCAAGGACATTGTTTCTGCACTGTTACACTTCTGCTGGACATGAGGCTGGTGTGTCTGACCCATATCTATAATCCCATCCAAGTACTAAGCAGACCTGACTTATTTAGCTTTCTGGCTCAACAAGGCTGCCCCAGTAATTGAAGGAGCATTTCATGGATCTGCCTTTCCCCTGAAGAAGATTGTTTTTCTTTGACCATTCCTTCCGGTTTCATCTGTCATGGCTAAACTAACCAAATTCCCCAGTCTCTTTGAGTAAGATTTAATTTCTAGTCTTCTGATTGAAGGACCATTCTGTATATCTCCTGCAGTTTCTTTGAATCATTTTTAAATTTGGTGTCCAGAATAGGATACGAAGCAACGTTCAGTCAATGCTCTTTCAGGCTACCACAGAATTTATCACGTGCTCTAGAGCCATGATGGCGAACCTATGGCATGCACGCCACAGGTGGCACATGGAGCCATTTGTCAGGGCACGCGAGGCTTGCCCTGTCAGCTGGCCAGCGTGCATGTGGGTGCTGGCCAGCTGACTTCGGTCTTCTTTTGAGCCCATTTTTTGTCCTCTGGATGCTTCAGGAGGGCGAAAAAAGCACGCCAAAAATGGGGGGAGCGCTGGTCGTGCATGCATGCACACTGTGGTTGTGCGCATAGCATTATGGATGTGGCACGCCCATGCATGACTGCTCTGCACTCCCCTGCTTTTGGTACACGAGCCAAAAAAGGTTCACCATCACTGCTTTAGAGACTGCAGCACTGCTGCGGTAGAAATACTCACCGTACTTTTTGGAGTATAAGACGCACTTCCCCCCCCCAAAAAAAAAGTAGGTGAAAATTGTGGTGCGTCTTATACACCGAATGCTGCTGAAGCCCCGCCCACCTACTGGACCCCACCCTTTGGCTGTTTTTGACCTCCGCATGCTCCATTTTAGACCCATTCCACGCTGCAGGGATCGCCACAGCACATCGCTGCTGTTCGGTGTCTCCACACATTGCGTTTTCGGACGCTGTACATAGCGTTTTTGGCTGGTTCCAGATGGCGGGGATTGGTGGCTGAAACTGGCCAAAAATGCAACATGCAGAAGTCAAAAATGGGGCATGTGGAGGCAGAAAATATGATGCGCGGAGGCAGCGATCAGCGGCAATGTGCTATTTTTTTCTTGTTTTCCTCCCCAAAAAAGATAAGTTCGTCTTATAGTCCGGAGCATCTTATACTCTGAAAAATATGTTAACTAGTTTCTGAATGTTGTGAAAACATTGTGAGATTCTTTGTTTCCCACACAAGTTGGAGATTTGTTTTCTTTGAGATGAGAAATTCCACCAGACAACTGTGAAGCATAGTAAAATGGAATGGGGCAACTTGCCACAACGAACTCACTGTGGCCAACTTAACATAGGATTCAATTAGTTCCTTATATTTTTATTGACAACATTTTTGTCAACATTATTTTATCTCTTATATCAAAGGAAATAATTCCTATGACTGCCAGCTTTTGTAATGCTTTGATGAATAATAAAAGAATAAGAATCCCAGATTAATTGTTCCATGGCAAGTTATCCTGCAGTGAGTTGGCCACAGAGTGCCAGAGAGTAGGTTGCAGCAAGCTGACTGCAGTAAGTTGTCCTAGAACCGTGATGACAAACCTATGGCATGCCTGCCACAGGGGGCATGCAGAGCCATATCTGCAGGGACGCGAGCCGTCAGCTCCAGCGTGCATGCACACTCCGGCCAGCTGATTTTCGGCCTTCTGGAGGGCAAGGGGAAGCCATTTCCAGCCTCCCCAGGCTTCAGGAAAGCACCCGGAGCCTGGGGAGGGCAAAAAACGGGCCCAAAGGGGCTACCGGAAGTTCAGAAACTATCCGTTTCCAGCTTCTGGAGGGCCTCTGGGAGCCCCGAGGGAGGCTGTTTTCATCCTCCCCAGGCTTCAGAAAAGCCTCTGGAGCCTGGGGAGGGCAGAAAAGAGGCCCAATAGGCCAACTGGAGGAAATACCAAGCTCAGGAGGCAAGTAGTGCGGCACGCGTGTGGGGTGGCATGGGGCGGTTGTGTGCACATGCGCATGTGGGCGCACAGTTTTCATTATAGGTGCCGGCACACGCACATGCTATTGTGCATGCACCTTCTCATTTTTGGCACCCAACAACAAAAAGCCATCACTGTCCTAGAACAAAAAAAATTGCAATAAAAATTGATTTAAAAAAAAGTTAGGTACCTTGTTATTAATGTATTCTAGCACATTTATTATAAACATGCTACTGTGTTTCATCTTTCTTTTTGTAATGTAAACTCTTTAATCCGTATGTATTATTTAAAAATGTACTTCTTCATGAGTTTAGTTCAGAATTGTGGTAAATATAATCAACATTGAATAAAAAAACTCAGTATATTGCCGGGTGGGGGGTGGGGAGAGTGGAAAAGGCACGGTTGAAGCTTCAGCAAGGCAAATTCATCGTCCTGGAGGCTGTGGAAGGCAGGAAGCAGAGCTACAGACTAGGCACTGGTCAGAGAAGGAGCAGCTAAGCCTGTAGAAGGAATGGGGGCCTGGCAGATGCCTCAAAAGGGACCCTGCCTCATTTCTTGGACTGTAAGGACAAGGGGGTGGGGAAGATGCACTTTCAGACGTGCACAATTCATACTTCTGAATGTCCTTCTGGTCGGAGCTACCTCAAAGGCTGACAAGCCTTACTATTGTCCATGTCATTTTTAAAAATTATTTATTAGGAATTTGATAGAAAGAAATGGACAAATTAGAAGGAAACACCCCAACCCAAGAAAGAAATGCATGAAAGACTGAAAAAAGAACAGAGAGCACAAATGGGGGAGGAAACAATTGACTATGTCATCTGAAGTTGTCTTCTGAGGTCTGATGTAAGGAGAATTCCTCTGAACTCACGGAAGGTGACTTTTCACTCAGCACATCTCAGATTTAGGACAGTTCTATACAAAGTGACCCAAAAATGAAGGTGAGACTATAAAAATACAGTATTGGACCGTGAGATGCAGAATTAAAGTTACAACAATTTAAAACTGTAATTATGTACAGAAATTAATAATGTTCTTCCATTTCTATTGACCATAACTTAGGGGGTTTATTGTGATTTCCATGAAAATAATATTTTAAAAGGTGTTAAACTGATTTCTTTTTCCTCTCCAGCACGTTCTCTTTTTGCCTGCAGTGGCTGATGGTCGGTTTTTTCCGAAGAGTCCCAGAGAGCTCTTAGCAGAAAAAAACTTCAATAATCTTCCCTACATCATTGGGGTCAATGATGATGAATTTGGGTGGATGCTTCCTCAGGTGGGCCTTTTCCCTTTGTGGATGAAGGGCTGCTGCTGCTGCCTTTTTGCCTCCGCTCTCCTGATTGCACTCAGAATTAACCCTCTGGTTTTACTCCATCCAGCTTCTCCAGTTTCCAAACTTCACGAAGGGACTTGACAAAGAGACTGCGAATCTCCTGCTACGCAGCACAGAGCAACTCACAGTAAGAGGCACTGTCTTGGTGCGGCTGAATTTATCGCCAGCCTCAGTCCTGCCTGCTTTCCCTCGGACCCCTCTGGACTTTCCAGGGGCTTTGTGCCCAGCCGTACTAGGAGATGCGCAGCTCCTGAGGACATCTAGACATAGGATGGGAGGGAAAATCAGGAAAAGGTGATGAGTTTGATCCTTGACACCCACTACGACTCTCTTGTTTATCTAGGTTCCTTTATTTTTCTTGGTTTTACAGAATTCTGATAAAACAAGTTCTCTGGACCTTGGGCTTTCCAGGAAATGTTCTTGGGAACCTGAAAACCAGTATGGCTGCAACATTGCTGGCCCACCTTTCTTTGACTGTTACAGGGAGTGGCTCCTCAGGACCTTCCTCTGGTTGCTGATGAATATCTCCAGGATCTCCAGAACCCGGAACAACTCAGAGATCAATTCCTGGCTTTACTGGGGGATGCCGTATTCATTGCTCCAAGCATTCTTACTGCCAGACACCACCGAGGTCAGTAGCTATTGGAATTAACTGGGTTTGAGCAGCCTTAATGAGATCTAGGAGAATGACCGGTGTCTTGTCTCCTCCCATAACCTCTTTGATCAAATCCCTCCCTCCCTTCAGCCAGCCAGTTGCAAGGTCAGCAGGCCAGGCCAGCAGCAACATTTTACAGGTTGTCCTCGACTTGCAACCACTGTTGGTACTGGAATTTCTTTTGTAAGTCAGTGCAGTCATAAAGTGGGTCCTCGTGTAACCGGACCAAATTCTATGATGGTTTGTCCTGTGGTCGTTACACAAAGCCAGCATCCCCCGTTGGCCTTGCTGACCAGAAACCGGCTGTAAAGGTTGCTAATACGGACCAGAGGATTGGAAGGGGCCCCCAATGACAGTAAACACGAGAGGGCTGCCAAGGAGCCAAGTTGCTACTCCAAGGTACAACGGTCGTAAGTGCAGAGACAAGTTGTGTTTTCCAAGGCCATCATAACTTTGAACCGTCATTAAATGAGCTGTTGTAAGTCGAGGACTGCCTGTAGGCTGCTTGGGACCATCTGCAGGTTTCCCCCTGATTTGTCATTTCTGCCTGAGCTCTCAGCATTATGCAAAAGAATCCAAAATTAAAAGGATGCTAGCGACGTTCTCAAAGCCACAAGTCAAACGGCTGCTGTAGTTTGGTGGGGAAGGGAAGGGAGGGGCTCCCTTCCCCACTACTGGCCTCCGATCGACCGTAGCCCCTGCCTGCCCTGCGTTGCTCTGCTGAAGGTGTCCAGAAAGGATAAAGGGAAATATCTAGGAGACTTTCGGGGTTTGCTCCCCTCCAGTTTTCTGGCAGTTGTTTACAAGCAGGAAACCATCCCCCAAAATGGACAGATACAGGAGGGCAAAGCAGGGTTGGGGCTTGGGAGCTGGTGAGTTTTGACAGGCATCTGTCCATCATTCATGCAAGAAAACTGGATAGGCAGCTCATGCCCATCCTGCAGCCCCTCGACATCTGATTAGGAGCCTGGGGAGGAGGGTGGTCCAGTCAAGTCAGGGCAGAGACCCGGAAGCTCCAGCAACCCCTACAGGCCATCTCCTCCCCACATCTGCCCCCAGCGGTCTGGCCGATTATGGCCAGGGTGATCAGAGGCCCCTTCTGGGCACAGAACTGGGCGCCTTATTTCTTTGATAAGAAGTTGCACACTGGGACAATTTCTTGCAAAAGGAGAAGGAAGAGAGAGCCCCCCCCCCACTTGCCTTAAAAGGTGGGAATTTTAGGCTGGAGCCATGATAGGGTCATAGGGGGTGACCTCTGAGGCTGGAAGAGGCTTCTTTTTATCACAGCAGAACTTCTTTGTCCGTATGTATGTATGTATGTATGTATGTATGTATGTTTGTATGTGGTGTGTCACAACCTCTGGTATGCCCAAATATGGGAGGAAGCATACTGCTTCCTTTCTCTGTCTATCGGCTCATCACAAGAGACCATCACGACAGAAAGCCATAATTTTTACTGTTGCCTTTGTTACATTTGTGTGCATTTGTGCTGATAAATAAATAAAGGGAGACTAGTATAGATCTATTTCAAGCTATTTAGCTCTCATCAGCTTTCATTATGGCTATCTGTCGTGATGGTCTCTTGTGATGAGCCGATAGACAGAGAAAGGAAGCAGTATTCCATATATATATATATGTATACACACACACACACACACACACACACACACACACACAGGAGGAGAACCTTGTGGCTTAGTGGTTAACACATCTGCCTAATATGTAATACAGCCCAGGTTCGAATCCCAGTAAGTATGGCTTACTGATGAGAGCTAAATAACTTGAAATAGATCTATACTAGTCTCCCTTTATTTATTTATCAGCACAAATACAACACACACAAACACACACACACACACACACACATGATAACAAGTAGCTCAAGCTGTGTTCAACTGCTCCTAATCATTCCCATCCATGGGCTCCCTGTGTATGGTCAGAATCACCCAGAATTGCATCTTTCGGGATCTGGCTGTGGTAGAGCAAATCCTGGAGAATAAGAGATGGTGGCTCTGTGCCACATTCTTGTCTTTCCAGATGCCGGCTATCCGGCCTACATCTATGAACTGCAGTATCGTTTGAGTGAATGCAACAGCCTCAGGCCAGACTTTACTAAAGTGGACCATGGGGATGAAATTGGCTTTGTCTTTGGGAAGCCCTTCTTCACAGGTGAGTCTGGAGCACTGGCCCAACCTAAAGGCGGTGGGCCTGTTCCTGCTGAGAGAAGGGCCACCACCTTTTCTGGATTCTCAGCAGAGAGGGACCAACTGCTTTTGTTCCACCTGCAACTTATTAGCAGGCCAACTTTGCCAATATGGGCTGAAAGGAAACCAGGGTGAGGAAGGTGTTGAAAGAAATGTCCTTCTGGGTTCGACTCCAAGTGGGGAAAAGACACTGGAGACATGGAAAGATGGTTTAATGGTGGACAGGACCACATGGCTTGAGTCCTGAACAGAAAAGGTGATCACATACTTCATTGTTGGGTGGAGAAGCAAAGAAGAGCTGAGATGCTGAAAGTCACCGGTTTTATGCCCTCTCTGGCCTTTGATCTTGATCTTGTATTCTGATTGGTTGTCAGACTCCCATGGGGCCATGCACTAGGCTGTGTTTTGAATCCAGGTTTGGTTGAGTTCTCAGATGCCATGTGAGGAGTGGGTAAAGGCTAATCAGGAGTCTGATGAAATAATAATAATACATGCCTGGCAAAAGTTGCATTTTACTGAGATTCTCAAGGTGCTGATATTACTTCTGGATTTTATTCTTTATCTTTTAAACAATCCAAAGCTGTAATTCTTTTTCTGACACCATCCTTATATTCCTGCCTGCAGACAATGCAACAGAAGAAGATAAAATGCTCAGCAAAGTGATTATGAAATACTGGGCTAATTTTGCTCGCAGTGGGTAAGTCACAGAATTTTTGCACATGTCCATAAATTTACTACTCAGGTAGATTATACAACTGGTATAAATTGGACTTAATAGCTACGGAGAATGTCCCCTTCCAAATTGTCTCCTAAGGGCACCCATCACCTCCAGGAGCACCAGAGCTCTAAGACTTCAGCAGTGAGGCTGGTCATATTAGAGCAGGGTGTCAAACTCACATCATCATGGTGGTGTCACGTGACGTATCGGGAATTTCCCCCCCTTTGCTAAACCGTCTCTAGGAACCCCAATGGAGCTGGCTTGGTGACCTGGCCCAGGTACGACCTGAGTGAGCAGTATCTGGAAATAGGCGTAAAGCAAAAGGTGGGAAGAAAACTGAAAGAGAAAGCCGTGGCCTTCTGGACCAAGACCCTGCCGGAAAAGGCAGCCAAAGAGAAAGGACACATGGAGTTATAACTTCTTCAGCCATACAGAATTTGGTGCAACAGAAAACATTTCTCAGATAGAGTCGCTCACCACTGGGTTGCCAGTCTGGCCTCCTCTCTTCAACTGGGCAAGTGTATGTTGGCTTCCGAGGGCAAGCTAGCTTCACCTTCCCAAATGAAGTCGGTCACAGGGCTCTAGAGCAGGGGTGTCAAACGCAAGGCCTGGGGCCCGGATCCGCCCTGTGGGGTACTTAGATCTGGCACACGGAGCCGTCCTGGAAACACTGAAGGACTGGGCCACAGTGCCTCTGCCAGTGAAAACGGAGCTCAGGATTGCTGCGTGCGGCCCTCCTGAGCGCTGTTTTCGCTGGCAAAGGGTTACAGGAGGCCGTCGCAGCCAAAAACGAAGCTCAGCTCCCTGTTTTCACTGGCAGAGCGCCTGGCCCGCCACTGGTGCCGACACAAGTGATGCTGAACTAGCCACGCCCACCCTGGCCACTCCCACCCATCCCCCAAGGTTGAACACAGCCCTGATGCGGCCCACAATGAAATTGAGTTTGACACCCCTGCTCTAGAGGAAGGACCATTGCTTGCTGCAACCAGTGGCCTCCATGATGCAAGCTTGATTGTTGCAAGAAGATAATCCTGCTCTGTCTAGAAATCTTTTAGAACTATCAGCTTTGCATAGGAATTGAAATTTTCAGTAGAACCAGCGGACTCCTCTGGCAATAGTCATAGAATAAATAAGGACCCTTGAGGCTTTTGTGAAGTTGTATACACGATAGCTGTAGCGTTTAGCATTTATCATAGCGCTTTACAGCACTCCCTGGTCGGTTTAATGCCAGCAATATTTTCATACTACCCACAACAATCTGAGTCCTCATTTTACTGACCTCAGAAGGATGGAAGGCTGAGTCAGCCTTGAGCTGGTCAGGATTGAACTCCAGGCTGTGGGTAGAATTGCCTGCAATACTGCGTTCTAACCACCGGGCCAACATGGGACCTATACAATATAAACACGGTATAAATAAGATGGTTCATCCAAACATTCAAAATCATAGAAGAACATAGATTTTGAAGAGTCATCATGGTTGCAAGGATTCTTAACAAATCCTCTAAGGCACATTGAAAACACATCTATTTCTTCAATCAGTGTCTATACCACCCAAAATAAAAAGAGAGCAAAAAGTCAATGGGAGAACCTAGATTTTCTTAACGACCACATGATTCACTTAACAACTGCAAGTGATTCATTTAACAACTGTGGCAAAAAAGGTCATAAAATTGATTGCAATTTACTTAATAACTGCCTTGCTTAGCCATGAAAATTCTGGTCCCAGCTGTAGTTGTACGTCAAGGATTGATCTGTGTTAAGAAAGATACAAATCTGACCGGGAAAAGGAGTGATTTAACCCATAAATTAAGCATTTGTGAATTGTTATCTGAAATCAATTTCTATTGTTTAATCCTCAAATCTGATTAATGTCTTTTATTGTTTGGTTTGAGTCATTACTTTCTGACACATCACGTATACTGAATGTATGTATCATTTATATATAAAGACTTGACTGCCCTCTTCATAAATACTTTTTGCTTTTCTGAAATATTTGGGATTTTATTTGTTGGGTCGGGAGGGTGAAAATCGCCTTTTACAAGGTTATTGGATCTTTCACAAATTCAGGGACTGGGTTCTTTCCAGCTCCACCCCTTTTGGGCACCTGAGTTTTAAAGCAGCAACACCATCCTACTAGGATTGCACCTGTGCCCACCGATCTGAACAGCTCCCAAGCCCTGGCATCAGGTTCCCGCCACATCTCCTCTTCAACCAGGATTGAGAAAGAGAGCCAGCTTGGCCCAATGGGGAAGGTGCTGGGGACTAGCAGTGCTTGGCCTCCCTCAGTCAGGTTGTCTGGCTGGGCCCATAGTGTTGCTCTTGGAGGAGAAATGGAAGAAGGGGCCTCTTGCACAGCTCCCTGAATTATACAAAATGATGTGGGGTAAATCGTAGTGCTATCCACCAACTGAGCCTGTGCCAATGGATGGCTGCTCCCTGTGGCCTCATATAGGGGTTCAATAAGAGAGTGGGAGCTCTGGGGCACCCCACAACAGAGGGTCCCAAGATGCCCCCGCTCCCTGTGGGACCAGGGCCCATCACTGCTAAGCCTTGCAGTTCATTCAAGAGGTGGTGGTGGTGGGGGAAATGGATGGTACCAAAGACACTGAAAGGCCGACAGGACCAAGGAAACCATCTGCCATCTCTCGCCTTGCCCAGGTCTTCAAAAGTGGCCGATGTGGTGAGGGTGCCATTATCAGTCCTGAAAGAGAAGAGTGCTTGACAACTGACTCACATTTATGACGGTTGCAGCATCCTGGAGTCACTTTTGCAACATTCTGACGAGCAAAGGGAGTGGGGAAGCCAGGTTCACTTAACAACCGGGTTACTCATTTAACCACTGCTGTGATTCACTTAACAAATGTGCCAAGAAAAGTCGTAAAATGGGGCAAAATTCACTTAACAATTTTTTAACTTAACAACATAAATTTTGGGCTCTTTGTGGTTGTATGTTGAGGACTACCTGTATAACATGGAAGAAGACGTTTTCATTTATACCTAGAAATTCTTAATTATTTTGCTTGTAATCTGGAAGCCAAGGATTTGCAAACATTTCTCACCTACCCCTACTCGAGCCATCTTGATTTATTTCGAAAATATATTCACTGTCAAAATACACAAACACGACCAAAAACTATTTAAGGAAATTGTTAAAATTTATTTTAAGAGTAAATTACAACTAAAGGCTACCCGTTTCGAGTAAGGGTTGCCATACATAATTGTCCCAAAAGGCCTTCAGATCCAAATGATGGGATAGGAGACCCCCAGGATTACCAGCCTCATGACTTCTGCTCCTTCCCATTTGCAACCCATCACCGCATCCAGGTCTTCGCTAAACACTTTCTAACAATTGTCTGTCTGCAATTGGAATCTTCCTGCTTCTTTGGGGAGCCATAGAAACTCCTTGAAGGAAGATCTTGGGTGATATAACCCAGCTTTGCCAGCAATGGATTGGATTGCTGGCAATGAAGACCCAAGAAGTCAGTGGAAAAAGAGGCCAGAAGCCTCACAAAAGCTTCTGGATCAACAGCTGGAAGGTGAGAAAAAGGAGGCCCCCTGGCCCAGCATTACCTGTGTCCTCCTACCCCTCAAGCTGGCTGCTCATAGCAAATGGGGAAACCTCTCTGCCAGTGACAGAGTAGAGGCAGAATTCTGGTGCCATGGCAACCATGATGTCTTAACAGGGGCTGGAAACACAAACCAACAGGGAACCTTAGCAGAAGAGGAGTCCTGCCACCCTGGGCAATGCAGAATGAAAGAGACATCCCATTTCTGTCTCAAACAAAAGAGGGAAGAAACTCTGCGCTCCCGAGACCCAGTGAGAAGCTCTTTGGTAAAGACTCTGCCCTCCGCCCAGGGGGCAAGTTCCCTATCGACTCTCCTTCCAAACTCTGGATTGCCAGAGGCCCCTTTTCTCCCCTGACTGATCTCTCCACCAAAGATCCTCACGCTGAAAACTGAGCCCAGGACTCCCTGCTTCACCCTGGCCAGAACGGCTGGGATCTTGCTGTAACCCACCCAGTGGCTGTGAATGCAGGGTGTAGACTTCACCCAAGCCCCCGCCCTCCTAACGTGCTTGTCTCCTCGAATGCAGGTGAGGAGAGGCAGCCTCTTGTCCTCTGGAGAAATGTACCTTCTGTTCACTCTTTTTTCCTGAGGAAGCCCATAGAACCAGCCAAGCACAGCCGCCCCCCCCAAGAAGCCAACCGTTTCCAGACTCAGCCTGCCCAGAAATGCTCCATGGGAACCACTGACCAGCGGCTCCTCTTGGGGTCCTGAAGCTGCCCATCTGACCAGAGCTGCTGGGCCTGTGGGTGAGGACGGAGGCACAGAACTGCCCCTCTCCCCAATTCACCCTCCCTCTCTTTGACAGGGCCGGCATGTCAGCCTTCTGCTTCTCCTCTCGGTCTTCATCCTGCCTCCTTCTGGAGGAGCCGGTGAGTGGAGCTCCTGAACCGAGATAAACCTCCCCTGCCCCCAATTCAGAGGGCCGCAACGAGAGTTTTTGGGCAGAGGCTGGAGTTGGGAGGTACGAGGGACACAAAGTAATGGAGAAACAGTGTTGTGCTGTTTGTGCCCAGGACGGCCTTCTGCTGCCACTGCCAGATCCTGTGCAGGCAGGACAGAAGCGAGACTGGATAAACTGCTTGAGTGAGTGGACGTTTCCTTCCCAATTGCTGAAGCATTTTTCAATCCTTTCCTTGCTGCTTTGATGTTGCTAATTCGTCTTCCCTTCAACTTTTACGGTCACAGAAACTTTGCCATTGGTGGCTACAGAAATGAATGAATAACCTTCTTTTCATGGTCAGTATTGACAAT
This sequence comes from Thamnophis elegans, assembly GCF_009769535.1. Taxonomy (NCBI): domain Eukaryota; kingdom Metazoa; phylum Chordata; class Lepidosauria; order Squamata; family Natricidae; genus Thamnophis; species Thamnophis elegans. Next base: position 23,626,447 of record NC_045554.1, read on the forward strand.
CCTAATTCTAAGAAACAGCCATTTCACACAATGGGCAAACGTGATTGTCAGAGGGGCGCCCATTGTGTAAAACGACTGCTTGTGTTTCCTAGAATCGGGATTGGCAATACCGACCACGAAAAGAAGGTAAATTGATTCGTTTTCTATAGCTGCCCATCTCAATCCAGTTATTCTGGGCAGCAAACATTTCTAAAACCGTTATAAACAGTACAAACATCAATATGTGCAGCTGCTGAGGAAATTATTATAACTGTCGTAGCCAAGAAACGGGGCTCTTAACACACAGGCTGGGCACACAAATCTTTAAGGCCTTACAAAAGGCCAAGAGGGTTGGGGCCATCTGAGTCTCTGAAGGATGGTTCAGAGGGCAGGAGCTGCAGCAGAAAAGAACATCGCCTGGTCCATGCCAGCCATATTCCTTGGATGTCAGGACCTGCAGCAGGCCAGGCAGGACAGGTAGAAACCATGGAGAAAAGACACCCCAGGTAAGGCACTCCAAAGTTTGTAGGGTTTAGAGGTCATAACCAGCACCTTGAATTGCACATTCCAGTAATGAATGCAGCTGACACAGTAGTGGTGTTATACATATTGCATGTCTGAGGACCCTTCACTACCTGTGCAGCTGCATTCTATACAGTTGAAGCTTCCGAATGCTCTTCAAGGGCAGCCCCATGTAAAGTGCATTGCAGTGGTCCAAACAAGAGGGTATGAGGGCATAAATGACCGTGAGCAGAGCCTCCGAGTCTGGAATGGGCACAAAAGGTGTACCACCCAAAAGGGTGCAAACGTCCCGCACCCTTCCTTGAAAGGAAGCCAGGAAGGAAAGCTGGGGGCTCTGGGAGAGAATTTCTACTCATCAATTTAATGAGCGCTCAGAAACAAGGGCAACATTGCAGGAAGTGCAAGGGACAAATCATAGCAGAAAGAATGGTGTCAAATGCAGCTGTGTCCTTTGAGCATCCCGCAAATCAGCCCCCGCCCCAACCTTTGGGGTCCCAGGGGCCGGTTCCGTGGAGAGAAGTTTTCCCACAGACTGGTTTTGTGTGCTGCCTGCATGCCGCACATGGGGCTTCACTTGTTTGTGTGGCCCGGTTTCTGGCATGCTGTGGCTCAGTGCTGGTCCACGGAGCGGGGGTTGGGGACCCATGCTGTAGTTGGGGAAATGGGGAAGAAATGCAAAAATTTAAGGTGAGGGCCAGGAGGCCCTGATGACGGACTTGCACATTTCTTTCCCAAAGCTGCAGTTTGCGGCAGACAAGCCAGCTTAGTTCCCACAAACTCTGCCCAAGAGATTGCTGCTGTCGGTGAGTTCCCTTGGCTGGTCTCGCTGCAGGATCAGGGCAGCCACATTGCACTTGGTTCCATCCTAAGTCAAGACTGGATCCTAAGCGCAGCCTCCAGTTTCCACAGCAGGTAATGCTCAGAACCTCATTCCAAGCAAGCAGGCAAGATGGCCCTTGGCGACCATCCTGGGATTTTACACCCACACAAATGCAGCCCTTGAGATCCCGGTGGAACACGAGAGACCACTTTTAAACAATTATTTTGAGATACTTAGGAGTCATGAGCAACCAAGATGGTACAGGTTCTCCAAATCCTGCTCATTTCCCATTTCCCATCCCATGTGTGTGCTTAGCTCCCTGCCATTCCCCAGGCCCATGGGATCCTTTTAAAAAAAACCACTGGCTCTTGTTTTAGATTTTTTGCAAAAAATGTTTATGGATTTGACCTGCATTGAGTGAAGCAACAGCTTATGCCACCATTACTGTGTCCCCTGAAGCACACTTAATAAATATGAATGCTGCTTGGAGCCGTGGTGGCACAGTGGTTAGAATATACAGTTTTGCAGGCTAATTCAGCTCCTTGCCAGTTCGATCCTGACCAACTCAAAGTTGACTCAGCCTTCATCCTTCCAGGGTGGGTAAAACAAGGACCCAGACAGTTTGGGGCAAGAGGCTGACTCTGTAAACTGCTCAGAGGGAGCCGTAAAGCACTATGAAGGGGTAAATACTGTAAATCTAAATGCTATTGCTATTGCTTGGTCCCACTGCTACTTGCCCTGGCTAGCCGGGTGTGTACAACTCCCTAAATTGAACTGCCAGTCAAGCCAAAGGGGCTGGTTTACCATCTTCTTCTTCTTCCCACCTCTGTCCTTTACAGCACTGGGGGCGAAAGAAGCAGATGGCAATGTACCAGGTGCCAGGAGGAGGAAGGGTGGAAGGGAGTCTGCGGCGGGAGGTAGCGGCTGTTTCAAGCAACTCAGTACAGCTGGAAAAGGCAGCATGTTCTGCTAATTAAATGGTATACAGCACCATGGGTTATTTTGGTAGAATTCTTCTACAATGATCGTATTTATTGATTATTTTGCACGGGTGCATATATTAGACAACCAATAACTATTGATACAAGCCAGTTTGGGGTAGAAATTGAGGCATTGGGTTAGAAACTGGGGGATGTGAGTTCTAGTTCTGGTTTAGGCACAAAGCCAGCTGAGTTACTTTGAGCCAGTCACTTTCTCTCAGCCCTAAGAAGGAGGCAATGGCACTTTAAAAAATGTTGCTAAGAAAGCTGCAGGGATTTGTCCGGTCTCTGAGAAGCCAGCATGATTGAATGGAGGAAAAACTATTGATAAGTATAAAATATAAGCTAGATGCATTTTTCTCTCTTTTCTTTTTTAGTTTATATTTTCAGTTTGTTTGGGGGTTTATCTTTTTATTTTAATTTAAAAAACTTTTTGTTTACATTATTTCTGTTGTCCTCTTGGCGCTAGAAAAGAAACGGGAAGGGCCCATCAGTTGTTGTTGGTCCCAACTGGTCCTCAGCCCAGCCCTGTTCCTGCTTTCGACCATCACACACACACACACACCAGCGATCAGCCAGGTAGAGCCTTCCTGCCCCCCCCCCCCCAGCCCTTCCAGGCTGCTCCCTTTAGCACTTTTGAAGCACGTGGGAGAATCTAAGTTTCTACTCTCAGCCAGGATCCTAATGAAAAAATTCTAATTTGACCCTGAGGTTCTTGCGTCTTCTCTGCTATTTGCAGTCACTAGCTTTAAACAGGCAAACTTTCCTCTCCATCTCCATCTCCAGGCAGTGGACATTCATCTGATAAAACTTTGCTCCTCCAGCCCAGGAAATGTGCCAGAAGAAGTTGGCCAAGCCCATCTGGAAAGGTGACCTGGACAATCCATGTTTCCTCCAGCACCCTTGCTCTTTCCTTGTCCCAAAGATGCTTTTTCAGGAGGCAACTGGGCTTTCTTGTTTCTATCTTTGAAGACGTTTTGCTTCTCATCCAGGAAGCTTCTTCAGCTCCGACACAATGGTGGGGAAGAGCCGAAGAAGCTTCTTGGATGAGAAGCAAAAGGTCTTCAAAGAAAAAACAAGGAAGCCCAGTTGTCTCTTGAAAAAAAAGCACCTTTGGGACAACTGTGATGGCCTGGAGGACGGAGAATCTCTACAGACTTTTTGCTGTTTCTTGGTGACCCTCCTTTGTTTCCAGGACCCAGATCTCCGCTCTGGCTGGAGGTTCAGATCCAAAAGGGCCGCGCGAATCTCCGGTGCCCATCCATACCATCATCCCCCACGAGGCCTTTGACGAGATAACCCTGGTGCACAATATCGCTCTGCTGAAGACAAGCACTCCGCTCCCTTTCAGCACTGCCGTACAGCCTGTCTGCTTCCCCACCCCAGACTTCCCAGGGGCAACACTGAGTAAATGCTTTGTGGCTGGCTGGCCGGACTCTCAAGGAGGTGAGCCAGTGCTCTTCCTACGAACCTCCCCAGCTGCCCCAAAGGGAGAGCCAGATGCAATGGAGGATAGTTTGCCAACCTTTACAACTTCATGGAGGTTCTTTGCTGCCTTGGCTCCCCAGGGACTGGTCCTCTGCAGAAACTCTCGGTGGAAGATGTGGACCCCTGCCCCTTGCACAGAACCGTCAGCACGGAGTGTTGCAGCCATCGGGAAGGTGACCGAGTGCCTGGATGTCTGGTAAGGAGGCCCATTACCCTCCCCTTGATCCCACTGGGGGCTTCAGAGGGCCACCTTTTCCTGCTCTTTCAAGCAAGCTTGCACTTAGCAAGAATCTGCCAGAAAGCAAGGACGTACTTCGCCATGTTTCTCTTGCAAGCATCTGAGGTTAAAGAACTCAGTAACTTCTGTCTCTTTGGCCTTCAGACAAAACAATTGTATACTGTAGAGCAGGGTGTCAAACTCAATTTCATTGAGGGCTGCATCAGGATTGTGGTTGACTTCAGGGGCCAACCAGGGTGGGCGTGGCTAGCTTGACACCACTCCCCAAATGGCTGGCCCAATGTTTCCTCTTTGCACTGGGTGGACCGGGCCAAAGAGACCCCTTACGTTTTCCAGGAGGGTCCTGTGGGCCGGATCCAACCACATCGCAGGCTGGATTCAGCTCGCTGTAGAGGATCATCTGCATTTGCATTGCAATTATTCAAGTGGGCAGAGCTTTCTGCTTAATGTGCAGTCATTTGCTTGTGCCCCTCTTGTGAGTGGCCATCAGGAACCTCAAGCCCCTCTGAGAGACATTCGGGTGGACATTTGGGCTGATGGGCTCCTTTCTTCAAACCCTGCAAGACTCCCCTTGTTCACTCGGCTGCTCTCTTTTTCTCCTGCGGGGGCCCCAAGTCCCCAAGACATCCACCCTGAAGCAGGAGTTGGGCTCCATGAGGTCAACTAGTTGTGTCTCAGATGGTCCAAAAGGGCCTCAAATTGTGACCTGTGTCTTCTCTCCAAGGGGTCAGCTGGCAACCCGGTCCTGTGTGAGGCAGAAGGAAGGCAGGTGCTGAAGGGCCTGCTGAGCGAAGGGGGCACCAGATGCTACGGGCCCTTCCTCTACAGCCGCCTCATCTACTACAGTGGCTGGATCGTGGCCACCATGGCCAAATGGGGGGCTCCAGAATCCCCATTTCCTGGCCAAAGGCATCCAGCCTTTGGGAGCCCAGCGGAGGAACAGGAGAGGCTGCTCTTTGAACCCTTTTTGGCCCTGAGAGCCCTCAATGTCTCTGATGCTTCAGAAGACCCCCTCAGCCTGAACCTTTCGGAGGAGCTGGAGGAGGACAGCCTGGGCTCCCTGGAAGGCCCCCCCGAGGGACGAGCAAACCCTCCGCTCTACTACGACTACTATGGGGGGGAGCTGCTCGCCATCTCTTCAGCAAAGACGGGCCAACAGCAGGGGCTGCAGGGCCTCCTCTGCATGGGCCTCCTGCTGCACCTCCTGGCTTCCTGAAGCTCTGGCCAAGCAGATTATTCCTGGCCCCCGAGAGGAGATTTCTCCTGGGAGAACCTTTTATCCTCCTGGGTCTCCTCGCCCTATGAGAAGTTGGGACCTCACAAGAGGGTAGAACACAAAGCATCAACCCCGAGAAGCTTCATGACAGCCTGTCTTTGCATGCCTCATGCAGGGGGCTTTGACCCCATGGCCACAGCTAGATGCCCCCGTCCATTAAACCCCTTTTTGTGTCCTATTATTAATGAGATGTGCCTTTACTTGAGCTTTTGCAGGACGAAAAGCTGCCTCTTGCTAGACTTGGACCAGTGGCCACCAGGTGTTTAGCAAGGGGTGCAAAGAGACCCCCTCTGATCCCCAAAGGTGGGGAATCCTGTTACACCTTGTGCCAATTGTGGATTTGGTCCACAACTTTGCTCTTAGGGCACAACTCTGAGCTGCAACCTCATGCCTGATGAGGTGTTTGGATCCCCCCCCCCCCCCGATCTCCGGATTTTAAAATCTCTTAAAGCTCAATGAAATTCTGGAAAACAAACTCTTCCATGAGGGTCCTTGGTGCTCTCCGAGCTTGGCTGTTTCCTTACCCAAACTCATTTCAACCCTGAGCTACAAATATTCTCCTTCATAGAAAGTCTTCCATCTTCTTGAAATGCCAGTTTGGTTAGGTGACCCGTAAAGGCTTTGGCTGCCATCTCTGCCCTCATGTTCAGCAGTGCCCTTTAGCACATGGCACTGAACCTGTCTGCAGGTGCCCAAAGGCTGCACCTGGGCGTTTGTGCCACTGTTCTCCAGCAATTAGGAAATGAATCAAACATAGAATCTAGCAACATACATGTTAAAATGAAGCTTTAAACTGGGGTTTAGTTGGAGTCTCTCGTATGTAGAACCATTAATCAGTGGGACACCTTGTCTTCAGCAGTTGTGGGTGTTTCATCATTGGAGGCTTTTAAGAAGAGACATTTGTCCGGAATATGATGGGGTCTCCTGCTAGCAGGGGGTTGGACTAGAAGACTTCCAAGGTCCCTTTCAGCCCTGTGATTCTTATAGAAGCCAAGAACTACAGGACAGAAAGTCCTTGAATTTCTCTGCTCGGTGCTGTTGCCCTTCTTAGGGCAACCCTGGGAGCCGGAGGTTTTGGAGGTGCTATCTCTGGCGTCCGTTTGGATCCGATAGGATTAAGGCTGGTGTGACCCTGCTCACTGTCCAAAAGACCAGGAGGGAGGAGATGCAGCCCCCATTTTGCTTCTTCCATCCATGGTCTCCACCCTCTTCCTCCTCTGAAGGGCGCCATGTGGCTCCTCTGAAGCAGCTGAAGAGCCAGGGAGAGTAGCTAGAATCCTTTCATTTCTGATTGTGAACTCCTATTGAGTCCACTTGCATTTATTCTCAAACATTTGGCCAGGTATTTTCTTTGTGCAGGCTAAGAAAAAATTGGGTTATATATTTGTTTTCAATTGAACATTTCTTTATATTCTCATATTTTAGTTTCCCCCCCCCCCCATTTCAACCTGTTTAACTTACAACATGTAAATTTACAGAAGGCATCTCCTGCTAAAGATTTCTCACCATGAAACTTCACACAAGATTCTGGACACTTTTAGATGTTGCCTCCAACCTGTCACTTTCGTTTTGTTTTAGTGTTTCTCGCACAGAGAAGAAGCCTGTGCTGGAAAGTTCTGACCCAGGCAGCATCCTCTGACAATGGAGGACAATCCAAGTCCATCTTCCCATTCAGTCCTTCTCAGGTCTCTTCGCCCACTAAGCTGTTGGGGACCCAATTGATTGCTTCTCCCCAGGGCAGGCAGTTTGCGGCCGGTGGCTTGACTGCCTTTGCCCTTCATTTGGGTCCATGCAGTAGGCCCCTCCCTTGAAGTGCAAAAGACGGGTGAGAAGGAAAGAGGGCTGAGTTCTTGTACGGCCCTGAGATCCGATTCCTGTGGATGTGCACCTTGAATAGCTCTGATGCTACTTCTCCCTTCCCACTTTTTCTCAGGCTCTGGCAGGGAAATCCACCCAGCAAGCTGTCCATTGCAACTGCACTTCTGCTTGGTGCTTTTAGGGCCTCTCTTTGGAGAATGTCTGGCTTGAAGGTTTCTGTCCCCTTCCCCCACTTCCCAAAAGGCTCAATTTTAGCCCTGCACACGGGGAGTCTGGATGCATTACCACTCCTTTTATTCATTCTCATATTGCTGAGTGATTTGAATAAACTTCATAGCTCTGCAGTCAAGCAGGTCTATCATGATCTATTCATAACTTCAAACAGATCAGTTTCCGAACAGACTTTAAAAGCCAGTCTGCAGAGGAAGAAACAGAAGCCTTGAGGTCTGAGGCAGCATGGAGAAAGCCTCCCTCTTGGTGGCCTCCAGGGGCTTCGTGCCTATCCAAAACCTGCCTTGGTCTGGCGGGGGCGGGGGATCATCAGGAGGAAGGTCTGCATCAGGACGAAGAGGCCAGGGGTGCAGCAGAAGGCTTGCGAGTTTTCTCCTGCCCCCCTTTTCCTTATTTCTCTAGAGGCCCTGCGGAGAGAAGAAGCTGGGTGTGACTTTAGCTCAGCTGTGCAGCTCTACTGCCAAGCCCTTTCTTCAAAAGAAAGAAACTAGGCGGGGGGGGGGGGAGAAAATACCATGGGGTGGAGAGGTCAAACTAGAAAGAGAAATGGGGGGAGGCACCCAAGAGAGGTAATGGAAGGCCATAGAAGGCCCCGCTGTGCTGAGGGGCTCCTGGTTCCCCCCTCCCCATCAAAGGCCAGGTGAGGGTCCCCTTCCCCACCTCTGTTGCTTTGCGTCTCTCCTGTTCGGGCAGAAGCACCTGCAGCTGGTGACTGGCCATCTTCGCCTTGTGCCAAACATTGCGGTAGCTTTTCAAGGCCATCTGCGAGAGAGGAAAGAAGGTGTGGACAGGTGGTCTCTCCTCCTCTGGCCTGGAGGAAGGATAGAGCCCTCCCCTCCCCCAGGAACCTCCACTTCAGGGTGGGGGGAGGCTGATGTGGACTGACATGCATAGTTGAGATTTGCACAACACACTACCTGTGGTCTCACAAAATGGCTAGCAGATAAGCATGAAAATAATTGACCAGAATGTCGCTTGTTCTGCCTCTCCCATGGCCGAGTATTGCAGATACCCTTTTATTCTTCCCCAGCCATGGGACAATTTCCAAACAAAGCACAAGTTGCAGTGCCCACCATTTCTATTCTCTGAAAGAGCTGCAGGGGGGGGGGGGGGGAGAAGACAGTTGGAGTCTAAAGGAATACTTGGGAAGAGAGATGATCCTGCAGGTTGGCCCTCTCCTTTGCTGCATGCTAGTTTGGTGTACAGTAGTCCTCACTTAACGACCGGTCATTTAGCAACCATTCTGAGTTACAGCAGACTCCATCACGGTTGTTATTCAAGGGGCTACTTGTAGTGGTGAAGGTGCTGGCCTTGAAACCAGGGGACCATGAATTCTATTCCTGCCTTACTCATGAAAGCCAGCTGAGTGACTTTGAGCCAGTTTCACTATCACTACTTCCACCACTTCAACAATAACAGCATAATGATAATAAAAAGAAAAAGTCTGTTTCATTGATATTGCAATACTGGGTGATGCACGAATTGAAGAGAAACAACTAGAAAAAATAACCAAATACTGCGATCTGCAAATTGATCGATGGTGGAGGAAGAAACAAATGGTTGTATCAATAGTCATAGGAGCCGTGGAGCAACATCCCTTAAAGGGCTGCCTGGAGAAATGGAAATTCTGAACCTGAATGTCCCGACTTTGCAAAAAAATGCCTTACTCGGAACTGCCTATAAACTCAGACGTTACTTTAGCAGCTCTCAGGTCCTTGGTTTGGGCTTGAACTGTTAAGTTTTACCAGTCCCAAATGTGAATCGAATTGAAGATGAAATCAATAATAATAACAACAACAATGCCAACTTTCTACTTTATTACAAAAATGTCCTAAGGTAAAGTAAGGTCAAGTAAGCAGGGAAACCATTCAACCCCAGGGAAGCACATCATGAGGTAGGCTCCAGGTCTGGCTCAAGGAACCCTCTGCAAGGTGGGCAACCTCTCTCCCCTCTCAGCAATACAGGGCAGTCTCCCTGTCACAGCTGTTGTGGCCTATCAGCCACCGGGCCCCTCCAGCAGCCGAATCAGAGGAGGAGGAGGCGTGGGAGTCAGGGTCAGCATCAAGGCAACCTCAGCGCTCTGGGTGGGGGGGGGGAATGGAGCTGGCAGAGAGAGAGAGAGAGGCAGAAGCAGATCCTGGGCCATCCGTCAGCCCTCAGATGGAGAGTCAACAGCCCCCACGTCTGGAGGTGGCTGATGAGGAAGAGGAGGAACAACTGGGACCAGTGCCTGAAGAGAGAGGAGAGCAGTGGAAATCGTTGGGCCGGTCCTTGGGACAGAAGAGCCACCGCTGCTACCGAAGCCCCACCCTAGCTCTGGGGATAAAAGGCAGGCGGCAGAGATCAATAGATGTGGTAGACAACTATTCACCTTCCAGACAGATAGAATTGTTAGCCTGCGGTGAGAAAGAAGCTTTTTGCTGGGGCTGCTGGGGCTCCTCATAAAGGAATCTTTGAGTTCCCTTCAGAGGGTATGTCGTGTATGGGGAGCTGGGTCAGAATAAGGCCATACTTTGTGGCACAAGTGGCACACAGAGCAGAAGCTGAAGTAACAAGGAGGATGGCCCAAGAACCTGGTGCAGGTCCTTCTCACGGACAAATATTAATAGGTTCTTACAGAAGATTAAATACTATCTTGTCTTCATTTTTATTTCTCTTTTAGATCTCAAGCATCTGAGCACCTAATTTGGCAACTCTCATTCCAAGTCTCTTTCCTTCTTGCATCTGTCAATGTGGGAGGGTTTGTAGCGTGATGTCCATTCAAAGTAACCAGAAAATCAGCCATGTCCACTTCCACATGAACGCAAACAAACACCGTGGTCAGAACTTACCTACGCTTACTTTGTTACTGACCTCTTCTAATGCTTGGAAAGTTTAAAACAAAGGTTGCTCTGCAAACAGTGAAAAACAAGCGGCTGCTCATGGTTACCAACTAGGAAACACACACGGTCCTTCGTAACAAGAGAAGCTTAAGCACATTTACTGACGTGGTTTTCCCATGATCTTTAGAAATTCTCTACAATGATTGTTGGTTTTCTTCAACCGGATGCCCCAAAATGTCTTGTGGCACATCTTTTCCTATGAAGAATGTATCAGATGTGCTTCCATCCAAAAGTAACGTAAAAGGTCACAGCCCTACCTCTACAATTTCCACCTTCCTCTCCCAGATCCTGAGGCTGTTTTCTAGATCGTGAACAGCCACCTTCTCGTGAACGTAGTTGAGAACAGGAGGAACTTTGTATTCTGCCAGTTGTCGCCGTAGTTTTTTGTTCAGGGTCTCAGCCTTTACCCGTTCCTGTGAAAGAGACAAAGCGCCCTGGGAGGGATCCTGATCTTGGCCCTGACCTTTTGCCTACCATGGATCCACGTTAACTGGGACTCAGGATCTTTACAGCACAGGAAAAGGATTAAACCCACCCGCCCTTATCTTGTTGCTTCCTTAAATACTTTGAACAAATGACATTCATCGTGACACCTCATGAGTTCCTAGGAAAATCTACGGTTGGGGATCAGGGAATTCCAACACGGTCACCATTTCCATTTCCCGATTCTCTGTAGAGCAGTCTGAAAAAGCCCACCTGTCTTCCCTCCTGCCGACACAGAAATGCCGGGAACAAGGACTGAGAACGGCTGTCCTGCTCCAGGTGGCCTCTGTTCTTGCAAGCCCCCCCCCCTTGAAAAAACTGGAGCAGCTGCCCCAGGACAGGAAAGGAGGGCATGGGTATTCCCCCCTCATGGTGTGCTCAGGCGAGCAACCGAGCAAGAGAAGCCAAGCCCTCAAGGCCGCTTGTGGGTGGGGGCAACCGAGTTCTCTCCAGGGGCAGAATGGGCTACCCCAAGTCCCACAGGGCTCCAGGGCTCCCAGGTGGCAACTGGCTTTGGGGCCATTTTTCTCGCATCGTCTAAACCAGGAGGAAATCGGCCGAAGAGGCAGAGAATGGCAATCCGGGAAGGGAGCAGAAGTTCCCCAGGAGTCAGTAAACTGCTCTGTCTTCCGAGCGGGGAAAGCCGCGGCTTCTGTGGCTCAACAGGCACCGTGTCTCTTTAACTACAGGAGATCTGCTTTCTCATTATCCAAATTTGCCCTCTACGGTTTTTAACACTTTATTCCCACCCTGAAGCATCAAAGATGGCGAGGCCGTTCAGTCCAAGGATGACTCTTTTCATTTCCTGCCCAGGTTTTGGCACATATGGAGCTTTGGCTTGTTTGTTTTAATTTTAGGGCCTGGATTGGTCTATAATTTGATCCACACTGATTGAGATACCTGAGGAATCAACGGCAGCAGTTAAAGCAAGAGGGGAAAAAGTAAAACCACGGTAAAGGTTGGATCAGGTGGCTCGAAATGTCCCCTGGAGGTGACCTGCCTGCCTCCCCAGAGTGAACCAGCAGGTCTTTCTCTTCCTGGCCCCTGCTGGAGCCCCCCTCTTCCCCCTACCTCTTCCACAAGGACGGCCTCGCGCGCAATTTTCTCCAGGGACTCCTTCCTCTGCGCAATGTCTTTCACCAGGTAGGTAGCCATGGCTGTTGCATAGTGCAGCTTCCTCTAAAATAGAAGACGATCCAGAGGGAGGCATCACTGTCAAAGTACAGACAGGTGAACGTACCTTGGTTGGACAAAACCTCCCAAGACAGCCAAAATACGGGATGGATTCTGGTTGTTTGGGGAGGGAGGGCAGCCTTTCAGGTTTCCCGTTTCCTCCTTAGTGGTTCCCAGGAACACCCTTAGTGGTCTCCTATCCTCCACTGATCTCCCCCAGAGGACCGAGTGGGAGACCCAAGGTTCTCTTGAGGCTGAGCGACGAGGGTCCACATGTGATGCAGAGATAGGGTGATCTTTTCGGGACCCCGTCAGCAGCCCTCTGGGGATGACTCAATCGCCTGACCTTGTAGAAGTTGAGGATCTGCAGGGTGTTGCCAACAGTCAGTTTCAGCTGCAGTAAATCTTGGTTCCGTTCATCTATTTTCTCTAGGAACTGAGCATTCTCAATCTTGAGCTGCTGGAAATCGACCTCATGCAGCGCCTCTCCCAGCTCCTCCTTCTGCAAATCAGCCACAAATTTTGATAGACAGGTTCCCATTTGAAGCATTTCAGAGCCAGCCCAGCCTGACCAGGGACCTTTTGCTAGATCATTCTTTCATTCATGCTTCACTGCAGCAAAGCCATATTCAGACAAACACAGAGCGGCCTGAACTGCCAGAAGGGACTGAAAAACTCTGGCTGCCTGGACTGAGAAAAGCAAGAAAGTTTCTGGAGTGGGCTAAAAAGAAGGTGGGAGGAAAGTGCGGTGAGTGACAGCACAACTTTAAAGTGCAGACCCAAAAATGTGATGCAAATACGTTGCTCATCTGTCCTGCACCAAGTGAGGTTAGGGCCAGGTTAACTTAACTGTCCATTTTCACCCCACTCTATCATCAGCCAGAGTTGGTATTTGTTGGGTCACAGCACTACTCAAAATGTCTGCTACCGGTTCTCCAGAACCTGTCCGAAGCAACTGAATTTCACCCCTGGTCCTACTGAACTAAATAAAATCTTAGAGGTTTTGACTTCTGTTTGCAATTTGTTTCACAAAGCATTATTGGCATAATTAGAAAGTTATTGTCTGAACCTCTGCAGCTTTAGCCACAAATCCGTTGTTTTCCCAACCACAAAGCCTGCAAGAGACAGTTGGAGGATTTGGGTAATAGCTGAAGTCTGAATCTTCATTAAAAACTACTTTGGAATCACCCCAATTTAAAAAGCTAAACCTACATTTATTTCAATAGGCCACTGAAGAATATTGCTAACACAGAGTGTAGCGGAAGAGGCCCTTTGGGATAGGAGGACCCTCACTTGTATCTAGAAGAATGTCGAGGTTTTTGTCCTCTTCAAGTGAGACCTTTCCTGCCCTGCAGCCAGATGCCCAGGCCAGCAACCAAGCCTTTCCCACCTCTCAGCTGCTCTGAGCCATGGGGGGACAGGGGATGGGAGGGGGCAGGGGGGCATCTGAACAGCACTTGCTCTGACTTGGATTACTAGCTTCCTGCCTCAGTGGGGGAAAAGCCACCATTCTTTTGTGGGGAGGGGGCCTTTGAGGACACAGGATTTCAACGGGAAGCCCTCCCTTGTTTTCCTCTCCACTTTTGCCCAATCGGCAGGAACCCTTGGAAGAAGAAAATGACCAGGGCTTCAGCTGTCCTGCAGCCCAGAGCCAAAGGGCCACCAGGGATGGAAGGAAGGGGCGCTCCTCTTGCAACACACAGGGAGGGATTGCCTCACAGAGGCGGGTTGCAGAGCCTTTGTGCGCCAGAGACAGAAGCTCAGAATGGGAGGGGTGGTGGGAATGAAACATTGGCCGGAGGGAAGAAACTTGAGTCTGGGCCAGAAATGCAGTTTGAGAAAGCATCTCAGGCTGGGCCCTCCCTAGTTCTCAGGAAGAGAACGGGAGGAAAGGGAGGCACACCCAGGATGTCTCTGCAAGATTATAATAAACTAGGTTTAGTATTCATGACTTTGGTTTCCTAATCTGGTCTACCTCGAAGGGCTGACAATGTGCTGTGGGGGAAAGTAGAGGACACGCCCTCTCCAGCCTGGACGCGGGAGCTAATTCATCAGAAGGTTCCCTATAATGCTTGTGGGACAAGGGGTAGGGTAGATGGGAACTTTATGCTGGAATTATTTTTGAGGGGATTCTAATGCCTAGGATTTAAGCGGACCTGTTTTTGTCTAAAATTCACATTTTTATTGATAAGTTTTAAGAAAGAAAAATAAGAATTTAAAATGTTAGGGCGATGTCTAATTATATGTCACAAATTGGAATTCATCCATTTATGAAGAACTTCATCTTATCCATCTGGAACTCTAGTTAAAGCCGTAATTAAGTTCTGGGGCGAAAGGAATTCTCCCTCCAGAGCTGAAATTCTGGGTTGAAGGAAAATGTTCACCTCTGAAGCCAAAGGCCCAGAACGCCCACTTGCCCGATTCCATCATGGGTGAAGCTAGGCATTTATTTTAACACACGCACATCTTCTTTGGTTGGATTCCTCCTCTCCTGTTGTTTTCTTCCTCTTTTTCCCTCTCTGTGTGAGATTTCTAAAAGCATCTACTGTGTAAGTAAGGCTTTGTACCTTCGGGGTTTGTGTTGTTTCTACATTAGAGATAAAAAACTAAAGGCTTCAGCTGGCATCGTCAGGAATGGTCTGTACCTGCTTGAGTTGCATCTGCATCTTCTTCTTCTGAACTTTTAGAGAATCGTTTTTCAAATGGATTTTTTCCTTCATAACATCCTGAAAAATAAAGCAACCTGACTGATTTTTCAGACTTCTTCCTTTGGGAAGATCACTTCCCCTCCCATATTCAATCAAGACACACATGGTGTATCAGGGACCTGGGACAGATTTCCACAACCTGGTAAGGCAGAAAGCCATTTGTCCAGATTGGGGTTTGTGTAATCCATGAAGTTTAGGACTATGTCACACAAACTTTATATTGAGTTACGTTTCAATTAAGACAGCCCTGTAAAGGCACTACTGCTGGTTTGCTCATGAGCACGCTGTGTGCGCGCATTTGATGCGCACTGTGTGTGCATGCCAACTAAACAGCTTTCTGAAAGGGAAAAAAAGTTTTTACACTTGCAAACCTCCCTAAAATGGCCCGTTTTTGGCAAAAACAGTCCGTTTTTTTTGTCAAAAAAAAATTGCATTCATAGCCTTATGGAGGCTTATACAGTGCTGCTGGGGATGGGGGGGGGAACAGCCTGTTTTTCGCTAATTTCTGTCCACCCCAGCCCCCAGGAGCTGTCTGAAAGCCTCCATAAGGGTATGCACGGCCATTTTGGTGAAGGGGGCGGGGCTTCGGGAGGCAAAAAATGCTGTATTCGGTGTATAAGACGCAGCCAGAATTTCAGCCTCTTTTTAGAGTAAAAAAGGTGCTTCTTATACTCCAAAAAATATGGTAATTACAATGTCCTTATTTTCTATGAAATAAAAATATGTGAAACACCTTATATTTATTTATTTAATCTGGCCAGATAACTGGAATTCATAAACAGAAACCAGGTATGCCTTAGATGGTATTAGCCACAATACTCGGAGGAGGAGGAGGCACAGGATCAATGGAAAGGACATTCCTTATTCCAAGACAGATTGCTTCCATTGGCTCAGGGATTACTGCTTTGCAGAGTTTATAAATTTACATGTCAATTACTGCTCAAGAGCAGCATTCTCATTTTGGGAGGGTTTCAGGAACTTGAAGGAGTGATGTCTGTTCCTCAATTATTTGGGAGGCTTAAAGCACCCTGAAACCTCCAAGCCCAAACTTCTGACCTCCCTCAGTTTGGGTCCCTGAAAAGAATGATCATCCTTTCTCCACATTTTACGGCTCCTGTGAGAATTTCCCATCTCTCCATACTGTACAGGACTTGGAGGTAGTGAAGCTGTGACTACCATTAGGATACAGGTAAATCAGGAAGCAAGATGATATATTCTATTTATTTTGTTTTGTTGCTGTTATTGTTTAATCAACTTATATCCCCACTCGATTTACCAGCTGCAATTCTAGGAAGTTTAGATAGGATTAAGAAAACATGAAAAATAAAAAGAGAGAACAAAATACAACCAAGACCATTCACAGGGATAATCTCCCCTTAGTGGCACAGTGGTTAGAGTGCACTACTGCAGGCTACTTCTGCTGCCTGCTGACAGCCTGCAATTTGACAGTTCAAATCTCACCAGGCTCAAGGTTGACTCAGCCTTCCGTCCTTCCGAGGTGGGTAAAATGAGGACTCAGATTGTTAGGGGCAAGAGGCTGACTCTGTAAACCGCTTAGAGAGGGCTGTGAAGTACTGTGAAGCAGTATATAAGTACATATTCAATATATATTCAATAATGGAGGATCAAGTAGGCAGGGGATTTCCAAAATGGCAATTATATTTTTATGGAGCTTTATAAACTGATTTTTTTTTGGATGGAGGTCTAATAAAGGAACAATAATTCAATAATTCTCTGAAGGCAATGACAATTACAGATATCTAAATGTGTTTCATTGTTTGGCACATACCAAAGATCAGGAACACTGTAAGAATGCCAATGGGAAAAAAAAACCTTGTATGCACATTCACCAATGTCAATATAATTTATAAGAATAAAATGAGAATAACTGATTAACTGCCAACTTTCTCTACTGACCCTAGAACGAATCTGGTCCTCCATATATCGCAGCACCTTATCAGAGGCAATGACGCTCCCTTTCTTCTTAGTTATAGTTTTGACTATGTCTTTGTCAAACTCCATCATAGCTCTCTTAATTTCAACCAAGCGAATATCTGCTTCCTCTAGGATAGCCTGAAGAATTGAAATTATGTTGGAAATAAATACATGATATATTTCACTTATTTGCTGGGGGTGGGGGGAGGCCTTGAAGCTCAAGGTAGCCAAGCAAAGCAGACCCCCTTACATAGAAGCCACCACCACCAGCCACAGCCACAAAGAATACTCCCCTTGTTACAGCTCAGGGATGGGTGACAGCCTGCCCCACTCAAGATAGTAAAGTACAACTTCCTAGACCTGGTGACACAGACTGGGAAATACAGTCCAGTCCAGGGTTTCTCAACCTTGACAACTTTTGAGATTTGTGGACTTCAACTCCCAGAATTCCCCAGCAGCCATTCTAAGGAAAATGTTACCAGGTAATTCTGCAAGTTCCTTTCTGAGTTCTCCTTCATCAGCTGCAGATCTTCCTTGGTCTCTTCCAACTCCCGCTGCACCAGGTCACATTTCTGTTCCACCGTCAGGCATATCACACGATCCGTTGTGATTCGGGATTTCGACTTGCGCCTGCCCCGCGGCTACAATCCAAAGGCACGGTCCTGAGCCACCCTCCAGCAAAAGCCAAGTTTTGGGCATTTAGAATTTGCCAAACTAATTTTCAGATTTCCTTTTTCTGATTCAGTATTAACTTTCAGATTTGTTAAGAGACAGTGGGTGCAAATATGACTTAAGATCTCGCCATAAAACTTGAAAAATATTTTCAAATGTAAATATGGAAACAATTAAAATAACCCATTCAACAATTCCAGCAGCAGCATATTCTACACTGGGCCCAACAGGGAGGAATCTGAATTGACCACAGGGGTTAAATTTATCTACAGGAATACCTAAAATATGTCTTGCTGAGGATGGAAGGGAACAGGATAACCCAGTTAATGGGCTGAGCCCTATGTTGTTATGTACATATGTGCTTGTGAGCACCTCAACCCATCTGCTAGGCTCTGCATTCACTGTGACTCCCCAAATGTCTCCACAGCTTCCAAGTTCAACACATGAGTCACCAAAGCCAGGTTTTTTCCTCCGGATAGAGACGCAATTGCTTTCTCAGCTGAAGCCAATAGAATGCCTTCCTCGCCACAGATGTATCCAGGGCAGGGCTGTCAAACTCCCGGCCCAGGGGCTGGATGTGTCACATGCTGGCCACCCCCACCCATGGTTTAGCGAAGGGGGAATCCTGATACGTCACCTGATGATGCTGTGACAATGTGAGTTTGACACCCCTAATCTACAGCCTCCAGATCCTTAAGGAGAAAGCAACTCCTTCCAATAATTGGCATTTTCCCCAAATCCTGAAATACAGCCTCCTCCATTTTGAGACCACTGAGTTAATCACATCCATTTCCTTACATTCAGGAGACATTCATTAGCCATGGAGATGCCCAACTTTGAGTTCATCATAAAGGAGAAATATGGCTGTCTATTAGTTCCAGAGTTATGGATGAGCCTTCCAAGTAGCTAAATATTGATTATTTACATTTATATATAAATTTATATTATTATATTTATAGAGGATGCAAGACAATAAATAACCTTGAATACAGCAGAGAAAAATTCCCAAATGACTAAGCAGAATTTCTCCAGTATTATTTTCAGGAAATGAAGAGGCAGAACTATCATAAAGTGGAACCTCAACTGGTAGCTCCCTCAAGCATTCCAGCAAGAATTTAAAGCCAACAGCACCAAAAACCATAGAGTGTTCAAGATTAACAAAAAAAAATCACTATTTTTCTCCTCTCTATAAAGATATGGGTGACCAATGTTGTCTCCATGTCTAAATTCAGAATGAAAAGGATCGTGATAATCTACTTTATTTCCCTAAGTCTGGGTAAAATATAGGATACTGGACATTAAGCTGATACTTAAGATTAAAAGATGATTTTCTAAGCAACAATATCACTGATGCATCACTTAAAAAATAATGAAAATCCACCTGCAAAAAAGCAGCATTTTGGGAGAAACACAATAACTCAGATGAGTTATTTGGAGGGAGGGTCTTTTATAAACAAAGCCAGGGGGAGATCCAAAATACAAATGTGAACTTCTAAGCCATTCCTTTAAGTGCTTCATTGTGAATTTGATTCAAATAAACATTACTGGATGGATGTGAACATAATCAGAACTTGATGACACAATATTGGTCAAATTGGCTTGAATGCATGTGCTATTTTATTCCAAACAGAAGGTGCGGCTGCTCCATCACTGCAGACTTTTAAGAAAAGACTGGACAGCCACTTGTCTGGAATGATATAAGTTCTCCTGTTTGAACAGGGGGTGGACTAGAAGGCCTCCAAGGTCCCTTCAACTCTGTTATTGTTATGATGTTGTCACAATCCCACTTGTATTTTTTCCTTTCTGTTCTTCTGACCATTGCTACAGGCTTCAACATGAGTTGGGTGCTTAGCAGCCATTTAATCAAATGTTCAGGGGACTCTGATGTTCTATTTCTCACCCGGGTTACTCATAGGCAGCTGACCAGGTTGGAGAAATTTGGAATTGAGTAGGATTCATAAATCTCCCTGCCTGGACTCAGCTAATCCAGGCTCCATCCTTGCTGTGGAAAACGGCTGCAACAATCCGAACCTCACCAGGAACTGACAGTGTTGGACAAGGCATGGGGAATCCTCAGTTCAATCCACTCTCAGCTGCCTGTTGACAGTCCTAATTTTTCAGCCTGACTTTACTGGGCTGTTGTGGCCAAAAAAATCCCCAAAAGCAACACCCTTACATGCCACTCTGAGGCTGTGGAGGAATGGCAACTTGAATCTAGCAAGCATCGAAAGCGATCACTAGATTGTGTTTCCCAAAGGGTGGGGAATCCTTCAGAGGAGAGTAATGTGTTGCACAGCGTTTTTAGCAGCGCTCCAGAGCCATTTTAAAGCAAAGCAATGAGATAAGGGGAAACTGGCCCTCTCCATCTCCCCTGTTTTGCCAGAGGGACCTTTCCTGAGCTCCTCCCGGGCTTTTGGCTTGTGCCAGGCAGCCAAACCTGACTTCTGACCCTGCTCCACCCGCCCTGATCACCCGAGTTTGACAGATTTCATGATTTGCATAGTTGCAGGGGCAGGGCGGAGGGTGCTCCTAAATTTAGGCTACCATGAACAGGTTGGGATTGCACTGCTGAAATGCAGACTCTTGACTGCCATGGAGAAATTATATTGGAGTGAAAGTTTTGGAGGAAAGATTTAAGATAAGGCAAATCTTAACCCAAGTAAAACAATAAAAATAGAGCATTTCAGGGTGAATTGGCAAAGTAGATTTAATTGTGTGGAGGAGTAAAAAAGAAGGAAGGTAAGGGGACCCAAGTGTTAGATGAGAAATCAGCTAAACCAGGTTAGTAAAAATCTAATGGTTGCATTTGCACAATGTAGTTACTTTAGTTTTCATTTCAACAGTATTTTAAACCCTAAGACCTGTGTGAATGCGGCCCTTTGGGTTGAACAACAAAGACTATGGATACATTCAGTCACCAGTAAGCATGTGGTGCAATTCGGAAACCTATCCCATCACTAAAGTGGCAGCACTGTAAATTATTACATGGCTTACATATGGTGCTTGTCCCAAGTCCAGCGATGAACCGTGTCTTTCTCCTACCACGTCTTTTGGCTCCAATCTAGTGAAAAATTTCTCAAACATTTCTGTTTCAACTTTGAACATGGCGTTGGTGTGGCTGAAGACAGAGAGAAAAACTCAGTGAGTGAACTTAGAGGCATGTGGCTCATCCAGACATCACAAATGAAAAAAAAACGCCAGTAGCACTTGAGCAAATTCTGAGAAAGACAAATTCCTTTCCTCAATCCAGCCCTTTGAAGGGTTTTAGGCATGTAGACCACGGACAGACCACCTGTCAGATTAGGAGCAGCAATGTAAATCCTGGAATGGTCACCACTGGTGATTAGGTGACGCTGGGACACCGCAACCTCTCTAAATATATGCTAGTTGCCAGGCACATAAATTCTGACCACATGACTGTGGGGATGCTACGACTGTCATAAGTGTGAAGACCAGTCACCGCTATAGCAGCTCTGTAACTTTGAACAGTTCTTAAATGAATGGTCCATAAATCGAGGACTATATTCCATAATCAAAACCAAGCAGTACACTAATTCAAGTTACCTTCTATTTATCTCAACTTAGCTGAAAAGGAAAAAAAAAACCTTGGAGAATTCTGCTTTACCCACACCTGTTTTCTCCTCTTCAAGCAATCATTTCTCATCCATAGAATTAGAGCTTTGAATATCTAACCAGCTTCCTCTCATTTTATTGAGTTGCAACTCATAAGGTTCCTTGGAAATGGGCTGGGTGAGCTGAATTTTTGATCTAATGAATTCTGTGGCTGATCAGATCTTCTATCTTTAAAATGGTTAGGGACTTACGTGTTTTTATATTGGTTTTTAACCACTTTTTATTGGATTATTAGTCATAAGTGAGGTGGGTAGCCATACAATTTGAATAAATAATAACAATCATTCCTTGATTCTGGGAGCAAAATATGAAAGTTGGGCATCATTTTCAGAACAGAACTTGGCTTCAATGGGAGACAGCAGACTATAATATAAAAAACTGTCCCAATGTTGTTGTTGGTTGTGAAGTCCGACCCATCGCGACCCCGTGGACAACACTCCTCCAGGTCTTCCTGTTCTCTACTATCCTCTGGAGTCCATTTAAGTTCACGCCGACTGCTTCAGTGACTCCATCCAGCCACTTCATTCTCTGCCATCCCCTTCTTCTTTTGCCCTCAATCTTTCCCAGAATTAGATTCCCTCTCCAGTGAGTCCCTCCTTCTCATTAGGTGGCCTCCATTCTTTGGGGCTCAGCCTTTTCTATGGTCCAACCTTCACAGCCATCCATTGCAACTGAGAAAACCATAGCCTTGACTAGAGGCAGGGTGATGTCTCTGCTTTTTAGTATGCTGTAGAGAGTTGCCATAGCTTTCCTCCCCAGGAGCAAGTGTCTTTTAATTTCCTGGCTGCAGTCCCCATCTGCAGTGATCTCGGAGCCCAGGAAAATAAAATCTGTCACTACCTCCATTTCTTCCCCATCTATTTGCCAGGAATTGAGAGGGCCAGATGCCATGATCTTAGTTTTCTTAATGTTGAGTTTCAAGCGAACTTTTGCACTCTTCTTCTTCACCTGCATCAAGAGGCTCTTTAGTTCTTCACTTTCTGCCACTAGAATGGCATTATCTGCATATCTGAGGTTGTTGATATTTCTCCTGGCAATCTTAATTCCAATTTTTGATCCGTCTAGCCCAGCCTTTCTCATGATGTGCTCTGCATATAAGTTAAATAGGCAGGGTGACAGTATACAACCATGCCAGATTCCTTTCCTAAATTTGAACCACTCAATTATTACATGTCCAGTTCTCACTGTTGCTTCTTGACCTGCATATAGATTTCTCAAAAGATAAATAAGGTCATAAAGATGATCTCTTTAAGAACCTCACACAATCAAAGGCTTTAGCATAGCCAATGAAGCAGATCTTTTTCTGGAACTCCCTAGCTTTCTCCATGATCCAGTGTATGTTGGCAATTTGATCTCTAGTTCCTCTGCCTCTTTGAAATCCTGCCTGTACTTCTGGTAGTTCTCGATCCACATACTGCTGGAGCCCAGCTTTACTTTACTTTATTATCATTGTATATATATACATAGTTTACAAATACAGTGAAATTGACATAACACCCAGCTTGTAGGATTTTGAGCATAACTTTGCTAGCATGTGAAATGAGTGCAATGATGCGGTAGTTTGAACATTCTTTGGCATTGCCCTTCTTTGGAATTGGAATGTAGGCTGACCTTTTCCAATCCTGTGGCTCTTGTTGAGTTTTCAAAATTTACTGGCAAATTTGGTGTAACACTTTTACTTCATTGTCTTTTAAGATTTTGGATAGCTGAGCTGGAATACTGTCATCTTCACTGGCTTTGTTGTTGCTCAGATTTTCTAAAGCCCATTTGACTTCACATTCTAGGATGTCTGGCTCTAGTTCAGTGACCACCCCATTGTGGTTATCAGGGACGTTAAGCTCCTTCTTGTATAGTTCTTCTGTGTAATTTTGCCACCTCTTCTTAATCTCTTCCGCCTCTGTTGGTCCCTGCCATTTTGGTCCTTTATCATGCCCATCTTTCCATGAAAACTTCCCTTCATATCTCCAATTTTCTTGCAGAGATCTCTATTGTTTTCTTCTATTTCTTTGCACTGTTCATTTAAGAAGTCATTCTTATCTGTTCTAGCTATTCTCTGGAAGTCTACATTCAACTGGGTGTATCTTTCTCTTTCCCCCTTTCCTTTCGCTTCCCTTCTTTCCTCAGCTGTTTGCAAAGCTTCCTCAGACAGCCATTTTGCTTTCTTGCATTTATTTTTCTTTCAGATGGTTTTAGTTGCTACCTCTTGTACAATGTTGTGAACCTCTGTCTATAGTTGTTCAGGCACTCTGTCTATCAGATCTAATTCCTTAAATCTATTTGTCACCTCTACTGTATATTCACTAGGGATATGATTTAATTCATACCTGAGTGGCCAGTGCTTTTCCCTACTTCCTTCAATTTAAGCCCAAATTTTGCAACAACAAGCTCATGATCTAAGCCAGTCAGCTCCTGGTCTTGTTTTTACTGATCATATAGAGCTTCTCCATCTTTGGCTGCATCATATTCTCTTGACAAAATTCTATCAGCCTGTGCCCTGCTTTTTTGTACTCCAAGGCCAAACTCACCTGTTATTCTGGTTTCCTACTTTGGCTTCCTACTTTGGCATTCCAATCTCCCATGATGATAAGAACATCATTTTTGGTGTTCATTCTATAAGGATCTGTAGGTTTTCATAGAACCAGTCAATTCCATCCTCTTCAGCACCAATGGTTGGGGCATAGACTTGGACTGCTGTGATATCGAATGGTTTGCCTTGGATTCGAACTGAGATCATTCTGTCATTTTGGGGATTGTATCCCAGTATTGCTTTGTCCCAATGTTCCATGTAGAAATATTGATAATCTTTACGTGCATTTCTCTAATGTTTACTGTGAATGTCTTTTAAACAGATTAATCTTCACTGCAAGATGTTACATTTCAAAGAACTTTTTTCATTCTCTTGCCTTTTCTTTTTGTTCGTGGCCAAATGGGACTTGAAACATTCAAATGAGGCTACTCTCCATAAAATCCTAAGCAGACTCTACATCCCCTCTGCTGAGACTTTTTTATTGAACTATACCAAATTGATTAATAAATACGTCATCAGGTTACTGTCAATTCTTAGCAATCTGTTGGGTTACTGCAACTAAATTGTCCTCTGTCATGTTTCCAACTTCGGAATTTCAGTCTTCAGAGTGACTCATCTTCCTTCATGTTCTGTCCACCTCCTTTTCTTCTGCATTGGTGGTTGGAGCAGAAATATGAACAATCTTTACATTAAAGGGTTGTCTGCAAGTCTGACTTATATTATTCAGTCACTGATTGCATTGTATCCAAAAACTGTTCTTGCTGTATCCCTGGTAACTTTAAAGCAATGCTATTCTTTCAACATTTTTCATGTACCCAAGTTTGATTTTCTAAGTGTTTGATCCCAGCTGACTTCAGCTGATGCCTAAGATGTTAACTGGCAGTTGCTCCATATTTCACTGTTGAGCTTTTCCAAGCTCACGCTTCTTACACTCCATGTTCCCACTCTAATTCTCTCCCCATAGCTTCAGATTTCCCTTTTCCCCATGGCCACATCAACAACTAGCTTCCCAGAAGAGTTCAGTCTAGCCACATCACAAACATTAGTGCGAGCATTATCTGGCATTACCTCATCTATAGTTTCTACCCAAGTAGTTTTCTCACAGGGATGCTTTATTGAACATAAGCAGAATAACAGGGTTGGAAGGGACCTTGGAGGTCTTCTAGTCCAACTCTCTTCTCAAGAGACCTTATACCATTCCAGACAAGTGGCTGTCCAGTTTCTTCTTAAAAGCCTTCAGTGAGGGAGCACCCACAACTTCTGAAGGCAAGGGTTTCCACGTTAATTGTTCTCATTAGGAAATTTATCCTTAGTTCTAGGTTGCTTCTCTCCTTGATTAGTTTCCATCGTTTCTTGTTTTGCCTTTTTGATGCTTTGAAAAATGGGTTGAGCCTTCTTGTCTTTGTAGGAGGCTCTCATATTGGAACACTGCTATCATGTTCCGTCCTAGTCCTTCTTTTCACTAGACATATCCAATTCCTGCAACCATTCTTCATAAGTTTTAGCCTTCTTTGTTGCTCTTCTCTGTACTCTGTGGAGTCTCAACATTTTTTATATGTTGCGTTGACCAAAACTGGATACATTATTCTAAATGTGGTCTCACCAAGGCCTTATAAAGTGGTACTAACATGTCACATGATTTTGATTCTATCTCTGTTAATGCAACCTAGGATTGTATTAGCTTTTTTGGCAGCTGCAGCACACTGCTGGCTCATATTTAGGTGACTGTGCACAAGGACTCCAAAATCCTTTTCAGTTACCACTATTGAGCTAAGTTTCACCTAATCTTTACCTATATGTTTTTTCTTGCCTATGTGTAAAACCTTATTTTTCTCTACATTGAATTTCATTTTGCTAGACAGAGCCCAGTATTCAAATCTGTCAAGATCCTTCTGGATCTTGAATATATCTTCTGGGGTGTTGGCTATCCCAGCCAGCTTTGTGTCATCTGCAAATTTGATGCGTTCCTCTTCTATTCCCTCATCTAAGTCATTTATAAAGACATTTGGAACCTTGTGGTACCCCATTGCTTATTTTCCTCCATGTAGATGTCGTACCATTAAGGACTACTTGTTGAGTACAGTTTATCAGCCAGTTACAAATCCATCTGGTGGTGATACTGTCTATCCCACATTTTTCTACTTTGCCAAATGCCTTAATGAAATCTAAGTATACTATGTCCACAGCATTTTGCTGGTCCACTAATGTAGTCATTTTGTCAAAGAATGTGTTAAGATTTGTTTGGTATGATTTATTTTTGACAAACCATATTGGCTACTGGTTATAACCTTGCTTCTTTCTAGGTATTTGCAGATCTGTTGCTTGATTATGTTTTCAAAGGTCTTCCCAAGTATTGATGTCAGGCTGATAGATCTTATAGTTTCTTGCATTTGTTTCCCCTGCTGTTTTTCTTTTTCTTTTTGATGATGGGAACCCCAGCAGCTCTTTTCCAGTCCTCAGGTAATTCCCAGGTGCTCCAGGATCAGTGGTGGGTTCCGGATCCCAGGCCCGGCGGCATCCACATGGACGTGCACATCTTAGCGTCTCCGCAAGCCTCTGTGACGCTTCAGCTGCTCAGCAGTGTCATGCAGGCGCTGTACTCACCATGCGCGTTCGCGGAAGCGCCGAAGACTTAAAAGACCAGTAAGGAGCTCAGGTGGGTGGGTGGGCCCTCCGGAGCACTGTACCGGAATGGTATCCGGTGCTCCAGGCAGGCTCCGGTACGGGGTATACCACCTGCAACCCACCACTGTCCAGGATCCTTGAAATATATGGGGTGCAATGGTTCTGAGATAACACCTGCCAGTTCCTTCAGTCTTCTGGGAACTAACCCATCAGGTCCCGGTGATTTGAATTCATCTGGAGTGCTAGATCCTGACCTTCCCCACTTTCTGCACTATGATTGACGCTCCTTTTTCCCTCGCCCCGGCTCCTGAAACGGCTGCTGCCCAGCAGAGGAGCCTGTAGCAGGGCAGCCAGGGCAGCCTTCACACCTTGAGGGGGGAGATGCTGGGACTCCCTCGCCCCACCCAAGAACACGTCCCCCAGGGGGCTCGGAGGGCTCGAGCAGGGAGCGGCCGTGGCTCTAACGAGCTCCAGTTCGAGCAAAGGCGGCCTCGCGCTCCCCTTTCTCGGCGGCGTCCGGGCACCGACCGAGCCGCCCCTTTCTCCCCTGCCAGCGGCGGCCGCACCTGTTCTCCTCCACCAGGGCCAGCAGCTGCTCGGTCGAGAGCTGGGCCAGCTCCACCTGCAGTTCCTCGGCCCCCTCGTGCGACTCGCCCGTGTGGACGCTGTCGCGCTCCGACTCCTCGTCCGCCAGGACGGTGCCCGAGACGCGGCCCATGCCGGCCGGCCAGCAAACCGCCTCCCCCTGCCCGCCGCAGGACGCCAAACGCCCCTCCGCGCCCAGCAGACGCAGCAGGGGCCGCGCCGCCGAGGGCGCCCTCTCCCCGAGGGCCTCCATGCTGCCGCCGCTCTCGTCCGCGGGGAACGGGCCGCGGGAGCGCCTCTCCTGCCGGACGTCGGGGGCCGGGCTGGCAACCGGCGGAGCCCAACAGCCACTCGCCCGCCCCGGCCCGAAGGAGCGCGAGAGGCTCGCCGACTACGACTCCCGTCGGCCCCGTCGGCCCGGGCCAATGGCGAGGCATCCTGGGAATTGCAGTCCAAGGCGCCAGGCGTCCTCCTGGGCGTCAAGGCGACGGGCCGGCGCGAGAGCCCGCTAGGCCTCGCCAGGGCTCGCCCGGGATCCGCCGCGCCAGAGGGGTCGCTGCAGCGCCGGGGCGAACCGGCAGGCTTCCTCTCGCGCGGGGCGGGCCGGGCCGTGTTGCCGCCGCCTTTGCCGCGTCCGGTGCGGCGGCCAGCGCCGCGGCCAGGCCAGAAGTGCCCTTTCGCCGCCGCCGGCCGCCCAGGCCTCCCCACTCGGCCCGGCCTGGCGCCGCAGCCACCGCTCGCCGCTCGCGCCTCGGGGCTGCTGCTGCTGGCGGAGCTGCTGGGCCGCCGGTGGTGCTGCCGCTCCGTCGCCGCCCCCGCCCGCCGCCCCCGCCTGCTCCTCCTCGTCGCCGCGCCGTCGCCCGGCCCCGCCATGCCCGGCCCGGCCGCCGGGAGTAGGGCCCGCGTGTACGCCGAGGTGAACGGCCTGCGGAGCCGCGAGTACTGGGACTACGAGGCGCACGTCCCCACCTGGGGGTAAGCAGGCCGCGGGGAGGAAGGGGGCCCTCAGGCGCCTCGGCGGCGTCCTCCCCGCGAAGCCCCGGCTCTCTTGAGAGGAGCCGGCCGAATGAGCGGCGCGGTGCTCCCGTGGGCGTCGCCGGGGAGGGAGGGGGCGGCAGAGCCCCCGGCATGGCCGTCCGTCCGTCCGGCGCGTTGGGTGGGAAGCCCCACGAGGCAGCCTCCCGGCCCGCCGCCTGGCTCTCCGGGGTGGCGATGCGAGTCCGTGGGGCGGTGGTTGCGGTGGGTGGACTGGAGGTCCTCCTCGGGGCCCCCGTGGCCTGGAGGGCGCGCGTGGGACGGGCGGCGGGGAAGGCGAGGGGTTTCTGCAGCGCTTCCTGCCAAAGGTTTGGACAAAGGCTCCTCGGGATGGGCAACCCTCTGGGCTTCGCGGCTGTAACAACTGGCGTTCCTCTTGGAGTTGGGCGAAAGAGTCCCAGCTAGGACAGCCGCCCCCCACTTCTGAACTAGCAGGGCTCCGCGTCGGCCAAACTGCCCTGGGCGAATCCAGGGGTCCACAAGGGATTGTAGTTTGTCAGGTTCCTACTAAAGGTCGTCCCTCCCCCACCCAACCTATCCTTTTGTATGAAGCTCTTGGATGGGATGGGAGGGGGGTCCCTGGATTGGCGTTCCCAGCACGCCCTTCCCAGATGTTTGGGGACAACAGCTTAAAATCCCATCATTCTTAGCCCAGATAGAAAAGACTCTCTTAGGAGAGAATATGGTTGATAGGAGGAGCCCTCAGACCATCTAGAGCAGAGGCCTTCAAACTCGGCCACTTTAAGACTTGTGGACTTCAACTCCCAGAATTCTCCAGCAGCTATGCTGGCTGGAGGATTCTGGGAGTTGAGGTCCAGAAGTCTTAAAAGTGGCCGAGTTTGAAGGCCTCTGATCTAGAGTGCTGTGCAGTTTTAAACATCAGTTCCATGGTGGGAAAGAGAACTCTTCTATGCTGCTGAGAAATTTCAGTTTTCCTCTCCAGGCTTTCCTCTGAGGTTGCCAATGAATTTGTCCTCATCCCATTTCATTGCTAGCCATTCCTCCCCCCCCCTTTGCTTCCAAATTAATCGGGGTTTGTTCTTACCCTTTTCACAGAGCTTTTGTTTGAACCCTTCTCCCCCGCCATCCACATCAGTTCCCTTTCCTCTCCCCACCAATCAGTAGCAAACATGAAGGGTAGGAAGCGTGAGAGGCTGCTTTCCTCCTCTCCTCGGCTTGTAGAATTTGTTTTATTTCTTTAAAAGACTTATATAGATTCAAATGCACCAAAACCCTGGGCAGTTTACAGGCAACACTAAAAAAAGGTAAAAACCATCATGCTGTTGATAGGTGGGGTGGTTATAGAATTCTCCTTTCCAGCAGCTGCCGTCATGTGAGAGCATACAGAAGAGGCATGGCTGTTGCTTACCTGAGGATGTCTTTTCTGGTTCCTCACTCTGAAGGAGCTGAGGATCTCTTTGTGGAGTCTCTTCTCAATCGTTTTCTTCCCTCCCTGTTTGCAGTAATCAAGACGATTATCAACTAGTTCGGAAACTCGGCCGGGGGAAATATAGTGAAGTCTTTGAGGCTATAAACATCACGAACAATGAGCGAGTGGTTGTGAAAATTCTTAAGGTGAGTTCTTTCTGGATGCTTATCATGGCAATTAGGAATGATACATTGATATCTGGTTTTCCTAGTATTCTGCAACATATTGATGTACAGGTTATCCTCGATTTACGACTGATTGTAGTCATGGCAGCCCTAGAACAGGTGTTTTTTGGCCTATAAAAGCATTTCTGGGCATCATAAAAATCCCCCCTCCCCCATTAAAGGATCACATTTCAGATGCTGGGCAACCTGTTTGGATTTACAACTAATTGCCAAGTGCTCTGCAATCATGTCATGATTTGCAATCCTCCCTGTCAGCTTGCAGCATCCTCTCACAATGGTTCAGAAGGCCCCTTTCTCCAAATTGTGTTAATTTGGGGAAGGAGCCTTCTGAACCATTGCGACAATGGGACCCACCTGTAGAATAGAGCATGACAATAGAAAGGTAAGTGGACCCACAGCTGTGGGTGGGAAGAGGGTCGGCATGCCAATGGGCCTAGCCATCCAATGGCTCATGGCAAGTTTCTACCTGATGCACCCCATAGGTTCACTTAACAGCTGTAATGGGAGAGCTCGGATTTTGTTCATCATGTGGGTGCCTCGATTAATGATTACAGTCATGACCAAAATTCCAGGCTTGATTTTGGTCATAAATCGAGGATCACCTTTAGTAAATGAGCTCTCACTTTGAATGCATATTGAAGTGCTGGTTTCTACCTTTGGCTCTAGAAACTTTTATGACAGAAGTATTTCTTCTGTTAAAGGTAAAACTGCATTTGGAACACTTTTATCATGAAAGCTTCTAGAACAACATTTTCCAATTTGGAATGTTATTACTACTTTAATTGAATTTTATAAACAGTTATAAAACAGCATTCTATGTAAAATAGCAAACATCAGGTATATTAAAAGGAGAAATATAGCTAATTGCCATTTCCAGAATTTCCCTATGACAGTAAAGATTGAACAATATTTTACTAGTTTTTTGAGGTTTTTGCATATTTGTTGGTTAACAGAAAATATCCATTTTCTTTCACTCTGTTCATGTTAAGAATAACCATATTTGGAGACCATGTTAAATCGGTCAGTAATTCTCTCAAGAATGAAAATTTAACACTGCAGAACTGTAAATTAGAACAGGCATGGAGATTTTGAAATGGTAGATTTTCTCCGGAGGGTTAATGTAATTGTGAAACATTTTTCTGTGTAAATATAATGGCACAGTTTCAATATTAGTAAAATGCTGTTTAATTGGATTAGTGTGCTGGATGTCGTAGTTTGGTATATGCCTATAAATATCTCCTTCAATATCCCCGTCCAACTTAATTTTAAGCAAAATATATCTAAATACATTTCAGCCCAGCAGTGATGAGGAACATCTTCACAATCCTTTCAGCAAAGCATTTTGTAACTACTCAAGCTAATGATTACAGGTCATTGTGGAACACACACACCCCAATAGCTATGCTGTGAAACTGCTTCTAACTTGCTCCAGAATGTATAACATTTATTAAAATAGTGTGGCATTTTTAGTTCATGTAGTGTGCAAAAGAAAGGAATAGAAAGAAGTAGTTGCTTTTGTGTGCCATCTGTTTGGTACAGGTAGTCCTCAATTTAGCACCAAAGTTGAGCTCAGAATTTTAGCCATAAGTTAAGGCGGTTGTGAAGTAGGCCATCCCATGACCAGATTCCATTTTATGACTCTTTATGATGGTTGTAAAGCAAATAACCATAGTTGGTAAGTGATCTGTATGGTTGTTAAGTGATCCATTTGTGAGATGGAACATCTTCTTAGACTAGATCAGTGATGGCAAACCTTTTCAGCACCGAGTGCCCAAAAGCCAGAATGTGTGTGTGTGTGTGTGCATGTGCTGGAGAGCCGGAAACTCGAAGACCAGCTGGCCGGTGCACATCCGTGTGCTGGAAACCAGAAGAGCAGCTGGCGGTGGTATGTGTCCACAGAGATGGCTCTGTGTGCCACCTCTGGCACATGTGCCATAGATTCGCCATCACAGGACTAGATGATCTACAAGGTCCCTTCCAACTCTGTTAAACTGTTGAAAGAAGTGGACCAGGCAAGAGAATCATGGTTTCCCAGGAAAGAGGCAGCACATTCCAGGCAGAGGCCCTCATTAAGAGACTGTCCCATTCCAAATTGGATTGGATTGGGGGCGGGGGAGAAGGTTGGAGAAGAAGAGGTGAGGATTAGCCACACTGGAGAATCTTTCAGGATGTGTCTGCTAGTGAGAAGGTTATTGGTTAGTCTGACAAGATTCTGTCCAATGGTTTAAGCCGGGCGTCGGCAGCCTGCGAGTCTTTCGTCCCCCTACTGTGGCTGGCTGTTGGCTGAACCCATCACTGGCTGCCCTCGCCACTCCTCGCCTGGCTTGAGAAGGTAAGGGTAATGGTGGTGATGGAGACTCGCTCCATATTTGAGAGCGGGAGCGAAGTGCCCCTGAACATACTTCATCTCACGGGCGCTTCTTACAGCCCTTGTTGGTGCTGCACGCACCTCAGTTGTTCAGGGATATGCGCAACTTGCTCTGTGCCCTGAGACACTGGCCCAACGCTGCGGCGGATGCTCCGCATTGTAATAGGCTTTAGGAGGAGGAGGGGATGCTGTCTCCCCCATTATGAAGCACACTAAATGTAACTGTGCTGCGCAAGATGCTGCGAGAGCAGTGGGCAGGCCATGGAGGCAGCAACAGCAGCGGGGTCGGTCTCAGGACGGAGAGCAAGTCGTGCGTCAGGAGGCCAGGCGAGGAGTGACTGTGGGGGGAGGGCGAGGGGTGGGGCCAGCCAGTGGTGGGTTCAGCTGACAGGGAGGCACAGCAGGGGGACGAAAGAGCTTCATTTATCTGGGAGCCTGAAATGACTCTTGATTTAAATCATATTGTAAACATCCAAATAAGAAGAAAGAATATTATTAGCAAGAAGAAGAAGAAGAAGACCAACCCTCACCTGTTTTTGGAAATGGTTCAAGGGGAAACACATCCACATGAGAGAGGCAGAGGAGGAGGGAGGGGGAGAGACAGAGAGGGAGAGACAGAGACAGAACACGGGGGAGTGCAACTTTTTACAACGGTAGGATGTGTTTTACAGGCAGTAAAGCACTCTTTCCGAAGCTGTCATAACTTTGAAAAGCCATTAAGCAAGGACTTTTCCTGTACAAGGTTTGTTATAGCCACTATTTTTTGGTCTCCCATACTTGGAATTCAGAATCCCTGCAGTTGCCATCTACACCTTGAATTTTTCAACTGTATTTTCGGTTTTTGTGCTGCACCTGATGCAGGAAAGTGAGGAATCTGAGACCTGAGTTCTCTTTTGTGCCCTTTTGATTGCTCATAGCAACGATATTGCTCAATGGGAAGGAGTTGCTTGGTTTTCCCTGGAGGACTTTTTCTGTGATTTGTTTTTAATTGCTCAGACTGGGGCTATTTCATACAGACCACCAAAAGAGCAGCTTGCTCTGAATCGCTTCGTGTTCAGCCTTTGGGTTCATCCCATGCAGCCCCTGTCTCTCCACAGGCTTGAATCCCCGATGTAATGAAAAACAGTTCCTTTTTCTTGGTAGCATCCCTCACACCTCCATGCTGGTAGTTGTTCCTATGAACGTTGTGGTTTGTGCTGAATTAAGTGGAGTTGCACTAAGTAGCACTAAGAGGTGGAGTGCAAGGCTTGCAGAGATTCAAAGGGTCTCTTTTTTCAGCTTCAGACAAGCAGGTGGGTTTTGGTGGTTGGAATCTTCCAGTCTTAGGTAGCTGCCGTACCTGTTGAATCCTTTATGAGAAATGTTAGACTATGGCTAGTAGGGAGCGGCAGATGAGTTTTGTCTCCATATCTGACAAAACTGAGATGGGAAACAGTTTGGCTCAAACATTTGTTTATTTATTATTCCAATTTATGTAGCTGCTCATCTCATATATATGATCAGAATACAACAATTAAAAATGATAAGAAACAGTACAAAAGCATATTAAAAAATCATCATAAAATAATATTCATAGCCGAGGTAATCATATCGCTACAACCACTGCAATGTCACAAGTCTTTTCCTATCATTCATTCAATAATTCATTTTTTCTCTTTTACACACCTGCACACTACAGAAGGAAGAGCAATAAAGATCCTCTTTCTCATGGTCCCTCCACCCTCATCACACGGAGTCTCTTCAACAAGGCATATCCCTGCTAACTTGCATGTGCTTCCTGTTGTGGCCTCTCGTCGCGTCTCTTCCGTTCTGGAGTTGGAGTCTGGTCACACTTCTTTTATCCTGTGGCTAAAATCCTTTTCCTGTGACTCCTGTCTCTGATCATTGGCCCTGTGCATTCCCCTCAGAGCCGCATGACATCGGGATATTGGTTGTGAGCTGCAGCGAGGGTCTTCCTGATGGATGGCCCGGTTACTCTTTGCGTAGAAAATGCTGTAATCATATTTATTTGATCAGTGCAATGGGTGCTATTCATGCCATTTGACAAAGGATTGATAATTGAAAAATGGGAATTGTATATGGAACCAAGCTCGTGTTAAAACTGCGGTGGCCATTTTCACTCTCGTCTTCCTCTCTTCCCCACAAGATGCACTTCAGGGGTGAGAAAAGCCAGGCCCTGCACTTAGGCAAGAAAAACCAAATGCACAGGTGTAGAATAGGTGGTACCTGGCTCAACAGGAATCACTGTACGACAGATCTAGATGTCCTACAACAGTGGCGGGGGGAGGGGTGATTTTGTGCTCGCAACCTATCCCACGTATGTGCGAATCGAGCTTCACACATTTGCCCACTGCTTGCACAGCCCACTTCCCAAAGGGCCGTGGACCGGGACTTGGGGACCCCTATCCTAGTGGACATAATCCAAAAAGACTGCCAAAAAAGCCAATGCAGTCCTAGGCTGCATCAACAAAGGGATAGCATCAAGATCACAGGACATGTTAGTACCGCTTTATAATGCTTTGGCAAGACCTCACATGGACTATTGCATCTGATTTTGAGGTCCTAGAAAGAGTGCAGAGAAGAACAACAAAGATGTTAAGGGATGTGGAAGCTAAACTGTGTTATGAGTGGTTAAGGATCCTAGATATAAAGAGAAGGAAGAAGAGAAAACCTGGGGCTATTGTAATAGCTGCCTTCAGGTACTTGAGGGGCTGTTACAGAGAAACACCTGGGGCCAGGACAAGGAGCAACAGGTGGAAGCTCTTTAAAGAGAGAGCCAAGCTAGAGGGAAAGAGAAATGTTTTGCCAGCAAGAACAACTAATCAGTGGAACACCTTGCCTCCCAGAGTTGTAGGTGCGCCATTGCGGGACCACCGTTTGTCCAGGATGCAATAAGGAGTCCTGCCTTGGGCAGAGGGCTGGAGAGGCAGACTTCCAAGGTCCCTTCCAGCCTTATGTTTCCCTTTTCTGAACCTCATTGTCTTAACAGGTGGCTATTCTAATCTTACGTGAAATGATTCTCCTACATCAAATTTAGCTCAAATTAGTCTGGTAATTTATATCTTGGAGAGTTGCTAGATGCATCCAAGAATTATGTCAAGATGAATTCTTGGAATTCTGTGTGTTCATTCCCATGCCACTAGGATCAGTACTAATAGCAGATTCCTCTTGGATAGGAAGCAACCTATTTGTGTAGGCGGAGGCTTATGGCCTGCATGTTCCTGCCTTACAGGGCCCAGGTAAACTGTGGAGAGCAGGTTGATACTTTACTCTAAGCCAGGGAGGCATAAAGTATAAAGTAAAAGCAGAATATAAATGTAAGAAATAAAGATTATCTACTCTACCTTTATTTAAAGACTACTGTAAACTAACAATTCTATCAGCTTGCTGACAAGATTGGCTTGTGTAACTATAGTAACTGTCAGCTTTGCCTCTGTACCCTCCAAGTGCAGATCCCACTTGCTCTGAGTAGCTGTTGGAGGCCCAGGGTGTCTTTCTGATCCTGATTTCTTTGGGTCTTGCTGTCCAGCTTCCTCTCTTGCCGTCTCTCTCCAAAGCACGCCTTTCCTAGAAGATGGCTGAAGTTATCGGTTGGCTGCCAGGAGTGTAAAACAAGGCAACTTATTAGTTAAGATGGTGTGTTGAATGGCTGGGTTATGAGCAAGGAGGAACCCTCCCGAAACCATATTTCAGTTGTAAAAGGTGTTACCATCTTTCATTAAGTCTGAAAGGAGATTGGACTTTCTGCTGTTAAAAAAATTGTAGCGTTTGGGCACACATTTTGGGAAAGTACGAGATCAATCAAGTGCTCTAAATTCAGAACTTTTTATTTCTTAGAAAAAGGGCAAAGTAAGAAAAAGAGCCAATTTAGTCTAGTGCCCCCCCCCCCAAACCAGGCAAAAACCAGGAGCCGGGGAGCTCTAGCCCCACCTTAGGCATGAAAGCCAGCTGGGTGATTTTGGGTCAGACAGTCATTCTTAGCCCAATCCATCTCAAAGGCTTGTTTTTGTGGGGACAATAGATGGAGGAAGGAGTATTAGGTTCGTTTCATGCTTGTGTTGTTTATAAAAATAATAAAAGGCAAAATACATATAAATATATGTATAAAGAGGCCATGCCTGCACTTTTACAGGAATCATAGGGATAGACATTTAGACATTTTTTAAGACATTTTATTAAGATTTATAGGCCGCCCTTTTCCCTGAGGGGACTCAGGGCGGCTTACAATCACAGGGAAGGGGGTGCAATATCAAAAGACAAACAGTGTGCGAACAGAAGAAAATAGTAAAACACAACTTTCATTCAACAGACAACACTCGGGCGGGTAAATTGGGAACCTATCCCCAGGCCTGATGGGAGAGCCAGGTCTTGAGGGCTGCACGGAAGGTCTGGATGGTGGTGAGGGTACGGATCTCGGTGGGGAGGTCGTTCCACAGGGTCGGAGCTGCAACAGAAAAGGCTCTCCTCCGTGTAGTCGCCAGTCGACATTGACTGGCGGATGGGATTCGGAGGAGGCCCAGTCTGTGCGATCTAATCGGTCGGAGGGAGGTAATCGGCAGAAGGCGGTCTTTCAAGTACCCAGATCCACTACCATGGAGTGCTTTAAAGGTGGTCATCAGTACCCTGAAGCGCACCCGGAGATCGACAGGTAGCCAGTGCAGCTCGCGGAGGATGGGTGTAACGTGGGCGAACCGCGGTGCGCCCACTATCACTCGCGTGGCTGCATTCTGGGATAATCTGCATATGGGGCTCTGTCAGGTTTAAAAATAGTGTTCAGTTTCTATATTAACAAGGGAACTCTTATTTCAAGTTTTTCCAGACCATGGCTGAACCAGATGGGGAAACAACATCTCTTATTTTATCCCAGATAGACAGAAATGTCCAAACCAGCCCTGAATCTGGCTCTGAGGTCATTGCAATGAGGTCTATGGTACTATAGAAAAGGGGTTGCCATTTCTCAGCTTATCTATTCCTATAGTTAATCATCTACCTTGCCCTGGAACAATCTGAAAACTAACCCAGTCTTAAGGAAGATGAATGAACTGCTTTATCAGTGATAAAGGACATAAACCTCCCATAAACAGCACACCTGTCAGGCAGGAGTAATGGAGGATCCTGTGAGGATGGCCATTACTCTTTTGGGCATTCTTATTGTATAGGCTGGGCTGGGCTAGCTATGGGAAGATTTAATCTGGGGTCCCTGGGAGAAAATGACTGTATTATACTGGAGTTCTGGATTTAAGGGAACCGAAAACTGTATATAATTGAGTGGTATCTTGCAGAGTAAGAAACCAGATTTTAATAAGCTAAGAGTCCTTGGCTAGATAAACTATGGAAAGGGGCTCAGGATTGATAGATGTACATAAGAGGTACCAAAGGCACAATGCCCACATGGGAACAGGGACAGAGAGCATTGTTTCTGAAAAGGGATCTTAGAATTTGCAGTCAGCAGCACAAAGTATTGCTCCTCCTGCTGGGATGCACTAGTGGAATTTTTCTGGATTATTTTTTACTCAACACCTGGACAGATTTGGTCCATTTGCAAGTACAGACATCTTTTGCCAGTTTCTGTGCCATGTCAAATGTTATCATCTGTGAGCAATCCAGCTGATGGTCTACCGAGAACTGTGTGTTTCTATTTAATTTTCCAACCTTCCATTGGGTTGGAAAGGATGAAAAGGGCTTCTTCAGTTGTCTTGCAAGATTTAGACTTAAGTCTTAACTTACAAACAAGATAGCAATGGATGCACCCAGAGCAAATCTTGCAAGGCTGACTTAATTTCATTTTTGATCTGGTAAATTGATCGTGTGATTTCAATGAGGCATTTGACAAAGTATCCCAAATCTTCTGATTAGGAAGCTAGTTAAGGATAAGCTGAGTGGCGTGAAAATTTCAAAGGTACTTGAAAATCATATGTTTCTTCATCAAATGAGAGATACTTGGTGGGATCTTTCTATGTTTATTAATGACTTGGAAAATTGAAAAAAAAATATTTATCAGATCTGTAGATTCCACCGTCTTGGGTGGGCAACCTTCCATCTTAGAGCATCAAAATGAAATTCAGAACTTGTTAGACCACCAGGTAGGCCAGACTAGCATTCAACTCCACAGGAAGGTTAAAACAGCTTTTATTAAGAATGTCTATAATAATAAGTCACAAGTCTGATTGTGCTGTGACTCCTCCTCTTCCTTAGATACAGGATGAGAGATGCCCCATTCGGCACTAGTATTTCTGAAAAAGATCTTGGAGTAGAAGTTAATTCAACCTGAGTATAAGCCACAAAAAAGAGAAATGCAGTTTTACATATTTTGCATCAAGTATGGGGCCTAATTCTCAGCATCAAATCTTTAAAAATGATTCAGATAAGTGAAAGCAGTTCAGAGAAGAGCAGCAGGGATGATTAAGGAAACCTAAATTAGATCTGCAAGGGAAAATGGTGGAATATGAGAAGGGAATCTCATCCTGTGACCTGAGTCCCATTAATAGCTGAAGAGATTCTGGGTAAACAAACAGACTTGGAGCTGCATTGCCAATGTCCTCGTCTTCTCTTTTTGGGGTCTTTGAATCTAAAGCCCTGCACAGCTCTACTAATTTCCATGACAACCAAGGTCAGAATAGTGAGTGGAGTATTTTTCACAGTTACAGCTGTAAAAAAAATCTGAAAGAGCAGGAGAAATGCTTGCTGATGATGGCTTTTGAGAGAGTTACTAACTAGATTACAAAATGCAAGAAGAATTAAATCAGTTTTTGCATTAAAGAAAGCCTCACCTTTGAGGCGTTG
Organism: Thamnophis elegans; assembly: GCF_009769535.1. Classification (NCBI taxonomy): domain Eukaryota; kingdom Metazoa; phylum Chordata; class Lepidosauria; order Squamata; family Natricidae; genus Thamnophis; species Thamnophis elegans. The sequence goes on from NC_045554.1 coordinate 23,664,822, forward strand.
GCCAGGAAGCAGAAACTCGGCACATTTGGGGCAAGTGCTGTGAGAGATGATGAATGAGTAAAACTATTCTTGGCAGAACTCAGGGAAATAGGAGGAGGAGAGCAGAGTGAGAAAAGTGGGTGGGATGCAAGAGGCTACAGGAGGCTCCTGGGAAGAGATGGAGGGGCATCTTTGTCTGAAGAGTTGTCCGAATGGAGCCTGACTCAGGGACCCCTAACTTATCAAATATGGGAAAGCTCATGAGATAATTTTTAACAATGGTTTGCTAAATGGCCTAAAGTGACTTGTTCATAGATAACATTCTAACTTTTTTCACAATTCTAAGATACCACAACTGGGGTTTGTATGTTACGCTGAAGTAAAAATGAAAGGGCACTTTATTGTTGTAACATATTAACTCTATCCTTGAAATGTCATATCTCCAAGTTGTAAGACAACCAGGCTTTTCTGATGGAAGCAAGAGGCATCTCCCTCAGCCTTGTTGAGCTTTCATCTCTTTGCATGTTCAGATTTCTCAGTTTAGCTTTATTTATCTTTATGGCTTATATGGCTGCCCATTTCACAAGATTGAGTGTGAGTGACAAAACGAAGATTAAAACAGCAACTACAACCATATCTGTTCAAATACCTCCATTACATCTCCTGAAATGAAAGACACATTTGGCTTGGTCTTCATAGATGTCTTTGAGCCCAGGAAAAAATGTGCCTGCTTTAAAACACAGCCGAGAGCTTCAGGCGGTCTGTGCTGGATCCCAGGCACAATTGGCAATTTTTGGTCTGAATGATGCACAGCTCTCATTCTCCTGCATTTCCCAGTTCAAGGGTAACGTATTTGCCACTAACGTGTGGTAACAATTTCCTCCTGATGTTGCCAACTTTGCATCAGCCCAGCTGAATTACTGGCTGCAAAGCAATGCTGAAATAAATCTCATGTCTTAATCTCTCTTTTGTATTTAAGCCAGTGAAGAAAAAGAAAATAAAACGTGAAGTCAAGATTCTGGAGAATCTGCGTGGTGGAACCAACATTATTAAACTGATTGATACAGTCAAAGATCCAGTGGTAGGTATCAGGATAAATGAAAGATATTGGGATTCTTTGCTTCACTTGCAGAATGGAATTAGAAGCTTTTAATTTACATTCTGATTTTATATGTCTTATTTGTGTCTGTACACACACACACACACACACCACAAAATATGCATGTGCGCGCGCACATTCACAAATCTGTTGAGAAAGCTGAATGGCCAGGCTAGGGTCAGATTATCCTGGAGGAGGTCTGACTGATCAGATAAGAATCATCCCTGGCTTGATGGTGCATCCTCCATCTAGCCACAGAGAGAACATTTAGATTTGGATTTCTAATTGGATTCTGAAAGGTTTAATACTCTTTCAGACCTCGAGGTAGGTCAGGAAACAGGAGGAAACTAGCAAATGTGAGATAATTAAATGCTGCTTGCTATATCTTTAATGACAGAAACCAATTCAGCTCTTTAATTTGAGCCAATTGGGGGAAAAAACTTAAAATAATAGGAAAATGAAATAGAACAGAGTGTAATTAAATGGAACTGTTCTCTCTTTCAGTCAAAGACTCCAGCTCTGGTGTTTGAATACATCAATAATACAGACTTCAAGGTGAGTCAGAAATGCTTGGGAGATGGAATGTGGAGTGGCTCTTTTGGCAGAACAAACTGTGAAGCTTTTAAGGCAATTTGCAAGAAGCTTCATTTATAATCATGCTCTTCATTTGGGAACTGGGCTAAATTTTGAAATATACAGTAGTTCTGGTGTGTTTAGTTCAGTTTTTTGCAAAATTATGACCAGGCTGTAGAATGGTTAGAATCTGGGACAAATTTGTTGAACATAACATTGCAAAAAATTATGATAACTTTTTTTAGAGAGAAAGCCAAAAAGAATTAGCTGTGTGTTTACACTGCTGACACTATAATAAATCCTCAAGCTGGGGATGAACTCACAGAGTCATCATCAGCTGTTTAATAGGGACAGAGAATTATGAATAAAATTGCACACCTAAAGGAAATTTGGAAGAAGAGCAGCAGGAGTGAAGAAAATTAGGAAACTCTGTACTGTATAATTTTTTAAAAGAACATTGATAATTTTGGTTGCATTAGAAGCTACATACATTGTAGGAATATTACAGAAAGAAGGAGCCCAAGAATCCATGAAATAATCAGTGGATATAAAATCTAATGGAAATACCAGCAAATGTGCCTTCAGATAAAGGGCATAAAGGTAAAGGTTCCCCTCGCACATAGGTGCTAGTCGTTCCTGACTCTAAGGGGTGGTGCTCATCTCAGTTTCAAAGCTGAAGAGCCAGCGCTGTCCAAAGACGTCTCTGTCGTCATGTGGCCAGCATGCCTAAACGCTGAAGGTGCACAGAATGCTGTTACCTTCCCACCAAAGGTGGTCCCTATTTTTCTACTTGCATTTTTTTACGTGCTTTCGAACTGCTAGGTTGGCAGAAGCTGGGACAAGTAACAGGAACTCACTATCTCCATGGGAGCTTCATCGGATTGCAAATGGTGGGTAGAGGAAACGTTAGGATCCTGCCCCTCCGTACCTTGGCTTTCCAGGGTCATTTGAGGCTTTGTCAGTCTCCTCTTGGGGCTCTTGAAGTCCATCTAGACTTCTTGCTGAATGCAGAAGAGCATCTGCAGTCACCCAGTCGGAGGACCTAAGACCTAAAATGTCATGGAGCCACAAGCCTGATTTATCTTTTCTTGTGTTTCTTTCAGCAATTGTATCAAATTCTAACGGATTTTGATATCCGGTTTTATATGTATGAATTGCTCAAGGTGAGTGCTCATGATTTTAATTATTAGAAGTTTTGAACTGCCTAGTAGCTGAAGTTCTTTGAGTGGTTTAAATGCGGAAGCAACCATTTATAAAGAGACATTTGTGGTACCTAAATTTAAGTTTTCTCAGATGGGGAGCTGTATAAAGATGACAAATCCCTTTTTAAAGTTTTCTCCAAAAAATAAAAATAAAAGAAATCGGACTTGGGAATGACACCGATGACTTTGCTCCAGCATTAAAGGCATGTGGATGTTGGTTGAGATCCAAAATGTTGCCGAATCAGAATTGAACACGTGTGGGGCTAAAGCCTTTGGTTGGTTCATATATCACTCTAATTTATCTTTAGTCTCTAGAGTAAATGCCCACTGACCTAGTTTATATAATACTCCAAACTTTAAGGAATAATTCACAGTTAACTTAAATTCACAATTAACTCTTATCTTTAAAGAATAATTCACAATTCAATTTATGGAACCAAGGTATAAGGTTCTGTCTATGAAGGAATGCACAAAATTAATGGGCTTTGGTACAGGCCATGCTTTGAATCCCCAATAATTTGCTGTATTTTAGACTTCCTGTTTCTGGACAACGCTTTTTCCCCAGGTCAATTAATTTTGCATAGGATGGAACCATGGCACAGCCAGTGCAGCCCCCACCTCTGTCCCACTCTGTCCAAAATAACTGCCATGCAGAAGATGGGGAATGGGAGGGAGGTCTTTCTTCTGCCTGCTCTTGTCCATTATTTGCTTCCACTTAAGGAGGTTCCCCAGAGTAAGGGGCAGATCCTGAGAGCAACTTTCCCTGCTCAGAGACTGGGTGTCTGTTGTGCCCAGGCTGGGCAACGTTGGCCCACAGTTCCTCCCTAGAGCCAGAAGAGGATTATTTCTTGATAACATTGATACTTGGAACCAGCAGTCTAAGCAGATATCATGCAAAAGAAAGGGATAGGAAAAGAAGGGGAAAGATGAGCCCAGCTGGCAGAGAGCAGCATCAGGCCTTTGGATGCTCAGCCAAACTGAGAAAGGCAGGCTTGGCCTGGGGAGTGCAGGGGTCCTGGTGAGCTGGTGGAAGTGCCCTCCCATCCCCGCCTTGCTTCTGCAGCCTTCTCAAATGGCCTTGGGAGGGGGCTTCCCAGTCTCGAACTGGTCTTGAACCAGCTGCTGATTCCTTTGTGAGTGAGACTGGTGCTTGGTTGTGCCTTCCAGATTGACCATTGTGCTTTCAAGGTTTTTTTTAAAAATATTTTGACCTTTTTTCATACCATATTTTTCGGATTATAAGATGCACCGGAGTATAAGGCACACCAAGATTTTGAAGAGGTAATTTTTTTTAAAAAAAAGGTTTTGCCCTCCCCAGCTTCCAGGAGCATTCTGCAGGCCTCCCAAACCCTCTGCATGTCCCGTTTTTTTGTGGAAAATGGGGCATGCAGAGAACTTAGGAAGCTTGCAAAATGTTCCAGGGGGCTGGGGAGGCATAAATGCGGCGCATAAGGGGTTTAGGAGATGAAAAACGGGGCGTGCAGAGGGTTTGGGAGGCCTGTAAAGTGCTCTTGGGGGCCGGGAGGGCAAAAATACCCCTGTTTTTGTGAAAAATGGATCAGTGTTCGCTCCTTTTTGCCCTCACCAGCTCTCAGGAGCACTTTGCAGGTTTCCCAAACCCTCTGCGCATCAATTTTTGCAAAAAATGGGATGCGCTGGGCGGGGTTTCGGAAGGCCAAAAATGGCTGTATTCAGTGTATAAGATGCGCCCAGATTTTCACCCTCTTCTTGGAGGGAAAAAGGTTCGTCTTATACTTTGAAAAATATGGTATTTGGTTTTCGTAATACTTTGTCTTAGTATTGTTGTTCATGTCCCAAAGCCATTTGGAGTCGGGCAGCATTATAAGCATAATTTCTAAGCAATTTTTTTTTGCAGGCCTTGGATTACTGTCACAGCATGGGGATCATGCATAGAGATGTCAAGCCCCATAATGTCATGATAGACCATCAGCAAAAAAAGGTAACGCTGAGGGGCCCCTCCCATCCCCATGCATCAGAAATGTGTGGCACAAATATCTTCAGGAATTTAATCTTTATTGATTAAGTTATTTAACCATGTCAAGTATATAAAACTAATAAAAGTATATCAATAAGATAGAAAACAATAGGATATGTTCAGGATATGTTCATCACTCCTACAGTTAACCTCAATCTGATCTAAATATTTTGTCCTCTTCAAAATATCCTTCCCTGCAAAAAATAAAACACATCCTCTTGAATGCTCCAATATTTTTGAGTTTTTAAATAAGAATCAGAATACAGCTGGAAGGGACCTCGGAGGTCTTCTAGTCCAACAACCTTCTCAAGCAGGAGACCTTATACCATTTCAGACAAGTGACTGTCCAGTCCCTTCTTAAAAACCTCCAGTAATGAAGCGCCCACAATGTCTGAAGTTAAGTGGTTCCACTGGTTAATCGTCCTCCCTGTTAGGAAGTTTCTCCTCAGTTCCAGGTTGCTTCTCTCCTTGATTAGTTTCTATCCATTGTTTCTTGTCCTGCCCCGCTGGGGCTTTGGGGAATAGGTTGTCCCTCTCTTCTTTGTGGAGCCTCTCCAATACTGGAATATTGCTATCATGTCCCCTCCAGTCCTCCTTTATAAGACTCTAAGTAAGCAGCCTAAATAGGAGTCTAAATAAGAATCTAAGCAAGCAGCTTTTCCTACAGAGTAGAGTTTGCAGTCAAGAAGAATGTGTTGAGGCTCCACAAGTGCTCAGCCTTTCCTAAATTGGAACTCCATGAAATCTCATGTGTCTTCCATGGAGTCCCATTTATTCAGAATGAGCTCTAGATAAAGCTCTTCTGAGATCTTGAGGCATGGAAGCCGTTAAATGTTTTTCCAATTGGGAGGCTGAGTTGCATTGAGCCAACCGCCTCAAAGGCTCCCTGTGTTTAAGTGCTGCAGGGTCATCTTGGGTGGTTCTTTTAGATCTGAGAGGTCTGGCAGTTGGAGGGAGAATCCGAGGGATGAGGTTTGACAGTTGGGCTACATGTTGCACGTCTTCCAGAGCAGGTTCGTGCCTGGGAGTCCTGAGCTACACAACAAATAGCACAAATTCCATACTCATCTGCCTGTTTCCCCTCCCCCCTCTATTTCATGTGAAAATGTGGATGGCAGAGTAGCTGCTTACCATATTAGAAGACTGCAGAATGTCAGCTCTCTGCTTTATTCTTCCAAAAAACCTGAAAAAAAGAAAAGAAAAACCATTTGTGGAAAAGAATAAGTCAGACCACATTAGCAAGAGAAGGGGAAAATTGAATTGAATTGAATTTATTATATTTCTATGCCGCCCTATTCTCAGAAGGGACTCAGGGCGACTCACAACCCAAGTCAGGGGGGGGGGGGGGATACAAATGGAAAAAAAAGACATGGACAAAACAATACCACAATTTAAAAACACTCAATAGCCACACCATTCGAGCGGGGACAGGAACTCATCAGCCCCAGGGCTGTCGGAACAGCCAGGTTTTAAGGACTTTGCGGAAAGCCTGGAGGGTGGTGAGGGTCCGAATCTCCACGGGGAGCTCGTTCCAGAGGGCCGGAGCAGCCACAGAGAAGGCCCTCCTCCGGGTGGTCGCCAGTCGGCATTGGCCAGTGGATGGAATTCGGAGGAGGCCTAATCTGTGGGATCTAATCGGTCTGTTGGAGGTAAGATGAACATAAAATTAACAAAAAATGAGAAGCCAAACAGATAAGAATAAACTAAAAGTCATAAAAACAATAAACCAGTTATGAACATGAAAGTATTTTCACCACTACCTGCAATGGATAGCTGTTTTCCCCCAGACCTCTGGGAGAATATTTTACAAGACAATCATATCTTCCTCCTGCTCCTCCTCCTCATTTTGATTCGGATCCCATTATCTGCCAAAAGCCAGTGGAACCCAGGAAAGGGCAAGAAGCCTAACAACAGGGCTGGGTAAATTACCAGTTCTGAGTTTTCTAGCCACTTGGGCCTCCATTGAACTAGCCAACGGGAAGGGACAGAAATAGCAGTTGGGGATTCTCCAGTCACAGCTTGCTGTTAGTGCTTCTTCCTCTTGGCAGAAGTTGGAAGGAGGAATCTCTTGACATGAGAACTATGAAGCAGGGAAACAACTTGGCTCCCAGAATTGTGGGAGCTCTCTTGTTGCAGGTTTTGTCCAAGATGCTCTGAGGATTCCAGCCCTGAGCAGAGGCTTGGATTAGAAGACTTCCAAGGTGGCTTCTAGGCCCCTATTTCTAAGCCTGTAAGGCCCCCAGATGACCAGATTTTCATCCCCAAGCTAATCAGCCCATGGATTCCTTTTCTCCTTAGGACCCAGCCACCCTCTGCTTCCCCAGCAAGTCCCCTGGCCCTACTTGGCACCTTCCATTCCCTTTCTCCATTCCTTTTGACATCCTCTGTTCTAGTCTAAAGCTAATCAGGCCAGGAGAATGGGTTTTCTCCCCCTTGGATGCAGCTGGTTTTGCATCCTTAGGAGGAGATGCTTGAGAATAAGGTGGGAAACCCAGCTGGTGCTTGGAGCAGACCTGGTGCCTGTTGCAGAGGCTTCCCCCTTGCAGTTGACTTTGTGGGTAGAAGCTGGTCGGAGCCTTCTGGTTTAGATGTCCCCAACAAGCACCTGGTCCCTGTTTTCTAAGAATGAGCTTTCTTTGGGCGAGTCTGCTGAGTTATGTGAGGCATCCAGCAGTTCTCAGTCAAACTGGGAGTACAGGACTAAATTCATCAGGCCGAGCAGAAGGGCAGACTGGGGCTCTTGGACAGTCTTCCTTTGCCAGAGCGGATTCAGCAGCTGATCGTTTTGTCTGTTTGCAGTTGCGGCTGATAGACTGGGGTCTTGCAGAATTCTACCATCCAGCTCAGGAATACAACGTCCGGGTAGCTTCGAGGTACTTCAAAGGGCCAGAGCTTCTTGTGGACTACCAAGTAAGATTTGCCCTCCATTATGGGTGTCGCTCTGAGAAACCAATGTGTGCCAGTGCTACTTTCCACTCCTCCACACAGAAAAAAGGGTTAGCCGGGTTTGCCACAAATATATAAAGAAATGACATTTTAAAATAGATTAAAAATATGGGACAAAAACTCGTGAGATCTGTCAGAAGACGCAATGCAGGTTAGTGTGCATTTTGTAGCTGCCGTTTTTCCCTCCTCCCCCAACTAGTGTAGCTTAGATACCAGGAGCTTAAGTTGTGTGCTGGCAAAATATTTTTTAGGAATATTTGGGAAACCATTGCGTATCATGTAGTTGTGCTACAGATGTGATAGCCCCAGCCCAAACTGCCTTGCCGTGTCCCTTAGGCTGGAGAAACGGAAAGATCAACTCTCTTTCTAAATCTGTTACGGATATCGTCAAGAGGGATGCTTTTGGTAACACATCTGAATTGTTGAAGGCCACCTGGCCCCAGACTCCTCCTAGGTGTGCAGGAAATACCTGGTTGCCAAAGGAGGGCTTGCCAACACCAGGTGGGAGGAAAGCTAAATAAGGGCCTTAAAGATACGAGAGTGGGCTCCCTCTGACTGAATGTTCCTGTCCACTGGGGTGCCCGCTCCTCTTTGCCCCGTTAGATGGTCTTTCTGAATGCAGAAACTTCCTGAAGTTCAGGAGCTTTGCAGAGAGAGCATCATCCCTGAAACGTGGGTAGATTTGGGTAGAAGATAAAGGAAAAGGGAATCAGGAGGTAACATTAGCACAGAAAAGGAATTTGCCCCGACTACCTGGGGCCAAACTTGAGTGTGTGTTTCTGATCTGCGTTGAACACCTCTTGGAAACCAGTGGTGGCCATCCATTCAGATAACTCAGAGCCAGGAGGGAGAAGCGGAGAGCCATGGCTGGAGTTCATTTTTGAAACTGCTGCCTTCCCTGGTGCTGGATAGAACTCTTCTATAAAAGGTGACAATAGTGTGTTTTAAAATTTAGCAGAAAGTGAGGAGGACGGAATGGACATTCGTGTGCATTTTCATAGTTTTGTTTCTGCTGTTTCCTCTCCTCCCCAGATGTATGACTATAGTTTAGACATGTGGAGCTTAGGCTGTATGCTGGCCAGCATGATCTTCCGGAAAGAGCCCTTTTTTCATGGTCAGGACAACTATGACCAGGTGAGAAAGAGTGGGACAAGGGCGGCTGGGGTCTCCAGCATCTGCCTTTGCTGCCCAAAGGAGGCCCCCAGCCTCCAAAGGTTCCTGCGCTTTTTAGGGGAGATTAAAACCAGAGAATCTCTGAGTCAGGCGAGGCTCTTGGGATGTGGAGTGGCCGCCAGCGTTTGCCAGAACCAATGGCATCCAGAAGCCGTAACTGAGGCCAACCAGAAATAAGAAACCAACCAACTTTTATTAGAGTCTGTAATAACTTTCAAAGTGATATCAAATTAACAACAACATAGTCAGAATTCATGTTCATTTTGAAATAGTTTGTACATTATAAAAAACATTATCTTTCCAAAACAAAGATCACTGATCTGCTACCAAAGGTGGGTAGTTGAGTTTGATACTTGTTTTGGTTCCTTTTAAAGACGAAGTCCACAAATTTAGCTTATTGTATTTTAAACCACAATTTATTTTGGAATTCTCTTGTGGCTGCATTCAGATATTCTGTGCCTGCAAGATTAAAAAAAAAAATCCAGTCTTAGGTTGGTGATGTCTTAACAGTTGTTGTTCTGCTCCTGACAAAGCAGCAGTCAAGAAGGCTCAGGAGGGGCTGTTCCTTGGGCTTCAGGAGCCAGGCTTTGCTCACAGGTTTTGGCAAGCCTTGTGGAGTAAATTCTTAGAAGGGAGGACCTCTCGGCGAACACTCTTGGTCTATCAATAACCACTTTGGAGTAGCTTCTTTTTAATGGAGGTGGTGAGGAGCATATTTCTCCATAGACCATACTCTGGCTGCAGCCCTTCCATAGCCCTTTTCTATGGGTGAGAATAACTTCCAGAACTATCAAGCTTACTGGACAAAGAGGCAAAACCCTGCATGCAAAAGTTGTATTGTTTAAAGTTGTGCTACCAATGTTGGCTCAGGAAAACAGGTCATTAACCCTTCCGGATTCTCCCCGTGGAAGAGCAGAGCGGGGGTCTGTTGTTTTCCTAGTGCTACACACCTATTCTCTGTTGCAGTTGGTTCGCATCGCAAAAGTTCTGGGTACAGACGAATTATATGGTTATCTGAAGAAGTACCATATAGAACTGGACCCCCACTTCAATGATATCTTGGGACAGTAAGTTTATTGTGCCATATTTTTCTCTTGTGTTACCCAGACTGGGACCTTTAGTATGAAGAATGACACCAAGTGTGTTGGATTTTCCTGGCAGGTGGACCTTTGGGCCTCTCTCTGAGTAGGTGCGGCCTTTCCTTCTTGTGGGAGGGCTTCCAAACACCTCATGGCCAATTCTATAGTCACTGGAATTCCAGTGCTCAGAGTCTTTGCAAGTTCTTATTCCTCTTCTGGTTTCAGTTTCAATTTTGTGGCCACCTGTGATTGTCTTGACTACATTGCTTACTTTGGGATGCCAGTAAATGCCTCGAGGTATTTATAAATTGTTGACCAGGGACGTGGTGGCTCACTGGCTAAGACACTGAGCTTGTCAATCAGAAAGGTTAGCAGTTCAGCAGTTCGAATCCCTAGTGCCGTGTAACGGAGTGAGCTCCCAGTACTTGTCCCAGCTTCTGTCAACCTAGCAGTTCGAAAGCACATAAAAATGCAAGTAGAAAAATAGGAACCACCTTTGGTGGGAAGGTAACAGCCTTCCGTGCGCCTTTGGCGTTTAGTGGCGAGACATCTTTGAACAGCGCTGGCTCTTCGGCTTTGAAACGGAGATGGGCACCGCCCCCTAGAGTCAGGAATGACTAGCACATGTGCGAGGGGAACCTTTGCCTTTATAGATTGTTGATAGAATCCCCCAGAATTTGGCTCTGCAATTTTTATGGGAATTAGGGTTCTAGATTTCAACATTCCCCTTAGGAATACCGTGTTTGATTTCCACAGTATACAATATAAATAAATTTTTATTGTATATTGTGGAAGATAGTTCATATTTAACAGATATTTTGTGTTTGAGAATTGGACTTAATGTACCTTCCAGAATACCTATTAGGTTTGTTGGCTAGTTAAAATGTAGATTTAAATGAATATCACAAAAATATTGCAAGAAACAGCTAAATTATTTCTGTGATTCTGTTGATGAAAACTGCCAAGGAAATTGTAAAACAGGAAAGAGGGCTTTGTAAAAGAACCCAGCTTGCCAACTGCATTGCTGGGCATCCGCATTCCCGCACCTGCCTCCTCCTCTTCCTCCTCCTCCTCCTCAGCCTCGGCTTCTCCCCTGCTTTCTGCTTTCAGGCACTCGCGGAAGCGCTGGGAGAATTTCATCCATAGTGAAAACAGACACCTGGTCAGCCCAGAAGTCTTGGACCTTCTGGACAAACTCCTGCGATATGATCATCAGCAGAGATTGACGGCCAAAGAAGCCATGGAACACCCCTATTTCTGTAAGTTTTGGGGGGAGATATAGAAATGCAGGTGCCTATTCAGCGTTTATCAGAAATGCTGGCTACCCACCACTTTTCTTTGAGAACTCCAATTGCTTTGCTGTGTGGTAATATTTTCAGAAAATCTTCCACATTCATATTTTGCAAAATGGTTTTATCTTGGTCATTGATTACTAAAGTACCACCAGAGGCTGTTGCAGCAGAGAGATGGGGCTGCTGTCTTAGAAGTAATTATCCCAAGGATGTGGGTAAATTTAGATGTTTAGAAGACATTTTCTAGAGTTTAGGATGTCCCAGTCCCAATCTTTGAAAATACAATAAGTTCCAAAAGGACTAAATGTTTGGTTGTCTTGTGTTTATTTAAATGTATTTGGGTTTTGGAACATCTGTTCTCATAACTGAAAGTTTTAAGGTTTCAGATTTTTCCTGCTTACATGCATTACAGTACAAATCAAGAATAGTCCCTAAACCCCTTGTTCCCAAGCATCTATGGATTTAAAAGGCAGTGACAACCTCTGAGATAAATCTTTCCAGGAATGGCATTCGGCATCAGGAGAAAGCAGAAATGCTCAGGCAGCAATAGAAAATAGTCCAAGCAGCCTGCGAGCCTGCTTGGACTGAGGAGTTCAGCTTCTGTTGGAAGCTCCCTTGCTGAGTTGCTTGGGCTTCTTTGGTATATAGACGCTTAACATCAACAATTCCTCACCACTCATGGCTGGCTGTAAATGCAGAGGTAGCAAGCAGAAGGAGACGGGGGAAGTGCAGAAGACCACAAGCGCATTGTGAAAATATAGTTGTCCGTGCCAGGGCTTTGTTTCCAGTCCATCTGCTAAACAGTGAAAGTTACAAAGTGAACAATTTTATGTGCCTGTAGGCTGCCCATTGAATAATATGTTAGTAGGATAGCTTCATTTATTTCATTTGAAGGCATTAAAGCAGCTTAAAGCAAATTCTTAAAAACTCAAAAGTTCTAGGGATATATCTAGGTTTTATCACAGATGATCTTAGTGTCTCATACTATATACTTCTAAATATGAGCTACCTATAGAAGTCAAAGGTGAATTATTGCTGAAGAACATCATTTCCCCAGAAAATTGCCAGGTGTAGCAGATCTCCTGGCAAGAGTCTGGGGAGGAAATGTTTGTATTGCAGAAGTCCTGCTGGTTGAGTTTCCTGGAGCTCCAGGCTGGGAATACCTGCCATCCCAAAGCAGAGCCGGGGGCATTAGGACAGGTTCTTTGGCAACAAGAAACTCTTCTCTCTTTATCTCCCCAGACCCAGTTGTGAAGGAGCAATCCCAGCCTGGCTCTGACAGCCCTGTGCTCTCCAGTAGCCTCACAGCCACACGATGAAGTTTGGGTAACAACGGGTAATTCCAGAGGTTTACAGATACAAACACACCCTTCTGCCACCTAAGGAAGGGATGAACCCAGCCCCTCTCTGCCCAGCAGAAGCCTCACTTTGAAGAGAGCTAAGGCTTAGCCGCCCTCTCTCTTCAGCACTTGTGGCTATCCCAACTTTCTTTGTGTGTTACCAAAGTCCTGATCCCAATGGCTGTGTAAGATTTACATGGATCCGAGGGTGTCCAAAGGTCTGCATGACTGACTCGAGGATGATTCTGCAGTTTCCCAATCTGCCTTTCCTAACCTCTCGTTGGGCCACCTTCGTCCCCCCCCCTCCCCCACGTGTACTGGGATGCAGCCTGTCTGCCTAGAAACAGGCCCTTCTGGGGTCATCAGGAAGTGCGGACCTGTGCATAGGGAGGTCCCCCTCTCCTGTGGTTTGGGCCCTTCACCCCCCCACAAACCAGAAGTCTTGGTAACGAATTGAGTCAGTCCAGTTAACCTGCATCAAGACCCACTCAAAAGAGGCAGCCATTGAGGGGAACCCAGTTACTTTTTTCCCTTGTAGGGAACTGCCAGCCTGAGCTTGAAGAAAAGTTGTTCTTTGAGACGGAACAAGAGCTTTTTTCTAGTGAGGCATGTTCTTATTGCTAAAAAAAGCCAACGGGGCCCATTCCCATCAATGTCAAATTTAGCATTGCTTTGATTGCAGCAGGTTTGAATATGTGGAGAAGCAAAGAGGAGGGAGGGGTTTCTGCAAAGAGAGCAGATTCTGGAAGCAGAAACTGGGGGTTGCCCAGAATTGGTCTGCAGCAAACCTGCCCCGTTGCATTTGCACATGTCCAGCCCTGCCTTGGAGCCCTTGGGGTGCAGTCTTCTCCCTGGAGGGGCGGGTGAGATGCTCCTTTCGGTTTCTTCCCCCTCCCCCCCCCCCGCCCGCCCCAATTGGGTCTCTTTTGAGCCCTTTAGTTCAACCCCACCTTTGGGGAGATTATATTGTGTGATTCTGGTGACTTCGTAAACCTAAATTCACACATTTTTGTCACCATGCCTAAACGCAGAATTTTTTTCTTTATTACATTGTCAGATATTTAATTTTAAATGATGCAGTTAGACTGTTTCTATTTGACGCATCTGTTTACATTCCATATCCCAGTAATGATATGTTGGCATTGACATCAGGTCAGATCCATTTGTACGATTCACTGGAACCAATAAATCTCTATGTACAAACTGGTGTTTTCCTTCCTCTCGTCTCCGAGGCTTCTCTGGGGGGAAAGACTGGTTCAGGCCTGAGGTTTTGCACGGGGATTGGAGAGGAGGAAAGTCTTGACCTCCGTTTGAAAGCTAAAGCCTTTAGCTGAGCTTGGACCAATTCTCCACTCTGGGGACTCCCAGCTATGGGGAGTTTCTAATGGGCGTAAGAAGGAAGAGTCTTCCTGGGGCTCTCAAAATAGTCTGAGCTGTGGCTGCTTGTGTCTTGCCTTTGCGGTTTGAAAGGTTTATTTTTTTTTAAACAATTCCTGATGTTATAAATGACATAAGTTTGTTATTTTTCTCTGCCTAGGAAGAATGAGAATGAAAATACTCAGGCTTGTTGAAGCAGCCTGTCAGGGTTCCAAATAACAACCAAAATTAAATCAGAGTCCGAGGCAAAGTATTGCTCTAAGTTCCAATTTAATAAGAGAGCCATGTTGGCACATCTGGGAAAACCCGAATCTGAGATTTCTGGGTTTTCCCCACCCAGTTGAGAGTTCATAATCTTGCCCCCACACCCACAAGTCCATCACATGATCCAGTCTTCCACTGCCATGCTGGCATTTCCACCCATCCAGTTTCGGTCAGGTGCAGAGACAAAGGATGACCTTGGTTTTCTAGAAGGAATTTTGTTTTGACAACATCACATTCTACTCCTTACTATTCCCCGCTCCCAATCCCCCACTAATGAAACAGCATAGTAGAAGAGAATATTAGTGTGGCAGGCCAAGGATCCCAAAAAGAATTGGCTGCAGGCCTGACATGGCCCTTATCTGTGTAGTCGAGTGTTTCATACTCTAGGCGGCTAGAATGACAGGTTTGTGCACTCTTGGGACCTTCAGGAAGGTTGCAAGACTTCAGCCTTTTTCCCAGCACTTTGCTCCCTGGGCTTCGAAGCAGCACAAGGGGATCACTTACAACCTTTCCCTTGGTGACAATGTTCCCTCTAATTTTTTTTTCAGTGTGAGCGGAAAAGTATAGTGTTTGAGCGGCACATTTTCATCCCTGAGCACCTGATTTTTTTTCACAAAATCAGTGTTATTTGAAACTCAAAGTTATGTTAATTCAAGGTACCTGCTTAATTAAAAGGTTCAAGTTCAAGTTTAATTTCATTTATAGGCCACCCAATCCCGGAGGACTCCGGGCGGCTTACAGAGAGGGGAAAGAAAAAACAATAATAGAAAATAAAAATAAAATAGACAAGTTAAAAACAACACAGATACATTCATTTCAGTCGGGGCTGGACCTCAACAATGAGGTCAACAGCCCCAGGCCTGCCGGAATAGCCAGGTCTTGACAGCTTTTCTGAAGGCCATGAGAGTGGGTGAGGTCCGGATTTCTGGGGGTAATTCATTCCAAAGGGTCGGAGCAGCCACAGAGAAGGCTCTCCTCCGGGGAGCCGCCAGCCGACATTGTCTGGCTGACGGTGTCTGAAGGAGGCCCACTCTGTGGGATCTTACCGGCCGTTGGTAAGCACTTTTATAAAAGTGTTATATAATATCAGTATCACTTATAATACTGCAAGTCTGCAATATTAAAATACTTCTATAGTGTTTACGGTAATGTACACTGTTATTCACTGAAAGTCTGTCTGTCTCTCACAGTTTCTCACGTCTGTCTTTAACAACCATTCCGAGTACACTTTGTCGCGCTGGTCACTGGCGCTTTATGCAATCGGTTCCAAATAGCGCAGCGTGGTAGATAGATCAGAGGTCTTCAAACTTGGCAACTTGAAGACTTGTGGACTTCAGCTCCCAGAATTCTCCAGCCAGCAAGTCTTCAAGTTGCCAAGTTTGGGGACCCCTGAGTTAGATGCATGCCTACTCGACCGTAAATCTGAGGGAATCTAGCTTAAATGCCTAGCTGGCTAGAAACGGATAACAGGATAACCCCCCCTTTCTCAAATGGCACCGGCTGTTTGCCGCAGGCAGAGCTTGCAGGGGGAATGAACCATTGTGCCCAGGGAGGACGAAACGGATTAAGCCCACTTTTATTTCTTCTCCGAAAAGAGAAGGGATTATTAATCAGAAGGCTTTAAAAAAGACAGTGGAATGTAGGACACATATCAAGGATTATATGTAATGGGGGGGTGTAATCCTCCATGTCTCCCCCCCCCCTCACCCAGGAGAAGGCTGGGAGTGGGTGCTTTCACAGGGAGGCAGGTCAAGCAGCAGTTTTTGATTTCGGAGATGGGTGGGGAAGGGAAGTCGGGCGTTTGCCAAATGTTACACGGTGACATTAGAAATCACTACGCGGCAGTTGGAAACTGCTGCGCGGTGTTTTCCTGTCAAGTGCGCGGCCACACAGCTTAGAGGGAACATCCTTCAAAGTTAAAACAGCACTAAAATAAGTGACTTACAACTGATATTCACACTTAATGACCGTTGCAGGATCTCCATTGTCACATGATCAAAATTCAGATGGTTGACGACTGACTCATATTTATGACGGTCGCAGTGTCCCATGATCCCCTTTTGCCATCTTCTGACAAGCAAAGTCAGTGTGGGAGACAGATTCACTTAACATCCAGGTCACTAACTTGTCAACTGAAGTGAGTCACTTAACAACTATGGCAAGGAAAGTCATAAAATGGGTGAAATTCACTTAACAACGGTCTCACTTAGCAACAGACATTCTGGGTTCAGTTGTGGTCATAAGTCAAGGAGTTCCTGTAAAGAGGTTACAAACAATAGTTGTCTGGGGCAGTCAAGAGACCTCTGCTGAGGGTACCTCTTCAAGCAGGAAGCAAAGCTCTTGGGGCCCATCCAGTCCCAGTAGAATCCAATATCTGTTGCATCCTATTTATTTTCCTAATGGAAATAGAACTTCACGGGAAGATGCTCTCTGGGCCTTTGTGTGTCGGCTGTTTCTGCAGAACTCCCAGCCATGCTGTCACCTGCAGGAATTGTCCCATAGAAAAATTCAGCAAAGGGACCTGCATCTGGGCTTGCTAGTTTACTTGCCTTGACTAGGTAAGCTCATAGCTCACCTGTGTAACCTCAAGCAGCATCAGCTGCTGCAAATAAGAAGAAGGGCTGCTTCAGATTGCTTCCAATTAAAGAGAAAACCATACCAGGAATGGAAATTACGGGGGAGGTCAATCTGGAGGTCAATCTGCAGGGACTTTTGAAAGTTACCTCGTAATCAGCCTGGGCAGCCTGGACAACTGGTTGCCCCAGTGCAGGTGTTGGATGAGATGCCCCTGCAAGGCCTCTGCCTAGCTGCCCATTGCAGATGCCCTGGCAGGAAATGAAGCCATGGAAAGTCAGGGCCCAAGCAAGCACCCTTGATACCTAGGCAAGAGACAGAAGCAGCAGTCATCTCCCCACCCCCTACTCCCTCCCCACCCGCATTGGCAGTTGTCTCCCTAACCTAGACAGGGCCTGACCCTTCACCACCACCACCACCGCCAAAGGAGGCAGCTATTGGGGCAGCTTTTGCTGCCAACACTATTTCCATTGACAAAAATGGATAACGTCATGTTGAGTTGTCCTAGATCCAGCATGGCAGCCCAAATGTGCTTTGAATGTCCCAGGGCAGTGGGGGCGAACCTTTTTTGCCTCGGTGGCCAAAAGCACACACACACGCTCTCACGCATGCGCTCACCTGCCCACCCCCATAATTTAATTCCCCCCTGTGCAGTGTCCCCTGCGCATGCACATGTGACACACACACAGCTGCCCCTACGCATGCGCGCACGGCTCTCTCTAGAGCCTGGGGAGGGCGAAAACAGCCTCCCTGACCCTCTGGAGGCTGGAAACGCCCATTTTCTGACTTCCAGTGGGCCAAGTAGATCCATTTTGTACCCTCCCCAGGCTCCAGAGGCTTCCCTAAAGCCTCCTGAGAGTAAAAAAAACAGCCAGAAATCAGCTGGCCAGCATACACGTGTGAGCTGGAGCTGATAGGGCACCATCAGGGTCCCAGGGGATGCGAGATGGATGTTGCCATCCATCTCACATGGATGCCTGGAGGGAACCATTAACTCCTGTATGGGGCTTTCGTTGGAAACTTGTGCTGTGGCCACAATTGGGATGCCTGGCTCTGCCCAAACCCCGCAGCTTTCCAGAAGGAAGGTTGCGCCTGCAGCTGGGACTCCTGGGCCTGAAGCCTCCACAACCAGAGGCAGCCAATTCGGGAGGCCCCAGAGGCTCCAGGCAGGGCATTCCCAGGATGGAGCAAGGCTCTTCTTCCTCGCTGCAGTGGCATCTGTTGCCTTCCTGGGAGGGCGGGGGGGCGACCAGATGACCTTCGAAGCCCCTTCTGGGAATCCATCCCGCTTTCCTCCTGCTGTGAGTCCCTCCGGAGGGCGCCGGTTGGGGAACCGCTGGACAGGCCCGCCAGCCCCGCCTTTCGCCTCCGGGGATCCTGTCCCCTTTCTGGATTTCGGGGGCGGGGCTTGTGAGCCCCTCGCCCCGCCCCCGGTTGCCGCGGCGACAAGAGGCCTCCGACAACACAGGGCGGGAGGCAAAACGAGTCCCTTTCGAAAGTAGTCCGTCTCCTGGCGACGGGGCGCCGCTTGAAGGCGGCCGGCGAAGGCGGAGCGGTTTCTGGACGGCAGCCGACGCTTGTCTCCCTCCGCGCCGGGGCCTCGGCGTGAGGGAGGCGCGCGAGGCGGCTGGCAGGCGGCCGGTGCTGAGGGGGCCCGGCGGAGGAGCAGGCCCGCGGCGACGGGATGTTCAAGAACACGTTCCAGAGCGGCTTCCTGTCCATCCTCTACAGCATCGGGAGCAAGCCGCTGCAGATCTGGGACAAGAAGGTGCCGGCCGGTGACTGGGCCGGCGGGGAAGGCCCGGCCTCCTCGGCCTTGCCCGCCCTGCGCCTGCTTGCCGCACCTGGCCTGAGCGGGGCGGGGAGCCCGGAGACCCCGGAGGCGCTGGGCGGAGGGCTGGGCAGGCCGCGCGTGGGTCCGGCCAGGCGGGCGACGGTTGCTCCTCTCGCTTCCCCGGCAGGTGCGGAACGGCCACATCAAGCGCATCACCGACAATGACATCCAGTCACTGGTGCTGGAGATCGAGGGCACCAACGTCAGGTAGGAGGGGGGAGAGGGGCGGCCTCTCCGGAGGACGTTTCTTCTTCCCGCTCGCTGCCCGGGCTCTGCTCCCACAGGCAGGCCTGGATCTCGCAGCTGGGCCGTCGGGGGGGAGTTGGGGGATCGGAGGGAGGACTGGGGGGGGGGGGTCGCCCTGGTGGCAGCTGCTGTTTCCCCTCCACAGCACCACGTACATCACGTGTCCCGCTGACCCAAAGAAGACGCTGGGGATCAAGTTGCCGTTTCTGGTGATGATCATCAAAAACCTGAAGAAGTACTTTACTTTCGAAGTGCAGGTGGGTGTGCAGCCTTGTCCAGAGGGAGGAGAATCCTGGTTCCCCGCGGGGGGGTCTTAGTAGCTTAACCCCCACCCCACCCCCACTAGGGGCAGGGGAGGCTCCGGCTGCCCTTCACCTTAACGCCGCCTCAACGGCATCTCCATACTAGCGGAAGGGTCTCCTTCTCTTAGGTGCTGGATGATAAAAATGTGCGCCGACGGTTCCGTGCCAGTAACTACCAAAGCACCACCCGGGTCAAGCCTTTCATCTGCACCATGCCCATGCGCCTGGATGATGGCTGGAACCAGATCCAGTTCAACCTGTCGGACTTCACTCGCCGGGCCTATGGCACCAACTACATTGAGACCCTGAGAGTCCAGGTAGAGAGTTTGAGGGCCGAAAGCTTCCCAGGGGCTGATCAATTCCTAGTGATCCCCATGAAGTTACTTCTCCTTAAAAAGCTTTGGTATACCAAAGGGGGAGGGGGGCAGGAAAAGCAGAAAATCATGTCTCTCTGGAGAGCTGGTCCTCCTGACTGTTGGGTAATCGTTGAATAATTCTTCCAAACAAGTTGTATTATAAAACACATTCTGTAGCTGTTTCATTTGCCCTGTGAATTCACAAACTAAAAAAAGTGTCCTTTCATTAAAGCCAAGGAATTTTCTGAGCAAAACTGTAGGAGAGAACATTTGTCTTAAGGAACTACAGCCTCTTCCCATGAGCCAATGTTGGGTTTTGAGGATGGCATTTTCAACAATTATTTGAACTCCCAAGATATCAAATTGACACAAAATAATGCATAAAGAAAGAAGCAGGACTTGTTTTAAGAGTCAGAGGGAGGAGGATCTGTTATTTCAAGTTACAAAATTTACCAATAATGTAAGATGGACCCCCTAAAATTGTATTTATTGCTTCAAATGACTGATATTTTTTTAAAAAATAGTAATACCTAATTTTAATTCAAGATACTCTTGAATTAAAGTAGCTCTTGCTGCATCTTCGGGTATGATTTCCTTTTCAGATCCATGCAAACTGTCGCATCCGCAGGATTTACTTCTCTGACAGACTTTACTCTGAGGACGAGCTTCCTGCTGAGTTCAAACTTTACATTCCTGTCCAGAACAAGGCAAAGGTGAGCAGGGGATGGATGGGATGTTCTGTTCCATGAAGAGTCCTACAACTATAAGTCTCATTAGGGCAGTTGTGGGTGAGAGACCTATATTTGCATTTGGTGTTCTTAGCAAAAATATCTGAGGCCAAAAAATCACTTGCTCTCAATGGAAGTTGGTGTCTTGCTTGTGTTTCCAAAATAAATTCTGGAAGGGCTCCCTGTGCCAATGTTCAAGCATTGCTCATTCCAGGAATTCACCCAGAAGCATCTCCCCAGAGAAATGGCTGTATAGTCCCCGCTTGAACACATTGACTGAAAAAGAGACCATGTTTCTCTTAGTCCTCCCCTCCTGAGTTGCTCTTACTGTTAGAATGTTTTTCTATCATTTGAAGGAGGCATTTTAGTAAAGGAGTTGGTCTCACAGTCTGTGGGCACTGCTGCTGTTGTGAGAATGCACAGCACATGGGCCCTGAGAAGTTTAGGGAGTCCAGCAAGTTCCCCCCTCAGCAGGCCGCATTTCAAACCCCAGTTTCATTGTGGTTGAGCGCCATGTTCCCGACAAATCCTGTCTTGTGTTTCTAGAGATGTATGCTGCCCAAAGAGTTGACTTTTTGTGTCCAAGTAAAAGTTTGCTATGTATATATTGAATAACATTGTCTCTTTGCACATGTTGCCCAATGCAGCAATGATGGCGTGATGGGGAGCCTCCGGCAGAAACAATGTGAAGATGCTGATGGAAGAGTATTTTTTTAAAATTAGAAACAAAATGTAGGTGTGGATTTCCTTGAGTAACTATATTTAATAACAGTTGATATCTGTGATGCTGGGACCAAACAAAACAAAATATATCATTGTTCCGTGTGAGAGATGGATCGGGCTCCACTTTGAAGTTGTGGATCACTCCTAGGGAGACCATGAATCGTGGAACTGATTTGCCTAGCAAGTGGAGGCTTTTGTTGAAGCAGTTCTGAAACCCTGGTGCCCTCACAGATGCCAGTGGTTTCCTTCTTTGCTCTGTCTCTGTGTTTGCCCCAAGTGCGTGTGAGCTACTCTTGTCCTGAAAGCTGCTATTAAATATTTGATTTCCTTTGTAAGGCTGTGCTGGTCTCTCTTGGCTATTTGGAGCCAAAGGTTCCTCCCTGCCAGTGCAGTGTAAAAGCACAGGGGACAGCTTCTCTGTACACCAAGAGTTGGTGCAGAGTCCACAAATTAAACTGAACCATAATAGTTGGTCCATAAATCATGCTAAGCCACAATACATTTTTGCTTCTTGCTATGTGTCCCTCCTGAGCAACAGAAATGGGCATTTTATTGATTGGGAAAGCAAAGGCAGCCTTTGTCTATGAGGAGACCTAATGGGCAGAGCTGCTGCCAGTCCATCTAGAGAATAGCCAGGCTGCGAGAGGTTTGGCGGACTGCATCCTTCATAGGTTTGCTGAGCTCCCCAGGATGGCACTGTAAGAAGAACCCTTGCTAGTCTAGAAGAGATTCTGTCAGCATCTGTCTCCTGGTGACTAGTTGATTTTTTTTCCCAGCAGGAGGGAATGACATTTGCAGGCTGGTTCTCCCTGATATTGCAGATGTTTTCTAAACTTTGCTCTTTCATTAATCATCCCAGATAGCTTGGCTTGGCTTCTGCTACAGACATCTGACAAAGGACAGAGCTGGTCAGTTTTTGTTCTGGTTAGCTTTTGGTTTGCAGCAAGATCAGGGCTTGGGTGAGGGGGAACTTCACACATTCTGATAAAAATTTGACCAAATCCGATGTTGACTGACCATGATTACTTTGATTTATTAGATTCATATGTTGCAGCCAATAACAAATAAAGTTATAACCAGAAGCCAGCATTGGTTTGTTAAAAACAGATCTTGCCAAACCATTCTTATTTCGTTCTTTGACAAAGTGACTAAATTAGTGGACTAACAAAACACTGTGGACATACCGGTAGTATACTTAGATTTCAGTAAGGCATTTGACAAAGTAGACAACAACCTATTTCTTGATAAGCTAGAAAAAAGTGGGATAGACAGCATCACCACCAAATGGATTTGTAACAAACAGTACTCAACAAGTAGTCCTTAATGGATCTACATCTACATGGAAGGAAGGAAGCAGTGGGGCACCACAAGGCTCTGTCTTAGGCCCAAAACTCTTCAATATCTTCATAAATGACTTGGATGAGGGAATAGAAGGGGAACTCATTAAATTTGCAAATGACACCAAACTCGCAGGAATCACCAACACCCCAAAAAGCTCAGGATCCAAAAAGCCCTTGACAGACTTGAACAATGGGCCTTAACCAACAAAATGAAATGTAACATGGAGAAAAGCAAGATTTTATATCAAGGCAGGAAAAACCAATGGTACAAGTACAGATTACCATATTTTTCCGAGTATAAAATGAACCTTTTTCCTCTGAAAAAAGAGGCTGAAAATCTGGGTGCGTCTTATACACTGAATACAGCATTTTTTGCCTCCCAAAGCCTTGCCCCTTCACAAAAATGGCTGTGCATAGCCTTTAGGAGGCTTTCAGAGAGCTCCTGGAGGCTGGGGAAGGCAGAAATGAGCAAAAACCGGGCCTCTTTTGCCCCTCCCCCCCAGTCCTCAGTGGCGCTCTATAAGCCTCCATAAGGCTATGCATACAATTTTTTTGACAAAAAAACAGGACAGTTTTTGCTCATTTTTGCCCCCCTCCCCCCGGAGCACTCTGCAAGCCTCCCCAAGGCTATTCATGCTTTTTCGTTTTTTTTGGGGGGGGGAACGTTTTTGGGAGGTTTGCAGAGTGCAAAAACTTTTTTTTCCCTTTTGGAAAGCTCTTTAACTGATTGATGAGAATTAGATTGATCAAGTGCTGTGCCAGTAGAAACAAAGGTGCTGCAGATTGTCAGCTATTTCCTTCTCCAGCATATGGATAAATACACCTGGAAACGTCTACCTACCTACCTTCTCTCTCTCTCTCTCTCTCTCTCTCCCTACTTACCTACTGTATTTCTCTCTCTCTCCCCCTCTACCTACTTACCTACTCACTCTCTCCCTACCTATCTACTGTATTTCTCTCTATTTCTCTCTATCCCTTTATCTACACACCTACCTAATTTCTCTCTCCCTACCTATCTACTGTATTTCTCTATTTCTCTCCAGCCCTCTACCTACCAACCTACCTACTCTTTATCTATCTATCTAGTCCTTTATCTACCTAACTACTCTCTCTCCCTCTCCCTATCTACCTACTATATTTCTCTTTCTCTCCCTCTCTACCTACCTACTTTTTTTAAAAAAATGCCTCTTCAAAATCTTGGTGTATCTTACACTCCGGTGCGACTTATACTCTGAAAAATATGGTAGGCGAAATGTGGCTCAAAAACTAACTCTAAAAGGGACCTTGAAGTCATACTGGATGATTATTTAAACATGAGTTGGCAGTGTGCAGCAACCAAAAAAGCTAATACAAGCTTTGATTGCATAGAATCAAAATCACGTGAAGTATTAGTACTGTTTTATAAAGCCTTAATAAAGGCCACACCTGGAATTCTGCATCCAGCATTACAAAACAGATGTTGATACTTTTTTGGAAAAAGTGCAAAGAAGATGATTAAAGGCTTGGAGACTAAAACATGAATGGCTGTAGGATTTGGGTCTGGCTAGTTTAGAGAAAAGAACTGGGGAGAAATGATAGCAGCATTCCAGTATTTGAGAGACTGCCACAAAGAGGAGGAGGAGGTCAATTTCTTTTCCAAAGCCCCAGAGGGCAGGACAAGAAATGATGGATGGAAACTAATCAAGGAGAGAAGCTAGAATAACGGGAAATTTCCTAACAGGGAGGACAGAGATCCAGTGGAACAGCTTGCCTTTAGAAATTTGGGTGCCTCATCACTGGATATTTTAAAGAAGAGACTGGACAGCCAGTTGAAATAGTCCATGGTCTCTTGCTTGAGTAGAGAGTGGTGTGGACTAAAAGACCTCCAAGGTCCCTTCCAGCTCTGTTCTATAATTTATTGCCTATGACTTACAAAGCAGAATAGCTGAACTCAACATGCAAACGGAAGGCTAAATTCTACTAGAAGAAAAGAGCTGGTACCTGGGTGTGTGATGGATGGCTTTTACATGGACAACAGCAAAGCTGCGGCTCCTTGCAAGAGACTGCAGGAAGCTGTTGGTAAGCCAGAGGCATCTCCTTGCCCTGCCAGGGCTGAGCCTCCACAGCCTGCACTGGGCTCACAATGCCTCGGGGTTGAGGGAATGAGCCCATCCTGCACCAGCCTGAGCTTGGTGCAGATTGAAGAATGGGAGGAAGTGCAGCACAATTGCAAGATTCTGTCACTCCAATTTCAACAACCCTCGGAGTTGATTTCCTGGTCTGGTCTGGTCCACTTTGGGTCAAGGTGCACTGAGCCACTTCTCGCCATCCGGCTACAGCCGCGCACCAAGGCCTGCAGGCAGAATGGAGTCACGGAAGATTGGCAGGCTGGTACCCCACTTTGGGTAGTTGGGCTGGCCAGGCAAATGAACTGGAGGAGCACAAGTACAGGTAGTCCTTGACTTATAGCACTTCATTTAGTGACCGTTCAAAGTTAACAACAACCCTGAAAAAAGAAACTTAGAACTGTTCTTCAAACTTATGATTGTTGTGACAAACCCATGGCCACATGATCCCAATTCAGCCCCTTGGCAACTCTTTCATAGGATGGTCACAAGGTCCTGCGATCATGTGATCACCTTTTGTAACCTGACAAGCAACAGGAAAGCCGGGTTCATTTAACAACCTTGTTACTAACTTAACAACTGCATTGATTCACCCTAACCCTTAACTGTGGCAAGAAAGTTTGTAAAGTGGGGGAAACTAAACAACAAATTTTGGGCTCAGTTGACAT
The DNA here is from genome assembly GCF_009769535.1 of Thamnophis elegans. NCBI lineage: Eukaryota > Metazoa > Chordata > Lepidosauria > Squamata > Natricidae > Thamnophis > Thamnophis elegans. The sequence continues at coordinate 23,690,018 of NC_045554.1, forward strand.
AAGTCAAGGACTACCTGTATAAGATGCATACCGTATTTTTCAGACTATAAGACGCACCAAGATTTCAAAGAGGTAAGAAAAAAAAGTGTTTGTCCTCGCAAAAATGGCATTTTTGCCTTTCCCCACCGCCCAGGAGCATTCTAAAGGCTTTAGTAGGATTAGAGGAAGGCAAAAAATGCCCCCGTTTTGTGAGAAGTGGCCCATTTTTCACAAAAGTGGGATGCGGGGGCAGGGCTTCAGGAGGCCAAAAATAGCTGTATTCAGTGTATAAGATGCACCAACATTTCCATGCTCTTTTTTGGGGGGGGGAGGTGTGTCTTATACTCAGAAAAATACAGTACACACTAGCCATAAGTGACTAATGAGTGATTGCTGGGAGTCATCCAATTGAGATGGCCTCCTGCTCGCCCTCCATCCTTGTGTGCCCGCCAGAGACGAAATGGAAGAAGCTGCCGTTGCAAGCAGGAGAGGAAAGGAGCCGGCAAGGGATACCCAGCAAGCGGGTTCCAGCATGGGCTCTGACTGGATTTGCACCATAACTCTTCCAGCTGAGATAGAACCAATTTGGTTTAGTGGTGAAGGCACCACGCTAGGAACGGGCAGAGCGTGAATTCTAGTCTCTCCATGGGCACAAAGCCAGCAAGTGATTTGTGGCCAGCCCCCTTGGTCCTACAAAGGAGGCATGACAAGCCACTTCTCAAAAAGCAGGCTAAGAAAACTGCAGAGATTCATCCAGGAGTCAAAAAGCCAAAATCAAATCCTGGGATTACTTTGTGGGGTTTTAGCCTACCTGCCTCCAGGCTAAAGTGCAAGCACAGACGTTCTGTCAGTTCATCTGAGATGATTAATAACACGACAAAGTTTGGTGCCAGGGCAGGGAAAAATATAGTTAAAGTGATGAAAGGGCTGCAGTCTAAATGCCACCAAAATAGAAACCCCCACCGCCCCTTGATGGATGGCGGCCTGCAATTCTGCTCCTGCTTGCTCAATGCTTTTTCTGCTCTGAATGGAAAGGAAGGTGACCATCCTGAAGGGCCCCGAGACCTTTGCAGGTTTTTCCCTGCAAAAGATAAATACAATCACCTTTCTGTTCTTTGAAGTAGCCACCAGGTGGCGTTCTTCTGGTGTGTCCCTTGAGCCTGTCCAAAGAAGAAGGTTGCAACTCCTGAAGTTCCTCCTGGCTCCCACTTCCAAAGCCATCTTCCCTCCTTCCAAGTGCTGGACAGGCTTCAGCAACTCCTATTGGACTCCCAAGACTCAAAAAGGCAGCAGTCCGGATGGCTGGTCAAGGAAAAGGCCTGAAAAGCCTCAGGGGTGAGTTGGGAGGGCAGGGATTCCCCACTCCTGGGCTGGGTCACCAGCTTCCCTGCTTGCTTGGGAATGGTACAAGGGGCAAGGTGGAAACTGCTGGCAGCCTCTCACCAAGGCCTGGGTGGGTCAGTGGAAAGCTGCTCTGGAGCCCAAGGGCAGCCCGGAAAAAGGCTTCTTGGTTACTGAGCTACAAGCAGATTTCTAAAAACAGTTCAGATTAGCATTGTACACGGAGAATACTGTGGCTGCCTTCACACAATGTGCCCTAAGTCATTGGTACACACGGAAGTCGATGGAGGGTTCCGTGTCAAGCCAGCCTGCTTTGTGGCTCAGCTCCACTGGAAGGAGGTGTTGGATGAAACCAAACAGATTTGTGGTGTGGAAGTCAAAAATTTATAATGCCGGGTTTTAGAGTGCTCCGTCACAGGAGGCTTCTAAGGGGGGACTGGACAGCCCCTTGCCTGGAATGGCACAAGGACCCCTTCTTGAGCAGGGGTTGAACGCCTCCGGGGCCCCTTCCAGCTCTCTTATCCTGTTATTCAGAGTCTCTGGGTTGATTTGGGTGGATGTAGAAATGGCGTAAAATAAATTTTGGAGCTGTAAAAAACTAAAAGCAAATTTGTGAACACAGAATGTACTTTTGTGTTAATGCTAAATATGTGTTAATTATAAGGGAATGTAAATTAATAAAATGGCATCCTATTGGCAGAGAATGCCAGCCCCTAATGTGTGAACGGAGGGTGGGGGTGTTCTGGTCGTATGATGAGAGGTAGAAATGTTGTTCGATCTCTTCTTGAAAACCTCCAGGGATGGAGCAACCACAACTTCTGGGCGCAAGCCATTTCACTGATGAGGGTTCTCCCATTTGGATGGAGACTGGGAAAACACCCAGAGGCTGTGGGGCCCCAGGACTTTCTCCTGCCAAGGCTGACTTGCCAGCTCCCAGGGACTTCTGGCTCTTCTAGGCTGAACCTGGACGCAACCTGGCCAGGGCCCTCCGTTGCTCCCAAGTGGGCTCCTGGTTCCTCTTCTTGGGCAAAACACTCGTCTTCCCCCAATCACGGGCTGGATCTGCCCTCCAAGTGATTCCTTGGGGAGCCTCTGGCCAACTCCTTGGGATCCACCAAGTCCTACTCAGCTGCTCTTCCCAGGCAGGGCTCACTTCTCGGGGCTGCTATGGGAACAGGAAAGCCTCTGCGGAAGCTGTTGCGTAGACAGCTGGAAGAAGGGGGCGAGGGGGCTGGCTGGACAGCAGAAGGCCCTCATTGTCCTCCACTCAGCATCTGGTGCTGGTCCTCCTGACCTCTGCCCGCTTCCTGGCGCCTCTTTCTCCCCCTCCCTCCGGGCTTGGCAAGCTGGGCCTGCTTCCCTTTCTCAGAGAATCCCCTTCTTCAAAGAACATGGAAGAAAGAGCCTTTTTGCTGCTCCCGAGGGAGCAGAAGGAGGAAAGATTGTCCTTTCTGGTAAAATTATGGACGAAAGGGGCCCTGATGGGTTTTTGCTGGTCGGCAGAGCAGCTCTGCTCCAGGCCCATGAGCTGGAAGTGGTGCCCACTGCCAATGGACAGAGCCCTGGGGCGGGAGGAAGGGTGCAGATGCCTGGGAGGTTCTCAGGATCCCTCCTACCAGCCATGATCCTGGCAGGGCTGGAGGGCCAGCAAGCAGAGTGGCTGCCCGGTGCTCTCTTCGCCCAGTTCTGCCAGCTGTTTCTGAAGTGTCAACTTACAGCACTGGAGTAGACCGTGTTAGATGAGCAAATATAAGAGTAGAAAATGTTGAAAAAAAATCAACTTTGGGGGAAGCATCTCCATAATGAGTGTCAGCTGCAGAACAGAGGAAGAGCAGCTTCTCATATTTTTCTCCTGAGGTTGCTGCAGGACGTGATAGCAAGAGCAACAGACTTACACACTGTTCCAGAATGCTTTACTCCAAGGGTCTGCTGGCTGGGGAATTCTAGGAGTTGAAGTTGCCCAGGCTTAAAGTTGCCAAAGTTGGAGACCCCCTGCTTTTCAGCACTCTCAGTGGGCAGTTTATGAAGTCAGCCTGTTGCCCCCAGCAATTAGGTTCCTCGTTTTACCGACCTCAGAAGGATGAAGGCTGAGTCAACCTTGAACCCCATCAGTTGCAGGCAAGGTTTGCCTGCTATGTTGCCCTTTAGCCGCTGCGCCACCATGGGGATGGATGAGGTCCTTACAAAAAACTGGAGCCAATTATATATCGGAATATGCACAGAAGAGGAAGAAGGCTGGCAGGAGAAAGATGGTGCTTAAAAATGGGCTGATTCCATTGACCGGATCCAAGAAAGAACTGCACCACGGTAGCAGGTAGGCACTCCGAGAGCTGACATCAGCTTTGGGTCTCAAGACGTTAGTCGAAGGTTCCTTTGGACTTCTGCTTGCAATTGTTCTCTGGCAGCCAAGGAGGCATCTTGGCTGGTGCCACGAAAAGGCCTGTCTGAGGCCTTAAACTACGGAGCTGCATTAGCCTCCACATAAAAGTTTGTGGGGTTTGCCACGGATTTAAAGCTATAATTAATTCCTGGGTTTCTCTGTTCCTGCAATTATCCACGGCAGAAGCCCCCAGGACTCCACAGCAGGACATTCCCTGGTTTGCGGCCTGGTCTTCAGCTGTTCCTCCGAATGCCAGAGCCTCCAGCAGCTGCCCTTGTCCTGAAGCACCTAGACGTCGTGCACGTTCCAGTCAAAGCATCGCTCAATATTATCCTCTCATCAGCCTCCTTCCGGGCAGAAAGAAGTTGGAGTGCAAGTGGCGGATCCAGGCCAGGCCAATATTTGAGAGGCGTTTCTCTAATTGGCTTCCCCTAATTGTAGAGTCCCTGCCTTCCTCTTTGCCTGGCACAGCCAAGGGGTGGTCAGTCAGAGCGCCAAACGTCATCATGTTGGTCCAAAATCCTCTTTTGCCTTAAGCTAATTGGGCTACGTGAAAACTCTTGTTCTGTAGTTTCTGTTTCGAATTGGAAATCATTTGGCCACAAGCAAAAGTATTTTTAACTAGCTTAAGCAGCCCTTAAATATAACCCCTGAATTAATTTATTTAGTCTGGAAATAACTTTGGTTCCATAAGCTAAAATCTGGTTTTCCTCTTTCAACTGGATAATTTCATCAAAGGCTTCTTCTGGGTGACTCGGATGTGGCCCGGGGCTTCTCACCTTGTTCCAGCAGAGAAAAGTAGTGCTGTCCTTTTCTCCCCAACCGCCCTGACCCTGCTGGCTCCTTCTTCTTCCATTTCTCTTCACCCACCGGCTGGTCCTAGGCAGCTGCAGGAGGCGCCCGTTGTTCTGAGAGCTGGCTGAATTCCAGACTCTCTCACTGTGTCCTGCAGACTTGCTCCACTGGAGCAGTAGCTTCTCCGTGGCACGACTTCCAGCTCCTGGCACTGAACCTGGAAGAAGAAGTCTCTGGAGATTCTCAGCCATTCGGGTCGTGGTTGTCCCAAAGGTGCTTTTTCAGGAGACAACTGGACTTTCTTGTTTTTTCTTTGACCCCTTTGAATAGTGTGGAAGTGGGAATGGATTTCCAGAGAAAAAACAATTGCAGACTAGAGGAACCAGGAGTGCCACTCAGGTGACCTTGAGGACACAGATAAACTTCCAAGTGGCCTCAATGACCCTCTCAAAGGATGCAAATGACCAGCTGCCTGCAAGGAGTATAAACCCTTCCATTCCCCACCATCCTGTCAGAGCTGAAGAAGCTTCGTGGATGAGAAGTGAAATGATAGTGCTGGGGATTTCAACCTGCCATCACTCGGCGAACGCTCGGATGGAGCACAGGAGTTCATGGCTTCCATGACAGCCATGGACTTGACCCAGGTAATTCAGGGTCCGACTCATACAGCGGGTCACACGCTCGACCTTGTGTTTCTCTCGGAGCAGTGGAGACATGATCTAGAATTGAAGGGCATTGAGATCTTGCCCTTGTCATGGTCAGATCACTTCCTACCGAGGCTCGACTTTCGGAAATCACTCCCCCACTGTAGGGAGGGGGAACCGATTGGTGGTTCCGCCCCAGGCGCCTGATGGACCCTTCGGGATTTCAGATGGCACTTGGTGAGATACCTGACTCCCTTGCCCACAGTCCAGCAGAGTCCTTGGTTGCGGCTTGGAACACAGCGGCGGCTGAGGCCCTAAACTGGATTGCGCCTTTACCGCCTCTCCACGGCAGTGGATCCAGGAGGGCTCCTTGGTTTACCGAGGAACTCCAGGAAATGAAGCGCCAAAAGAGATGCCTAGTAACTCCGAATCCGACAGAACACAATTAAGAGCCTTCATTAGGACTTATCTAGTGGTGATACGGGTGGCAAAATGTGCTCATTTTTCCGCTCTTATTGCATCCGCAGAATCTCACCTAGCCGTCCTGTTTAGGATAACCCACTCCCTCCTGAAAGGGAGGGATGCGGGCGAGCCCTTACAGGGTAGAGCTGAGGAATTTGTTCAGTTTCTGTTGGATAAAGTCGCTCGCATTTGGACGGACCTGGACTCCACTTGGACAGTACCAGCCGAGATGCCGGGGGAGGGCCTTGATCGGATTTCTTGGAGCGAGTTTCAACTTGTCGCTCCTGAGGAAGTGGACAAGGCCATGGGAGTGGTGAGTGCCTCCACCTGTTTACTGGACCCGTGTCCTGGCTGGTCTCGACCAGCAGAGAGGTGACAGGTGGCTGGTTCCAGATGATTGTTAACACCTCTCTTCGGGAGGGATCCTTCCCACACTGTATTTTTATTCTTAAATTTTTATATGTTTTTTTTATCTTGCTTCTGTAAGCCGCCCAGAGTCCTACGGGATTGGGCGGCATACAAATTTTATTAAATTTCAAATGTCTTCAAAGAAAAAAAAAAGTCCAGTTGCCTCTGGAAAAAGCACTTTTGGGACAACCTGGAAGAACTTCAGCTAGACATCCAGGCTGAAGTGGATCTGCCAAGGATCCTGTGTCCGTTGCTTTGGGATCCCCCATTAGAGCTTAATAAAGGCGACAACGACCAGTTTTCTTGTTCCTTGATTTCCTGCCCATGATTTGGGTCCCTGCTTGAGTGCCAATCTATGTTCGCTGCTAAGATGGGCTTCAATCCACCTTGCCCAAAGTTTCCGTGCTAAGCAAGATGTTGTTAAGAGACTTTTGCACCATTTTTCAACCTTTTCTGTCACAGTTGTCAAATGAATCACTGCAGTTGTTGAGTTGTACAGTTGCTAAGTGAATCTGGCTTCCCCATTGACTTTGCTTGTCAGAAGGTCGCAAAAGGGGATCATGGGACCCAGGACACTGCAACCGTCATAAATATGAGTCAGTTGCTAAGCGTCCAGATTTTAATCATGGTTGTTAGTGTGAATGTCACTTTTTTCAGTGCCATTGTAACTTTGGTCCCAGGTCAAGGGTCAAACCCGATGCCTGTTTTCCTTTCTCCCACCTGAACTGACCCAGGATCAGCCCCATCGCAGGGGGAGGCTGATCTGATTTCCTCAGCACCAGTGTGTCTTCAGTGGAGCCAGGCTTCAGGGAAATCCTCCTCCCAAATTCTAGCTTGGGCCATTCTGCCTTCTGGCTGGAGTTGTTCAAAAGCAGGAAGGGTAAACTTTTTATAAAAATGACATTGTTTTATTGCATTTAAAACTGCCCAGGACTAGGGCCAATTTTTGCCCCAGATTTAATGAGCAAAAAGGCTTTGCAGATTCCTGGTGGGCTCAGCACTTGCTGCCTTTTGTGGCTGTGTGTTTAGCAGTCATCCTAAGGACTTTTGTTGATGTTCTTGCCTCTTCGGATACATTCTCCACCTTCTCATGGTCTCTCTTTCACCTCCATCCTTCCAGATATTGAGTGCATCTATAACAGCAGAACTATGTTCATACTCAATCTGCCAGAAACTTTGCTCTGGAAATTTCCACTTCCATTTGGACTGATTCTGCCCGCCAGCTAGTAAGGACACTCTATCATTTATTTGCAGACAGACATGGCTTGAGTGGCCTTTTTTATTAATTACATGAGCAGCTGGATGGATTTGTTCTTGCACAATCCAGATTCCTCTTAAGGAAAGACGTTAACAGGATGCAGATGATGTATGAAATATATTGCTGGAATGTCCAACGGTCAGCTCAAAGGCGAAGACAGAAGCTGCTCAGTGTGGACTTCAGCAGAGCCCTGGGCCTGTTTCAACCCTGCTCTCCTCCTTCAGTGGGGAAGAAAGCCGGCCTTTGTCTTACGCTTATAGGCAGCTTCAGATTCAAGGACTGGGCAAAATTCCTTCCTTCCTCCACAGCTTCTCATCACAAGGACTTTCCTTTGCTTTGGGGGGTGGGGGTGGGCAACGGCATTTGGGCATCTGCAACTGGAGCCCTGAAGTGGAGGATTTCTAGGCAGACGTAGAAGGTTGCGTTTGCCTAATTGTCTTCTCACAATACAAATGTTTGAGGAACCGCAGTATCATAGTGTTGGAAGAAATATCCATCTGGTTCAATTCCAGGCTGGGAGAAAGGCACTGGACAAAATGGAGGCTGGAGGCTGACTGGAAACGTGGTTTAATTATGAAGCAGAACCACCAAGCACATTGTTCTGGTGCAGCTGACCACATGGAGTTGAGAGTGGGTGGTTTTTATACCATCTCTTGGGCTTTGCACTTGAACGTCCTCTTCCTGTGCAAAAACATGTATTCTATTGGCTGTTGTCTGACTCCCATGGGGCCATGTAGGGGTCATAGCTGGCTCTGTAGGTTGTCTGAACTCCCAGGTTTGGTTGAAGTTTCTGAGGGTGATGCAATGTCCTTAGGAGATTGTGCAATGCAGTGAGCTCTGTCTTTTAATGGGTTAATCCTATGATGTCTTGAAGAGTCATGTCTTAATCCCTTCACCCTGGATCTGAAGGTCTTTTGTTTTGTAGATAGGCTGGCCCTGTCCTTCTCAATGGGCACAAAATATATGAGTTTTTGTCTCCCTTAAGAATTTTTCTTTTAGGGGAAATATTTTATCCTGCCTTTTTAAAATATTCCTCAAAGTATTTCATTCTTCTAGGAAGCGGGTGGTGGTGGCTTCCCACAATAGAGTTGGAAGCTCCCCTAGGCAAACCTTTTGTGTCACTGATGACCCCCCCAGTTTCTGCATGAAGGCTTCCTGCAAAGGACCATCCATGGACGACATGAGACCTTCTTCTGCTGACTGGCAACTTGTACAGTCAAGCCATCACTCCCCATACTTAGTCAGGACTTCCTTCCTTGTACTATAGGAGGAATAGCCATTTATTGACTGATTGCTCTTGTGGCCTTATCAATAAAATAAAAGACAGTTTGAAATGATTTTGAAATAAGAAAGAAGGAGTTAAAGTGATAAAATGCAAGTGTGTTACTAAAGACAGACAGTAATCAGATAAATTAATCTGCCTTTGCAGGGTACCCCAATTTGTTCAATGTATAGGATGACTGACAGTTACAAACTTAGCAGTTCTATGTCCAATATACACATTTGAGTCCAGGAGGAAATATGACACTCTGTGGTTCAAATTCCATGGAGCTGTTCTTTCCAAAAGGATGCTAAGTATTTAAGCCTTATTGGGGCAAACAATTGACAGTCAAACGAAATATGAGAAATACTTTCAGCGCCTGGATATACGTACAGGTTCTCTCAAAATGTGACACGTAAAAGTGCCCCTTTTTTGGCTGTGAAGTCCAGTAACTCAAATCTTGTTCTTCAATAGACTCTTCTTAAAGACTCTGTCAGATTCAATGGCAAGTATTGTTCTGAATAATAATTTTAAAAAACGCATTTATTCGTGACCAACCAATGTAGGGATCTCTTTTCAGCCAGGAATTCCATGTCAGTTTGATGACCAAGACTCTTGGCTTAAAAATGTCCCTTGCCTGTGAGGCCTATTGAGAGTGGATGCTGGGTAGAAAACTGGGCCACACTCACCTGTCTGGTTAGGCTATTTTGGGAAGACTATTTGAATGGATCCTCTGCCTCTCAAGTATGTGACAATTTTAGTTATTAGAGTGCTATGTAAGGAATTAATATATTTTTTCTGCTCTGATCGCAAAGGCAGAGGTGTTCTTATCCATTCTCAGGCTACATTTTAAAAATGGACTATATTTGTTCAAGTGGGGCAGCTTTATTCAGCCCCCCACAATTCTTGCCCACAGGGAGTTTGGGGACTATTTCTGCCCTGAATACTTTCAATATGAGGATCAAAGTACCTGGGTAATTGTAATTGCACACTCTTTTAATACTGTGTTTCCCCAAAAACAAGATAGGGACTTATTTTATTTTGACCCCCCCCAAAAAAATAAGTGCTTGGTCTTATTTTTGGGGAGGTCTTATTATTTTTGAGGTGCAGGAGGAGGCAAGTGTGGTCGCCTCATGGCTGCTGCTGTGTTGCAATAGGACCTCGGTCCTCACCAAGCTACTTTTAAAATGATTTAATCGCAACCCAGTTTTGGTAAAACCTCTCCTAACTAGGTAAAAAATTCATTTATTCAATAGGCTCCCCATTTATCTGCCAGTTATATTTCACACTCTCTCTCTCTCTCTTTTTTTTTTTTTTTTTTGCTAAATAGCATCAATTTAAATTTGTTTTTGTTAATGTTTAAAGAATTAAGTAGGTATTTAGCTCCTGCAGTAGTCTTCCCAGGCCTATTTGGAAATGGGCCATTACAAGTATGACACTGGCATATAAAAGGGTATTAATAAATGTATCATGGATTTTTGGCATACGAGTGTCTGCAGCATACAGGAATCCTGGTAAATAATTGATACGGAAATTAAAAAGCCCTGCCTGAGACTGTTATGAGGGGATCGACTGTTCCTTAGAGAGCCATTTACAGCTGGGCAGACTTTCAAATGGGCCTTGGGCAGAGGGTCTTGATCCCATATTTAAGCTGGTCAATTTCATCAACAGAATGTTTCTATTTATAGACTCAAAAGCAGCACTGAGATCTAAAAATGTGGTAATGGAAAGAAATCTTAGTGGAGGAAAACGCCGGATTCAGAGCAGAGCCTGTGTTCCACAATAGGAAATTGTCTCATTTTATACCACCTCACAACAACACAATTAACAAATGGCAAGAACTGACTTTTTTGTGGGTTCATGTCCACAGGGACCTAACAGAGCAACAGAGAGTAATTTCTCTCCCTCTTCTGTGCCTCTCAGATACTCAAAGTCTGTCATGAAATGCTCACTTGACCATCTCCTCTCCCCTCTGCCTCCCCTCAGGCTGAACTTCTGGTTGACCTTCTCAGCCCTCTTGCCACTCCCTCAGAAGCTTCCTTCTACTGTGGCAACCAACACTGCAGTGGTGTGTGTGTGTGTGTGTGTGTGTGTGTGTGTGTGTCTGGGCAGTGCATCCTGGAACTGGGCCCTCAGCAGCTGCCTCCCCTCCTTCCTCCGGGACAGGGCCATGGTCAGCCGGGGCTCCAGTTCCTTCCGGGAGAAGAATCCTTCCCAGAGAATTCCAGTCCTGTACAAATTGCAAGCATATCTTGCTATCTACAAGTGACCGAAGAGTTAATGACCTCCATGGCAGAATCCATATGGGGAGCCACGTGGGTCCCACCTTCTTTCCAAGTGGGTTGATACCTTAAGAGCTGCATTGGTGCATCTGGCCAGCTGTGTGAGCCAAGGAGGCCATTTACTTCATTTGACAGAATGGGATTGAATTCAGTAACTAAGTTAAGTATCCTCATCAAACCCAAGTAAGGGAATTTACAGCCTGGATGGTGCAGGTTGCAAACTCCCCCGGCTGGCACTTGGTGCCCTTCAGCAGCAGCAGCTCACAAGAGACTAAAAGCCCCTAAGCCTTCCAACCACCAAATGGAAAACTGAGGCTGGCTGCCCAAGACTAAGAGGCATCGAGAAACTCCCTCGGCTCTTGGGCAGGCGAGGGGGAGCCCCCAGGCCTTGGGTTGGCACATCTGGGGTCTGTTCTCCAGAGACCATGCTCAAGTCCCCTAAACTGAGTGTGTGTGGGGGGGTCCTGCCTGTCTTGGGGGGGTATCCTGGGAAAAGGCTGCCAGGACTGATAGGGCCACACCTCCCCATCACTTCCAGACTTTCCTAGGCAGCGGAGGAAAGCAAGGGACCCGAGTGAGGATTGTTGGAGTGGTTGGCCTGCCCCAGTTCTCCAGGCGGGCCCTGAAGGGCTGCCAAGCTGTCCTCACCGGCCCCTTCATGCCCAGCTGGCTCAAAAGGCCTCCGAGGACCACAGAGGGAAGGCTGGACTGGTCCTCAGCTCCTCCTCTGAGGGAAGCAGCTTCTCTTCTCTTCTCTGCAGCTCCAGGAGGTGCAGAAGAAAAAGTAGCTTACACAAAGCATCAGCAGAAATGACTTTATTGACAGCCTGTGGATGATGACCATTTGCATGTTTTTGCGTGTCTATGCGTGTTACATGGATCGGTTCTTCCAGCCTCCCCAATCAGCAGACAAGCTGCCGGATTCAGTGCACAGAAAATGCTTCTCCTCAACCTGGCTGCTCTCCCTAATGCGTCAAACACCAACCGCAGCAGATCGATTGGCAGCCCCCAGAGAGGGCGGGGGAAGAAGCTGTGAGAGGCCCTTGGCCTTTAACAGGAGGCTCCTGGGGATGTTGGGCGGCAGAAGAAAGGGAGGGAGGGAGGGGGGAAACAGCCGGGCATGGCTTGTCAGGGCAGCCAAGGCAGCCTGGCCTCCTCCCTAAAGACCAGCCGTAAGCGGGCACAGGAGGCAGGCAAGGGGTGGCTTGTGTGTGGATGGCCAGATGGGCAGAGAAATGCAACACAGCCGGAGGAAGTCTGGGTGGGGCTCAGAAATTCTTTCGGCAGCTGCAACCTGGCTGACCTGCGCCCACAAAGGTCTCATATTTGACAGGAAGCCCATCAGGCCCCTCCCCCCATGTAGAATATGCTGGGCATGCAGTTCCTTCCATCTGCCGCTGTCCAGGGACCTCCTCCCCTCCCCCAAAGAGGGGTGGTCAGTGTTTCCTTGCTTCAAGTGGATTCGGTGGCCATTCAAGTCCCTGAACAGGGATTGAAGGCTAACAGATCCAGGAAAAGGATCCTTTTTCTCTCACCCCCACCCCTCTTCCTGGTTTGCTGGATGGCTGCCCTCAGGATGGACCCAAAGACCCCTCCTCATGGAGAGCTGCATCTGGCACCTCCCAAGGGTACAAGTCAGAGTGAAGAAGCCAGCAGTGGGCCTGGCCTGGGGCAGACCAAGGAGCAACTCCAGAGAACCACGGAGCAGGGAGACCAGGGGAAAGCAGAAAGGGGGCCTAGAGCTGGGTGGTCAGTGGTCACCCAATCGGACCTTGGCCGAAGCCTCTCTTCAGCCTGAGCCTTGAACCTCCAGGGGGTTCAAGCAGAAGTAAATATCAGTAGGAATAGAAATATTATTGCAGTAGAAAGAAATACCACGCTTAGCTTTGTAACCAAAGAGGCTCTGGAAAAAAGAATGTACAAAAATACATCAAGGTTTTCAGGATGTCAGCCCCTCCCTCCACCTTTGGCCAACCAGCCACTGACGATGCCCACTGCTGGCCAAGACCAGCTGCTGCAAATGCACGAGGGGGTCTCCCTGCCTCCAGCAAATCCAAACGTGTCTCTGGAGCACATGCAGAAGATCTACGGATCCCAAACAGTGAAGCCAGCCCCTGGATCCCCATGGATGGAGGATCTCGGAGCCACAGGATTCATCTCCAACAGCAACTTAGGAAAAAGCTACGCTTGGCCGGCTGCCTCTCTTCTCCTTGCTTGACCAGGCCAACAATCCCTCCGGCCAGAAGTGGCTCAGCCTTCAGCATCAGCACTGGGCTGCAGCCCCATACGGGGGCCCTGAACCTTCCCTGCCACGGGTCAGAGTCTGTGCAAGCCCCAGGGTGCCCCCCAGCCAGGCAGCCGTGTCACCAGGAGGGTGCAGAAGGAGAGGAGCCTTTTCCTGCCCCTGCCCCACAGCAGCTCTCCGGCTTCAGACCCACTCCTGCAAGGACCGCTTGCAGTAGAGCAGCATGCGGGGCCGGCCCTTCCGCTGCAGCTGCACGATGACATAGACCAGGCCCAGGACGCAGAGCAGCAGAAAGAGCAGCACCACCGCCATGACGATGCTCACCGTCAGCGGGTAATCGTTGATGTGCACCACAATGTCCACGTCCCCTCCCCCCTGCCCCCCACTCTCCTTCTCCACGGCAGATTCCTCCTCTTCCTCTGGGCCAGGGTGGGGGGCTGCAGCAGCTTCCTCCGTTTCCTTGTCCTGCCGGGGCTGGAAGGGGGGCCTTCCCATGTCAGGCCAGCGATGGCCGGGGTCCGGCTCCACAGGCACCTCCTCCTGGCAGCCCATGAAGTCCCGCAGGATGGACTTGGGGTAGCCGGGCTCCGTTTTCAGCCGCTCGTTGTCAAACTTCCAGTACAACCTGCCCTTATAGAAATATGTGTAAGCTGGAAGACAGCAGGAGGGCAATGGGTCAGAAGGCCACCAAGCCCCTCCCACCCCCCCACTGCAGCTGCAGGGCTCTTGGGGCTCAGTGGGGTGCACAGCTCCCCCGGGCTGAATGTATTTTGAAAGCACGGCTGTTCAGGTCCAGCCCGGCTTCTGGAAGGGCTGATCTCCCAGCGGCTTCAGCAGCGCCTTTGCCCTTGAGAGGAAGGGCAGCGGGGGAGGGGGAGCAGAGGGGCAGGACAGGGAGGAAAGCAGAGGTGCCAGGGCTGAAGGCCTCCATTGGCTTGTTCACCAAGGTCCAGCTAAGACAGAAGGACCACTGCCTGCATTGGGCTAATATGTGACACCTGACTGCTATTAAACAGGGCTACTTTTCTCTGGCTGAAGGGTCCTGGACATGGGCATGAATGCAATTCACTCACAGGCCCTGGAACTGCCGTCCCAAAGATCGGAAGGAGGTCAGGTGGCTGAAACCAGTCCAAATGGACGAGAGTCCTAACAGAGCTGAGCCTAATTTATGCAGGGCAGCCATTAAGCAAACACTCATTTTTTCGAGAACGAATTGATGTTGCACCAATTACCTCCAATTCTTTGACAACGCTTCATGTGTCCCTCGGGAGTTTCTCCCTTGCCCAGCCTCCCACTCTGGACAAGCTGCTCCCTCCCCCAGCCCCCATCTGGCCCAGGGTGACCTTCCCATCTGCAGTCATTTGCCCCCCTCCCCCCGACATTTCCCAGGCCGGCTTGTTCTACTTACCGGCATCGGGGCTGAGGAAGGCACCCCTGGGGGCAGCGGGGACCCCCGCCCAGATGCTGAGCTTCCTTGGATAGCCATGGCCCACAGAGCTCCCGTCCTCGTCAAAGCGCCAGTACCTGCAAAGGAAAGAGCCCGCCATGAAGGGAGCCCACCTGAGGAAGAGGGGGCCGCTGCGCCACCCATGACCCACCTGTCTCCTCGGAAGAAGAAGGTGTGTCCCGTGGGCTCCCACCACACCGCAGCATCCACTCTGTCGTGAGGAAGGCCCAGCCCATAGCTGCTCAGGGGCTGCGGGTAGCCAGCTTCCAGGTTTGCCTCTCGGAAGAGCCAGTACTGACTGCCTGAAGGAAGGACAGGCAGGGAAATCAGGCCAGCCCAAGAGGGGGCATCTGCCCACCCACCCCTCCACTCCCAGAAACTATGCACCCACCGCATCCGCAATGCGAAAGAGAACCCCAGAGTGATGGTGGCAGCTGAAATGCCTCCTGTGGTCTCAGCCCCGGCCAAGTTCCCCTCCCTCAAAGAAGCCCCTCTAACGTGAAGCCCCAACCGGCTGCCCGGACAGCCCAGCCTCCTAGTCCTCTGGAGGAACCGAGGGCTGCTCTGCTCCCTCTGAAGGCCGCTAATATCAGTAGGAATAGAAATATTATTGCAGTAGAAATAATATTCTATTCAATAATTCAAATAATAATTTTATTCAATAATAGAAATATTATTGCAGTACCCCCTTTAAAATCTTCTCTTCCCCAGGCTAAACGTAATGATCCCTTCGGCATCCTGGTTTCCAGCTGGTGCCCTCTGGGCTGCCCATGCCCTTCTTCAAGCGGGTGGCATCTAGAGAGGGATCCAGAGGCAACCAGTCTCCTCCCAGGGCAGGGAGGTTCAGCTTGATCCAGGCACAGGCAGCCACAACCTTTGGGCTGCTGGGTCCCTTCCGAATCAGCTGCAACCTGACCACCCCCCTCCCCCGGCCAATCCATTTCATATCAGAAAATCCCATTTTCTTTTCTCTGATTTCCTGGAATCAAATTTATGAGAGAAGGATAAAATATTCAAGGTTTCCAGAAAATCATGGGAAAAAATGGAGACCATGGATGAAATGCTGGGAAATATAATACAAAAGACACCCAGGAAGAGGAGGAACCAACTGGGGAGGGGACAGAAAAAGGAAACAGACAAAACAAATGGAACGGGGTCGGGGTGGGGGTGGGGAGATCATAATAATAAAAAATAGGGATTGATGACATAAGACAAAGGGAGAGTGCTCTAAGAATTTTTAAAAAAAAAAGGGAAACAGGAAGGTTTTTATGGGAGAAAGATAGGGGCAAGAGCAGATATTTTGGAAACTAGACAATGGAAAAGGATAGAAAAAGGAGGAAATAAAGATTCAAGAATTGAATATGAGAGACAAGCTAAGAAAAGAATAATCAAAGCCTTAAGACAGGTTAGAGATGATGATTAGAATAGGGAATATGTTTAATATAGTAGTGGCATAATAAAATAGAAAAAAAAATCAGAGGGATGGGGATTAATAAAATACACATTTTTACATTATAAGGAGAAGCAATAATAAGGGGAAATTAGAATTACTAAATTATAATTCAATATGAACATTGGTAGGTGTGTTAAATGTAATAAATATGATTAACAATATGTTATTTGTATTAAAATGTATGATATGCAGAAGATGAAGATTGATATGAAAATAACATACTGAACTACTGAATAATTAAAAAATGAAGTATTATAAGTTGAATAAAGAAATAATGAAATATCTTAATTTATAAATGTTTATTAAATGTAATAAATATGATGGATTATATTTTATGAATGAGTATTAAAACATGTATTTAAATGAAATGGGGACTGGCATTAAAAAAATACATAGAATTACTGACTAAACAAAAATGAAAAATGATAATTCAATATGAATATACATACAGTATGTATGCTAAATGTAATAATATAAAATTGGCATTATGTAGAATATGGTGATTGATATAAAAACAATATACTGAAATATTGAACAATCAAATCAAGTTGAATAAGCAAGAATGGAAGATCTTAAAGTAAGATAAATGTTGGTATTAATATTAGTTATTTGTCTGTTAAATGTAACAAATATGATTGATAATATTTTATTCACATCAAAAGATATGATAATTAAGATAGGGTGATTGGTTCAAAAGTAGCATATTGAAATATTGAATAATTAAACAAAAAATAAAATTTAATAATAAGACGTGTATTACTACTAGTATTATTTAAGATTGTTAAATGGAACAAATATGAATTATACTGACTTTTTTTGTATTAAATGTATAATACGTAGATACCACACTGTTCACACACTGATATGTAAAAAATAGAAAAACTTGGGGGGGGGGATATTCAAGGTTCTGTTCCTCTCCTCTATCCCCACCCCAAACCTGTTTCTTTGGGGCTGATGGATGTTTACATGCCTTGCTCTTCCTCCCATTTTCTATTCACTTTAAGAATACGTGTCACCCACCAAGTCCCAACCCCAGTTAGCAAAGGGAACCTGTTGCCTTGTATTAGGATTTCAGGCTCATTCTGGTTGCCTTTCTGTCCCGGAGGCAGAGACTGACGGATGTTCCTGGGTTGTCTCTGGACTGCCAGCTCCCAGGCACCACCCAGGTGCATTGGGACTTCCACCTGACTCAGGTGTGGCCCTGCAAGCTTTGTCTCCTCCAAAGGAGTTTAGCATGGAGGGTGGCTGGGCAGCCAGAAGGGCCACGACTGAGGACACAGCCAAAGCCACCGCCAAGGGCCACTGAAGGCAGGAGACCGTCTGGCACCCATGAACAAGGCGTGGCCCTTGCGCTATCTGAGGGACCGTCTGATCAATGCCCTTGTTTGTGACCAGGCCCGGCCAAAGCTCTGCTTTCCCCTCCTGCCCACGGCTGCAGCCCCTCACCTTTAAAGAAGGCAAACCGTCCATCTTGCCTCTCGTAGGCGGCGTCGATGTTCCCAGGAAGTCCCCTCCAAAAGTACCCGATGGGCATGGGGTAGTTGTCCAGCACCCGGTTATGCCGGACCCGCCAAAACCAGCGGCCCTGAAAAGAAGCAAGTGACCACTGGCTTGAAAAGGACACAGTTGTGCATCCAGAGGAGAAAGAGGTCTTGAGATGCATCAAGGTACGAGAATTCTTAAAATTAAAAAAACAAACAAAGGAGAATGTAATCCTGGAGGCAGCAAAGCCCATCCCTCTTTCTGCCTCCTGCTCAGCCCAAACAGCGGCGAGTGGGCCACTTTTCCCCTCCAGCAGTGCAATCCGAGCAGGGCTGCCCTCCTCCAGAACCAGTGGCTCCGTCCACCCCCACCCTGGTGAGCAGACAAAGGGCCAAAGACTCTGGAGTCACTCAAAATGCAAAGCAGGAAACCCCGCAGAAGGAGTGAAATCCCAAGGGAGCAATTTGTTTTCCTATTGTGGCAGAAATCCTTTCCAACCTTTTTGCCAGAGAGGAAAAAAAAGTAAGGGGGGACAGAGCTATGGTGACACCCCCCCCCCCAAGGGACACAGGGCCAGGGATCCCCCTGACCGGTGGCTCTCAGCCAAGGAGGTGCCCTGGATCGGGGCCTTCCTGCAGGGAAAAGCAGGGCCCCATGGAGCATCTCTTCATCCCAGCGATCTCAACCATTTTTCAGCTGAAGCAGTTCTGGAGAATTCATTACTAGCAGATGTGCTGATGGCCACAGATTTGATTGGCCTTCAAAAGGAGCCGGGCAGGTTCTTAATTGGTCAAGAATCACAAAGTCACTGCTGGATGAATGCCCCCCGGAAGACATGAGGGGGGGGGGGTACGCCTTCTCCTTGCAGATACCCAAGACAACTGGTGGGTGACCGTGAGGGACAAAGGGGCAGACCAGGCTGGTGGGCCTCAGGCCTGACCAGCCTTTTTTAGCTGGCATCTGAGATGGCATCATTGGGGGCCAGGAACCAGGCAAGCAACAGCGCCCACCGCACAAGATGCCAAGGCCAGTGTCTCTGCGCTCTTGAGACTTGGCCCTGCAGTGCCGAGGGGGCAATCTGCTCGCTGAAGCCCAGGCAAGCCCTCCAGAACCAGCTACCTGCATTTCAGGACAAACTGCCCGGTTGGCAGAACTGCCAGGATTCCCCACCAAGGAAGTCACCACCCCGAAACCTTCACAAGAAGCAACGCAAAGAGCTGCACCTTGAAGATGAACATCTCTCCACGCAGAACCGTCACTGTGTCAAAGTCGCCATCGCAGATGTTGGGCTCCAGATGGTCAGGGAGGCCAGGCTGGGGGGGGCGGTTTGGCTTGTCTGGGGGCTTCCGGTCTGGCTTCCGGGGCATCACAGTCGGCAGGGATTTGGTGGGCTGCTGTCCTGGCGTCCCTGGGGGGGAAGGAAAGACCAGCACACAGATCACTGGGGGGGAGGGAGGGGGGCTTTCCTATGGGCTGGACCTCACTTGCTCTTAAATGTTGGCCTCTTTATGGTTTATGCTACGTTGAGAATGGCTATCAATATTCACATATTCCTTGGAGGTTAAGAAGGACTGGTAGTTTTTAAAATGATTTACATTTATTTACACTCATAATTAATGCAACATTGAGAAATTTAACCTACATCTATGATGTACTGTATATGAAATATATATATATGTGTGTGTTTGTGTGTGCGTTTACCTGCTATTTTTTCTTTTTTCCTTCCTTTCTCCTTTTCTCAGAAATGCTTAATAAAAAATGCAAGATAACAAACTTTGCCCTCCAAAGGCCACAGGCAGCCTGGCCACTGAATGCCTAGACCAAGCTTGCAAAGTTTCCTTTGAAGATTGCTCATAATAGGGGGGGAAAAACAGGATTTGAATGTTTTTGAAAAACTGAGGCTGAAACAGGTACTTGAGCCCAGCTACTTAGGACAGAGGTGTCCAAACTTGGGAACTTTAAGACTTGTGGACTTTAACTCCCAGAATTCCCTAGTCGGCTGGCTGGGGAATTCTGGGAGTTGAAGTCCACAAGTCTTAAAAATTCCCAAATTTGGACACCCCAAACTTAGAGTGTTCTGAGGGTTTAGAAGGAATGCCAGGAAGGCCTAATGTAGCCCAAGAGGCACAGGTTACCTACAAAGAGAAATAAAAGTTTCTTTACAGCCAACTCATCTTCCTTCCAGCAGGAAAGTACCCAAATTATACCCAGGGAGAAGAGCTGCCGAAGGATGGCTGCCATGGGATGCCCTTGGCCTGTTTTCAAATAGACCAAATCTCAAATGGAACATTTCTCCACCCCCGAAAGTGAATATTTCACCCCCTGACCTATCATTTCCCCCTCCAACAGAAGAGCTCGGGGTTGACCTGTGGAGCCCTTGGTGCTCTCAGAGCTTGGCAGTTGCCTTGCAGACCCCATTTTTACCCCTCACCAGGCAAGGACGTTTCCCAGCCTCTGCCAGATGCCTGGCAGTTCTCGAGATAAAAGGGTAAATATCATGAAGACGGTTGCAAAGATCCTCATCTCCACTTGGTTAGTGCTGATCAGGAGATGAAGAAGGAAACAGGCAGGCAGAGACCTGGCTTCATCCGCGTAGCATCTTTAGATACCTGGCAGGCAGCTTTGAACATTTATCCTGCATCCCTCTCTTTTTTTAAACCTGAACCCTACACCCAGATACACCCAGAATATCACTCGGTTGCCACTTGCCATACAGCTGCTGGATGCCCCGAAGGTCATCTTCTGGCAACCTGAAGTTGTCTGTGTCCATCCACTGGTAGAAGGGAGCCATGATGGCACTGGGATTGCTGGAGTGCTCCAGGCCTAAGGAATGGCCCAGCTCATGGATGGCCACCAGGAAGAGATTGTTCCCTGCAAGTAACAGCAAAGTCTGTGGGGTCTGAAGGCCTCCAAATTCTGCACCCCACCGACCCACACCTGCCCAGTTAAAGGGGGCCCTTTGTACTTGAAGGGAAACATCCTGGGGGAACAAAGAACCACCTGGCTCAGCAGCTGGCTTCAGGGCAGGAAGAGGAGCCAGTTGGGATAGATGGAAGAGATCTATTGAGAAACCCAGGATGCAGACAGATGTTCTCTTAAGACTGAATAAGTTGGAGTCACTTGGAAGCCTGAGTCCCACCCGAGTTTCCCATTCCCTTTTCTTCCTCCCATCAACCCTAGAAATAGGATTCTGCATGTCTGCATGGGCTTCTCCTCTCCCTCACTAGGGAGGGGTTGTCTGACCAGGTTCTTGGAATGGGCTCAATCCCCACTTATCCCCGTTGCCAGTGGAGGCTTCCCCGATCCTTCAAGGCCCCTCTCTCCCCCTTCCAACCTTCTCCTAACCGGGACAACTTCCTTACCCAACATGTCCCTCTTGTCCAGCGTCCAGGGCTCATCCAAGTCAAAATGAGCATCTCCTCCCATCCCAGGACCGGGGAAATAGGCATGTGCCAGGAAGCCCCCCGTGCCGTCAAAGGGGGAACTGTCCCCGTGGAACCCTGAGGCGAAGAGCACCATGATGTCTGCCTCTGCTCTCCTCTTCTGTCTGATTTCATTGTAGGGGATCTCCTGGAAGACCAGCGGGGTCACTTGGTTCCACACATGGATAGCCTGGCGAATGGCGTCGTAGGAATGGAAGAACCCCAGTTTCTCCGTATAGTTCTGGATGCTGCCAAAAAAGAACAGGTGTGGGTGGGAAACCCAGAGAAATATTACTGCCTTTGGTTAGGAAGTCCTCCAGTGAGCCTCCCCCCCTTTGCAAATGCCACTCCATCTCTCAGTTCCCCATGCTTCAGTAGCTGGGCTGCAAGCCCCCCCCCCTTGCTCCCCCCAAGCTTTCTGAAAGGGAGATGCAAGAGAACAGCAGACAACGGCAGCTTCCAGGAAAGGTGAAGAGGAGTCCTGTGGCAGAAGAGCGGCTGAGGACAGTGCTGAGCTCCAGAGAAGGCAGAGAGCGGAGAGTGTCTTGAATCACCACTTTTTATCCACAGGCCTCACCTTTGTCCCTTGGTTTTTCCGCCACTGAACTTGTACAGGTCTAATACATCACAGCTGCCACCTCTCTGACCGGGGCATATGGGGCCATCTGATGAGGTGGGCCATTTCCCACGAAGGCCACAAAATCTGCTCAGCCTTTAGAGTCTTAAGAGAATCTATAGGAAGAATGTTTCTTCCAGGGACTCCAGACACCGCTGCTATTCCAAGCATCTGGAAAATCAGCAGGGACCAAACCTGTGACTGCACAATCAACACAATTCAGGTGCACCTCGGACAATTCAAATTCAAAATGCAAGAATAAATCTGTAGACTAAGATGAGATTCCTAATCTTCAAAGGCCTTACTTTGTTCTCCTGGAAACAAGGAAATTTTCCTGCTGGCCTTGGAAATTTTCAAGCAGTGACCCCCAACCAGGAATTGGCCTTCTGAAGTGAATGCTTAGCTCGTCTCCATGAACCTCCTCCCTGCCTCCAGCCCTTCTTCCCCTCCTCTTTGGCAGACTCACCTGAGCCTTGCAACCATCCGATCCTGGCATGGAGCAAATGTAGGTGAACCTCTTTTCACACAGCATTTAAAGGGCTGCAACTGGGGGGGGGTCTACAGCAGCCCCTGCCTCCCAGTAGCTCCACTTCAGGCCTCAACAGCTGGACATACCTGAAAGTCAAGTGCGCCTGGTTCCACCTCCGCCCAGTCAGTGCGTATCGCTTCCGCCGCATGTTGGCTTTGACCTGAGCCCCAATTTTATCAGGGACGCCACAGCGGGGACGCTTCATCCACCTGCCGGTTACAATAATCAGGGAAGGGAAGACAAGCAGCACGAAGGCAAATCAGAAGATCTTCCTCCCTGGACTTTCAAGCATGCTGACATTTCTAGAAAGTAACAGAAGAACTGAAGGAATGCAGAAGAAAAGCACCCCGAGGCTCACATTTGACCTCCCTCATTCCTCTGGGCCTGCCCTTGGTCGTTATGGTCATTATACAGCTGGTGGCAGCCCAGCCATTCCCCACTTCTGGGATTTGCCAGAGAAGTTCGTCTCCTCAAATGGTGACCAAACATCTGCAACCAAATTGCCAAGCTCGAAGCTCAAACCAACAGCCTAATCTTGTAATCTCTGCAGGTCCAAAGTGCCCTGGAGGGGTTGCTCCCTTGAGGAAAGGCGGGAAAATTTCCTTGATTGCAAGCCACACTTGAAGGAAAATGTCCTCGTTCCATTTAGCTGGGAAAAGTCAACAGAATGGAGCACCTCTGACAGAGAACAATGCTTCACACTCGGTCTAGACACATCTGGTTGCCTCAGAGAGGGACAAAAGCAATCTCACTGTCTGAACAGGGACAGAAAAAGATTTTCAAATCTTGTAATCCTGCTTCTTCTTGGCTGGACCAGGTCCTCTGTTTAGGAGTTTTGACAGAGATGTTGCAGTTTCCATAATAATTTGCAAAGTTCAGAAAACACCTGTCCTATTTCTAGATGTCTGCCATGAGAACACAGAGTACACTTTTATAGCCCTTCTGTAGAGATCTGGTAACCCACAGTCCAACGGGGGAAGATCAACTGCAGTTTTCCCGTTGTAAAAAGTTTGTGTCTGCAAGGTTTCTCAAAACCTTTTGAGACTTGTACAAAGATAAGATTTCTGAAAAAAATGAGCCTGTTCTCCAATTGTATCATTAGTTATTTGTCCAAAACACCAGAAAATATTTTGATAAATCTGCAACAAAACTGGAGACGTTAACCAAACTATAAGGCATTACGAGTCCTGGTGGCACAGTGGTTAGAATGCAGTACTGCAGGCTACTTCTGCTGACTGCCAGCTGCCTGCAATTTGGCAGTTCGACTCTCACCAGGCTCAAGATTGACTCAGCCTTCCAAGGTGGGTAAAATGAGGACCCAGATTGTTGGGAGCAATAGGCTGACTCTGTAAACCCCTTAGAGAGGGCTGGAAAGCCCTGTGAAGTGGTGTATGTCTTAAGTGCTATTGCTATTACTGAATATTCATATTTGATAAATCTGATAGGTAATTGAATATTCGTGTTTCTTTTTCATTTTGATCAAATTGTAAGCCCCTTTCAAGTCCAATTTTCTGATTATGCATGTCCTTTAAAGATGGTCTATTGGGTCTAAGATAAGAGGGAGTGTGTGATGATCCCTAACCATCGTGAGTTCAAAACCTTAAAATTATGAAGAAGCCTCAAAAAAAGAGTTATCTGAAGTGTCTGACATGGGCCTTTTAGCCAGGATCCGGGCTGCAGCCTTCAAGATGATGATGGTCCCGTTGTATGTCAGGTGCAGAGGCAACTTGTTGCTTCCCATCCCCTAAAGCTTCTGCCAATTGTCTACTTTCCAAATAAGGAAGGAGATGGAGAGAGCAGAGTAAGGAGAGAAAAGGATGAGCACGAAGCATGCAAAGGGCGCAGTGACATCTTTGGGACAGTAAAGCCACCTTCCTCCTCTACCAACCAGCCATCTACACTGGTGCACCAGAGCCAAATCCTTCCGCTCACAACTGGGGCAAGGAAGTGAACACCTGGTACGAATTCCAGAGTTGTCTGGCTCTCTTGACTCCAGCTGCCAGGCGAGATTAGCTGTTGTGCCCCTGCCTGCTTTGTCAAATGATCAGATATCCCAGGAAGGAGCCTTGCTTCAGGGAGGGCCCCCTCTTCCTTTCAACCTTTTACAGCAGGTGCTTCTTTCGCCCCCCCTCCCCAAAAAAGGATTCCCTTGAGGGAGATCCTGGCTCCTCCAAACTCCTCTGGCAAATCCCACGGAAGGGCAGGGGGGGGGGCTGGGCTGCTGCGGGCTGGATGGCGTTGCTTGGGGGCGCTGGGCAGCTCTTCTCTTGCTGCTGGGGGCCTCACAAAGCAGCCTGGGGGGAACCAGAGGGCAGCAGGTGCCTGGAGGCCCCGACTGGGTCAAGGGTGAGGGGGCAGCGGAGCCCACGGGCTCTTCGGGGGGATCTCCGCGGGGAAGGGCAGAGTCCAGAAGCCGCCCTGCCTGCCGGCCTCCTTCCGCCTCTTAGACCGCTTTTCGGCCGCTCCGACGGGAAGGCAGGAGAGCAGCGCCCCCGCTTCGGGTTGAGCCCGACTTCCAGCCGTCCTGAGGGGGCTTCCGAGCGGGGCCTTCGGGCCACCTGCCGCCCCATCCCGGGGAGGCTTTGGGGATCGAGCGGCACGAAGGTGGCGGAGGCTGCGCGGCTTCCCCCCCGCCGGGTGCCGCCTCCACCCCGGCCTTTCCGCGCTTCAGAAGCCCGGCCGGCTGGCTCGGCGGGCGGTGCCGGGACTCCCACCCACCCACCCACCCAGCCGGAGAAGGCGGCGCGGGGCCGGCACTCACGCTCGCGTCTCCTGGTCCAACAGGCCGGTCACCGGGATGCCGTAGAAGGCCTGCATCTCGGCCAGGGCGGCCGCCAGGCTCCGGGCGGCGCGCAGGGTGGAGGGCTGCCTGGGGCCGGCGGGCAGGTAGCCATAGGAGCGCAGCCAGGCCTGCAAGACAGCGAGAGTTGCGCCCGGGGCCGCCCAGGGCAGCGGCAGGTGCGGCGGGCACGAAAGCCGCTCCAAGCGCCGCCGAGTCGGCGCCCACACCGCCCCCCGACCCGCACCCACCTCGGCCTCCGCCTCGCTCTGCGCCGGCTCCGCCGAGCCCCGCGGGACCAGCGGCAGCAGCAGCAGCGGCAGCAGCGACAGCAAACGGGCCCTGCCGCCCATGCTGGTGCTGGCCGGCTGGCTGGCGCGGCCGTCCCTGGCGCGGCCTTCTGGGCTGGCCGGGGCTCGGTCCCGCAGCCGCCCCGCCCGCCCCCTCAGCCGCAGCCGCCAAGCACCGCCCGCTGCGCCCCTGGCCGGGCCGGGCTCTCGGCGGGCGCGGACGGGGCTGCCGCCTAACGGCCAGCCGGGGCGCAGCGGGGCTGCCAGCCGGCCGTCGCCTGTGGGCGCGCAGCTCCCGGGCTCTATGCGCGGCGAGCTGAAGGAGCCGGCGGTGTCGGAGGCGGCCGGATTATCACAGGCTCCCTCGAAGGCCCGGGCCGCATTGATGGAGGTCCGCCGGTGAAGCGCCTCCGGGAGAGACCCGCATCCGAGGGGTGTCAGCCCTCCTTTCGCACCGCCGGCCAGGAGCCTCTGAAGAGGCGCAGCTGTTTGTCAGCCTGCAACTTTAACCGGCCCCTTCACTTCCTTGCAAACTGGAGGGTCTTTCACAGGCCGAATGCAGGAAGAAGATGCCCTTCAAGAGGCTCTGGGAAGCTCAGCCTCAATGCAAAAACAAAACTTCACACTACAGTTGAACACCAGGTGCCCTAAAAGCCTGCAACCCTTCTAAGCGCATCTGACCCCAATCTTTGGCCTCTTCTGGTCTCAGTCTCCAAGTTTGCTCCTCATCTTGGAAAAGCCACCAGGATTTGACCAGCCCGTGCAATATGGACAACACTGAACCAAATTTGCCCCGGCCATGGATGCCCTGTGTTAAGCCAGGCAAAATACCATCAACCAAATTGTAACGGGGGCGGAAAACCAAGCTCTCCTACATATAGTGACAGAGTACCAAAATAGAGCCTTTGGTGGAGACAAAGGAAGCAAAAATTGTATCTGTAAATAAGATACGTTTCATATTTTACATTTCATATTTTGTATTTGTATTGCCTGTACTTTTATTAACATGATGTGAATGTTCCATATGACAAATAGACAAACAATCTAGTCTTTATTCATTAGTTACAAGAGAAATAATGAATTGGGCATTGAAAAAATTCTGCCTTAACATTCATTTTGTTCTGCCTTAGTATACTTTCTATAACGAAATACATTACTTATTTCAATTTATTATAGCTCTCCATATAGGCAGCTTACAATTGGCAATAATTG
The DNA here is from genome assembly GCF_009769535.1 of Thamnophis elegans. NCBI lineage: Eukaryota > Metazoa > Chordata > Lepidosauria > Squamata > Natricidae > Thamnophis > Thamnophis elegans. The sequence continues at coordinate 23,716,303 of NC_045554.1, forward strand.
TTGTATCCCCAAAAGGCAATCACAGGATTTGAAGTCAGCACTACTGGTGGGAGGGCCAATAGAAACTGACTAAGCCAAAAGTTTGCAACATCTCAGTTCTGTAAATTGCCCTCCTCCCATTTCTTCAGCCAGTATTTTGATTTATTGCATTCAGACGTTTCTTTCTTGGATCATGAGAATGTGAGAAACAAATCTCAGAATTACTTAGATCATACTCTTCCGGGGAACAAGGCTAGTCTCTTTCCACAGCCCTGCCCGGTTCCTCTCCAGAATGCAGGGAAATAAGCATGGATTGCACCGAGTTTACCTTTTCCATCACTCGTGAGTTGGGCCCATCTGAATGCCGTTCAAGGCCACTGCTGCGCTTTTGATGGACAAATGAAAGGTTTCCTTTGGATTTTGGCCTAGAGGAATTCAGTACTTTGTCAGTATGTGCATGGGAGAGCTCATCTAACTCCAGTGCTCCAATACACATTTCTTACTTTATCCTGTTTATGATTTTTTTTGCCACAATTCCAACAGATCAAAGCAGGTCTGAGCAGTCACTTATCCAGGAAGCTTTGATGAACCTTTTCAGCAAACAGACAATGAAGAAAATTGGTTCTTCTTTTCTTCATTTCACCTGTGGTTCACTTTCAAGACACCACGCCCAAGGCATCCTCCGAGGGCTTCTCGCCCCGAGATCGGCTTTCTACAAAACAAAGTCCTGCAGCTTGGAGAAACATCTCACTGGCTCCCACACTTTGTGTTTCTCCAGCAGCTGAGAACTGGAGTGGAGCGAAGTAGGAGTTGGTCTGGCAGAGGCCTGAGGGCATTAACTGCCTTGGCTCTGAAATGTGCTGTTGGATGGTCTGCTGCTGGCACGGGTAGGTGAGCTCCCAATAGACTTCATGGGAATCCGGTGGCACCTCTGACCATCTTTGGCAAAGGGCTGGTGGTTTCTATCGCAAGTCGGCTCTTATTGTTCCTGGGCTTCTCTATCTCAGAGGGAACGAGAAGACCTTATTGCCAGATTTGCAACGGACTTCCGTCCCAGGAATTTGCAGCAAGTGGCTGGAGTCCTCAAAGCCATCCACAATCTCCTGCAACAACAACAGGGAGGCAAAATAAGAACAGCCTGGCAGAATTCATCAGCACCAACTTTTGCCTCCAGCTTGGCTCAGTTCTTTGGTTATCCACTCATTCCAAGTTGCTTAAAGCAGCTGGATCCCTGCAAAGGCAGGAGCTCCCTCTACCCCAATCGCCTGCTCAGTCTTCCACTGCTAAAACAATTGTAAGGGCTAGGCTCTTGGAAATTCCCTCTGGCTATATGACGTGGGCATATCTGCAAGTTGAAAAAGTGTGTTAAGAAATGCAGAAATTGTTGAAGCCAATTAGTGCATCTCTTCTTCTATCTCTGGTCACCACCTTCCGCTGTACCCCTCACAGTCGGCTGGGTCTTTACACTCACTCCAGGCTTCACCAAAAAAGAAAGGGGAGCAAACCGGATCTTCTGACCTGACTGATAGAGCTCTGAGACGAACATGGATCCACCTCGAACAGGTCTGAAGTTTGAACCAAGTCCATTTCAAAACTGGGACACAGTATGGAGACCCAACTGTCTGCTAATGTCAGGCACACACAATCAGCCCTACAAATGTAGGGGTCAAGCTGAATGTTTTGTTGTATCCTGCCTATAATACAAGAATCTCCCTACACTGCATGCCTTCTCTTGGGAACAGACAGAGGGTGTGTGTGCGTGTGTGTGTGTGTGTGTGTGTGTGTGCGCGCGCGCACGCGCCCAGTTCTCTTGTGGCTATGCAATCACTCAAGGCTAATTCCCCACTTGATCCCTCCTCCTTGCCTGGCAGAAAGTTTCCCCAAAGCTAAAGGCTTCCAGGCTGATTACCTGCATTTCCTGCATACACTGGCCTCCGAGGGCTTCCGACATATTCCCCACACACCAGGCAAGGCTCATGTGGAACGAGGGATCCTATGAACAACCACCAAAAGTCAAGATCAGAGGAAGGTCCACCAGCACAGCCAAGCAGAGCAGGCAGAACCTCAGGCATAGCACACTGACTGCCAACATTTCAATTGGAACAAATTGGAGCCATATTCTGCATTGCAAGACGGTTCATAAAACAGAGGTAAAAGAATCAAACACTGGTAACTGAATACTGACTACCCTAAGCAGAGTGGAGGGGAACAAGAAGACTGAAGCTGTTGGAAGTGCATTTAAACAGCTGCTTAATTGATGGTTCAACCGTTACCCTTCAGCTTCCTCCAGAGACTCATTCTAAAGCAGTCACTCCTTATTTTCCCTGCGACGGCTACAAGCCTCACCTTGTAAAAAGGCATGAGGTTAAATTCCTTCATAACTTCATCCACTTCTGAAACCATCTCCATCATCTGAGAATGTCCTGAAGAGACTTCTAAGCCAACAAAGGTCCTGCAAGAAGATTTTTAGAGAGTAACTGGCAGCAGCTCTTCCGTGGTCAACCTCTTGCATGGAGAGCCACTCGGTTCCCAAACGCAAGAGAAGAGCGCATGGCAACAGGGCACCTGCAGAAAACAGAAAGGCTTTCTTGGAGATGCGCATGGCTCTCAGGTGACGCCAAACGGACAGCACAAAAGGTTTTAAAGTTCTGGGGGAAAAGAAGAGGAAGCATAAGAGCAAAGGACCACTTTCTGATAAGAAGGCAACTGTACTGAAGAAGCACCACCTGCATTAGCTAAGGAGGAGTTAATGGAGGAAATCTGCTGAGCAGGGATGCCCTGGACCTTGGCGGGGGCTGGAAGGAAGGAAGGAAGGAAGGAAGGAGGGAGGGAAGGAGGGAGGGAAGGAAGGGGAGGAGCTGGCAAAATGGGGGGCTGGTGGAATCTGCTGTGCCTGGAATTGAAGGAATTCCCATAGGAACAAGAAATTGCAGTCCTTGTTAGGCTGAACAGACACCTCTATCCTCATCTGTTGAAGGGGAGGGGGGGTGGGATTCACAGAGACTATTTCCAAGAGAGCTCCTTTACCTCTGCCAGTCCCTGCAGCCCTTGTGCCATGGAGCCCCCTCCTCTTCAGGACAGAGGCACATCCATTCAGATACCCCCCATTTGCAACCGGAACAGGGGCAGGCAAAACCCCTGAGCAGAGACTATCCTGGAGTTGGAAAAACCACACTGGGCGTGCTGACACACCTTGCCTTCCTCCTTTTCATACCCAGAAATATTTGCTAATGCAAGTGAAGCCATCTTCCCACCCTAATGGCCAGTTCCTTCTATTTCTAGCCCACACAACTCTCCATATCTCTTTGAAGGGGGAGATCCACAATCCTTCACCCACCTGGTTTTGGTCTCATTGGTATAAATCTTCACTTGATCAGCTCTGAAGATGAACCTGAAAAACAGCAGAGATTCCAACTAATCTGGAAACGAAAGCTAGAAGCAAGAGAGACCCAAGAGGGTTGCAGGTCAGAGCTACCTCTCTGATTCTCCGGGACTTTCTGGTGACACTTCCAAACTTCAAACCCAATTCAATTATGCCAATTTAAACATTGGGCTACTTTTCCCTCCTTCATTGCATGCTGAGATTTGGGGACACTCACCTAATTTATTTACTATTTCAATTTCTATGGACGCCCATCTCAATCCCGAAAATATATTATGATTAAAAATTAAACAAAACAAACATTTTAAAAGAATAAAAACAGGAAACCAGTGAAAAACATTGAAAGTATCTAATTCAACCTACACAAGACCAAGATACTTGGCCAATTAGCAATACAGGCAGGGCCCTTCGCACATTCAGCGCCCCAGGCTTGAAAAACAGGCAGGTTCTTAGGGCCTTAGGAAGAGCTAAGGGAGCAGGGGCCAGTCTGCTCTCCAAAGATCCCAGCTGACGATGGGAAAGGAAGCTTACATGCTGCCAAGCAAATCACCAGCCTCTCACATGTTTATTTGTAGCAACATGTTGGGCCCGACAGAGCCCCTCTGGGACAGGCAAGAGCATTTTGGCAACCTGTCTGCTACATGGTAAATGACAACTCAGTCATGCCAGCTGTGACCTCCCACGGCAGCCATCGTGCAAGGCCCCCAAAGTGGGTTATCAGAAATGTCCCTGACCCCAAAGACTGCCCCTTCCATGTGCGGGAAGCAGAGTCAAGGACTCCTGAAGGGCGGGTGCTTCTCAGGCATCATGAACTGTCAGCTGGCTGAGGAGGGGACTGGAGCTGTAACCATAGTGAGTAGCTCTGCAATTTCTTTGCCCCCTTGTCACATCTGGTGAAAATTAGCGCCACGGCTTTCTACTGCCTTGGGGCATGAAACAAAAAAAATATCTTCGTAGATTAACATAGTTTAAAAACAAACAAGAATCTTCCGCTCAGAAAAGCCAACACAAGACACAGGGAAAAGCAGAAGCTTCTGGCCCCACAGACCTATTGCGCACTTTGCAACATCATTGTTTTGCTTTGCTGTGACTGTAGAATAGAGGCTCTCAATCTCGGCAAGATTAATATATGTGGACTTGCAGCTGGGGAATTCTGGGAGTTGAAGTCCATGCAGCTTAAAACTTGCCAAATTTGAGAAACAGAAGGAAAATGCTTGCAGCCACAACAGGTGTTCCCTCCTGCGGGTTTTTATTTATGCTGCCCATCCCCCAAAGGCATTTATCAATACCTGATGGGCTTCTGTTTCTGCCTTGCCCATATCTACTGGTCTGCTCTTGTCGGAAGCCCAGCTAAACTCCAGGTAACCTCCCCAAAGTGACCTGTAAGTCCTATCCTATCAGTCACGATAGGAACTCACAGCCAGCATGGCCTATGGGCCTCACCTGTGGTAGGAAGCCATGCGCTCTTTGAGGGACTGGATAAAAGAGTTGATCCAGTGATGGCGCAACACCACGCCTTGAGAGAGGCTGATGTGGAATTCTTCCTGTCCCATCAGTGGAGGAACATAAGTGCGCCCACAGATTAGGAGGAGCTGCAGTAAATCCAGAAAGTCCTCCCCAGCTTTGTCTGTGGAAAAAGCAGAACAGGCTCTCTTAAAACTATATGACCCCTTTTCCTGGTCTCAAATATTATTACCCCCCCCCCCAATCTCAACTCCCTCCCACAAGTCTACTATTTTACACAAGCATCTCAACAGCAGGAATGCCAAACAGTTCGCAAACAAGCAATTCAAGGACGTGCTCTACTAATGCCCAGTTAAGAAGCACTGCTTTAAATGCTTTTTGCCCTGGCCGAGGATGCCAGAAAGACCCTAAGTACATTCTAAGATGTACTTAGAATCCCAAGGTTGGGAGGACCCTGGCAAGATGGCCACCATGGGAGGGCATGGCCAGCGTGATTGAGTTGACCATTTACCATGCAACAGAACGAACTGCCAGACCTCCCAATCCACCCTCAGCCAGGTCCAGGAATCCTCAGATCCCTGCCCTATAAATGTTGTCCAGCCCTACAACTTCAGGAGCTAGGCTACTCCACTACTTAACAGGTTTCACTGTCAGGAAATTGTTATTTTCAGTTTAGACCACTCTCTGCAAAGGTCTCACCAATTGGGTCCAGTTCCGCCCTCAGGAGCTATGCAAAGTAAATCCACCCCTGTCCATGGAAGATTGAAATGGCTCTTCTCTTCTTCGGGCTCAACAGCCCTGTCCCTTCAACTGCTCTCTGTAGGATCTCACCCGCAAGCCCCTCACTATATGGGGGGCTTTTCTCTGCATGCTTTCCAGTCCCTTGGCATCCTTTCTGCCTTGGAGTGGTCAGAATCAAGGACGACAGTATTGAAAGTTCCTGAAAGATCATGGAGAGCAAGGATGGCTGCAATAGCCCTCACTTGCTCTCACTAGAGATCATCCACAAGTACTAGCAATGCTTTTTTCTGTCCCATAACCAAGCCTACATCCCAACTGGAAGCGGTCCAGACCCCCAGAGGTTGCCAAGCAACCAGTTTCTCTAATAGCTTCCCTGAAAAGGGAAGCTGGGGAATGGGACAAAAGTGTCCAGGCAAGTGGGATCAAGCAATGTTTTTTTGAGGAAGGGGACAACCAGAGACTCCTTAAAAGGCCCACTTGGAGTGAGGAATTGCTCACTGCCTGAACCTACCAGTCACCATCCTGGAGGCTTTCACCAATCAGCAAGTTCAAGGGTCTGATTGACAGATGGTTGCACTGTTCACGCCAAGGACCCTGTTCACTTCCTTGGCTCAAACAGGATTGAAATGTCCCCAGATAAGTGAGCAAGACCTTTCACCAGGCATCCCACATGGATCTGAACCGCACTCCAACTGGGAAACAATCTTTGTGCATTGGGTGTTCAACAAGTTCCTCTGCACAGCCTCCAATCAACAAAGCACATTATGGAAAAGAATGCACCAAACTGGGCACATTAAAAAAATACACATTCCTTCATTTTTTCCCCCAGAAACCCAAAGTTCTTTCATTGCTTTAGAAATGTTTGGAAAGGTTAGCTCTCTGGGCAGGTCAGAAGCACAGAAAGCCTTGCTTCCAGCGTTCCACTCTGCTCAAGGCAACCATAAAGATTCCCATGGCCAGGACCAATCCTGCACTCCTCTTCCCGGAGAAGGGGAAAACATTAAGAGACTTACATGGCAGATATACATGGGTTGCCCAGTTGCCTCGTTCATGAGGAAATGTCCGCAGGCGGCCTTCGTGTTTACTACAGTCATCCACCACCTTTTCCTTCTCTTCCTGATCCCTGAACATCCTCCGCACACTGTCTGGCAAGGGGAGGGAGGGCATAGCAGCTCTGCAAAATGGATGGAGAGAGTTGACAGCCAAAGCATTTTCTGCTCCAAGACCAGAAGACAAGCAGCCTTGGGACAGACGTCACATGGGCCCCTATCCCTGCCCAACAGCAACAGCACCACTTGTCCAGTAAGGGTAAGTGGAAAGGGTGGGGTTTTCCAGTTAGGGCAGGACAAAGAGGGATCCCGGGAGTAGGGCACAGAAGGACAGTCCCCTCCCCACTAATAGCAAGTGAAAAAATAGGCCAAACAGGTCAGAAATCTGGGCAAGGACTGTTGCAGCTCGTCTAAGGAGAAACTTCACAGACTTAAGGAAAGAGCACCTGGTCACAAAGGGGGACTTGATGGCTAGGCGTCTTTCCCTGGGCTAAGAGAACAGAACTGCCTCTTCCAGAAGACGCTCATCTGGGATAGCCTGAAATACATTGGCTTTTTTTGTAGTTTTACTTATTGTAAAACTCACCACTATCCAGACCTTCCGCGCAGCCCTCAAGATCTGGCTCTCCCAGCAGGCCTGGGGATAGGTTTCCAATTACCCGCCCGAGTGTTTGATTGCTGAATGAAAGTTGTGTTTTATTATTTTTTCTTTGTGCACATATTGTTCTGTTTCTGACCTTGCACCCCCCTCCCCTGTGGTTGTAAGCCGCCCTGAGTCCCCTCAGGGAAAAGGGCGGCATATAAATCCCAATAAACCTATAAACCTAAACCTATAAACCTATTGTGTTTATGGAGTTCATTGCTCCAACCCCAGTTAGCTCCATTCAACAGGCAGCTTCAATGCCTCCTGTGGTCCATGAAGAACCATCTGCCCCAAATGTCAGGAGTTACCAGAGGCGGGCCCCGGCTCCTTCCACCGGCTGAGCCCAGACGGGCCTTTCCCCTCCTGCGGGCCCATTCGCGCAACTCCAGCGCTGCTCTGGTTGGGGCTTCAGAGCCTCCAGGCGTCACTGGCGCGGCCAAGGCCGAGTCCGACCAAGAGGCCAGCGCCGCAGAGAGAGGCCCGGCCGCCCCTCTGCCCACAGCAGCCGCCCGGGCGGAAGGAAGCGGAGCCTGGGAGGGGCGGCTGTGCCAAGGCAGCCGGGACGGGGGCTGGGGCGCCACCAACGCCAGCCTCGCCTGCGGGGAAAGAGACGCCGCCCTCGGGAGGGAGGACGGGCGCGGGAGAGCGGAGGCTCCTCGGAGGCGCCCAAGCCTAGCGCCGCCACCGCAGGTCGGAAGCGGCTCACCTGCTGCCCGCAGGGGAGAGGCCGCGGCCGCCCTTCGGCCCGGCCCCAGCGTCCCCGCTGCTCCTCTTGCTCCTCTCCCGGGCGGCGCTGGCCTCGCTCTCTCCCTCCGAGCCGGAGCTGCTGTAGTCCACCAGCGCTGCCCTCATGGCCGGAAGCAGGAAGCCGACGCCTCGCGCCTGCGCAGAAAGGACACCCCTATAGAGTCGCCTCCGCCGCCGCGCTTCCGGTGGGCCACTTCCGGTGACCCCAACTTTCGGGTGGTTCCCCCCGTGGAGTCGGTGAACGGAGCGCTGAGTCCCTCCTCCTTCTCGGGCACTCCGGCTCCCCGACCCACCGGAGGGAGGGAGGGAGGGAAAGTGGAATGGGACGCGCCTTTCTCTTCCTCCTGCTTAGGAGCCGGCGCCTGGGCTCGTCTGCTCACGGGGTGGCTTCGATGGCCTCGAGGGTTCCCCGCCTGCTTCCCAGAGACCCAAGGGCGCCCTTATTGGGGAGGGGTCGACAGAGCAGCAGGAAGCTACCGGCGGGTGGGACGAGGGAATCCCCCTGGACGCCTCTCCTCCTGCAAGCTCAGGCTGACCGAGCTTCTCCGGGCATGGTCGATTTGCCCAGAGTTCGAGACTGGCATTGAAGGAAAAGGAGTTGTCCAAGAGGGCTGAATTAAGAACGGAAGGCGAGGGAGAAGACTCTGACCCTGGTGCTCCGCAGCTGAAGGAGAACAGAAACCTCTGCCTACTGTGGAGTCGTCATAATAAAAGTTTCTTTCAACACGTAAACAGGAAGTCAAGGAAATGATTGGTTCTTTAATGGAAGAGAGCAAGGAGATGACAAGCAACGGGGGTGGAAAAAAGCTGCTTACTTCGTTTTTTGCACTTGTCTTCATGCAAAAGGGAAAAAATAGCCCAATGTACAAAAGCAATACTATAAAATACAGATTAGGAATAAAACTCAAAATAAACAAGAAAATGGTAAGGGAACGCCTATGCACTCTGTGGGAAGCCACCCCCCTACTACTTCCTAAAAGAATGAAATATTGGAGGGAATATTAAAGGAGAAATTGAGAAAAGGCAGAAAGCACCTCCAAAGCCTTCAGCAGATGCCTGAAATCTTTAGAGATGGATATTTTGTGCCCATTAAGAAATCCAGGCCTATCTATTCATAAACAAAATATCTTCAGCTCCAGGTGATGAAATTAAGAAGGACAGGACTGGACCTTTAGAGCATAATAGGATTAACCCACCATCAATTAAATAATAAAAACACACAAAGCAAACCTCAAAATTATAAAATACCGTAAACTATAAAAATAACTGCACTCATCAAGCTAATGTGCCAGCTGTCCCAGAACTGCATACTGTGTTGATTCTGCTCAACAAAGAGTCCTCCATTTTATTTCCACCACCCTTCTCCCAGTTTAGAATATAGAATGGTTGCAGGAATTGGATATGTCCAGTCCAACAAAAAGAAGGACTACGGGTGTCATGATAATTGTGTTCCAATATCTGAGGGGCTGCCACAAAGACAAGGGGATCAACCTATTTTTCAAAGCACCAGAAGGCAAGACAAGAAACGATGGATGGAAACTAATCAAGGATAGAATCATCCTAGAACTAAGGCCAGAGGTGGGTTCCTACCAGTTTGGACCAGTTGGGCTGAACCAATAATGGTTTGGTGGCCTGGGTCGCTGCTGCCACACCCCCGAACTGGTTCTCCTACAGGGCTGCCATCTTGATTTTTGGTTCTGCGCATCGCAGAAGAATTGTAATTGCACAAATTTAATTTTATTTCTTTTTTTAACGTTTTGCACAGGCACAGACCTATTTTTGTGCAAATGCACACCGAACTGGCAGTAATGCTGGGAGCAACCCACCCCTGACTAAGACATTTCCTGACAGTGTGGATAATTAATCAGTGGAATGGCTTGCCTCCAGAAGTTGTGGATACTCCATCACTGGAGAATTTTAAGATGAGATTGGAAATCCATTTGTCTGGAATAGGACAGGATCTCCTGCTTGAGCAGGGTGTTGGACTAGATAGAAGACCTCTAAGGCCCCTTCCAACTTTGTTATTGTAAGGACCTGCCTCAGCAATATTCACAGAATGCATGACTCTTGAAATAAACGGTATTTCAAAAGGAACTTTTACTGAGAGAAGTGACTGCAGAGAAGTCAGGTGGAGTCTGAAGATTTTCGTGCAAAGTGTTAAGTTAATGCCCCCTGTTCAGCCCCCACCCAGAGCCCCATGTCCACCAGTGGCCAATACGATGCCGCAAAGGTGTTATGAGAACTCCGAGGCAGGATGGTGAAAACAGGTCAACCTCTGGGTGGTACGATCTTGGGTAATAGGCTGGAACTGACTGGGAGGGAATCTGCAAAAGCCAAAGCGTTCAAAGCAATCAGCCCCAAGAAGCATCTCCCCTTTCTTTTGGAATGGCAGCATTCCTGCAGAAACCTGAAAGTTATTCTATATTCTGTGGTTCTCACTTAATGACTGCTCATTTAACAATTGTTCAACCCACCCCATTTCTTTAAAAAAAATTTTTTTTTTAAAGGAAATGCCCATTTTGAAGAATGGATTTGCTTAAGAACCATTTGTTTTGCTTAATGATTTTGATGATTTGCTTTAAGTCATGTGGTGACCTCTTAATAAGGACAATGACTTACAATGGAAATTCTGGACCCAACTGTGGTCATTAAATGAGGACCAGCTGTCATATATACAATGCAGGACAAAATGTGGTGGGCTTGCATTTCAAGAAGGTAGGATCTGTTGTAGATGAGGAAATATGAATTTCATTTTGTTAGATAGTGCCCAAGGTTCAAGTCTATCAAGATCTTTCTGTATCTTAAGCGTGTCTTCTAGAGTGTTGGTTATTTCTGCTAGCTTGGTGTCACCTGCAAATTTGATGAGTTCCCCATCAATCCCCTCATTCAAATCATTGATGAATATGTTGAAGAACACTGGGCCTAAAACAGAGCCCTGGGGTACCCCACTCCATACCTCCCTCCATGTAGATGCAGTTCCATTGAGGACTACACATTGAGTGCGGTTGGTCAGCCAGTTACGAATCCATCTGGTGGTGATGCTGTCTAACCCACATTTCTCTACACTATCTAGTAGTAGGTCCCTGATGGTGAACCTATGGCACGTGTGCCCACAGGTGGCACGGCAGCCCTTGGCTCTGTGTGCGCATGTGCACGCTGGCCAACTGGTTTTTGGCCTCCCGGAGGGCCAAGGAAAGCCATTTTCATCATCCTGGTGATGGGGAAGGCGAAAAAGGAAGTTCATTCCTGAACTTCCGGTTGGACCATTGGGCCGTTTTTCGCCCTCCCCAGGCTCCGGAGGCTTTCCTGAAGCTTGGGGAGGGCAAAAAACAGGCCCAATGGCCCAACCGGAAGTTCAGGAATGAACTTCCTTTTTCGCCTTCCCCATCACCATAGAAGTAGGTTATGGTCTACTTTGTCAAATGCCTTACTGAAATCCAAGTAAATTATATCAACAGCATTCTTCTGGTCCACTAGTTTTGCCACTTTGTCAAAGAATGCAATGAGATTAGTCTGGCATGATCTGTTTTTGACAAACCCATGTTGTCTTTTGGTTATTACTTTATTTTCTTCTAGGTGTTCACTGATTTGTTGCTTGGTTATCTTTTCCAGAATCTTCCCTGCTATTGAGGTCAGGCTGATAGGTCTGTACTTCCTGGGTATGTTTTCCCCCCTCCTTTTTTGAATATGGGAACTACATCAGCTCTTTTCTAGTCCTCTGGCAGTTGCCTGGTGCTCCAGGATCTTTGAAAGATATAGTTCAGTGATTCTGAGATCACATCTGCCAATTACTTCAGAACCTTGGGGTGTAATCCATCTGGTCCTGGTGATTTGAACTCGACTAGGGTAGATAAGTGCTCACTTACCATTTTCTTCCCTATTCCTAATCTGTTTTTTTGTGGGGCTGTTTTTGGTAGGTTGGACTGTTTTTTCCCTTTGTGTAAAGACAGATGCAGAAAATGAGTTAAGTAGTTCTGCTTTCTCCCTGTTGCTTGTCACCTTCCTGCCACTTTCTCCCAGCAATGGACCAATTGTTTCCTTGACTTTTTTCTTGTTTTTAACATATTGGAAGAAGCCTTTTTTGTTAGTTTTTTACTTTTGTCGCAAGCCTTTGTTCGTTGTGAGCCTTAGCTTCATCTTTGCAGGCTCAGGCTATTTGCTGATATTCTGCCTTATTTATGTGTGCCTCTTTCTACTTGCCCTTTTTGTCTTTCAGTTTGTCAGAGAGTTCTTTATGCACCCATGCTGGTTTCTTTTGAGAGCTGTTATTGCTCTTCTTCATTGGTATTGTGGAGTGGAGAAGCGGTTGGGCAAGATTGCAGACGGTTGCTTTCTATGAAATCTTTAGTCTCAGGAAGTCCAAAGTCCTGTTCAACTTCCAGGATCACTATCAAAGTCTTGCCTCTATGGCAAGGGCTTCACCAGTCACATTTATTAGACCACAGGGGCAACCGGCACGCAGGGCCATAATGGGCTGCTTTAGTTTTGTTCTAGCAGGTTTCATGGGCTCAGCCATTGGGCTTTATAAATCGGAGCTCAAGGCTCAGCATCCTGTAAAAGCCCCATTAAATGAGCATTATTCAGATTATAATTTAGTTCAATGCATAAACTCCAGATTTTCCTGTGGGCACTTTAAACTCCCAGAAACTTTGGGGAAAATAAATGAGTTAGGTTGTCAGGCTTGCCTTAAGGACTAAGCTCTTCAACCCTTTTTTAAAAATAAAGGATGTACATGAGGGGACAAAAGTTGTGGTAATAGGAATCCCAGATGACACAAAATTCAGGTGGGGGTGGGGGTTGCTAACCCCTCAGATTAGGCTGTAAAAAGATATTTATTGGTTCTCGTTTCATAAGGTGTAGTTTCAAAACGCCCATTTGCACTTCGGCGAGACAAAAACAGAAGCCTGTGTGCAGGGCTGGGCTTGGGGGCTTGGAGGGTGGGCGAGGGCCTCTGCGAAAACAACCAGGCAATCCTGCCAGCCCTGGCAGAAGCGCCACGGCTTCAAAGAGGAGCTGTTTGGCGGTTGGCACAACGGGCCGGCCAGCTCCTCCTCGGCCCCTTTCCTTGGGACCCTCCGCGGGGCAGCGGGAGGGAGGAGGGTCCCTTCCTTGCCAAGCCGAGCGGCAGGGCGGGAGGACCCACCACCAGGGGCGCCAGCTAGCCCTCCGCAGTTCCCCCTCGCGTCCGCCACGGCTGCTCCTGCGGTCCGGCGGAGAGCAGCGCCGATTCCGCGGCTCTTCTCCGGCGCCGCCCCTTCCTCTAGGCGCCTCCTCGCTCAGCCAGCCAGCCGATCTCCACGGCCCGCCCGCCCGCTACGCGAGCCCGGGGATCGTAGCGGCGCGCCAGGCCCCAGGTAGGCAGGAGGGCGGCGCCGGGGGGCCTTGGGCGAGCCAGGCCGCTGTGGGGCCGAGCGAGAGGGCGCCGCGCTCCGTCTGCCGGGCCAGGCTCGCCCGGGAAGCCCGCAGGCCTCTCCCGCCCTCCGAGGCTTCCGGCCGCCGCCCCACCGCTCCTCTTGGTCACCCGGTTGGGCTTCCCCGGATCAGCCGGGAGTGCCGGCCGGCCGAGCAAAGCTGCGACAGAGGAAGCGCGGCGCAGGAGCGCCCAGGGCGGCCTTGCGTGGAAGGGAAGCCGGGGGGCCTGGCAGCCACCAGCCCGATGGGGCCCTTCTGCCCCTGCGCCTCCGCTCCCAAGTGCCCCTCCCGAGGGCAGCGGCGCCGGCGGAAAGGCGGCCCCGAAGCCCGGCTGCGGCTTTCGTGCTTCCCTTCCCCGCCTTCGGAGGAGCGGAAAGAGGCGGCGGCTCTGCGGAGTTTGAGGACGATCGGCGCTTTCGGGCCGAGGATGTGGGTGGCGTTTGTGCCGCTCCCCAAAAGCAGCCCCGGTTGGGAGAAGCGCCAGGCCAGGCTGACTGCCCGTCGGATGCTTGGCGACCTTTGCGGGGACTTTGGGCTTTGTGCCCATCCTCGGCGGGACTTGCCTGCGGGACCCCCGGACTCCGCCGCTGCCGCCGGGCTGCCTCAATGGGGAGAGGCGTCAGGAGGACCAGGGGAGGGCGGCCTTTCTGCTCCGGGCTGCGCTAGGCGGACGCCCTGCTGAGACCCCGTCTCCTCCTCTCTCTCCCTCCCCCCAGGCAGAAAGGGCGCCCAAGGAGTGAGAGTGGGGAGGAGTTCCCCCAGAGCAGCCCTGGAGCCTAAAGCTGGGAGAAAACATCGGAAGCCAGGTGAACATTCTTCGGCAACCTGTGGCTTCCTTTGAAAGAAAGGCTCCTTTGAGTTCCCTTCTCTTTCCATCAGCGGTCCTTGCAGGGAGTATTTGTCTGGTTGTAATGTAGCCCACCAGCAACTGAGCAAACTCTCCTTTCCAGGCTTGTGATCACAGATCCTCACTTCCAATCTTCCTAACTTCAAAAAAAGAGCTCCCTGCAGTGATAGGCAGCGTCCTTGCTGTTGCCCATGTCACTTCTTGCTTTCAAAATGGAGTAAATAGCAGTGAAGAAAGCTGTTTCAATTCAGGGACTCTGGTGGGGGAGGCAGATCTGGAAATATGACCTTGGCTGGCAAATTTCTCTTGCCCGTTTTCAATTCTATGTTTCATGTGAAGGAACCTTGTTTTGGAGAGCTCCTGCACCCTGATCCCAACCTGAAATCGGCTTCTGCTGGAAAGGCAGTTGCCAGTGATTCTTACTAGCCTATTCTCTTTCTTTGCAGGCTCCTTCAGAGGCGTTCTGGAAGGACAAGGCGCTGGGACCTCAAGGTGACCACCGGGATGTCTGGCCTGCTTTGGTCTGATGTGTCTCAAAGGTAGCTGGCCCCTCCTCCGAGGACTCGCACGACCACTCTAGTGATCGTTCTCTAGGAATAGCTTTCCTTGATTGCTCTGCCTCACTTGAGCCGCAAAACCGCTTATTGTGGAACCCCCCTCTTTTTCTCCCCAGCATGTCAGAAACCTGGTCACAGCAGCCGCCACCCCCCCAGCAGGCCCCGCATCACGTGGCCACAGCCACCCTTCCAGAGCACCCCATCCCGCCCAGTGCGGTGACCGAGAACCCTTTGGGCTGTGCCGTCTATGGTATCCTCCTGCAGCCGGAGCCCAGCGGGTTGCAGCACCCATCCATCTCCGCCAGTGGTGGAGGGGAGGCCTCTCCCAAATGTGGGATTTGTGGGCATGACCTGTCTCACCTCTCCAACCCCCAGGAGCACCAGTGCCTACAAGGCGGCCACGACCGTTCCTTCCAGTGCACTCAGTGCATGAAGATTTTTCATCAGGCTACGGACCTTCTGGAGCACCAGTGCCTACAGGTGGAACAGAAGCCCTTCGTCTGTGGTGTCTGCAAGATGGGCTTCTCCCTGCTCACCTCGCTGGCCCAACACCACAGTGTCCATAATGGCAACACGGCCGTCAAGTGCTCCATCTGTGAAAAGACCTACAAGGCAGCCGCGGCGGCAGTGGCAGCTCCTGAGGAACCTGCCCCACCACAGCAGCCGGCGGCCCTCAACCGGACCCCCGCGGAGAAGCCGTATAGCTGCTCCATCTGCCAGAAGCCCTTCAAGCACCTCTCGGAGCTGTCGCGCCACGAGCGAGTGCACACCGGGGAGAAGCCCTACAAATGCAGCCTGTGCGACAAGAGCTTCAGCCAGTCCTCACACCTGGTGCACCACAAGCGCACCCACAGTGCTGAACGGCCCTACAAGTGCACCGTGTGCGAGAAGGCCTTTAAGCACCGCTCCCACTTGGTGCGCCACATGTATGCCCACTCAGGCGAGGCCCACCTCTTCCGCTGCAATGTCTGCGAGTTGCACTTCAAGGAGTCCTCGGAGCTGCTGCAGCACCCCTGCACGCCCAGCGGCGAGCGGCCCTTCCGCTGTGCGGCTTGCCACAAGGCCTTCCGGCGGCCCTCGGACCTCCGGCAGCACGAGCGCACTCACAGCACAGAGCGCCCCTTTCAGTGCGATCTTTGCCAGATGAGCTTCAAGCAACAGTATGCGCTCATGCGTCACCGCCGCACTCACAAGGCTGTGGCCCCTGCCTCGTCTTCGGAGCAGGAGGCTGCTCCGCTGCCTTTCAAGTGCTCCCTGTGCGAGAAAGGCTTTGTGCAGCCAGCCCATCTCCTTTACCACCAACACGTCCACGGCATTGAGAATCTCTTCAAGTGCAACGCCTGCCAGAAGGGCTTCAGCCAGTCCTCCGAGCTGCTGCGCCACCGCTGCGTACAGAGTGCCGAGCGGCCTTTCAAATGCACGGCCTGCAGCAAGGCCTACAAGCGCGCCTCCGCCTTGCAGAAACACCAGCTGGCTTCACACTGTGCCGAGAAGCCCCTCCGCTGCACCCTGTGCGAACGGCGCTTCTTCTCCTCCTCCGAGTTTGTTCAGCACCGCTGTGACCCTGCCCGCGAACGGCCCCTGAAGTGCCCAGACTGCCAGAAGCGCTTCAAATATGCCTCCGACCTGCAGCGCCACCGGCGTGTCCACACGGGAGAAAAGCCGTACAAGTGCCCCTCCTGCGAGAAGGCCTTCAAGCAGCGAGAGCACTTGAACAAGCACCACGGGGTCCACACCCGAGAGCAGCACTATAAGTGCATGTGGTGCGGCGAGCGCTTCCTGGACCTGGGCCTGCTGCAGGAGCACAGCGCGCAGCATACCTCCACAGAAGGCACTTACACGGTGGCTCCCTGCCTGCCCTGAGCAGGTCCTCTGCCAAGCACAGCCCCCGGGCCCTTCTAGAGCTGGTCCCGGCCTGCCCAGAGAAAGCCCGTCCATGGGCAAACCTGACAGAGCAAAGTAAGCCACAGGAGCGAAGGGGCCGTGTGTGGCTTTGGAAAGACTGGCTCTCGAAGCCTGCCGGGCTCTGGCATCCCCCAGCCATGACTCCGCTGTTTGTGAACGATGGAGCAGGACTCTGAGAGCGGCTGAGAAGGGGCCGAGAAGAAGGGCTCAGGAGGCAGGCAAGCCAGGCTCTAAGGCCTCCTCTTACTCATTGCCATGGTTTCTCCATGCAGAGGCTGCAGACGGCAGCCCTGGGATGTCGTGTTGGCTTCAGTAGTCCACAACCATCGGAACTGAATTCCCTCCACTCCAGCCCCTGGGAATGCCGCAGGAAGGGCCTGGAGAAGAACTCAATTTATCTATTTAAACGTATTATAAAGCTAGAGCAGACACCCCCAACTCCCCAGCCCCCTCCCCCTCCCTTGTGGTATAAATAGTTAGGCTTCTCTGTGTAACCTCTGAGAAATGTAAACATTCAAGACAAGCAACTGAAGAGCTCAGACAGAAAACATTAAAACTGCACTGATCTGTCCTGGAACTCTTATCTTTTGGGATCCAGGGGTGAAAAGGGGGCCCTTGCCAGTCAGATGAACCAGATTTGAGATAGTTGAGCTTCTGCACATACCTTCCTCGGGGACCAGTGTGTGTGTGTGTATGTGTGTGTATACATGTGTATGAGGCATGTAGAACCACTTACTGCATTAAATTAGAAGATTGCTGCAGTGAACTGGCAGTGGGGTCAGTATAAAAAAGCAAGGGATGCTATCTTTTGGGGGGGAAGGGGGCTAAGAGGGCTCTCTATCCCAGATCCCTTTGGGTGGGTCATATTTGAAGGAGGAACAGGGTGTAACCCGTTTGGGGTGGGGATGGGAACCGAGCAAGGAGAACTGCTGACTTCTCCTTGGGGGTCCTGGACCTTTTCATGGCATCCCAGCAGCACAGAGGGAGCTTTGGGGGGATTTTCCTTCTGGGAACAACTTTTTTTAACAACTATGTAGCTCAGCTGGAGGTCAGTTTTACAGTCTTGCAAAAGCTGCACCCAATGGCGTTTCTGGCCATTTGAATCTTTCTTTGTCCGGGGGGGGGGGGGAGGGCGGTTGGGCGAAAGGCGGGGGGGGAGGGGATGACTTGAAAGGCTTTGCCCAGAGCCTGTGAGATGGAAGCTGGCCCCTCCCTTTCCTGAGAGCCAAGAGGGCCTCCGCTTTGGTGGCTTTTCTTTTCCCCGTCTTCTTTGTAGGCTTCCTTTCTGCAGGCTCCATTGTCACTTTCCCATCCTCTCCCGAAACTCTTCCTCTTCTGCCTATTCTCCACCTCTCTTGCCCCAGCCCCATTTTGTCTGTGCTGCACCTCCCTTCTTGCTTCAGCCTTCCTTCAGCTCAATTCTGAATGTTTTTGGGGACACCTGGATCCCCCTGTGAGAGTCAGGCTGATTGGGCTGAGGAGAGCTCCTGGCCCCTCGTTCTTTGCTGCTTTTGTTCCCGGGACTGGAGAGGCTCATCTCTGGTATAAAGCAGGGCTGGTCTCTCTCTCTCTCTCTCTCAAAGGAAACGGCTTGTGAGCCCTGCAGATTGGACGCTTCCTTTGGTCCCAGCAGACAGAATCCTCCTTTCTGGCAACAGCATTCCATTTGGGGGAGGAAGCTGTATTTTCACTCCAAGCATTCTGAAAGCAACAGGCAGCCTGGGTCTCATGGGAGCTGGAAATCCCAAGCCAAATGGCCGGTGGAGTTCTCTGTCTTCAGAGTGAGAGTTCCTGAGGAGACCTGCCTGTATGGGCAACTATAAGCAAGCATGGAGCCCAATCCAAGCCTTATCCACGGGGTTCCCACTTGCAGGATGCCCTCTGGCACTTCGAGCAAGACTTCAGCCTTACGAGCCCCTGCTTGCTCCTCTGCTTAAATCCTTGCTTGGGGTCTCTTAGTGTGCATTGAACAATAGTTTATATAAAATATGTATGTATACATACACACACATATATATATACACGCAAGCACACACAGAATAGACAGTATATATCTATGCACACTATAATCTATTATATTTTATATTGTTCGCTGCACACTGAGAGGTCTGAAGCAAGGATTTAAGCAGAGGAGCAACCAGGGGCTCATAACGCCGAAGTGTTGCATAGTGAACCACAGAAAATCCAATGAAAATTACATGTTACAGAAGGGAGGAGTTTTGATGGGAAACAATCCATGACCTTCCACTCAACCAGAGTTTAAGGCTGACC
Source organism: Thamnophis elegans (assembly GCF_009769535.1). NCBI lineage: Eukaryota > Metazoa > Chordata > Lepidosauria > Squamata > Natricidae > Thamnophis > Thamnophis elegans. The sequence continues at coordinate 23,735,300 of NC_045554.1, forward strand.
TTCCGCCCTGTGTCTAGCAAACGGGTTTCCATGGTCAGCCAAGGGTCCTCGGCTTGGCCTTCCACCTGGGGACAGGTTCTCCCCTGCTGGTGCCCTCCGGGGCAGAATCCCAACACTCTGTGGAGGAGACAGGGCGACATTCCTGCAGCTTTTGGGAAGAGTTCCTACCCTGTCCCTTGCCAGGGGTCCGTATGACTATGGCTGGGAGGGGCACTTTCCTTTTGAGATCACAGGAATCGCTAAGAAAGAGATTTCTCAGTTCATCACTATAAACACAAAGGTAACAAATCATCCCATAAAAATGAATTTGGCTTACTTAAATTTATTTTCTATGGCTGCCCATCTCAAGTGAGTGGGTGATGAACAAAATTAAAATCAATTAAAAGTAGTCCCAAACAAGAATATAAAAATTAAAATATGTAGCAGCTGAGGTGTCAAACACTACTGAAAGAGGGGCTCCTTCGGACAACTGGGGTCCCATGTCCAGATACAAAACAAAGTTCTTGGTGCTTTGCTTTTCTATTGTTAAAATATGCCTTGTTGGGTTCTAGACAAAATTTGGGAGGGAAATACACTTGTACTGTATCCAGGGCAGATTTCCCAATATATTCAATTTTTTTAAAAAATAAATGTGCTCTTTTGCCAAGAGCTCAGAATTCCCTCATTCTATTTATCCGTTGCAACATCCTTTAGGTCGGGCGTGAGAAATTTATCCAAGAATGTATCCATAGGCTAGGTTTTAAACTGGGCTCCTGTGGACAAGTTCAATGCAAATGATAAGCACCAGAATGGGGAGTTGGGTGGGCAAAATGGCAGCACTTTTGAAAGCATCATCTCAAGAACAGCATACATGTAATGAAACCACTGTTGCAGAACAAGGCAGCTTCTGTCAACAAGAAAGGTATCTTTTCCTGGATTTTAATTCTACTGATCCCTAAAGAGTTCAGGTAGCACATCTGTTTCCCCCCTTTTTTTTCATTTTCACAATTGGGGAGTAGATTGTGTCTCCCATGGGAGGGGGCTTGGCCCAAACTGATGCCAAGACCAAGCATTTGGTTGCTTGCAGAAGGCACACATGGCATCCATGGAGACCCAGAAGCCTGGTGTTCCCGCAGTACCCAAAATGGTGCTATTTGAGGTCAGATGGAGGCTATCAATACAATCCCAAGGTTGGATTATGCATAGTAGCCTCGGGTGGATATTTGTGCAATCAAGAAAGAAGCCAGGAATAGAAGATTAAAAACCTGGTAGACCCCAGAGTTACCTTAGACGACACACTTAAAACAATTTGAAATACAAAGTCAGTGCCTGGAAGGCTACTATTCTGCAGGAAGCCATCTAACCACCATTGGTGTCTCTCCCCAGGATCTGCCTTGCCCCAGGCAGGGCTGTGTATTCTGGGAGTGGGAATGAGCCACTAGGGTGACATTCATTATTGAATGTCAGCTGCTGAGTCCTAATGGGTTGTTGGAAGCCAAGTCAATGGTAACACTGCCGAGGGTGGACAGTTGAGATTGCACCAACAGCTTTCCTACAACAATAGATGCATTCAAGGGTGGACCAATTTCTTCCCGAATTCTAACAAGACACATCAGAGAAATCGGGTAGGCTGTGTGGGGGTGCTGAGACAAGAGCCTCAAGTGCAGAGGGAGGAGGGGCTCACTGGCAAGGCCAACAGCACCTTCACATCCAGGTTGATGGCTAAAACTGTCACTTGGGGCTTTGAGAGCAGCTGGTGTTGGCACAGCCGGGAGGAGCCAAAATAGCTGCTTGTTGAGGGCACCTGTAGGACAGAGGAAGTGCCAGGATAGGCCAAGGGCTGCACAGCATCCTTTGAGCCTTGCTGAAAGTTTTGGTTCAGGGGTGGAGTTACTCTGTCCTGGCTCATTCTGGTTCTCAATCCTAAGAGTGACCACGTTGCCCTCCAGATATGGTATTGCCAGCAGCTCTACCAACACGGCCAGCAGCCCTACATGCCAACTGCAAGATGAGTCATGCTGAGAATTACTCTCCAGAGGCGGCTCTTTGCAGAATAGGCTAAACTGGGTTATATGGAAACCGACATTCATTTGCAGCTGCTGCTTGCCTTGGAACATGGATGCCTGACCCTCTGGCAAGGAGATGGACACATGCCATCCTCCGCCTGCCTTTCCTTGCTCCCCTCCCGAGATGGGATTCTCTCCTTCCGTTGGTACAAGCCATGCCAAGCAGGAGGACTATCCTTTTGAAGGCTTTGGTGGCACTGCCCCAAGCCTTGATATTTAGGGCCATTTCCTTTTGGGCTGGGGGAAGAGTCTGGCACCCCCCGACCCCATGCTGTCCCTTCTCACATCTTTTACGATGTGGGTGGGGCTCTGAAGACTTCCCCCTCCCTCCCACAGAAAGCAAGAAAGGTGACCAGGAGAGTGGGGGGTGGGGGAAACTGTGGGTGCGAAGGAAGGTCTCTCTGACCTGGGCACAGGAAGGAAGAAATGGCTCCAACCCTCTCTTGACTTTGCTTGTGATAAGGTGGGGCAGGGGGAAACTTGGGCAGGCTGTCCAGGCAGATGTGCCTGGGGCTCCCGCCACGTTTCTTGATTTTGCCCACCTCCACAAGGAGACCCTGATATGCTTCAGTTGGTCAGAGTCTCTCTCCATCAATTTCCGTTGGCTCCTGGGCTGGAAAGCAGCACCTCCAAAAGCAAAACTCTGGTTAATCTATTGGGAAAGGACCTGGAAGCCCCTGGTTTGCCCCCATCTAGAAATGCATGGCTAGAACTGTAGCCCATCAGCTGCAGATGGATTCAAGGTTCACCCCTTCTCTGAGTACAGGCAGTTCTTGAGTTATGGCCCAACTGGGACCAGAATTTCTGTTGCTAAGCGAGGTGACTGTTAAGTGAGTTGTACCCAATTTAACCTTTTTTGCTCACATTGCTAAGTGAAACATTGCAGTTGTTAAGTGGCTCACGAGGTCATTAAGTGAATTCACCTTCCTCTATTGACTTGGCTTGTCAAAAGCCAGCCGGGAAGCTCTCAGAGTGTGATCACGTAGCCCCAGAATGCTACAACGGAAATAAATACACGCTAGTTGCCAAGTGCCTGAATTTTGATCACGTGACCCTGGGGATGCTGCAACGGTTGTGAGTGCAAGGACCAGTCACGAGCAACTGTTGTCAGTGCCGTCATATCTTTGAACAGTCGCTCAACTAAAGCGCGTAAGATAAGGACCACCTGGAAACTGTTGAGGGTCTTGCATGGATGCAGCTGATGGCCTTACCATTTTCACCGGATCTGCATCCGCTGAGCAGGTTCCCATTCCTGGGTCACTCTGGGACACACACACACACACACACACACACATTTAACACAGAGAGCTGGTTTGGCTTTGTGACAGAAATGCCTCAGTGAGCTCCAGTGGGAACAAGGACTTCTCGGTCCCCCAATTTTCCATGTGGTGAAAGAAAGATGCCGGCATTTATAGGCTGGTCGGATCCTAGTTTGTTTTGGGAGGTGCTTTCATGCATCACACCTGGGGGGAGGGGAAGGGCAGGAGAAACCACCCAGAGGCCTCCCCTCTTGGCCTGCATCCTTGAAACTGAAAGCACAAGGCTGAGAACATGATTTGCCTGCCTGGGAGCTGCCTTCCTCGGCCACGTCTCCTCTTAAGGCAGCTCGTAGGTTTTATTGCTTCTGGGTGTTGAAAAGCTGGGCAAAGGCTCAGGCCGGGCCTCAGGCCTCATCAGGGACCAGCTCCTTAGTGCCAGGGCTCAAGGTAGTGAGAGCGGCTGAAAGGAAGAAGGACACGTGTTTCTTCCATGTCTGCCAGGGCTTCCCCATGGATCCCTCCCTGGGCTGGAGACGGCATTGGCTACTCTGGGATCTCTGCAGAAGAGATCTGCCCGAGTCTGAGAGAGGAATGATTGGGAGCAGGAGCTTCTCCACGTGGGAACCATCGAGTGAGATTCTCCCTGGCAGGCGGCCTCCTGGGAACGGCCTATTCCTTTGAAGGGCCTGGAGGATGAGATTTCTCCACAGCAGCCCAGCCTGCAACCCTAACGTTTTTTGGGACTCTCCTGCCATCATATGCTGTGGACGTTCCATCACGGAAGGCTTTGAAGAAGAGACTGGACAGTCCCTTGTCTGAAATGGAATAGGGTCTCCTGCTTGAGGACCTCCAAGGTCCCTTCCAGCTGGCTGGACCTTCTGCTCTTCAAAAGAGCCTTTTGCGAAATTGTTACCTCCTCCCACATAGTCTGATCCTCTCGGGTTTCACATTGGAAATAGTTTTGCCCTCTTGCAAGTCTCTGGGGTTGTGGAGAGAGCAGACCCCCCCCCCGCGTGCTTCTTTTGGTTCCCCCGAAGAGTCCGGTACCTGTGCGCAGTTCCAAAGCTCCTGTAAGTGTTCCTGTAGCCAAAGAGCAGAACACGGCGTGAGTTGCTGGGGAGTCGTAAAGGGGGCAGGGTAGGGGGGTGAGTCCCAGGCGAGAGGCAGTGCAGGGGCGATACTTACACGGTGTTGTAAGGAAGAGGCTTCGGTCCGTATCGATCCAGGCTGGGATTCTGGTTCAGGCAATACTAGCATGGAAAAAATGGAAGAAGGTGCCTTATGTCAGGGATGGCTAATCTTTTCCGGACTAAGTGCCCATGCATGCCCAAATGCAATGCGCAAATGTGCCTGCCCCTGCGTGCCCCCCGCATGCACCCTACCACCTGCGCATGAGTGGGTGGCTTCCCACATGCGCCCTCTTGTGCATGCACGCGCGGCCCCGCATGCACATGCCCCACCCTTCACGCATGTGCGGCAGAGACCCGAACACCAGCTGGCTGGCAGGAGACGCATGTGCATGCGTGGCGGAGGTGAACTGGGGTGATGGCTTGTATGCCACAGGTTTGCCATCAGGGCCTTATGCTAAAACTAAGGGTGCCTATGCTTCTCCTCCCTCCTCCCCCTTTCTGTGAATCCCCCCCCCCCTCTTCCTGCTGTCAGGCAGGGGCCTAGGCCCTCCTTGCACCTGCTCTTCACCCGCCGCAGACGGTGGGGGGGAGCAGTTGTAGGGTTCTCCTGTGCGGGGGGGGGGTCTTGCAGGGCAGCTGAGCAGGCAAGTTTGGCCATCAGCCTCAGGTTAGGACTTGGGACTCTCCCTTGTCAAATAACAGGGAGCCTTCTCAGCTGTGGGAACCCTGAGTTTCTCAGAGATTGTGGACACACTGGAGCCCCTGAATGTTGTAACAGATGCAGAAGGAATTAAACCAGTGTTTCTCAATCTTGGCGACTTTAAGTCCTGTGGACTTAAACTCCCAGAATTCCCCAGGAATTGAAGTCCACAGGACTTAAAGTCACCAAGGTTGAGAAACACTGAATTAAACCATCATTGATGTGGTTTCGCTTTCACTTAGGACATGGTACAAATTGTGCTGAGAACCCAGGACTCAGCTGTTCTTGGGCAAGTGTGTTTAAAAAAAAAAACCCTTTTGTTTGCCTCCAAGGTCTGCAGGGGACAAAACAGTAAACTTACCAGAACAGTTTTTCTGCCCCCAAATTTTAGTAGATGTATTTTAATAGCTGCATTAAGTTATGTTTAGTTGCATTTAGCTATATTTAGTTATGTTTTGAGCAGGGACTTCTCATTTAAAGATTTTTTTTTAATGTGTGAACTATTGTACTTTTCTGCCACAAATTAATAGTATAATCTCAATCTATTCTGATAGAGAATAGCTTGAAAAATGTAAACTTAATTTAAAAAAATAAAAATATCCAATGAAAACATTAGGATTTAAATGTTGGAGTCATGTCCACATTGTGGTCTTGGCAATTCTTTGGCTAACAGAACTCTTTCCTGGCCAACAAAACAAATGGACACTAGAGGAAAGAACTGCACTGCTATCACCACCTTTCTTAAGGAGTTGAGGATCCAAAAGTTGGATTGAAAACCAAAACTCCTTTTTCCAGAGTTCCCCCAAAGCCCCTTGTGACAACCCCTTCATCACAATCAAGTTGGATTCTCCTGCCAGAGGTGCCCTTTGCTCTTTAAAAAATGTCTTTTGAGCAACCCCCACTCCGAACAAGATTGCCTTCCCCCACCCCAAGGAAAACTCCTGGCTTACCCTCCAGGTTTGAGTGACATCTGGTTTTAAGTACCTGACAGCGTAACAGCTGAAGCCAAGAACTGAGAAAGATGGAAAAGGGGAGGAGAGGAGAGGAAAAAGGAAAGGAAAGGAAAAAGACCAATATAAGGAGAATATTTGTAGCTCAGGGTTGAAATGAGGAGTCCCTGGTACTCTCTGAGCTTGGTTGGTTGCTTGCAGATGTTTCATTAGGCAAACTAGGTAACAGCATCAGTGCTAATGGTTGGCAGTGTTGGCACACATGACTCAGGCAAGTAGCCGAAAGGTTCCCCCTTGGTGGGAGAATCTGGGCTCAGCCCAGCTACGTTCAGTAGGGCAGGGTCCTCCCTCTGCCAGGCGCCCATTACTCAGGAGTGGGTCTGGCTCCACAGCAGGATTGCAGTTGCCAGCTAGAGTCCCCTCGAGGACCCATCCACACTTGCTCCGCTGCTCCTGAAGGAGAAGAGTTTTTGGGGGGGATCGCACTACTGGGGCAGGAGATGAACAGAGCCGGGTATGAGGACATGGGGGGCATGAGGAGGAGGGGGAGAGAAAGGGGCACTTTAAGGCCGGCTCTTCCATCTGCCCCCAAAGGAGGCGCCCCCCCCCCTTGAGCCCCAGAGGGCCGGGGGCGCAGGCGAGCCCGAGAAAGAGCCGGGGGGGGGGTCCGGGCAGAAGTTGGCACCCTGGAGCCCGGCGCGGACCGCCCGCAGCATTGCCGAGCGTGCACTCGGCGTCCCCGCGGAAGGTCCCGGGCAGCTCAGCCGCCCCACCAGGCTGCGCCGAGCCTCCCCGCAGCGAAGGGCGCCCGCCCGCCCTACCTTTGCCGCCGAGGCTGGGCAGCGGCAACTCGCCGGCGGCGGAGACGAAGCGGGACCAGTCCTGCATGGCGCGCGTGTAGCTGGGCCACTCCTCCTGGTTGGTGCTGGGCGGCAGCGGAGCCAGCTTCCCCGCGCGGTACCGCCCGCCCAGCGACCGCCGCAGCTCCAACATGCCCTGGGGGGAGAGGAGGGGGGGAAGCGGGGCGGCTGCAGCGGAGCTGGCGGGCGGCCCTTCGGGGTGCCGGGAAGGGGAAGCCCCGCGCTGCGTCCGCCCGCCCCCTCCGTCGGCGCGGGACTTCCCCCGGCAGGTGGCGGCCTCGGGCTGCCCGGCTGCCCTGGGAGAGCCGCGCGGGCGCAACTGCTCTGTCCATCCGCCGACGGGAGAGCGGATCTTTCCCACAGAGCGACTGAACTGCCGGGCGGGACCGGCTTCTCCCCCGCCCTGAGAAGCCCCGGGACCCCCGACCCGCCGAGTAGTGATGACTCACCTTGGAGGGGAGGGGGCTGCTGGGCACTCCGGCCAAGGTGAAGGTCGCCCTTTGGAAATCCTCTGCGGAAGACACGGAGCAGAGAAGTGGCGGGTTCGGGCTCCGGGAAGCGCTACGGAACCGCGGCTGCGTCCCAGGAGGGACCCTTTTAGGCCTGGCAGATTTAGAGAAGAAATCCCCCCACAAAAAAAACACAAGAGGAGGGGGGACCAAACTAAACTTTTAAGATTTGCCCCTCCTCCTTAGAAGATGGAGACCTGGTCTAGTTGATGTGCCGGGGCAAGACGAGCCCAAGTTCTGCCTGGGGTCTTGGAATGAACCCCCCCCCCGTCCCCCCCACCCCATCGCTACCCTTGGGATTGCATTGCACAAAGAGGAGCACTCAGAGGGGCCCTTCCTGCCCAGCTGCTCCCAGACATTTCCCTCCGGCTGATACCTTTGCAGCACATGGTGCTGGTCCTGGAATGCTGGTCGGTGAGCCTGTTGGCCATGGAGTCCATGTCCATGCGCCTCAGTGTTGGCAGGCAGGGGTGGTAGAGGTCATCCTTCACGCCAGCTAACATGGTCTTCTTGGGCTCCAGCGGAATGAGGACGGCGGGGGCTGCATAGAGGGGGCTGGTATCTGGAGGCCAGGGGACCAAGTCCAGAGCTTGGGCCATTGCTGCAAATTCAGCCAGCCCAAGAAAGGAGAGGAGAGTTACGTTTCTGATGTCCGTCAGGCCATTCCTTCTCCATGTGATTGCCACATCACTTAGGAAGACCCGATGTAAATGTCCAAGGAACATTATCCTTACAGCCCCATTCTCTGGAAACTCAGCCAGGCCCAGTGGCCCCCTCCCCTTCCCCAGCTTCCCTGACATAGTTGGGAATCTGGCAGGGCGCCAGTCCTCACTACCACACTTGGTGGGCAGATAGCTGAGGACAAAATGCCCTCTGCTCCTGCGGCAGGACCAGGACCATCTCATGACTCGGGAGACCAGGCGCTCACTGCAGCCAACTTCCAGGCACCAAGACATGCTGGAACTCCCATGGCTTCGTTAGCTGGGAATCACTCTCATGTCTGGACAGGATCAGGTGAAAAAGCTACTAATGCTCAAGCTGCCTTTAGAGAAAATGTTAAGCCATGATTTAAGATAGTCATGTAAACCAAAACAAGAGCCTCAGCTTCTTTCCTCTCTCTTCTGCTATGCACCAGAGATCATAAATAAATCATAAACTAGAATAGAAAATAGAATTAAAATGACTGTGGCAAAAGAAAGCAAAGGCAGGAGCAATAGTGATGGGTGCCTTGAGTACAATCCCAAAACAACTGGAGTCAGCATTGACAAGTTCATCATCAGTCAATTGCAAAAGGCAATTGACATCCTGCGATAATATCTGTAACATCCACATCTGCCTATTCCAGATCCTTGACAAATACAGTCTAAACATATGGCTGAGTTTATGAACAGCAGCAGCAGCTGCAATGATGATGATGATGATAATAATAATAATAATAATAATAATAACAATAACAACAACAACAACTCCGCCGTTGCCGGTCCCAAGCCCAGATGAGAAAGGAGGAGAGTTGGGGTCAGGTTGGCAACCTGGCCCCATTAAAAAAAAACCCGCCAACCCATACAATATGGTGAAAGAAATGAATAAAAATTCTATACCGCAACGGTCGTCGCGCGGGTTAACAAGGGCCGTGGCGGATGTTGGGGTCCCTGGACATTGGTCAACAAGTGGGCTACAAGTGGACCAGCCAACAAAACGACAGAAATATAGTGCAGATGAAAACCGTGCCATAATGGCCTGTTACTACAACTCAGAGCCAGAAAAAAAAGGTTATTTAAAGCGAATGTATGAATTATGGAAACAACAATATCCAGATTCAAATGTTAGTGAACAACAACTAGCAGATCAAAGGCGATTTATTATACGGAATAAAGTGTTTAGTGAAGTTGAACTTGAGAAAATTCAGGCAAATTGCAAAACCAAAAAAAAACAATATCACAAGTGGAAATAACTGATATTCAAGACACAACTAAAGACATTACAATAAAACTCCCAGAAGAAGCTCTCGGGGAGGAAATAACACCACCACCACTAGAACCAGTTATCACTGAACCAACTGATGAACTAACTCAAAAACAAAAAGAATTGAAGGATAAGATCATGGAGCATTTTCTGCTTAATGAGGAAAGGCAACGTTTACCATCACTAAAATTGTGCCTAAGGAAAATTTTTGGCCCCCATCATGAAAAGGGTTAATGCAGTGTTTCAACAATTGAATCAGGATCCATCTTGGAAACGAACCAGTTAATGTACAGCGCAGCTGTGAATAGTCACTAATGAACTAGGGCATTAAAATCAAAAGTACCTAGTCACACAACAGAAAAAGCATCAAAGCCAAAGTGGAAATCCGATTATAACAAAAGTCAAAAAATTAAGGGCAGATGCTAGTAACTTAAAGAACATGCATGAGCAACGGCTTAAAAACAACAAAATCATAGATCGGCTAATCAGAAGATATAGATTGGATACAAGAAACATCAATGGAAGCTGTAGAGATTGTAAACAGCAGATAACAGCAACAGCTAGAAAATTGAAAGATATGAGCACGAAGCATCCATATAAACAAAATCAAACAATTTCAATTAGACCAACGCGTTTTTAATCAAAGTCTTAATGTGAATGGGACACCAAAAGTGAAAAAACCAGAAAAGCAGGCCACAGTTAATTCTGGAAAGAATTGTGGGAAAATGCAAACGATTACAATCAGGGAAGCAAAGTGGATACATGACTTTGAGAAAAGCATTGGCAACAAACAAATGCAAGTATTAGAAATAACAACTGAGATGGTCAAAAATCGAGTAAAAAAGATAAAGAATTGGACATCACCTGGAAATGACCAATTACATGGTTTTCTGGTTCAAATATCTGACCAGTTTACATGCAATATGGCCAGGCAACTGAATGAAATTTTACAAAAGGGCCAAATTGAGTGAATGGTTGACAACTGGAAAAACATACTTGATTCAGACAGATGCAACTAAAGGACAACACCTGAAACTACAGACTAATAACATGCTTGCCACAACCTCCAATTACTCACAGGCATTATTGCAGATAACATGATGGATTATTTGGAAACAACAACATCTTGCCAGTAGAGCAAAAAGGCAACAAATAAGGAGCAGGGGCACAAAGGATCAGCTCCTAATTGATAAAATGATATTAGAAATTGTAAGAACAGAAAAACGAACTTGAATATGTCTGGATTGATTACAAAAAGGCATTTGACCTCACTGCCACATAGTTGGAGTCATAAAATGCTTAGAAACACTGGCATTAGCAAAAATATTACATCCTTTACTGAAAAGGCGATGAAACAATGGAGAACTGAGTTGGCAGTAGGGTCTGAGATCTATGGAATGGTTAATATCAAGCGAGGAATTTTCCAGGGCGATTCACTTTCACCGCTTCTCTTCATCATCGCAATGATCCCACTATCAGTAATCTAAAAAAAAAATGAAATTAGGCTACCAAACAGCTAAAGAAGCTGAAAAAATTTCGCATTTACTATATATGGATGATTTGAAACTATGGAAAGTCAGAAATAGAAATCCAATCATTGACAAATACAGTCCGAGTATTCAGCACCGATATTTCAATGCAGTTTGGCATGGAAAAATGCGCCACTGTATCCATAAAAAGAGGCAAAATCACTGCATGTCAGGGAATTGAAATGCCCAATGGCCAACTAATTAAATGCAACGAAAATGAAGCCTACAAATACTTAGGCATTCTGCAGTTGGATAATATCAAGCATGGAGAAGTAAAAACTATTATCAGGCGAGAGTACACCAACAGAGTTAGGAAAATTTTGAAATCTAAATTGAATGGTGGAAATACAATCAAGGCCATAAATATCTGGGCAATACCAGTTATAAGATACACAGCTGGTATAGTTAACTGGACACAAGCTGATTTGGACATTTTGGACCAAAAAACCAGGAAACTAATGACAATGCACTACAGTTTACATCCACGTGGTGATACTGATAGACTGTATCTGCCCCGAAAATCAGGTGGCAGAGGATTATTACAAGTGAAGCAAACAGTTGAAGAAGAAAAACATGCACTGGCTGATTATTTAAAAGAAAGTCAAGAACATCTATTAATCGAAGTAAAGAACAAAAAACTACTGAAGGCCCAACAGACGAAACAAGAATACAGAAAAGATGTGATAAAATCAAGAATGGAGAGTTGGCAGAACAAAGCACTGCATGGCCAATTTCTGGAAAAAATAAAAGATAAAGTGGACAGTGAACAAACTTGGTTATGGTTAACAACAGGTACATTAAGAAGAAACAGAGTCACTAATCCTGGCTGCGCAAGAACAAGCTATCCGCACAAATGCCATTAAGGCCAAAATTGAAAAATCCTCTGATGATGCCAAATGCAGACTTTGCAAAGAAGCTGATGAAACTGTTGATCACATACTCAGCTGCTGTAAAAAAAATCGCGCAGACTGATTATAAATTGCGGCACAATTCAGTAGCACAAATGATCCATTGGAATTTGTGCAAAAATTATAATATTAAAACAGCAACAAACTGGTGGGAACATCAGCCTGAAAAAGTCACTGAAAATCAGATGGTCAAGATCTTGTGGGATTTCCGTATACAAACCGACAAAATGCTGGCGCACAATACACCAGACATCACACTGGTTGAGAAAAATAAGGTCACAATCATCGCAATACCAGGTGATAGCAGGGTCGCCGAGAAGGAACATGAAAAAAATTGCAAGATACCAGGACTTAAAAATCGAAATTCAACAACTATGGCACAAACCAGCAGTGATAATTCCAGTGGTAATTGGCACACTGGGTGCAATTCCAAAAGCACTGGAATTACATTTAAAAGAGTTAAAAATTGACAAAATCACCATCAGTCAAATGCAAAAAGCCGCACTGCTTGGATCTGCACGCATATTACGAAAATACGTTACGACGTCCTAGGCCCCTGGGTGGGTCCCGACTAGTAACCAATGCCAAATCCGGCGAAACAACTGGCCGCTGTGATACAATTGAATAATAATAATAATAATAATAATAATAATAATAATAATAATAATAATAATGGTATAATGTAAAGAGAATTGCTTTCAATATATTGTTGGTATTATTGACATTTAGAATGATCCGTTCTCTTCCCCGGTCTTCCTTTTTCCATTGGCAGGAAGCTGCTTACCCAAATCTTTTGACAGTCACTGCACAGCGTAAAGGAGAGCAAGAAGGACCAGCAGGTCAGACAGTTAGGAAGAAGTTAGAAAGAGAGGGGTGCTCTGGGGGGCCTGATGCCTTGGGGTAGCAATGCCAGTCAGGCTCCTCTCCAGGTGTGGGTCCAACTTGTGGAGAAGAAGGGGAGTTCTGTAGTGTCCCTCAAGCCCTCACATGCTGGGTGCCAGGTCTACCTTCTGGACCCTGCCCCCTCACTCTCCATAGCAACCTCAGGGAGCCAGGAATTGTTGGTCAAGAGGGCCAGGTCGCTAGGCAACCTCAGCTAGGTCACTTCAGCCCCGAGTCCCTACCCAGCACTTACAGGAGGCACTGAGCTAAGCTCCCTCCCAGCAGCATTTAAATGTCACGTTCAGATGTTTTCCAAAGTTTCCACATTGTGTTGTTTATAACAACTATAATAACTAAAAGGAAAAAAGAAAGTGAAATTCTGGAAATAAGGAACATGAAGACAGGGTAGGAAGGGATTCTGGGTGGCTAAACAATGATTGGTCTCCATTATTCCCGTTTGGTCTAGTAGTGGTTAACACAACAGGCTGGAAGGCAGAAAACCATGCGTTCTAGCCCCACTTTAGCCATGAAAGCTGTCTGGATGACTTTGGGCCAGTCCCTCTCTCAGCCAACTGAACATACGGGGTTGTTGTTATGGGGAAAATAGGAGGAGGAAAGTGTGTTGGATATGTTCTTCATCTTGAGTTATCTGTGAAAACAATAAAGGCGGAATATAAATTAAATAAGAAATGACACAAGACTAAGCTTTAAGAACAATGCATACAAAGCCAGAATTGAGAGGACAGCAACAGCTCTGTAAGGAAGTTGAAGAAAACAGTGGACCACCTACCTTAATTAGCTACTGCAAGAAGATCACACAGTGACTACAAACAGCGGCATGATAAAGTAGCAACAATGCTGCACTGGAAGATCTGCAAGAAATATCATGGGCCTGCAAGCAAGAACTGGTGGGGCCATAAAATAGAGAAAGTAATAGAAAATTAAGAAGTTAAAGTGCACTAGGACTTTAGAATTCAACGAGATGGGTACCTGTCACAAAACACGCCAGACTTAGCAATTGTTGATAAGAAAGACAAAAAACTCTGGATGGTGGATCTGGCAATACCTGAAGAGAACAGAAGAGAAGGATACCTGGTAAAGATGACAAAATAGAAAGATCTGCAAATAGAAATGGAATGAGTTTGGTAAAAGAAAGGAAAGTTAGTACTAGTAGTCATAGGCGCCTTGGTTGCAATCCCAAAACAACTGGAGCACAATTTGAACACCATCAGCATTGACAAATTCGCCATCAGTGAATTGCAAAAGGTGGCTTTATTCAGAACAGCTCAGATTCTGTGACGATACCTCTAACACCATAAAACATCCACACCTCACTTTCTCAGGTCCTTGGGAAGGACTCAATAGGTGTGTGTGTGGAGGGGGGGGAGTCAATTATTAAACATGCTCTGAAATGACAAATATACTAAAAATAGAGTTAAAGTATTAGCTTTTTAATAAAGGTGATGTTAGCATTTTAGCATGACCACCATGCTTCCTTTTGAAGTTCAGGAAACCTAATTTCTTTTTATCCAAAGAGGTTTCTTTTAAAAAAAAAATCTAGTCTTTTCAGCAATTACACAATAGGCAGCATCTCCTGGAAAGCCTGGCATACACAGGCGAAATATAAACTCAGTTGGGAATGAGTAACATAACTCAAATTTGCCTCTTGCGGAATGTTATCTAGAGTCAATATTTTCTATTGTTTAATTCTCAGTAATGTATTTTATTATTTCATTTGTTGCTTTCGAATGCATCACATATATCAAATGTATGTATTATTTGTTTCTGTACCCTATACAAAAGTTGTATGTGTTATATATTATACCCTGTATAATCTACCACCTTCCCCACAAATATTCCTTATTTTGCTTGAATTTCTTGGTGGTTTGTATTTTCAGGTGAGCAAAAAAAAAGATCTTGTCATTATTTTGCATTGCCTTGGTTCTAATTGATTGGACGTCCTTGTTTTTATGTTGTGCTTTACTCTGAGTTGGAAGCAGCGCTAAGCCAGTTGCAATTTGCTGAGGATGCAGAAGGCCTCGTCTCCTAGCAACCGAGGCAACAGCCAAAATCCTTGGATTATCTGGGAGTGGTTCGGCGGACTTCCCCTACGGGATGGGGTGGGGTGGCTGATGCAAATGCAGGTGGCCGGAAAGTCATGGGAAGGGGCTTTGCCCTTAGCTGGCATTGAGGCTCCCTGCCAGGGACCCTCGGGTTTCCTCTTGCAACGCCCCCCCCGCAATGCACGGCCTGCTTCCCTCACCCACAGACCTAGTCCTTTTACAGAAGGCTGTTGTCTACACGTGTGTGTGGGTGTGTGTGCTGAAGGGTTGGGGAGTGCAGCTCTCTTTGAGCCCAAGCCTGCTGCCTTAATCCAATTTGCCCTCTCTGTTCTGAGCTAATTGATCCCCTGCCCGGCTGGCTTCCCAGATCACCTACTTTGCTTCTTTCGAGGAGTAGCAGGAGGAGGCGGACAGCCATCTTACCTGCCTGCCTTGGCCTCTTACTTTGGGGTAGGAAAGGGGGCAGGCGTCTCCCCTCGGCTTTCCTCCGGGTAAGTGTGGCCAGAGGCTGCCTGGAGCCCCCACCCCGATCCTGGAAATCCCCCCTTCCCAGGTCCCCAGGGCTCATCCCAGCCCTCCCAGGAAGCAGGGAGCTTGGGCTTCCAAGAACCCCCTCCCCCTCCCCGGAGTCAGCCCCATCACCGGAAGAAGCATCAGCAGCCTCCAGCGCTGCTTCCTCCAGAGGAAAGAATGGGAAGCTTTAGGGGGACAGCTCTTGTCCCTGGACATGGGGAAAAGAGGGGGAAATGTTGCCCCCAACGGCACTTTTAAAGTGGTGGGAGAGGGCTGGGATCCTGCTCCCCATCTGTAGGTGATGAGCTGGGTGGAAGACTTTGGTGACCTCCTGAAGAGGAGCACAGATCATTGTGCAGGCAGATGGGAGGCTGCTTCTCCGCTTGAGAATATGGGGGTCTTTAGCCATCATAAGAGTGGAGCCTGTCTCTCGGCTGGATAATAGTTTTTCTGACACCCCCCCATGACCCCCTCTCTGCACCTGTCAGTGTGCATGTGCGGTTTGTGCATGTATGTGGCTGTCTAACTGTTCCTGAAATCCCCTGCCCCTTGTAGGCATCCCAACCTCCCCAGCAAATGCTCTCCAGCTGCCATCCAAATGCATCCAATGATGGGAGCACACCTGCTTCTGCTGTCAAAGGGCTTAGCTGAACAGATTTTGGTTGGAATCTGCCTCAGCGGATTCCATGGCGAGTCCATTATTAGCTGCCATGGATGGCAGAGGACCTCTGGACCTTTTTCTGAGAGACTTTCTTTCCAGATGTTAAGCCAGGTTCTCTGTCATCTCTTCTCTTGGGATCTCCTGGTGCTGCTGTTGCCACCCAACTCCTCCTTTCCCCACAGTTGGCGAAAGAGCCAGTGGTAGCATGGAGGGTGTGAAAATGGCAGCTGCGGCTGGATGTTTGGTTGTCAAAGGAGTCCAGAACATTTTAGACTGGGGCTGGTCGAACTGGAACAAAACGCAGTTGGTTCTCCATTGACGGGTGTTACCTCCTGATGGGCTCCAGAGAGCAGACCCTGCCCTCCTCTGGCACTTGACCCAGATCTGCTTCCTTGGGGTTTTCCATCCCCATGAAAGAGGCCAGAATGTTTCTGCTGCCAAAAGCCTCAACCATCTCCCAGAGGGGCCCTTGGCCATCAGGTCTGCCCACAGAACTTAAAATCCTTAGCTGCGGCCCAAGAGAGTTTTCCTGAGGACTCCACTGGGAATTGCTTTGTGCTACTGGGGCGATCTGGCTGGATCTAGAATGTGGTGTTTGCATCTGCTGGTTCTGCTTTGGCCTTGAGCTTCACTGGACCAGCAATTCCCTGGCCATCAGAATCCTTCTAGATCGTTTTTCTATTTTGGGGACAATTCAGAATGATCTATGCCAGCGCAGCTTCACCAGTCAAGGTGCCATGCATAAAAAGCAGATGGAGCTTCAATTGCTGTGTTGTGGCTGCCCCCTTGGCTTCTTGGACCATTCCTGCCATTGCCCAGAGCCTCAGGCCATGATTTTACAGCAATTGCCCTAGAAGTATGACAGCCACTCGCCACCGTGTGGCAATGCCTAAGGGGCAAAAGGCCCAATTGGCCTCCAAGGACCCTCCAGACAGAGGCAACTTTGAGGAATATGGTGGGGCAGATTCCAAGTGAGGCTGGGATAGAAAACTGGAGGCAAATGATCTCTGGCAGGCGGAGCAAGGCTTGCCAGCCGCTTAAGGCTTGCCAGCCGAGGTGGCGCAGTGGTTAGAGTGCAGCACTGCAGGCTACTTCAGCTGACTGTTAGCTGCAGTTCGGCTGTTCAAATCTCACCGGCTCAAGGTTGACTCAGCCTTCCATCCTTCCGAGGTGGGTAAAATGAGGACCCGGATTGTTGGGGGCAATATGCTGACTCTGTAAACCGCTTAGAGAGGGCTGAAAGCCCTATGAAGCGGTATATAAGTCTAACTGCTATTGCTATTGCTATTAACCAAAGGCAGCCCAGGGGTCTTCACGGGCCTCTGCAGGTCCTGGTCCAGAAAGGGCCAGTGGGTTTAATAGAAATGCCAGAGCATGGATCCATCACTGTGGCTGCTCCTTCTGGGAGGCTGTAAGAGGGATGCAGAAAGGCCTGCCACAGGTGACCCTCTCTGAACCAAGCCAACCAGTGGCCTCCCCTCCAACATGCCTCCCCCGGGGTTTCTTTTCCAGTCGCTTCTTGATCTCAGAGCTTCTCTCGCTCATCCAATTTCTCAGTCTCTCCTGAATCAACGTCGCACCCTGCCCTCCATTCAGCCTTCTGCCAGTGCCAGGATGTTCGACTGGATTGAGAAGGTGGTACCCCAGCCGCCTGTGAAAATCCATGTTTCTGTGGTGGGAGAGAAAGATGCACCAGTGGGACAGAGTGCAGCTGTGGACAGGCTAGAGCGTGCCAAGAAGGTGAGTGGCTGCCCGGAAGTAGCCATTAGTTCTGTTACCTGCACAGAACGCCAGTGCCAGGTGAGGGCACGCAAAGCTCCATCGGTTCTCTGATTTTCCCCAAGGAAAAGTGGACTCACAGTGGAGGAAGAACGCTTGGGTCATTCTGTGTCGTGGTCCGAAGTTTCACTGGCCACGTGGCTGCTGGTGGCTAAACAGGCTGTGGCACTGTGGCTGCATTCACCTAACATGCTCTGCTAAAGCGAATGCGCCATATAGGGGCTCAGTGGGATAGACTGCAGCATACATGATGGCAAAACAGCTGCTGGGATCCCGTGATGCATAGAAATTCCAGAGTCAGTTTTGCTTTATTCCTTTTATTCTGAGATAGGGAGCCAGCAGATGAGCCCATTGGGTGTAGAGGGAACCTCAGTCAGCCTGCCCAGGAGCGAAAGCAGCTAAGTTCAACAGACTTTGGGACAACCAAAGGAAACTGAGTCATGTTAACAGAGGAGACAATCCAAGAATGCTTCCAGCACTTCCACTTTGCTTATTAGCACAAAGGGGCTTTGGAACTGGGGAAGAGGTTGGGTGAAGAACGGAGCTGGATGGGATCTACTGATCAGAATCTCCGGGACTGGGTCTCCTCAAAGCCAGTGGGCACGTTAAAAGGCCACCCTGGTGTCTGCCACTCTTTCTTCAGTTGTTCCTGAACCCCGATCAGCCTTTCTTGTTGCTTCAGCTTCTTTTTGTAACTTAAACAGTCACAAAATGAGTCAACAGAAGGAATAACCTTGAGGAACAGGAGGCACTAAGATAGCAATTAGACAAAAGATATAAGAAATGTGAGTCTGGGCCAGAAACACAACTGAAAAAAATATCTCATATGAGACACCCCCTCCCCTCTAGTTCTTATGAAGATAAAGAAGGGGGGACATTTGCAAGATTTTGTTACTGTGACCTTATAATAAAAATAGTCTCGGCACGTATGACTTTGGTTTCCTGGTCTGCTCTGCCTTGAGGGGCTGGCCCGATTGGCCTCCCTCCCTCCAGGGCTGGTGTTCCCCAGGAGGCTCTGCAGAATTCTCTCAAGAACCGTGAGACTGGCAGGGACGGAGTCAGGGCCTCCTGCTGGCTGTTCCTTCTTCCACTGCTTGATGTTTCATGCAATTCATTCTTTTCCTTAAGCTGCCAGAAGGAGATTGCTGCAATCCAGCAGAAGGTAATTCAGCTCCCCATCAAAGCTTGGGGGGGGAGGTGCCCACGCTGTGCCAGTTGCCGCCCTCAACATCCCAGGGCAGTCCTTGCCCCTCTGCCAGTCACACAGGATGTGCTTTGCCCTGTCCCGCTAGGGAAGAGTCACCCTTGATTCCTGGGATACTCCTTTCCCTCCTTTGGGTCTCCCCCTCCCCAGTTAGGGAGCAATATTTACTTATTCACAAGTTGTCTGGTGGGCCCCTTCACCCTCATATTATTTCAGCATCTTTTACATTTTTTGAAAGGGTGATTGCAAAACCCTCGTACCACGGAGTTGTGTATTTCACCTACAAAAATCTTCAGAGCTACAAAAATATTCTGCCGTATTCTCTTAATCTTTCTTCTTCAGACCGGGAGGAAGATGGAAGGGACTGGCAACTCCTGATGCTCACATCTGGGTCACCTTGCAACAAACACACTCTAGGCAGGGATGTCCCTGAAGGCCCTTTGGAAGTTAAGTTGGCCAAACGCGGCCATTCAAGTCCGGGCAGCACCTCGATGCAACACGCCTACCTATCCCTTCACTAGGGGATCACTTTCAGCATTTGCTTAGTCAACATATTTAAAATCACATTAAAGTCACGTTTTTTAGAATTCGGTGTTGTAATTAGGATAAGGATAGCTCAAGAGACATAAAAGGCTCTGCGTCAGTTACACATTGCTCAGAATCTGCTCTTTCTACCATCATTTTCAGGTGCATCCAGGCAAAAATATAGCAGAATGAACTGTCATAGTGGAGGAGCCGTGGACTGAAATAGTCGCTTGGACTCAAAACCTCAGAATCCGCTTTGGACGAGACCAGATCCTGGCCCTCCTTGGGGGGGGGGGGGGGAGAAGGCGCGGGAGGGAGGGAGCATCAGGTTTTGTGAGCATTCCCTCCATCCCCATTTTCAGATATTGCTTCCTGGTCTGTTCTCAGTGACACATGGGAAGCTAGAAAGGGCCCCAGCATTATTTCCCCTGTGCATTGAGAGAAAACTGAGGGGCCGTTAAGGTAGTCCTCAATTTATGACCATTTGAAATTATGGCAGCCTTGGAAAAAGTGGCTTACAGCCTGCCTTTAAAGTTATGATCATTGTGCAATTGCCGCAGTCGCAAGTTCACAATTTGGGCCCCTGGCAACCAACTCTCAGGCACATGATGGTGATTTGCAACCTTCCCAGCCGGCTTCCGACAAGACAAGCCAATTGGGAAATCCTGATTTGCTTAACAACTGCATGATTCACTTAATGACCACCATGATACAAAGTATTTTAAAGTTGGGTCTGCTCATGTGATGACTCACTTAACAACCATATCAGAGACTGAAATTGTAGTCAGAAGTTGAAACTACCAGTAGAAGAGATGCCACTTTTTGAGAGAACCATTCTGGGTACCAGTGAGAGACGTTGCCTACGGAGAGGGTGGTAAGATGGACTAAAGTGGCAGATGCCCAGGAAGGAGGGAGCACACTCCAAGCAGTGTGTGTGTGTGTGTGTGTGTGTGTGTGTGTGAGAGAGAGAGAGAGAGAGAGAGAGAGAGAGAGAGAGAGAGAGAGAGAGAAGAAACAGCACAGCCGAGAGGTGGATTATGGGAAGAGGAAGAGATTTAGGATAGTCACTGGAAGCTCTCAGGGTACACCCATTGGGGTGAAAGTAATAAGGGTTTAGTCTGGCAAGAGCCTGTCTCATGGTGTGAATAAATAAAGACTTAACTTTGGTTAGATTGTTCTATGTTGTTGTGGCTGGGCCTCACAGTACCACCTCCTTTTTCTTGTACTTTACTCTGCATAAAACATTTACTCTTCCTGGGTAAATACTCTGAAGCTCCAAGGCTGCATCGGTCCCTTCTCAGAGGCAGCCTGGGAGATCCTGGTCCTCCCAGGTTTGATAATTCCTGGTCCCAGGAGCTCCCGCCAGAGTGGCCCAAGGAAAGAGTGCTGGGAGGCCCCTGGTGAAAGCCAGCTGGCACCCCTGAGGAGAAAGAGTGGGTGCTACTGAAAGCAGTAGTAGAATTTAGATGGCGGGAGGGGCTTTGGAGAAACGGCTTCTCCCCTGAGGCAGGAGAAAGGTTCACAACTCCAGACTCCCTGCTGCCCTCTCAGCAAAGAGCAGCTGCCACCCCAAAGATTCACCAGCTTTTCTTTTCTCTCCATACAGCATCCATCTCAGAAGACGGCCTGGGCACCATGGACCTGTGGCTGCCAAGGGAAAGGTACCAGCTGCTCCCTTCTCAGGGCTCCCTGGTGGCGAAGGAAGCCGCCCTTTTCCCCAGGGGCCTCTTGGACCATCCGCAGGGATTGTGTGGATGGCTGCCCAAGGTGGCTCTGGGTGTGGAAAGGGTCACTTTGCTGGCTGAAAGCCATTATGTGGGGCAAAAAGGGAAAGAAAAGCCTGTGCCAACTTTGCCTTCTGAGAGCCCAAAAGTCAGAGGTTTTATTAGCAGGAAGCATCGAGGTAAGAAGGTCCCAGTGGGGGAATTCTGGGGTGGCTGGGACACACGATCCAGATGGAGCCGTAGTTTTGCTCGTTGTTTTAGAGCAGTACTGGCCAAAAGACCTCAGTTGCCTGCTGCTCCATTGTCCTTGGTGCTTCCACGCCAGCTTCCTCCCGCTTCCTCCCAGGGCCAGCCAGGGGCTTCTCTTCTGGCTCTCCCAGAGGCTGCAGAAGACCATCCCACAGCTGCCGGGGAGCTCCCAGGGCCCGGATGCAAAGACCCTGGAGGCCAGCGTTGATGTTCCAGAAGAGGTGAGGCAGGATGTGCCGATTGCTGTCTTTGTATTCCTCTCTGGAGGCTGAATTCCTGGCAGGAATCCTGGGGCTGGTGGTAACGAGGACTCTCTTTTATCTGTATTCAGACGGAAGTCCAAAGCTTCCATGAAGAAGAGGAGGAATTAAGTAACTGTTGGCCAGGTACCTTTCTTGGAAGGAGCAGGTGGCCTTCACAGGCTTCTGGAGCTCTTGGCTGCATTTCCATGCATGGGGTCATCAGGTGCCTTTCTCCTTTTCAGCCATTACGGTCCTGGAGTCAGAAGAGGAGTCTGAGCTGCAATCCAGCAGTGACAGCAACACCCCAGATCACAAGTAAGCACCCCCGGGCTCCGAGCTTCCTCTGGGCTTGGATTAAAAAAGAAAGAAACCTCCATGGTGCTCTTCTTTCTGAGGCCAATGCAGCTCCACAGGCCCCTGGGAAGCCCGTGGTGGGTTGGAGCCCACCCACCCATGTATAACGTGGTAGCTGCAGGAGAGGGGAGGGCTGGGCTGGGGATGGTGGGGATGGGGTTGGATCACTTTTGTGGATCACAGACCCTGAGCCCCTACCCTTGGGGGAGCTGCCTCAGTTCTTAACCTGGGCTCTTTTATCTTTCCAGCAATGGGGGGAAAGTATTTACTTGGCTGATGGAAGGATTTGAAAAATTAATGCCTCAGCCAGAGAGCAAGAGAAAAGCCGAGGTGAGTGCGAGGGATGCAAATGCATCACCTCATTTATCCAGCCATGGAATCAAGAACTGTTGGGTACATTCAAGCAAAATCCATAGGGATAGAAAATCACATTTGTGTAAATCTATGTGTCAGCGTTCCAAGTATCATGCAGAATTAAATCAGAGTCCAAGGCAAAATGATCCTTAAAGTTCCAATTTAATAAATCTAACATTTTAGCACATCTGTGTAATCCCAATTCTGGAAGTTACATCGGATTCCCACCCAGTTGAAAGTTCATGATCTTGTCCCCACACCCACAAATCCATCATATGGTCCAATCTTCTTCCACGCTGGCATCTCCACCCAGCTGTTTCCGGTCAGGTGCAGAGGTGCGGAGACAAAAGATGACTTTGGGCTTTTAGAAAAGAATGACAACAACACATTCCACAATCCTACTCCTGTCTATTCCCCCCTCCCATCAACTATACTAATGAAACAGCATAATGAAATAAGAGAGAGTGTGGCAGGCCAAAAATCCTAAAAGGGATATAACTGCAGGGCTGACACTATGTCCCATAGACCTTGATTATGACAATGTGCAATGAGAGTTTTTGAGCTGCAGCCAGAGCAATTTCTCCACCTGGGTGTTTAAAGGCTTTGCAGAAGTCGGTGGCCCCAGTTCAGCCACGGCCCCAGTTCAGCCACAACCCCAGGTCAGTCAAACTTTGACGCATCAGGAGAAAGTGGTCACCAGGAAGCATCCCACTTGCTTCTGCCAGCTCCCAGCGGCCTTTCCATGCGGTGTGTCTTGTTCTTTGGCCACGCTTATACACACGACCAATCTTGATCACAAAGCGGGGGGGGGGGGGAATAATTGTTGCCAAAGTGTATATTGTAGAAGGGCTGTGTGGGGAGCTGGACCTCTACACCTTCCATGTTTGGATTTCCATGGCCAGCATTCCCTCTTTCTAATCACACAGAAAGTTGAGCCAATGCAACTTCTGTGCTTTGGGAAGCTCAAGAACCCGTATTAAATAGGACTGGCATCATTTTAATGTGTGTCACTGATCAATGGATTTCGGAGCAATTGAGGTTTAGTTGTTGCACCTTTGCTATACTCTCCTCACAGCCCTTGGACCCCAGGTGTGTGGGGCCATGGTGGCTTTTCCTGCTCTTGGGGGATCTGAGACAGCCCTGTGATTTGGATGCTCATTTTATTCTTCTGTCTTTCTGCACCAGGAAAAGAGCCCAGAAAGAGCTGCTGAAGGAAGCAGTGAGTAACTAACCAACTAACCCACTGAGATTGAAGGGGTGGGTGGGAGGCGGCTTTGGCAATCCTTAAATCCTGGTGGGACACAACACTGATGTATTTATCCTGGTTGGGATGTGGGTGAGCCCTGGCTTTATATACTTTCCATGGACTTCCCTGAATGGTGTCAGGAACAAGCTTCTCTTGCTGTTGGCCATTTAAGGCCAGACAATGAATAATGGATGGAAGCTGAACAAGGAGAGACTCAACCTTGAAATAAGGAGGAAATTCTAGTCAGTGAGAACAATCAACCGATGGAACAGAAGTTGCCTTTGGAAGTTGAGGGAGCTTCATCACTGGAGGCTTTCAAGAAGAGACAGGAGTGCCATCGGTCAGAAGTGGTGTAGGGTCTCCTGCTTGGACTAGATGACCTACAAGGTCCCTTCCAACTCTCTTAATCTGTTAATTCTATTAACTCACACTTCTCACAACTGCTAAGCAGAGAACCATGAATGCAGCATCTGAATAATCATGAAAAAGTGGCACCAACAGGCATCCAGGCCTTGATATCAGGAAGGTTTGAGGTTCCAGGGTCAGGGAGGGGCTGCAACAGAAAACCCAAATTTCTCTCCTGGTTGTCTGGGGAAATGAGAAAATCTGCCCTGGAAGCTCATAGAGGTTCTCCATCCCTTAAGTCTCCTTTGAGCTGCACATTAGTCCTTGGGATCAGTTCTCCTTTCAGGTGTCCTTGAGAAGGAAAGTCAGGCGAGGGTTTTTCTTTTTCTATTTAGAAAAAAATAATGTATTTTATTTTTAAAGTAGATGTTAATTGTGTTGGTTTTACAACTGTCTTTTGTGTATTGCCTCCTTTAACCAATGAAAGCCATGCTGGGTGTTTACAATGGAATTTTAACACCAAAACATTCGGCTTGGTGGTCCCACAGCCCCGCCCTCAATTCCTCCTGTGTGTAAATCATCCTCAGCTGACTTGAAAGGGAGCGGCCGAGTGACGTCGCAGAGTGAACCCTTCCCAGGCAGTCCCCCCAGCTCCACCGGAGCCTCGTCTGACAAGCAGTCCTACCTCAGCCTTCCTCTCTTTCCCCAGAGACCCGGAGGCAATGGGCCCCAAAGGTAGGGGAGCAGATCGCAGCCTTGGTTTAACGGGGGATTGGAGGAGTGAGTCTGCCAAGCGGCGATTGGGGTACCTGCCGGGCGAGAAGCAACTTTTGGTGAATGCACCAAGAGAGCCCAGCCCATCGCCCATTTCCTTCCCTGAGTGTGATCACAGGCCCAAAGCAGATGATGGAGAAAAGACAGAATGAACGAAAAAGATTTATTAAGCTCTGGTAAGGACATGGGAGAAGCAAGAAAGAGGAAAGGACCCAGTTTTAAATAAGAAAATGTGTTTGTTTTTTCACTCCACATTTACATAAAGGATCACAAGATTTGGAGGGAGAGAAAATAGCCTTTGCTTCTTCCCTGAGTCCAGGGATGGTTTGACAAGGAAGGGGAAGACAAAGGAGCAGCCAAGAGCGGCCAGGCTCCCTGGGGAGGACCAAGCGCCTGAGCACAAGTCTTAGCCAGCACCCAGTGATTGAGCGGAGGAGGGAGACAAGAGCTGGGAACCTGCCAGGCTGCCCCACCCAGCCTCCTGTCAGGAAGGCCTCCTAGGGAGAACCTTTGAATGGGAAGAAGTTGGATGTCCTTCTAATGAGACCCTTCCTTCTCCCTCCCCAACAGCCTGTTCAAGTGCTTCCTTCAGGGACTGGAGAAAGTCATGCCCCAGCCTGTCACTAAAGCAAAACAAGATGGGCAGGTAAGGAGGGAAACCTTCTCGGGTTACGGAGTTGGGGCAATTGTAAGCAGAGCCATCAGCTAGCTTAAGCTTGTGCAGGCTGAGAAAGAAGCTAGAAGGTTGTTTGGCAGCAACTTAATGAGAGACAGTCCACTTCTCTAAGGAAGCAAGGAGTGAAATGTATCTACTGGGCTCTCAGGTCCTTGAGCATCTCTGCCTAAGAAAAAGACCCCTGGAGATGCCTCAGATTCCATGGACTGTCAGGGAAAGTGGTTTTTCTTTTGGTCAGTGGAGTCTTGCCGGCGGGTTTCCCAAAGACTTGGAGCAATGATGGCTCCCTCTGCTGGTCTTGCTTTGCAGTGCGTTGGCCCTGGGTCCCAGCAATGCCCTATCAAGCTCCAAGCAGGGACCATGAGTGAGAACAAATAGGCATTATGGAATGGAGGGAAAGGAAGGAGGGGAGGGGAGGGTCTTTTCAAAAATCCCAAAGCCTCTGCAAGGGCTTGCTAGATGGATCTCATTCCAGCCAGGACCAGGCTTGGTCTTCACCCAGCAACACATCAGCTCTTAGTCCAACCTGCCTCACCTTCTGGCTACTAGAAGGGAGGGGTGACTCCGCAGGCTTTCACAGAGTCGGCCGTGGGGATTTTCCTGGCCCCGGGAGGAAAGCTGAATGTCCTCCTGCCTCTCAATCAGCTCACAAAGCTTCTTGCATGTAGCCGGCGAAAGAGATGGGAGGGCAGCCACTAACTGCCTTCCTGCTTCTTTTTCTCTCCCCCCAGCACGTGAGGAGCACAGACCAGGGCCGAGGAAAAGAAAGTAAGTCCAGTGCTGGTTCCCTTTGATGCTGTTTTGTTAGGCAGCCATGACTGGCCCCCAGTTCTTGTTCCTCCAAGATGCCTGGCGGAAGCACCATCCCACCAACCTACAGCCGGTTGCAAGAAAGGCAGGTGCAGCCCTGGGAGAAGGGCTGTGGAGGTCACAGCTGTGCTGCAGATGTCTCGGCCACCCCTGTATGGACAACGGGACCTTGCTTGATGGAGGTGGTGGAAAGGGTAGTTTCAGTGAGATGCATCTGAATAAGGAATCCCTTGCAAGAATGGTTCCTTACCATGGGACATTTTTAAGGCCAATGGAGCCAAGGTTCAGACAGGGGTTTACACAACACTTTAAACCACAGGTAGGGCATTACATGGACCCATCCAGTGGGGCAAACCATGGCATGAAGTGTGAACCTGGCTCTGAATTTCCCCATCTTCTGGTTTTCAATTCCATGCAAGGATGAACTTTCTCTTCTGAGAGAGATCCAGCTCAAGCAGCAAGTCCCAATGTTTTCCATCTCCCTTCAGAAAGGGAAATTTGGGTGGGTGGGGAATCCATGCAGAAGGGCAGTGATTTCCCACTTAGTACTGGGAGATGGTCCTCTCAAAAGCCACTTTTGGGAGCAGCCAACTATGCTTTTTTAAACAAATTCAAGAGCCTTTGAGGCATTCCATTCCTTTCTTTGGTTACCCAGGAGAGGCCAGTTCTTTTCAGCCCCAGATCCCTTTGGCAACTGCAAGTGGAGCCAAGCCCACCCAAGGAGCAGCAGCAGCTCATTTACCTGTGAGGAAAGTGCCAGCCTCCTCGCGCTTCTTCCAGCCCAAGAAGTTCATGGTCATCTAACTTTCCTCCCTTCTCCTTTTGTTTCAGCAAGCAAAGGGGCTTAGCACCCCTGAAACAAATGGACACGGATGGCTTTGGAGATCTCTTTTCACCAAGTGAAGCCAGCCTGACTTTTGGGGGTGCACATTGAGTTAGAATCAAGAAAAAACAGAGTTCAGAGGGGTGTTTTTCCAAAACAAAATAAAGTAAACCTTATAGCAGATTTTGAATGGGAGATGCTTCTCTGGATTACAAGGGTATGAAAAAGGCCACCTATGGAGAATTGGGGACAGTGGCCTTCGGGATCATTCCTCCTCTGAAGGTCCTCTTAGCTACAGGTCACACGCAGGTTAAGACCACATTGAGGGACAACTTAGGGATTCTGTTGCTTCAGGTCACTGAGGGTTAGTGCCTCTCCTTGAAAGTTGAGTGTTAGCTGTGCCTCAAAGGTTTATAGCAAAAACTGCTAATTTCGGGGCTTGCTTAGATAAAATTAGTTTTAATCAGTGCTTGAATCTTCTTTTTTTCAAACCGTACTATTGAATGTATCCAGACTGGGTACTTCTGTGCTGAGAGGATTGTGCTTGCTATCAACCGAGCCCCTGAGTCTTAACACAGAGCTGCCGTATACCAACAGCTGTGCCTACGTCTTTCCCGTGTCCCGTCAGCTGCAGTTCTTCTGGAATATTGGAGGCTTCCATCCCACCTCTTGTCATGCCAAGGTTGGCTGTGCTCACAACAACACTGTAGGCTCAGTTAACCAATGGATGTTTTCCAGGGAGCATTCACTCAATCTGGTAAAATCAAAACTAACTGAATTGAATGAAATTAACTGAAAATTAAATGAAATTAATTGGAAGTACTCCAAACTTAACATCAATTTTTCTGTACCCAAAAGTCAGCCAAAGGCAGATTCCATAGAGCTCCTATCTTGCACCATTCACTCCAGAGGCCTGGAGCTACCACCTACCTGGCATGGATCTGTCAATATTTCTCTCTTTGGGATTAAATGAGGGAATTCAATTAGAGATGATTAGGCAAAGTAGAGAACCCACCAACCAACTAAGACGTTAGCAGGAAATGGGACTCAGATAACTCCTTCATTAGGATAATGAAAATATTCTATGGCTACAAAACCTTATTTAAGAAGCCAGGATGTGCATTGTGGTTTTCTGCCAGCACCTTCTCTATTGAAGCACTTAATCTAGTTTGTAGTCTTGGCCACCTGCGAGGTGGAGATGGAGACTTCTGCTGTCTCTTCTCCTGGAGGACGGGAATACATAGACCTAGCTGACCCTCCATCTGATCCTAGTCTTCTGCCACAACCTTCAAAGTCCAGGGGCATCCTGACATTTGCTTGGTCTTGCCAGGGTGGGTTGCAAATCACTTCCAGGCCAGGTGAGAGCCTCTGCAGCAAGGAGCAAGAGAACCTGAAGCAGCCTCAGAGCCTGCCTGTCCCAGCCACAATGATGGGATCTCCCATCTCCTTAGACCTTGTGAGTCCCTGGAAATCTTGGTTAAGACACCCCCAGAAGTTTAGAAACACAAGTTTAGCAACACAAAGGCTATTTCAATTTGACAGGAAAAAAAACCTTATCATTATATTAACTGTATTTCACTTTAATTTCATGTGATTAAGATACAAATTAGATGCAATCACATTGATATTTGCTCTGGCAAACCGTCAGGTTTTGGGCATGCAGTCCTCAACTTCTCAGTCTTGGCTCAGGTATGATCCTTTGCACGGCCCTGGAGGCAGAGAACAGAGAGCCTCCTGGTGAAATGCCCTGGGACTGTGCTTTTGTGAAAGTGGGTCTGTGCAAACATTTTGGGACCCTTCCCTCCTCCGTTGTTTTTCCAGGCTGCCCCACTTAGAATGAGGCAAAAAGGGAAGCCAGTGAGGAGCCTCCCCTCGGGGAGAGAGAAGCATCACTCTCTCACTCTTTCTTCAGAGGTGGCATTCTGCTGGGGAGGATGGGAACTGGAGTGTAGAGACACATTATGAAGGTTGCCCCAAATCAACAAGAGCCTGGCAGTGCCATTAAGGACTAACAAACTGAGCAAAACTGCAGAAGTCCCCCTGAGAGGCAGTCCCTTCAACAGAGGCAAATCATGTCCATGTTTCCAGTTCCTGGAGAGTAGCAGAGCTTCTCCCTGAAGTGTCTACCAGAGTCTCCAGTGTCTCTGCTTCTTGGGAAGCCAAAAGGCGTGTGCACGGCCTGCTTCAACTCCATAGATCAGTGGTTCTCAACCTGTGGGTCGGGGCCCCTTTGTGGGTCGAACGACCCTTTCACAGGGGTCGCCTAAGACCATCGGAAAACACATATTTTCGGTGGTCTTAGGAACTGAGTCACCAGTTTTATGGTTGGGGGTCACCACAACATGTGGAACTGTATTAAAGGGTTGGGAAGTTTGAGAACCACTGCCATAGATGATCCGAAAAGCAAGTAGAGCCAGGGAGGGGATGGACTTTCAGTTGGCATCCAGAGTCCTGGCTGTTACTTCCACCATCTGAGACCTTCCTTGCTTGGCTGCTCTTGCTCTTTTTGTAGCTCCTGCTCTTCTTCACCTCTTCTGCTCCAAGACCCAATCGGGGCTGTTTCTAGAGGCCACCCTCAGTCAGGACTACAGCTGCAGCAGGACTGGATCATGTTTGAGTCATCTGCCTGCACCGGGAGGTTTTGTGGATTTAAAAAAACAACCCCAACACTTTCCTGGACCTCATCTCCAAATCTGAGAAGAGTCTTCTCCCTCCAAAATCTATGTCATAATAAAACGGCCAACCTTTAAGTTGCCACAGTTTTCCCAATAGCTGGGATCACATGTCACTCCAAACACGCTCAGTCCAAAGCCAATCAAATTTC
Organism: Thamnophis elegans; assembly: GCF_009769535.1. NCBI lineage: Eukaryota > Metazoa > Chordata > Lepidosauria > Squamata > Natricidae > Thamnophis > Thamnophis elegans. The sequence continues at coordinate 23,765,200 of NC_045554.1, forward strand.
CCTCTTGCAGCATCAGATCACGGTGCTCATCTGGACAAGTGCCCTTCCCCTGGCAGGCTTTATCAGTGAGAGCCAGAACAGGATCAAGTGAAGGGTTAGTATCGGTTTATAAGGCCTTGGTAAAACTACACTTGGAATCCAGCATCCAGTCTTGGTCACCACAATATAAAAAAGATGTTGAGATTCTGGAAAGAGCACAGAGAAAAGCAACAAAGATGATTAGGAGACTTGATGCTAAAATGCATAGAGAATGTTTGCAGGAATTGAATAGGCCTAGTTTAATGAAAAGAAGGACCAGGGGTGACGTGATAGCAGTGTTCCAATATTTGAGGGACTCCTACAGAGACGAAGGTGTGAACTTATTTTCCAAAGCACCAGAAATCAAAACAAAAAGCAACGTGAGGACAATTACTCAGTGGAATGGCTTATCTCCAGAAGTTGTGAGTGCTCCATCGCTGGAGGCGTTTTAGAAGAGACTAGACAGTCACTTGTCTGGAGTGGCATAGGGTCTCCTGCTTATGCAGATTAGAAGACCTCCATGGTCCCTTCTGACTCTGTAATTTTGTTGGCCTTTGTATGGCTCCATCCATTTTTCCTGGAGAGCTGACTGATCATTTGGGGCTTGGATACTACTTGCCAATTGATCGGATCTGTTTCTCAGAGAACAAGGCAGTCTGATTCGTCCTGGGCTCCTAACTGCGGATTGGGGTTAATCCGTGCTCTTGGCCCAGTGCCCTTTGTACTGTCTTGTCAGCACAATATGCTCTACATCCTAAGATGACCCATGGGGCCTGAGTGCCAAAACAACTACAGCCAACTCTGGCCCTGGAAAAGGGCAATCCTGGAGCAAACGGAGACAGCAGTTACGAACTTTGTGAAGATTTCCCATTTGGCACCAGCTTGATGCTTGGCTGGTTGTGTGCCTGTGAAATCAGCTTCCATTTTAACTGCTTCCCAAGGACTCTTGCTGGGCATTGCAGGAGCATCCAGCAGGGAGCATCTGCAGTTCTAGTCAGCCTTTGAGAGTCAGGAATGTTCCCCACTGGTGAGCCTGCAACAATATCTTCCTTACGGCTCAGCAGGCTTATTTACATTGATGGAAATATTAAGGTGGAGTTGGTGTTTGAACATCTGGGCTCTTTGTTGATGCTTTTCTGGATGGAGGAGCACTACCCACGAAAGAGCAGGTTCCCTCTGCAGTGGGCATGTCCAGAATGTATGTTCCGGAAATCAAGCTTCCCAGCAACTTTCTGGATACCAGATGGCCTCAATTTCCTCAGCTTACTTTACTACCTTCTTTTTTTCAGACCGTGAACACATTCTCAAGCAAACTCTGATACTCGCTCAACACTTTTAGGTTCTGTCCTTCCTTTCCTAAAACTGTTTTAGAAGCCATTTCTTCCCCTGCCTCTGTAAAGCCCAAATTCACGGCTTAGCTGTGCTTTCTCTTTTTCAGCCCGTACCTTTTCCATGGAGAAGGATGCAGAAGATGATGGTGAGATCCATGTGGAAGTGAGATGTTGGTCCTACCTACCCGAGTATCCTCTGGGCTCTCCCCCCAGCCCAGGGAGGAAGCACTATGGAGGCCAGCAGGAAAGAAGGAGGTAGACACCAAGGACTTCAGGACAAATGGGAGATGATGGGAGAGCTGTGGCCACAGAAACCAAGGCCTTGCCTGGTGGAGGGGAGGGGGGGAGGCTGAGGCCTGGACAGCGCCTGCCTAGCAAAGGCTGAATGAGATCCCAGATTCTCCAGAGCATTTTTCCTGCGGACTCTTCTTGCTTCTTCCATTGCCTCTTCAAGGAAGGACCCAAACAGCCTTAGGCAGAGATGGACGGTTCCTTGGGAAAACTCACGTGGTTAGTGCTGAAGGTGTTGGGCTAAGAGCAGGGAGAGCTGGGTTCTAGTCCTCCCTGGGGACTTTGGGCAGAGGGCAGAGCCTTGTGGTGCAGGGGGAAGAATCGCTGCCACGACAATGGTCAGATCAAAGGAATCTGTGGCAGAAATAGAATCGAGAAAGCACTGCAGGCTGGACGGTCCCCACTTCTCCCACATTCAGCCTTGCAAGCTCTGTCATAAAAGTATCCTTAGCCTGCCTGACTTTGGTTTTCCCCATCTGGCCCACTTTGAAAGGCTGACCCGCGCTCAATCCGAGAGCCAGAGAAGGAATAATCAGATTAAAGTGTTGCAGTCAGACCAGGGAGACGTGGCTTCTATCCCCCCTGCATCCTTGGACATTTCCTGGGGACTTTGAGAGAGTCTGTCTGGACCCACAGCCAGGGTGGTTCTGGGGTGAAGGTGCTGGGCTAGGAGCAGGGGGAGCTGAGTCCTAATCCTCCTCAGTGCTAGAAGCTCCCAGGGTGACTTTGGGGTGGGCCTCCCGCTAGGCCCAGGGTGGACCTAGGTGGTTCCAGTCCAGGATCTGGCTCTTCCTTTGGCCCTCTCAGCCCAAGCACCTTCCCCAGAGAGCTGCCTTGGGGTCAAAGAGGGACGGGGGCGTTATGTGTGCCCTTCAGCTCCTGTAGACAAAGGGGATAGAACTGAAATAAAGAACCTGTGATGGGAATAAGCCCTTGCCAGGCTGAAGGTTTTACCCATGGCAGAGTAGCAGATCCTGCATTTCCTTTGAGTTTGCTTTTATTCTCATCTCCATGTTGATCTTGCCTGAGTACCTGTGAGCCAAAGTCTCCTTTGCATTCAGAGTTAGAGGTAAGAGGACCAGCCCTTCTTCTGGAGGCCACATCATCCTTCCTCAAACAGAGGTGAAATAGGAATCCTTGGCTTCAAGCAATGCTAATCCCCCCCAGGAGCTCAAATACAAACTCGTGTTTCTAAAAGAACAGTTTCAGGCATTTGTTGCAGTAACAGAAATTAAATACTTTCTAAACCTTTTGACTTCCCAAAAAAGAGCAGAAGGTTGCATGGTAGCTGAAAAGCCGAAGTGCCAGAGGCCTTTCCCTTGCATTGTGCCTGCATTTGCTTTTGAGGTGGCAAAGCACCACATCAAAGGCAGCGCTTGGAAAGAGCCTCTGGGCTTGCAGTGATCCACGGTGCTTAGTAACCATCCGAGCCTCCTGGTGACCCGTTTTCCTTCCTAGCAACGGCTCTGCTCCTGGAGACAGCCAGTCTTCGGTCCCCAAGCTCTGCTCGGCTGCAGACCGGGTGGACGGGGGGCAGGTCCCACACAGCAACACACACACACACACACATCACCCGAGGAGGAAAAGGACAGGCAGTTAAACCAACAGCATCTAAAACAGGGACCAAATTCTGGGTCTGAAGCTGTTGTAGAACCATCAGACAGGGGAGCCTTTTGGAAGGACGGAGCGAATCCGGAGGGTGGATAGAAGGGCGAGATGAAGTGCTCTGCCCTTGAAGGAATGTGATCCAAAGTGGTGAGTAGGTGCATCTTCAGCTGCTGCTTCCTTGTTGTGGGCTTGGTTTTATTTGTGATGCTGCTTCCCGTTAGAAATTCAATTGGGCTCATTTGATGCCAGGCTCCTGAGTCAAAGTTACTTGCTTAAATCCAGATTATGGAAAGATAGTGAAGGGTGGCCTTCAGTGGAGACGAGGAGGAGGAGGCCATTGTTTTATTTCTTATGGACAACACACATTTCGCTCTGTACACTGGGGCTTCCAATGAGTGAATTCTGCCTACTTTGGGATGGGGAAGCCCAATCTCCATGTCTTGTGAAAAGGCCCAACATACAGAGCTCCGGTTGTCTGAGGCTTTGTTGAATGTCTTTGCCCAGAGATCTCCAGAAGGAATCTCCGTCCAAATCCGTCAGGTTTCACTGATAGACAAGGCACCTGCAGGGAGCCAGAGGAGAGAGGAGACCTCGGAACCCTCCTCCTCCTCTTGGTCCATTTGGTTGGACTTTTTTAGGGCGCACCGGAAGGATTGGAAGTCGGAGATTATGCGAAACTTCGGGGGCAGCTCATTCCAGAGGGAAGGTGCTCTCAGAGAGAAGGCTCTCCCCCTGGGGGTCATCAGCCGACACTGCCTGGCCGATGGCACCTTGAGGAGGCCAACTCTGTGGGATCGTACTGGACAGTGGGAGGCTATCGGTGGCAGTAGGTGATCTCGCAAGTACCCTGGGCCTAAGCCATGGAGCGCTTTAAAGATCATAATTAACACTTTGAATTGCACCCAGAAAACAACCGGCAAACAGTGCAGGCCGCCTAAAAAGGGTGTATCATGGGAGCACTTAGGTACCCCTATGACAACCCGCATGGACCAGCTGGAGCCTCCGGATGCTCTTCAAGGGCAGCCCCATGTAGAGAGCATTACAGTAGTCCAGGCAAGAAAGGACGAGGGCATTAGTGACTCTGCACAGGACATCCTGATCCAGGAAGGGGTGCAACTGGCGTACCAGGCATACCTGGTAAAAGGCCCCCCTGGTCACAGCCGTAAGATGTTCTTCTAAACTAAGCCGTGTATCCAGAAGGACTTCCAGATTGTGGGCCCTCTCGGGGGAGGGGGCTAAAATCTATCCCCCAATCATCAAAGATGGTACATGATGCACAATTGGGATGATGGGAACCACAGCCTCTCAGTCTTGGAGGGATTGAGCTTGAGCCTGTTCATCCCCACCCAGATCCGTACAACCTCCAGGCACCGGAACATCATGTCAAGGGCATTGTTGGGGTGGTTTGGGGTAGAGATGAAAAGTTGGGTATCATCAGCGTATTGATGATACTGTACCCCAAAACCATGGATGATCTCGCCCAGCGGTTTCATATATATGTTGAACAGGAGGAGTGAGAGAACTGATCCCTGGGGCACCCCACAAGTGAGGAACCTCGGGGTCGATCTCTGCCCTCCAGTCAACCACGAACTGCAATCGATCTGAGAGGTAGGAGGAGCACCACTGCAAAACGGTGCCCCCCACTCCCACCCCCCTGAGTCGTCGCAATAGGATACCATGATTGATGGTATCGAAAGCCGCTGAGAGATCTAATAAGACCAGGACAGAGGAACAACCCCTGCCCCGGGCCCTCCTGAAACCCGACTGAAACAGATCCAGGTAGGCAGCTTCATCCAGGTACTGGGGAAGTTAACGTGCTACCGCACTCTCAACAACCTTCGCTACAAAACAGAGGTTGGAGACCAGACAATAGTTGGCTAAAGAAGCTGGGTCCAGGGAAGGCTTCTTAAGGAAGGGCCTCACCACTGTCTCCTTCAAGGCAATGGGAAAGAACCCCTCTCTCAATGAAGCGTTGGTAATCACCTGGAGCCAGCCTTGCGTCACTTCCGGGAAGCTGAACTAACCAGGAGGGACACAGGTCCAGCACCACAAGTGGGCAGCACTAAGTCTCCCCATAATCCTGTCCATGCCCTCAGGAGTCACAGGATCAAACTCATCCCAGATAGTCTCCACAAGGTTAATCCCCATCGACTCGCCCAAATCTACCCATTCAGAGTCCAAGCCTGTCCGAATCTGAGCAATTTTGTCCTGCAGATATTGGACTAAGTGGTCTTCCCCAGTTCCTTGATTAAGTAGAGAATGGGTCACCCCATTCCCCCAGGGTTCCCCCAGGGTAGCTGGGCAGTTATCTGCGGATGTGATAAGAGCGGAAAAATGTTCCAGTTTTGCAGCTTTTATTGCCACTAAGTAGGTCTTAATATGAGTTCTTACTAGTGTTTGGTCAGATTCGGACCGGCTGGCCCTCCAACCACTCTCTAGGCATCTTCTCCGGCGCTTCGTTTCCCGGAGCTCCTCGGTAAACCAAGGAGCTACCCGGGATTGGCACCGAGTCACCTTAGATGTTGAGTTATGTAGACATTTTATAAAAATTCTGAGGCCTTCAAAAGATGACTTGAATTTTCTTCACAAAACAATCTAGAAACAAGGGGATAACTGAGCAAAGCAGAGGAAGCTGCCATAGATTTTTTATTGTGACCTACAGCCATGTTTTTGAGCATTTTGGAATTTGCTTGAGGTCAAGAACCCATATTGTCAGTAACTCACTTTTCTTTCCTGCCCAAGGACAACCAACAGGCAAATACCCCACGGTGAAGTTTGCTTCTTTGTTACATCAGGATGTAACCCAAGATGTTGGGAAGCATTTGGGGCACACTCAAACTTCCCAAGTGCAACTGTAAAATGTTTTTCCCCTCAGTTTATTCATCTGTTTGATTTATACCACAACTTTACGCTGTGCAGGGTGGGCAGCTCACCTGAATGGCAGGGCCAGGAGTAAGCCCTGGCAATGATATTCAGGTAGTTCTGGGTTGCGGTGCCCTCCATTTGAAGGTCTTGGCTAACACGAGCTGTGTGAATGCTGCAGCCAGAGGACCTTGGATTGTAAGATTCCATTACAACTTTCATCTCATCTGATGACTTGTTTTTTGTCCCAGGGAAGCTTCAAATGGTGGCACGTTGGGACAACTGACTTCAGCAAAAGTTGAGGCAAGGAGAGACATTGCAAAGCCCTTAGTTCAGGTTGGTGTCTATGTTTCTATGTTTATTCATTGTATTTACCCTCTCAGTAATTAGTTTTCACAATAATGAAGCGGCTCTGATTGTTAGAAAGTACTTCTTAACTCTTAAACTGAAATGAGCTTTCCTGTAATTGAAATGATAGGAAATTGTATGAATACTACTGCTGCTATTAACATTCCCAATCCTTGTTGAAGAACATTTGGTACGTGGCCTTCAGAAGCCTTTGGCTTCAGACTCTTTGGAAAAGGTTGATGAAACCTTTCTAGCACTGAGACCTGGGAGGATTAGTATAGAGGTAAGTCACAAGCATGGTTTATAGTCAAGAGAGACAAGTTGCAAAAGATGCTAAGGTTAAGCTAGACCAGGGGGTAGTCAACCTTTTTATACCCTACGTCGCCCAACTTTTGTATCTCTGGTAGTATTAAAATTTCTAACCGCCCCACGGTTCCACAGTAATGGTGATTTATAAAGTAGGGAAGTAACTTTTATAAATTTATAAAGCAGAGTTACAGCAAACTCCTATCGCCCACCATGAAAGCCTGGAACCGCCAACTAGTGGCGGTAGGGACCAGGTTGAACTACCACTGAGCTAGACAAACCACATACTGGTTTAGTGTAATGTGAGAATTTAGCCAATTAAATGTTGTTAAGAATTCTACTATTGTTTACTAAAGCTGTGTAGAGATCCAGTAGTGGATGCACATATTTGGTGATTGATGGGCGAATTGACAGCATAGTAATCATCGATTATGTAAATAATTCATGGAATAAAAGTTTATTCCAAATCTTTATAGCATATGTTAAACAATCAGCACCCCCTGCTATGTTGGGGAGATGGGATGCTTTTCCATGTTGATGTTCTCTAGAATAATGTTGTTTGTTGTTTGTTTCAGAGAAAAGGAGGGGGTGGCACTTGCAGGTTCTGTGCCTCTCACCCAGGACGGTCTGCCTGCTCTCTGTACAGGGCAGCCCCGCAGACCCACAATTGCTGCAGGGGGCCACTGGGTTCTCTCCCAGGGAGGGCAAGGGGCAGCATTTGGTGCACAGAAGCCGCAGGGCTGGTTCAAAAAGCCATTCCCTCTGCCAATGCAATTGGCACATAATAAGCCAGGGGGCAGACTGATCACCCCAAAGCAGCTGCCATCTGACTTTCTTGATCACAGCTTATGGAGAGGCCTAGAAACCAGGGTTAAACAACTATAAAAATGAATGGTACTCCAGATACTTCAGATTTGCTTACCAAAATGAAGGCTCTTCCATGGCGATGTTTTCAACCCATTCATATCCCCCAACCCCACGATTTGGTCTCGGAGGACTGCAGGGGGTGTCATAAACCAGTGACACCCTCAGAAATTCCACTGGCCAAAGTTCAGCCTCTGCCTTTCTTCTTGTTTTATTTTGCCCTGCGGGTTGGTGGTGGTTGGGAGGGAAGTTAAGGATGCATGTAAAGAGTCATGTGCTAGTATTAACGGCAGAGACTGTTCTGAAAACGGCTGTCTTGGTGCTGAATTTGGGCTCCTCGGTGCCTCAGACCAGAAATAGGTGTGGGGCTCCAGGCACCATTCTCTTGGGTTCCCACCGGCTGGGCCTTCTTTGGCTCCCAGGGGAGGCCGCCTTCCCCTCTTGGCCAGGGAAGGGCCCCACTGAGGGTGGAGTGCCGCCCCTCCTCACTGGGCGGTTGTGTGTTTCTTCTTGCAGTTCCCAGCCCCACAGCCTCGCCCTGAAGCACCTGGCTCCCTAGTGCCGCCATGTCCAGGCCAACCCGCGCTGTCGAGCTGGTTCGCCTGGTGCCCAAGAAGCTGCGCTGTCATCTGCATGCCTCCCTTTCCTGCTCAGCCGTCGTGGAAGAGTTGCCCAATGTCCCCAGCTACCACAGCTCTGCTCCTCCCTCCCACATCCCTGTCCTCGTCCCTAGGAAAGCGAAGGCTGGCCTGAGCAACCCCGGTTTTCGGAAGGAAGAAGCTTCCTGCTTGGCCATCGGGGGTAACGTAGCACCTGCCAAAGTTTTAGTGCTTGCGGCTTTCCTGGCTGACCTTCCTGCACTTTGGGGTGTCTGCATCTTTAGGGTTCAGTTCCAAATAGGGCGTTATTTCCAGAGGGAGCAGTGTACTTTGCCTCCAAAATGTAGAAGAAATGTGCACAATTTGGGGGGCAGGCATTCATTAAAAGCAGGACAGGAATGAATCCATCCCTTGGGTCTCCTGAAAATTGAGAATGGGCAATGGGCCTTGTCAGCCAGAAGGTTTGTAGCTTTGAGACAGAAGTTAAGGAAAGGCTGGTGAGAAAGCTGTTTACAATAATGTCAAGAATAAATAAAATAAACCAACGGATCAATTTCAGAAAGGCACTCCAACCCTAGATTAAATCTATGTGAAGATTCAGATGTTATTTAGTTTTTAGTTTACTTTATAGCACCTTGAACAATGAAATTAAATGACACCTTCAGTGTACATAACTATAAAAATAAAACATTTTGTACAATTGAATTGAAACCCCCTGATATTGCATTAATATTATTTATATTAATAATTTGCATTTAATAGTCACTTTAGCATTCTCTGGAAATAAAACATTTTCAGGCCACCATGGGGGTTTGCAAAGTGTGGTCAAAAGTTCTAAAAATTGTGGCTGAGACAACTAAGAAAGAACTTCAATAAGAATTTGTGATACTAGGATGACAAAAGCAACAACAATAATAAGTTAACCAATACTGAATCGTAAATATATGGCAAAAGATTCTAGAGAAGCATCTTCTAATGGCGTATGGGATATCTTGCTTCTGAAAATAATAGCAGCTTCTGATTTCACTTCTTAACACAACTCTTTCCATTTTCTGGCCACCTTAGATGTTGAGTTATACAGACATTTTATAAAAATTCTGAGGCCTTCAAAAGATGACTTGAATTTTCTTCACAAAACAATCTAGAAACAAGGGGATAACTGAGCAAAGCAGAGGAAGCTGCCATAGATTTTTTATTGTGACCTACAGCCATGTTTCTGAGCATTTTGGAATTTGCTTGAGGTCAAGAACCCATATTGTCAGTAACTCACTTTTCTTTCCTGCCCAAGGACAACCAACAGGCAAATACCCCACGGTGAAGTTTCCAAAGGTGGATTCTGGCTCTTCCAGGCTGCCAATACCGGCCTCCCAAGCTCGACCATCTGCCCCAAAGAGCTTGCACACCCTCGCTGTGCCACCTACGCCAAAGGCTCCCAAGAGGTATGAAGCCTGTGTCTACACAGAGTTTGGTATTCTGTGAGAACCTGGACCTCGGCCTGAATTACACTTCTGTAACTACCTACCTCTACCATCCCACCAGATCCTTACTAGATTATATATGTCTTCCTGTCAGGAGTTTCTGGAACTAATTCAGCAAATTCTAGGACCATTTCCTTAGAACTAGGCAAAACTACCTGGATCCTTGCCATAGTAAAGCTAGATAACGTCAGGCTTCCAATTGGGACTTAGCAAACAGGAGTCTCCAAATAATTAACCCTTAATTCTGTTGTAGATGAGACTAGTAGAAAAGTTTCAGACATGACTACACACCAGAATGCAGTCTTATACTCAACCTGATTGCCCACTGCATTGCAAAGGCACCAGAGACACATCTAGAGGTTTAGACTCTTTGCTTCTTCCAACTTATGGTCATGGTCAGCTAATACCTCTTTTCTGAACATATTTCATTTCACTTCCTCTCTCCCTAGCCTACAGGCCTCCAAGCCTTCTGACCTTGGCAGGCAGGCTCAGCCTTTACAGATAGAAATCTCCTCTGTCTCATAGAACAAGTTGCTTGTCCTCAGTCATCACAGAGTGATTCTCCTTGTACCCAGACTGGTTTCATTACCCTGCTTCTTTTTCCTGCCTTTCCCTTGGTATAAGCAGTCCTTTTGCCTTGTGCTTCTTAGCCATGGAGCTGCCACACAACCATTCTGTCTGTCCTGGCAAAGATAATAATTGTACTTCGATGCCTTTTGCAAAATTACTCTTAGTTCCCCTTCCTATTCACAGCCCTGGATTTGTCCACTAGTCTCTAGTGACTGAAGGCAAATATACGTGTCCCTGGATAATCTGAGTTGGTCAGCAGGGCCAGAACTTTTGGATGCCTGCTGGAGCCCATCCACAGGGAACCTCTTGATATCCAGGATGTGTGCACTGGGCTGTTCTATTTGTGGCATTTAGGTGGTGCCTGGTTGTGTGTGGCTTTTAGTTGTTGATTGGGATATTGATGGACGCTTATCAAATTGTTGATTGTGGTTTCCTTGTACTGTGCACCAGAGGTGGCATTCAGCAGGTTCTGACCAGTTCTGGAGAACCAGTAGCGGAAATTTTGAGTAGTTTGGAGAACCGGCAAATACCGCCTCTGACTGTCCCCGCCCCAATCTATTCTCTGCCTCTCGAGTCCCAGCTCATCGGGAGGAAACGGGGACTTTGCAGTAACCTTCCCCTGCCACTCCTACCAAGCCACACCCACCAAGCCATGCCACACCTACAGAACTGGTAGTAAAACGTTTTGAATCCCACCACTGCTGTGCACCCTCGGTTCCTAAATCCTTGGTAAGCTGGTGGTAAATCAGCCCTCCTGTGGACTATCAACGAGCTGATTTATCCCTAACTGACCAAGGACTTAGCAGTCGAAGGCCTAGCAGCACAAAGAAACAACAATCAAAGACTTACTGTACTACCAGCCATCATCTTCTCCTAGAGAGAGAGAGAAGCTCCCTGAGGATGGGCTCCAGCAGGAGTCTGAATGCTTGCAAGAATCAACCTCTGGTCCGGGCGACCGACTCAGATTTTTGGTCCTGCAACTAGTCTCTAAAATCAGCTATGGTACATCCTTCAAAGTTTCCTTTCTTCTTTCTGCATGAGTTGCCTTGTTGATCTATTTTTTTATTACTTCATTAAATGTCAATGCTAGTTGGTTAATGCAATGAATGGATAGGAAGAGCAGTTTGAAAGAGTAATGAAGAGTCTCTTTCTCCAGTTGGTCTATCAAAGGATCATTTATTGGGCAGTATCTTAATCTTATTCCTTTGAGTACTCAGAAACTGTATAGCAATTACTGTGCTGTGCTTTGTTTTTCCAAATTCTTTCCCCACCTTAGGAGGAAATCCTCTTCCCAAGAAGTAAATGTGGAGGAGCTGAGACTGTCCCCAGTCAATGCCTGGCCAGACCAGTCCAGTCCACAGGAAGAACCCAGCAGGTATCATCATCCCAAAGTATCCTCCTGAAGCACATCGCGGACTTCTCCCAGGATCTGTGACCGCGTGAATGGCCCATCATTTACCCACCCAGGATTGGGCTGGTAGTTGGGTGAGACGGTTTGCCAGGACAGCATCCCACACTGCCCTTGTAAGGATGGCATAGCTAGGGATGCTGCAGTTGCCCAGTAGTGGCCTGACAGAGGATACAGAAAAACTGAAGTCTATTTAATTATGGAGAAAAATAATGTTTTGGAAACAAGAAAGTCTAGAATACCATGGTACACTCTGGTAGGGCACAAACCATACTTTTGTACTCTACATGCCTATGGGAAAAATATGCAGAAATTTCAGAAAATTATCTCCTTGAAGGCCTCAAACCCTCCATCATAGACAGGGATGTTGCTATGCCATGATGGACACAGAAAACTAAAGGCTGCTGTAGAGAGTCAACCTCTTGGTACATTGCATGGAATCCCTCCTGGGTGCAAAATGGCCAACAATATATTGGCCTAGATCAGTGGTTCCTGCAGCTCTGCTGGCTGGAGAATTCTGGGAGTTGAAGTCCACAAGTCTTAAAGTTGCCAAGTTTGGGAACCACTGGCCTAGATAGTTCACATGAGGGAGAACCCAGCTTGCAGACAATTGCATGGACTAGCCAGGGTAAATCTGTGTTTTTGTGGGGCCCCTAACTGGCCCCGTCTCTCAGGTGGAGGCAATCTGCACAAGGCATAACTACTACTCAGCCTTTCCTTCCTTACATAAAGTGTTGCAGAAAGCTCAACCTGAGCAAAACTGACAGGTGTCAGAGGTCAATATTTGGGGGTCCATCCAGGGATGACCAGAGGGTGGGGAGACTGGGTGTAGTCTGGCCCATTTTTATTTTTCTCACCTCTTGCCTTGGTAAGTGGCGCCTTCTCTCACTGGTCCTCAGTCAAAGGCATCTATGGGGCAGCTTTGAGGGGGAGCTGATGAATGACATGGTGTGCCTCAAAAGACGGCAGTGCACCAGGTAAAACAGAGAGAGAGAGAGAGAGAGAGAGAGAGAGAGAGAGAGAGAGAGATATCAGATATAGCTTTAACTGGGTAGAACCTCCCAGCCTTGCAGAGCAGGCTCAGAAGCCGATCCAAAGGCAAGGTCATCTGTAAAATTGCTTATCCCCCTCTGCCAGCCCCCCCAGGTGTGAGAGGGCACAGTGTCTTGCCAGAGAACTCACCTCCTTGCCCCATTTCTTCTACCAGCCAATCCCGGGAAAGGTCTCACAATGCAGGCAACCAAAACCTTATTTTGGTTACTTTTCTAGCAGCCTTTTAACCTGTCCAGAGCACGTGTGGGTCAAAGAGGGACCAGCTGCTTTCCTGAGCCATTGAATAAATCTCGAGAGCAGAGGACTGGGGAGCTGAAGGCCTTCAGAGTCCCTCGCGAAGGCCAGGACCCCGCGATTCCCTTCCGGTTGCTCCACAGCTCACCAGACGGGGCAGCTCAGCGCCAGCCAGAGTAGCGCCATCATCAAACGATCGGCTGCAGGAGTGGGTGCGGCTCTTCAAGGACCCGAACTGAGAAAGTCAAAGAGAAGCTGACGGACCCCGACGCCTCCTCCGAGGATGAGACCCCTGCAGCCTGTGAGTGAGTCCGGGAGGCAAGGGCGGGGACTCTGGTGTCCCAAGGGCCCCGCGAGAGAGCCTCGGCCTCCCACCTGAGGTTTGCAGGGGGGACGTTCAGCTCACAGGGGGAACGCAGCATGTTGGCATGTTGGCATACTAGGCCCTTATTTTATGCTGGGATATGGGGTGCGTGAGCCCAGTGTCTCCTGCCCTCCCACACCTTCTGCCTCGGAACCTTCCTTCTGTTGTTGTTGTTTTTAAGGAGAGATAAGATTATTTTACTAATGAAGCAAACGGGTTTCAGAAGAGCTCCAGCATTCTTGAGATTCCACCCCCCCTGGACTCTTAGGCACAAGATATTCCAGCCCTAACCGGAAAAAAGAAATCCTGGTTGATTGGGGGGAGGGGGGGCTGCCAATTAGGATTTAGGGCCAGGTGCAAGCTGTGCAATATGAATTGTCCATTCTTACTAGAGGGGGTGTTTCTGAACTTTCTCTCCATTTGGCTCAGAGGTGGGTTGTTCCCGGTTTGGCCCGGATCAGGTGAACCAGTAGTGGTGGTGGCGGGAGGCTTCGTGCACGCACATGAGCACACGCGCGTACGAGTGAACCAGTAGTAAAAAAAATGGAAACCCACCATTGATTTGGCTCCAAATAATGGGCAAAACATTTTGTTTCAATTTCACTAATTTGATTTATTCTCTCAGCTCCTTCCAAAGAGAAAATCTCAGAGGAGAAAGACAAAAAAGCCGAGGAAGATGGAGAGGGGCGTTTCCACGAAATTCTTTGCTGCAGGTTTAAGTATCACCCCTTCCTCTGCCACATGAGGAAAGTCCAGTTCCCCAGCAGTATTGACCCTTCCTCCAGTAAGTAGCAGGGAGGGCTTTGGACTGAAAAGGCAACTGAACTCCGAGAGAGAAGGGGAGAATGAGCAGGAGGGACTTTGTGAAGGGAATGGTGGGAGAAAGAGTGCAGAACGTGGGGGCAGAGTCAAAAGAGGAATCAGTCTAGAATCTCTACATAGCCACAAATAGACTAAGACCAACTCTCCTTGAATCCCATCAACCCGTTTCTAGTACCAAATCACTAGCTGAGGAGATTCCTGTGCATAGGCATGAGCAATACATCAGTTTAATTGGGAAATTCAGGGCCTTTCGTGCCTGTGAAGAATGCAGACCTGTTGGAAATCCCCAGGAATCTTGATGGTCTACTCAAGCTAATTCTTATCCTATGAAATGCCAAATAATTTGTATGGACCTTTAAAATACAGCAAGGCACTTCGGGTCTTTCACAAGTGATATTTTTATTTATTGCAAATATAGTCCCAAAATTGGAGATACTCATAACCCACCACAATGGTATTCTTACAATGTAGGTTAAATAAATTAAACTGCAAACTGACTGTGGACAACCATCCGTAAGCTCCATTAACCATTCTTAAGCTCCAAACACACTTCCCTGAAGGAAGTTGGAAGCAAATGGTAGAGATTGTTGAGGGCTTCTCTTGAGAGCTCCACATCTCAGTATGGTGTTTGACAAAATAGACCAAAGATAGACAAATTTGGGATAGAGAGTATCACCACCAGATGGATTCACAGTTGGCTAACTAATTGAATTGTAAGCCACCCAAAATTATTGACTGAGATGGGTGGCCATAGAAAGTGAACAAATAAATAAAAATGCACTTGTGTAGTTCTTAATGGAACTGCATCTACATGGAAGAAAGCATGCAAGGGTACTCCAAGATTTTGTCTTGGGCCCAGTCCTCTTCAACGTCTTCATAAATTATCTAGATGAGGGGGTGGAAGGAGAACTCATCAAATTTGCAAGTGATATCAAGTGTAAGCTGGGAATAGCTAACATTTTAAATAATAGAGTCAAGATTCAGAAGGATCTTGACAGACTTCAACACTGGACCCTATCCCAAAAAATGCAATTCATTAGTGAGAAAAGTCAGTCCTGCACTTAGGCAGGGTATACCAAATGCATAGGCAATACCTAGCTCAAAAGTAGTAACTATGAGAGAGATTTAGGAGTCCCAGTAGATCACCTTTGAAGTATGAGCCAGAAATGTGTTGCAGCTGCCAAAAAAACCAAGGCAGTTCTTTTGCAGTGCAAAAGGGAAACGTCAAGCCAGCCGAGAAGTAATTGTACCGCTTGTACTAGTGAGTGCAGTATAACTAGGGATACTGTGATACTGCATAAAATGTATCTGGTCCCAGTGATAGAAAAATGATCCTGAAACGCTAGAAAGTGGTTGCCGAGGAGACCAACACAGTGATAAGGGATTTGGAGGTCAAATCATATACTCACGGTTGGGGGAACTAGGATCTCTAGCCTATCAAAGAGAGGGATTGGTGGGAGGTATGGTAACTGTCTTCATTCTTAAGGGGCAGTCACAGATAGGAGTGGGTTGACTTATTCTCTAAAGCATCAGAGGGCAGGACAAGAAATATTGAATGGAAGCTTGTTAAAGAGATCCAACCTAGAAGTAAGGAGAATTTTTCTGACAGTGAGAACAATTAACCAATGGAATGGCTTGCCTCCCACAGTTGTGGGTATTCCATCACTGGAGGTTTTCAAGAAGAGACGAGACAACTGTTAGATTGAGATGGCATAAAGTCTCCTGCCTTGAGCAGAGGCTTGGAGTAGAAGACCTCTGAGGTTCCTTCCAATCTTCTGATTCTATCTTGGGTTCCATATTTGATGGGGAGGCCAAGATGATCATCTCCATCTGTATCATTTTCTGAAGCTGCCAGCCCATTCACGCTGAACTGACTTTGAGGGGACTAGTTCCACCTCTTAGCCCACTTGCTTCACAGGCTGTGTGGCGCACTGTGTGACAACTGTTGTCTGATCTCTGATCCGAAAGTTGTTCTTCCCTCTTGCTCCTTGGGCAAGCAGAGTGCAAGGGTGGCTCTCCCACTGAGGAGTTTGAAAGGGGAATTTGAGGGATGCTGCATGAGGGTCCTGAGTATCTCCTGGGCTTCCCTCCTCTTCTAGATCTGATGTACGTGTTGTGGCTCTTACTTGTGGTCCTGGCGTGGAACTGGAACTGCTGGCTGATTCCGGTCCGCTGGGCTTTCCCATATCAATCACCTGAGAATGTCTATTACTGGATGGCTATTGACTACTTCTGTGATTTCATCTACTTCCTGGACATCGCCGTCTTTCAGGTCCGCCTGCAGTTTGTCCATCAAGGAGATATTATTGTAAGTGGCAGACGGCAAGCCAAGCCATGGCTTCTGACTTCTGACTCTCGATTTGAGAGCTTGATACCCGAACCCTTATGCCCTTCATCCATAAATAAACAGATCCGGGCTGTAAAAATCTCAATGACCGCTAAGCCTTTCCCAAGATGCAGCCAGGATATTTATTTTAGGTTTATAAAATAAGGTATCTATCTATCTGTAAAGGGGAGGTAACCTCCCCAAGTGTAAACAATCTGCAGACTTAAGACGCTTCAGGAGAGCAGCAGACTTTGATACTGCCAGGTAGATAAATTCCATGCCAAGACACAGAGATTCTGCTGGCTGTGCCTCAGTTTCCCTTCCGAGTTTCGGGTGGAACTCTTTTGCATTTTCTTTCTTCTTCTAGACTGATAAGAGAGCCATGAGGAAGAATTACCTGAAGTCCCATCGTTTTAAGGTGTGTAGTGTTTTGTTTAATTTACTCCTAATTAAAATGACCACCAGAGTGAAACAGCGTTCTCTGTCATATGATCTTTAAATAATATTCCGAACGCTGAATTCTTTGTCATAGCAGTGATATCATCTGCTTGGGTGGCTCTTGTAACAACGGCATAGAAAGTTTACCAATGGAATTCTCATTACAGTATATGCAGTAAAAGTGTATATACTATACATATATAATTTGGGAATATCAGGTCCCTGATACCTTTTGAATGATACTGAGTGTATCTTTTTCAAAATCAGTTTCTGATTTGTTTGTAAAACTGCACTTGATCATTTTTAAAAAACTTTGATCAAAAAAATTTATGTTATTATGCATATTTCCTCAGCTATATACATTTTTGTTTGCAATTTTGTTTAACCTTTGCAAATGAATCCCCCGGGTGGAATGCCTCTGTCCGTGGGATGATTCCAGAGAGCCCCGTGCTTCCGGCCTCCTTTCTCTTTCAGATGGATGCCCTCTGCCTTCTCCCCCTGGATTTCTTCTACTTCAAGGTTGGCGTGCATCCTCTCCTGCGCTTGCCTCGCTGCCTAAAGGTGAGTCCTTCTCCATCCTGATTAGCATCTTTAGGGAAGGGCTGGAAAAGGAGGAGCGGGCTTAACCCTGGAGATCAACCCAGAGCAGCAGCTCCCAAGGGATCGGTCCCTCGCCATGCTGCCCCCGAAGGCTTCGCCCATTGCTTCCTTGGGGAAGGTTTTTCCTTTCCTTGGTGAACTGTGGGCAGAATCTCCTCCGGAGCTCACCGGGACCTTTATTTCTTTTTCACAGTACCTGGCCTTCTTTGAGTTTAACAACCGCCTGGAAGCTATTTTGAGCAAGGCCTATGTTTACAGGTGAGATTCTGTCCTTCTGGGCAGGGTGCAGTTCAGCAGCTTCTGCAGGCCCTTCTCTTTCCAAAGGAAATGGCAACAACAACGAAATCCACACAATGGTGGATTCAAACTGTATGTCTGCTTTATTTCCAATGTTGCAAGCCACATGGCAGCCCAAGAGCAGAGGTTTCTACTGTAAAGGCCAGCATTCTTACTAATATCATGGTGTACTGAGGTGAACTGAACTCAAAGCAGGACTTCTCGGACAGAATAAATGAGGCAGTTTGCGCAGGGCCACCTCTAGAAATAGCTTGGGACGCTCGGCTGACCTGGAGGCTGGAGGAGCTGCTGGGAGATGGATAGGCTGAAGCATAAATGATTGCACAGTCTGTGACCTGCCTGAGTATAAACTCCAGAGCAGTTTTAAAGCCTGAATATTTATACACGTACCTGAGCCTACCTGGCCTCTGCCTTGGAGGCCTTGCTGTGGGGTGGGATGCACTGACTGGAAGGACTGTGCAAAGGGAAACGAGAGAAGGAGGTCGCTGGTTTTCTTGCATCCCTTTCTGAGCATTACCACCCTCCCCCGCCCCCAATAACATCATGCGACTGCACGCACAGTAACTCTGGAAGGAAAGGGTCATGATCTGCCATTCTGACCAGGGGGAGGGGAGGTGGACCCCCCTAAGCCCAGGAAGAGGGAAAAGGCACTGAACTCTCAGGAGCAACTTCCAGACTCAAAACACACTCTCCCCCCCATTTGTCTGCAGAGCAAAGTGCAGAAAGTCAAAATGGAAGCTGTGACGTGCAATCGAAGCAGTGCCTGTGGGGTGTGTGTGGGTGTGTGTGGGTGTGTGGCACAATTTACATAGCAGCCAGGCACAGCTTTGAGTGCATAGTTGGGGTGGTGGTGGTGGGGCATCTTGGCCCTTTGCCTGCCCTTTGCTGGCAACCTCACTCTCCTGGCTGGCTGAGAAGAGCCGGGCTGCACCTGGCTCTGCAGATGCTCCCCTCCAGCCATACCTGATTCCCAAGGGCACCTTCTGAGGTTCCTGCTTCTTGCATTCTCTCTGGGGCAACCAGTGCCCTCTTGGGCAGGGGGAGGGGAGAGGGGGGATGGGGAAGCAGCAGCAGAGGAGCAGAGCATGGGCAATCTCAGGTCCTGCAGGGACTTTAGCAGCCCCTCCTTAGCAGGGCTATTATTTTGGCAGAGTCGTAAGGATTACGGCCTACCTGCTCTTCAGCCTGCACCTGAACTCCTGCTTGTACTACTGGGCCTCCTCCTTCCAGGGGATTGGCTCCACTGCCTGGGTCTACGACGGCAGAGGAAACAGGTAGGCATCTTGGGCAGCCGGGCAGCCGTCTCTGGAGAAGGGGCAAGGAGGAAGACGTGTGCAACCTTTGCGTATCTCTTGTGCTTCGTCTTTGACAGTTACATCCGTTGTTATTACTGGGCTGTCAAGACGCTCATCACCATCGGGGGGCTGCCGGACCCCCACAACATCTTTGAGATCGTTTTTCAGCTTCTCAATTACTTCACAGGTGTCTTTGCTTTCTCAGTGATGATCGGCCAGGTGAGCTCTCACTTCACACCTTCTCTGGGTTACAAAAATTGCTGCCTTCTTTTCTCATTTGCTGCACACCACTGTTTCTATGGAAGTGCCAATTTTCATTGTAAGCCATAGGCGGCATAAGTTGAGTTGGACCTGATTTTTTTACAATTTGTATGGCAGATATTAAGCAAATCAGCATAATTACTGAGCAAATCCAGGTTTTTCCATTGGGTTTTTTTTTTTGGCCAGAAATTGGCAAAAATGGTTGCAAATTGCAATCACATATCTGCAGGACCCTCAGTCGTAAATGTAGGGTGATTGCCAGGCACCTCAATTGCGATCACCTGCTGTGGGGGGGGGGGGGGAATGAAACAGTCTTAAGTGTTGGTCATAAATCACTTTTTTGAGACCATTATAACTTTGAACTATCATTAAACGAAGAGTGGCCCTTCAGATATTGTGCCCCAGCCTAAGAAAAAGAAGCCAGATTCTCAGCCTGTCAGGTTTAGCTTTTCAGGTGTGTCTAATGGTTCCATCTCAGCCCTGAAGGCCTTTGGGATTTGATTCCATCAGATGAGTCATGACTGTTGGCAACATGGAACAATGTCCTTCCATTTACACTTTTCTTTCAATCCTATACAGATGAGGGATGTTGTTGGTGCTGCCACAGCAGGACAATCGTACTATCGGAGCTGCATGGATAATACCATAAAATATATGGCTTTGTACAGAATTCCCCGTTCGGTTCAGAACAGAATCAAAACTTGGTATGAATATACTTGGCATTCCCAAGGCATGCTGGGTAAGTACCTTACTTTCAGGGTCAAAATGATTTCTTTTGTCTTTCTCTGTTGTGTAATTATGATTATTGGTGGTTACAAGTGGAGATATAAAGTCAAGATAGTGGCTGTCATGGCAACCGTAAGTCCTGTCCATTTTTTCTTTGCATCGTAATGTTGCTGCCATCTTGCCTTTTTGATCCTTCCTGGAAAACACTCTGTGCGGCAGATTAGATATAGCATGAAATGCATTTGAACCTCAAATCTGTGCATTTAAGCAAACCCTGAGAGCAGGAACTGGAGGGGAAAGCAGTCTTCTCCTTCCTCCCCAGTCTTGCCCAACGGGCTTCCCAGCTGCTCTGATTGTCAACTAAGGCAGGAAATCCCTGCCTGGGGTCCAGGAGTGGTTCTTGTCCTGAGAACCAGATTAGCAGAGTTGGAAGGGACCTTGTAGGTCATTTAGTCCAACCCCCAAGCAGGGGTACCCTGCACAATTTCTGACAGATGGCAGTCCAGTCTCTTCTTGAAAGCCTCCAATGATGAAGCTCCGACAACTTCTGAAGGCAACTTCTGTTCCATTGGTTGATTTTTCTCACTGTTGTAAAATTCCTTCTTATTTCCAGGTTGAATCTCTCCTTGTTCATTTTTCCTTGTCTGGCCTTTGGGTGCTTTGGAGAATAGCTTAACCCCCTCCTCTCTGTGGCAGTCCCTCAAATATTGGAAGACTGCTCTCATATCTCCCCTGGTCCTTCTCTTCCCTAGACTAGCCCTGCCCGGTTCCTGTAACCGTTCGTCGTATGTTTTAGTCACTCCCCTGCCCTGGTTTTTAAAAAACACATTCCCTTTCCTGTTCTGGAGACAGTTCTTCCTCTGTATGGTTAGAACCACTGTTTGAAGATGTCTTCTTATCCTCAGGTGACACAGGATCCTGAGGAAGCTTCCTGGCTTAGAAAAGTGGTCGATCATCTTTTCCAGCTGGGGGGAGGGGGGTGTTTTCGCTGCAGTGATTTTTGAAATCCGTAGCAGGATTCCTGTAATGGGATGCCACCCTCGATAATGGCACAGAAGCTCCAACAATGCAAAATTCTAGTCCATTTTCTAAATTGTGCCACTGAGACAAACAGCCCGGCCTTCGTCTTTGTTATTGGCACATGAAGGCTTTAGGCTCAGGGCTCCTTCTCTTCCATTGGACCCCGAGGCCAGAAGACAAGCGGTTCTCTCCTCCCTCACTTGCAGACGAATCCGAGCTGCTCTTTCAGCTGCCCGAAAAGATGAAGCTGGACATCGCCATCGACGTGAACTACAGCATTGTGAGCAAAGTGCCGCTCTTCCAGGTACTGCCAGCTGACTCAAGGCTCCTCCTTCTCAGCTGGCCAAAAGAGCAGAGTCCAAGCCTTCTTTCCTTCCTTTGGGGCAGGGCTGTGATCGGCAAATGATTTTTGACATGCTGAAGAGGCTGCGATCCGTGGTGTACTTACCTAACGACTACGTGTGCAAAAAGGTAACCAGGGAGCAATCCTGCAGCACAACTCAGTCAGGCTGGTAAGGGAGGTTCCAGGCACGGGGAGGATGCCCTTCATCCCAGGCTCCCCACGTTTGGCTTTTCTGGGATAATGCCACTGAAGGCGACACAAAGAGGGTTCTCCGGGGTGTTTGCTTTTTTTTTTTTTTATTAAATGTTTTTTAATTTTAATTTAAAACAGGTACAGCCTCTTTCTTTACATCTGTAGAAAATGTATCAATCAATTACAGATAAGTTTTGGTACATCTCCTCCACAGTCAACCAACATAACTCATATTAACTCAAGCATTATTATATATCCATTTTCATTTAACTGTAATTATTATTTAGAAATATTAATAAAAGTAATAATCTTGAACAATACCTGCCCACACCGGTGGGAAAAGAAAAAATTAAAAAAAAAGGGCAAATAAAAAATAAAAACTAAATTAAAAAATAAAAAATAAAAATAATACAAAAAAAGACAAAAACGACAAGAGACAAGGCAGGAACACAAAACAAAACACAGGTGTCTATTATGAAAAAAAAAAAAGAAGTATATCAACTGGTTACAACATGCTTTGGTGCTTCTCTTCCATTAACTCATATTAATTCAAATATCTTAACTCGAATATTTACCATATCAACATCATTATACCTCCAGTTTTAATTACCTATGGTTATTTAAACATCCTTCATCCTTAGCTATGCTAAAGAATTAGTCCATAACATCATTTACTTATTTGTAGAATCCTCTATTATCATCAAATCCTCATGTCCTATTTTAGCTGGACATCCATAATATTTAATTATATCATATATCATAACATTTTCCCAGTATTGATTAACATTTGATTGTATGTATTTTATTTAGTTTTTTTAATAGTGATAATTATTGTAGTTAATACTCTTTATGTATAATCTAAAGATGTTTTCTCATATCCAATTGTTAGTTATCATATCAACTCCACATTATATACATTACTATCAATATCAATTATTATTCAACTATATCTGTTACAAAAAAAAGCAATTAGGTTTAGCTAGTTTTCAATTGTATTCTTCAATCTATCAGCCAGTTCCAAATTATATATATTACTATCCATATCAGTCATTATTCAGCTATATCTATTACACATTAAGGTAATCAGATTTAGCTAATTTTAAATTACGTTCTTCCATCTGTCAGCCAGTGTCTCTCCAATAGCAAAATCTTCTCAAACCAATTGCCACGCATTGGATAAATTTACCAAATGTTTTCATAAGCAAATCCAAACAAAGATATTTTCGCACCTTTGGACTCTGAATGTCAGTGATGAAATAATAATGTTGTCCTGGGCTTGTAAAATTTTCCAAATTAACTTTAATTCTCAAGGGTGGATTTTCCATTCCTCCTGCACTCTGTCTCTTTAAATGAGTCTTCTTTATAGCTCCCCCCCTCCTTTCTTCCTCTGAGATAGACCAGACACCATTTCTCACATTTTCCATTTGTATTTCAGGAACATTTAAACATTCAACGATCTCAGTTTTTACTTCATATTTTAAAATCAGATGATCCAATTTTCTTTCCAGCCTTTGATAAGAGTCAAAAAGCCCTCTACATGCGGAAAAAAGAATCTGAAATGAAATCTTAGAGGTATTTTGAGACGCCATGATGTGTCGCAGTTAAAAATTGCAAGCTCTTTTTTTTTTTCCACAGACTTCGAAGCACTTTTCTTAGTCTCTTGCAGGCTGTGCAATCTTATCTGATTGTAAACAGAGCCAAGTAATAAAGTAATAAAAATGTCGAATCGTGACGGGCTAATTAGTAGAAAATAAATTTTACGATCCACTTAGGGAGAGTCAGAGGGGGGAGGATGTCGAGGAGTTTCTTGAAGCATTTAAGAAGTAAAGTAACCACCAGCCATAAATCCATTAAAAAAAGCCAATTCGCCGCTAAATTTTCCTATTCTTTGGTTTCAGTTAGCTTAAGTTTTTAACGCGAACAGTCTCTCTTGGATAATAAAATCAGCTTACCAGATGACATCACTTCTACCATTCTTAGGGGCAACCTGCAGTTTCAGTTAGCACGCAGCTAATCCAGAAAGGAATTGGCACGAGGAGTTAATACCCCACCCCCCAGAGACTTGCGGGTGTCTCTGAGGTCCTGGGTCTCTCCTCACCTTCACTGTCGTCTCCGGGACAGCTAGAGTTCAAAGAACCCGTCCAAAAATCCTTCGGTATAGAGGAATTTCAGGAGTAGCCTGAAACTCCATCTTCTCACTGCTAAGCCCCGCCTTCTTCCCGGGGTGTTTGCTTTTAAATGTGGGAATGTCAGTGGAACTAGATGCTGGGTTGTAGTAGCCAAAACTAGTTGGCCATCATCACAGCCATTAGACAATTCCTAGTTATTAGATGTCAAGGAAAGCAGCATTCGAGCCAGTAACTAAAATAATGGCAAAACAGAAGTAGCAGAGCTCATTCATTTCTTCCTTTTCCTCTGAAAATCAGAAGTCACAAATGAAAATAGGACAAAATACATCAGATAAAGGATTATCTGCAAATATACACATATGGGGCATTTATTCATTTTCCTGATAGGCTGGTCATTATTTGATATTTAGTTGCTGACCCTAAATTCACAAGAATGAAGAGATGGCAAATTAGTGCCTTTCCTGTCTAAGTGGGAGTCTTGGTGTCAGGCAATATTCAACCCAGACATTTTCCTCTGGGCATAGATAGGGTAACCTCTCCAGGGCCTCCATTGGGAAGGATGGGAGCTCAGCCCTTTCCCTTTAAGACTGCCCTGTCTCTTTAAGCCTTTTTAAGCCTTAAGTTGCTCCGATAACACCTCCCTTATTAAAACCTCTACCCCAACCCACAGCAATACTGCAGTTCCACTTTGCAAGCGCAACTTTCTTGGATGTACAAGTTGTAATTTCAAGGCAACTCTGCTCAAAGTCACCTTGAATCACGAGATGGTGGCAAAGGAAAGCAAAGGTAGCACCTATAGTCATAGGTGCCTTGGGCGCAATCCCAAAACAACTGGAGCACCACTTGAACAACATTAGGATTGACAAACTTTCCATCAATTGCAAAAGGCAGCTTTACACGGAAGGGCTTACATCCTGCGACGGTATCCGTAACACCATCAAACGTCCACATCTGTCTATCCCAGGTCTTCGGGAAGGACTTGCTAGGGGGTTAAAAATGCCAAATCCAGTCTGAACATCTGGCTGACTGTGATGAACAATAATAATAATTTGTGCAAAATTTTCAAAAGAAAAAGTTGTCCCAATTATTCTTCTCTTTTTTCCCTTCATCTTTCCTTAGGGAGAGATCGGCCGGGAGATGTACATCATTCAGGTTGGACAAGTCCAAGTACTTGGGGGACCGGATGGGAAAACTATTCTTGTGACCCTGAAAGCCGGCTCTGTGTTTGGAGAAATAAGGTCGTTCCTTTTCTCTCCTCTGCTGCATTTCTCTTCCGCCTTTTCTCTGAGGCCCAGTGGAGCTTCTTCCCCAATGGCATTTCACAGCAACAAGCCTGTGAGGTGGCAGGTCCAGCGTGGGCAAGGGGGCAGCCATCCTCCGACTCTCCCCTTCCAATCCCAGCATCTAAGTCCCCAGACTGTTCTTTAGGGGTCTCATCTCGAGCAACCCTTGACAGGGGCAATAACCAGGAACCCGTGATGATGATGATGCTCCCCATGGCTTTCCAGGCAAAATGAGAGATTGTAGCAGCTTGATCAGCTGTGGGAGGAAGCGTCTATCCATTCCCAGAGGAGCCCTTCTGTAGACAGGCTCACCTCCTGGGGTGCAAGAGGTGCTCTCCCCAGGAAAGTGCACTTAATCCCATATCTCCAGTATCAAAAAAATACAAAGACACGTCCTTTCCCTTAACCTTTAATAGTTCATTTTAATGTTTGCTTTTTAAACTTACAAGCTGCATTTATACAAGTAGAGAAAGGCAGGTGATAAACCTAATAAAATAAATACTTGAATGAAGCTGCGACTCTCAAACAATCTTGCCGGGAGGTAACCAGTCTTGGTAACTAGAATAAATAGGGAGAAACGGAGGGAAATGAAATAGGTGAAATAGCCTTTATTAGCTTGCTACCTGAGTGACTTCCAAGAGGCAAAGGGTTAGCCCTGGCTGAGAACACCTCCGGCAGCAAAGACTCTTAAGATCTGGGTTAAGCTTCTGAGTCCCATTTCTCCACACAAATCTAAGATGGTCTTTTCCCACCTCCTGCTCAGGTTATCTTGAGGCTGCCATGGGCATTATGGCCTGGCACAATGGTTTCGTACTATGGGATTACTGAATCTTACATTTGTTTAGTTGTTACTGAATGATAGTCTTGGAAGATATGGGGGAGGCAGGTAGAATGAAGTTCCTTTCTGTGGAATAGGAGATGAGAAATCGGCTGCTGAGTTTGTATTTTTGCTTTTTCTATTAGTTTACTAGCTGTGGGAGGTGGAAATCGTCGTACCGCTAATGTTGTGGCACATGGATTTACTAACCTTTTCATTCTGGATAAGAAGGATTTGAATGAAATTCTGGTGCACTATCCAGAGTCCCAAAAGCTGCTGCGGAAGAAAGCTAGGTGAGATGCAGGACGATCAAAGGGTTACTTTAATTGATTAATCAGTTTTCTCTCCCTTCTATGGCAGCCCAATTCCGAGAGGCTCTTGCTAGCTGATGTGTGATGGTGAGGATCAGTTGGTGGTGAAATATGCCCTCTCTTGCCGGGCCTAATCTGGTCTGGCTTTGTGTGGTCTGGTCTCCTCTCCCCTCCTCAACCTTTCCCTTCCCTCCAGCCTTCCCCTCCTCTCTTCCCCTCTCCTCCAGAGGTTGGGTTGAGTTTTTCCCCAGAAATCTGCCATGAGGACCCCTTATCCCCCCCCCCCCCGCAATAACTTCCTTGCCCAAGAATACATGGCTCTGCCTAACACAGTTCAGATAACGGGCATCCAGCCCTTCGGGTTTTATTCTGTTCCCCCTGCCTGCCATGAAACAAGACAAATTTGGGGAGGGGGTTCTCTCTTGGTCAGAGAAAGGACTAACAGACTATGGCAGGGAAGGGATTCAATATATGAATGGTAGTGAATGAGTCATATTTAAGAGTTTGACAGCACTGTGAGAGGCTACGATTCACTTCAGATGGTGCTTAAATTACTTTCTTCAATTATCCATGTTTTGATATCTTGGATGATTTCCCCAATTCTATGGAAATGACAAGGCTGCTCTCGATTGGCACAATTCTGTGGACAACCACAGCTTTCATAGGAGGTTTGACTGTATGGCTCTCTGGCCTGAGAATTTTAAGTGGGAAACAAGATGTTTCTTCTGTTTGCAATCTTCCTATTTTTTTCTCACTGCAGACACTGCACAATGCTTTTCATTAATTAAAGAATTAATTAAATGTGCCACACATCTCACTATCTAAAGTGATTCTGAGGACTCACACCGAGCCCCCCATTTGCCACTTTAAAAGAAAACTCTTTTAAAGAAGCAGAAACACGACTTTTAGAAGAAGAGCCTCTGAAGGAAGATCGGAGAAGGGCCATGATATTCAGTCATTCTGTTGCATTCACACATGCAGCTTATTCTTACAGATCTGGCCGATTTCCAATTCTGTGCTTTTGCTCTCTTCTAGGCGAATGCTGAGGAACAACACCAGGCCCAAAGAAGAGAAGGTCCTCATCATCCCTCCCAGGGTTGGGACCCCCAAACTCTTCCAAGCCGCCCTGGTGGCTGCAGGCAGAATGGGGGGCAAAGGCAGACTGGCTCACCTCCGCTGGAAACTGAAGGAGCTGAAGGCAATCCAGGTGTGCTTGAACCCCTCTGAGCCGCCTGGCGAGAGGAGAGCATTATGGGAATCTACCTGGGAAGGCCGGGGTGGGCTGGGCTGGAGCCATGTAGCCTTCTTCACCTTTGGCTTGGTCCACTAAGGCAGGGGTCTCCAAAGACTTGTGGACTTCAACCCTCAGAGTTCCTCAGCCAGCAAAGCTGGTGAGGAACTCTGGGGGTTGAAGTCCACAAGTCTTAAAGTTCCCAAGGTTGGAGACCCCTGCATTAAGGGATCTAACTGCTACAACTTTTAAATCATGGTTGTGGCTCAGCAAGCCAAACATTTATAAACCGTGGCTCAAGCATGTCATGAAAATTGCAGCTTGTACAGTAAACCCCTGGGAGACACCAAGATGGGTAAAATGGCTCACGGCACTCTGGAGGAAATCCTAGCTGAACCTTGAATGGGGAGTTTCGTGAGATGAGAAGGAAGTTCCCATCATTTGGAGCTGGTGGGTACATATATTGGGAGTGCACATCAGGTGCTTTTCACAAAATGGCTGAGCATGGCCAGTTCCAAAGAACCATTGATGCTGATGATTCTTCACTTTACCCCCAGCAGCCATTAAGGTAGATTCCACCACATTTGTTCCTCTCAATTGTTTTGGGGAGCAAATCTTTTGTGGGGCTGGCTGAGGTTAACTTTATCTTCTAGGAATACTTCTGCTGCTCAATGGACATTTTGCTCTGGAGCATTCCTGTTCCCGTGTCAATCTCATTTTAATTAAAGTAACCCAAACTCAAAAGTCAGCTGAGCAGGGGACCAAGTGGGTGATCTACTGTATATCTAGAAGATTGGACTAAGACAGTGGTTCCCAAACTTGGCAACTTTAAGACTTGTGGACTTCAACTCCCAGAATTCTCCAGCCAGCAGAATTCTGGGAGTTGAAGTCCACAAGTCTTAAAGTTGCCAAGTTTGGGAACCACTGGATTAAGATGTTGCTTCTCCCAGTTTTAAGGCAAGCACCGTTTCCCTATCAAGGCCCCTTATATGATTCCCAATCTGATTGACTTCTCTTTCAGGCTGCCACTTCCACACCAGTTGTCCCCAAGTCAGCAGCTAGCCATGATTCACCAGCTGGTTCCCCCAAGCCCAACAACTGTGGAACAGAGACGAAGACCTCCAGGAGTCCCAATCATCCTGTTCGGGTTTCCATGAGTCCCACCCCTGCTGGGGATGAAGAGGTTCTCTTGGTGGAAGTCTTAGAAAAAGGGGAACCTAAGTAGAAGAACCAGATGAGCCTCCCTATCTGTGCAAGTCCTTGCTAGTTGCATTTGCACGGATTGGGCAGCCATTCAAAATAAGCTCTAATGTTGTGCTATTAAGTCAGCTGAGAGGGAGACCCCCTATGCTTTTTTACACTTTATTTAGAGAACAAGTTTGGCGTCATGGCTGAGGCATCAGGCTAGAAACCAGGGGACTCTGAGTTCTAGTCTCCCTTAGGTAATGGTAAACAACTCCTGAAAAACCTTGCCAAGAAAACTGCATGGACTTGTCCAGATAGTCCATGAGAATTGGGACGCGACTGAACGAAGGGGAAAAAAAACTTTACACAACGAGCTATTTAACTGCATCTTTAGAAGAATTTCAGCAAAAATCCAAGAGAAATTAGAGCAAGTGAAATCTCTATTAAGCAATGTTGGCTTTATGCAGGTTCCAAATGTACAGTAAATATATTTGTTCAAAACACCTTCTGTTGTGTGGCCTTTTAATGTATTTGCACAGCACAAAAATGCAAAAAAAAAACTGTTAGAAAAGAGTCTAGAAAACAGCATTGATAAGGACATCTACACACAGTAGTAGATGCAGGCCATGCAAAAGAGGGATGAGAGGCTATCAAATCCTTTCCACCACCAGCTCCCACAGAGTAGAAGGAAAAGGTTCATAATGTTGACCTGTTTTCCCTTCAGTGACTCTTTGGAGCATTTGCTGACTGACATGGAGATGAAATGCAGGATTGCAGCTGTAGAAAGATTGATTTGAAAGAATCTCAAGCCCCAAATTCTTTACTTTATCAGCACCTCCAGATTTCTTCATTCAATCTCTGGCTGCTGAAACCTCCCCGCCTGTGGCTGTGGGTTTCCCCACGGAGAGCCCTGACGTGCCCCATTCAGAGGCCAAGAGCGCAGCACCGGTTCATTGCCGCTTCTCCCAGGGCGGCTCGGCTTGGCACCACTCCTAAAGCCGGCAGCGGCTCTTTAGGGCAGGGAGCGCGTGGTGGGCCACCCCTCCGCTCTCTGCTCGCCGAGCCGGGCTGGGCGGGAGAGAGCGCAGCGTGGCCGGGGTCCCTTCCTGGCGCCCTCGGAGTGCAGTGAGGACAGAGCACCCAGGACCCGCGCGGTTGGAGAAAATGATACACAAACACATAGACTTTAAACCAGAGGTCTTTTTATTGGGAATATAACAAAGACTTAAAATATTTGATTGTAAACGTGTTAACAGCAGCCAGAATCATATTTGCAAAAAACTGGAAAAATGAAACAATACCAAAACAGGAAGAAGTTATTCGAAAAATAATGGATTGTGCTGAAATGAGTAAATTGACATTTGAAATTAGAGAAAAAGAAGATGAGCAATTTTATAAGATATGGGATTTGTTTTATCAGTGGTTGGGGGGAAAAAACTTGGAAATGAAAAATGTTTTACTCATGTTTTAACTGAAGGAGTTAAATGATAACACAATTATGCTGTGAAATAGATTAACAACGATACAATGAAAAACATATATATATGAATTGAATAGAACTTTTTGTTTTAAAATGGATAAATATAACAATGATTTTATGTATACTTGATAGAGGATCTGTGATATAATGTATAACCCTAAGAATATATTACAAAGATAACTTGCTGTTGATAAATAATTTTAATAAGGGAATAATTAAAAATTGGTATATATATGTAGTGACTATTTAGAATACTTTGTTGAAAAATGAAGGAATAATATTTCTGTTTGAATGTATGATGTACAAGGATAATAATGAACATAAGTATACCCGATAGTTGATTGGTGGAATTATGCATAATTGAAAATAATGACATACAAATATAAATGGTTTGTAATTTTTTTTTATATTGGGATTTGTGATTATATAAAGGTATACTGTTATCAAATAGACAATCAAGAATGTAAGGGAATTAGGTTTATTGGAAAATAATAATAATACTAATTATAATTGAACATATATTGTACAATGAAAATGAGGTATTTAGTTATACTAGATGAAAAATCTGTGATGGTAAATGCTATTCGAGAATATGGATGCAAAAACACTTGTAACCAAACAACATGCTGTATGTGATGATGGGTTTTTGTGTGTGTGTGTGTGTGTGTGTTGTTTGTTTAATAAATAAAATTTTATTTAAAAAAAAGGGGGGGGGAATTCCCAGGACCAGCTCCTCTTAAACAGATTTGGGAAGCTGATTTTGGAAGAAGTAAACGTTTCAGGAAAATAAATTGGTTTCTGCCCAATTTCGAACCAGGGACCTTTTGTACCTGAAATAAATATAACCATACGGCTCCTGGAGGAAGCCGTGTAGGAAAACCCAAAGCAGAAACCAGATGGCTGAATCTGGAAAAATAAAGAACTTTTATTTTAAAGCTGGTTGCTAAACCTGCATCTGGATGAAGTTGGATGCCTTAAACTTTAAGGGACATTAAGTTCTTCAAAACATCTGTCAGCCCAGCCCTTCAAGCGACAGCGATGAACGAGAGAGTAAAACAGTGGAGAGCCAACAGATCATGGGCAGGATAGAGCTTCAGCACCCCCCACCCCCACCCCACCCCCTCTAACCTGCCACAACTTCTGGAGTCAAGCCGTTCCACTGTTTAATTGTTCTCACCATTAGGAATTTTCTCCTTAGTTCAAGGTTGCTTCTCTCCTGGTTTAATTTCCATCCATTGTTTCTTGTCCTGCCTTTTGGCGCTTTGAAAAATAGTTTGACACCCCTGCTTGTCTTTGTAGGAGCCCCTCAAATATTTGACCATTGCTATCATGTCTCCCCAGTCCTTCTTTTTATTAGACTAGTCATAACCCTATCCTGTGACCATTCTTCATAGGTTTTAGCTGCCAGGCCCCAATCATTCTTGTTGCTCTTCTCTACACTCTTCCCAGACTTTCAACATCTTTTTTTAAATATTGTGGTGACCAGAACTGGATGAGTATTCCAAGTGTGGTCTTATTAAGGCTTGTAAGAGGTAGTAGAACTTCATGTGATCTTGACTCTATCCCTCTATTAAGGCAGATTGCTGCTTTTTTGGCGCTGCTGCACATGTTGGCTCATATTTAAGCAATTGTCCACTAGGACTCCAAGATTCTTCTCACACAGTTACTGGCATTGAACCAAACTTTACTTAGCCTGCACCCATACAGTCGGTCTTTCTTGCCTGTAATACAGAAATTCACTTTTCTCTATGTTGAATTTTATTTTGATAGGGCTCTGTGTTCAAGCCTGCCAAGAACCTTTTGGATCTTGAGCTTGTCTTTTGGGATGTTGGCGATTCCTGCCAGCTTAGTGTCATCTGCAGATTTGATGAGTTCCCCTTATATCCCTCATCTAGATCATTTATGAAGCTACTATCTTGTGCCTAAGATGAACCTTGTGGTATCCGACTGTTTATGTCCCTCCATGTAGATATAGTATCATTAAGAACTATTTGTTGAGTTTGATTTGTTAGTCAATTACAAACCCATCTGGTGGTGATGCGGTTTTCTAGCTTGCCAAGTAGTAGGTTGTGGTCCCTTTATCAAATGCTTTACTACAGTGGTTCCCAAACTTGGCAACTTTAAGACTTGTGGACTTCAACTCCCAGAATTCTCCAGCCAGCAGAGCTGAATTGAAGTCCACAAGTCTTAAAGTTGCTAAGTTTGGGAACCACTGCTTTACTAAAATCTAAGTATACTATGTCCACAGCATTTCATTGAACCACTAATTGAATCACTTTGTTAAAGAATAAAATAAGATTTCTTTGGCATAATGTGTTTTGGATGAATTCATGTTGGCTACTGGTTATAACTTTGTTTGCTTCAAGGTGTTTGCAAATTTGTTGACTGATTATCTTTTCCAAGATCTTCCCAAGTATTGATGTCAGGCTGATTGGTCTGTAATTTCCTGGATCTGATTTCTCCCCTTCCTTTGTTTCAAGATGGGAACCACATCAGCTTTTTTCCAGTCCTCAGGTAGTTTCCTGGTGCTCCAAGAACTTTGAAAGACGTGATTCAAAGATTCTGAGATCACACCTGCCAGTTCCTTCAGAACTCTGGGAAGTAATCTGTCAGGACCCAGTGGTTTGAATTGGTCTAGAGCTAACAGGTGTTCTCTTACCTTATTTTTGCTTATTTTAATTTGCATTCCTAACCTGTCATTTGCAGATCTGTTTTTGGTAAGCTGGTTTGCATTTTCTTTTTGTGTGAAGATGCCTGGGCCTTTGTTTCTAGTCTCGTTCTCCCCCACCTGTCAGCACTTAAGATTTGGGGGAGGTGATGATGTGGCAAGGAAGGCAAAACTCAGTTAGGACAGGGAATCCGCATCACAGCCAGTCAGGTCAGTCAAACCAGTCAGTCTGAGTCAAGAGGGGCCAAAGGATCAAAGGGATCTAGTCAGCAGGTTCCAAGCAAACACTTGGCAAGGAAGGTACTTTTCTTTTCACTGAATTGTCTGACTTCCTCACCTGCGGTAGAGACCTTTAGGGGACAAAGAAGGACCAGGAATGCAGTCCTTCCTCAGGCAGGGCCTGCCGGGCCAGCCATTGTCCAGAATGGGGTAGGGTCTC
This sequence comes from Thamnophis elegans, assembly GCF_009769535.1. NCBI lineage: Eukaryota > Metazoa > Chordata > Lepidosauria > Squamata > Natricidae > Thamnophis > Thamnophis elegans. The sequence continues at coordinate 23,798,397 of NC_045554.1, forward strand.
CTGCTTGAGCAGGGTCCCTTCCAACCCTATTGTTCTATCTCTATGTTTAGCAGGATGGACAGATGGGCAAACAGATTGGGATGAGCAGAAAGCTTTTGAAGAGGGAGGGGGAGGGGTGTGAGTCTTGTGTAGGGTCTCTGCAATGAAGGTCAGAAAGGTGACACTACCAGACACAAACACGTCAGTCGTGGGTTTTGCATTGCAACACACATTTTCTCATTCTCACAGACAGAAGCCCCAGGCAACTATGTTTTATTCAGGAATCAGTCATTAAATTACTTGTATAAGAATGCTTTTAATCCACCTTTTTACTCCATGGATGTGTAGTGAATTCACAGGCACTAATTTGGAACAGTCCAATTAGCAATGAGGTACATCAAAATTAACCATCCAAACCCATTAAAATAGAACTTAAAGCAATAATGAAAATAAACCTTAAAGTAATCCAAAGGGGAACAGAAAAGTTCTTGCACATGGTGCATCTTTCAGCAAAGGAAATGTTCCCCACCACTGGGTCCCAGAGGGGGATGGCATGTCTGGGCAGCCCAGCCACAGCCCAGCCCAGCCCAGGCCCAGCCAGCCCAGCCCAGCCCAGACTAGCCTAGCCTAGTCCCAGGCACTGAATCAGGAGCCCCCAACCCCCAGGCTGCACAGCTGGAGGTGAGCGGTGGGCAAAGTGAGTGAAACTGAAACTATATCCTCCTCCCAAGGTCCATAAAAAATTGTCTTTCACGAAACCAGTCCCTGGTGCCAAGAAAGTTGGGAACCACTGCTCTAGATGTATTTTGGTTATGGCAGTAATGAGAGGCCTCTGTCTCAAAAGTGCTTCTAAGCAGAATAATTATTCCTCATATCTCCTCCTTGGATAAACCCTGATGATACCTGCAGCTATTTGCAAATGTGAACCTGGGAAGTCGTAGCTTCAAATGTCTGCATCCGAGGCCCCTCAGAGTAGCTTTAAGTTGGCTACAGCCCTCCTTGCCACCTTGGCTCTTGAACGGCTGAAAGCACCACCAGAGTCCCAATAGCTCACAACAGGAAAATGCAAAAATTGGCCCCAGCTGGAGCTTGTTTGTAAATTTGTGGATGTTGACACAATGGGAAAAAAAGCCATCTTGGCACCATTCATCAGCTGGTACATAAAAGAATGGCAAGTACCATTTCTGAGTGATGCCACTGTGGCGGAAGGTCTGTGGAGATAGGCGATGCCCACCAGGGGGAAATGACCTCCTCACAGCTGCATGGAGAAAGAGCCCCTTCTGACCCTGTTAGTCTATGCTGTGTTTACTCAGCAAACCTCTTCCTTTAATACCCACTGCCTTTTTGCCTACACAAGATGCCCAGCTAGATGGCAACACAAGGTTGGCCTCCTTTGCTGATCTGGAAAAAGTCAGCAGCCTCAGGCCTGTTGGCTGGATAGGATAAAACCCTGAGATTAGAGTTAGGCTACGAAGCCAAACAAAGATCAAAAAACCCAACCCCTCATGCCGGAAGGCAAAGGCAAAGCACTTCTGCCTTATTTCCAAGAAAATACAAGCAGGGACGTGTCCACAAACATGTTGACTGGAAGGAGGTGGCCCTGCAAGATAGCATAATGGTTCTGCTGGGGTAGAGGAACTGCCCGGATGGCCATGGGATTTACTGCATAAAAGGCTTCAGCTATGCAGGTGTAAATCCTATTGCGACTCTGATCTGGATGTCCTTGAATGAGCCGAGTAGCACCGGCTGTGGCTCATCCCCCACATTCTGAGGGCTTTGAGGCTTGCCCTGGATCCAGAGATGGCTGCTCTGAGATGAAGGATCCAGCCACTTATGCCTCTTGGATTTGAGTCAGGCTGGGACAGTAACTGCTGCTTCAGCAGAGTTTCCTCCAAGGTATCCTTTGGGGCAAGTGCTCTGGGTTCTGCGTTATGGAGGAGCTCCTCCTTGCCTCTCCTTCTTCTAGCCTGGGCAACCTGAGTGGGTGGGCAGCCCTGCAGATTGGCAGGGAAAGAGACCTGCCTGAGACACTGGGACACAGACGCTCCCAGTTGATGGAGAAAAGCGCGTCTGTCTTCCGAGGCCAAGAATGAAAGGAATGAAGAGGCAGAATTTACTTAGCTTTCCTCAACCTTCTTCACAATCCTAATAGCAAACTGTGACTTGGGTTTTCCATGCTCTATTTTCCACAGAAAATAAGCCAAACACTCAGAAGCTGTGTTTCTGGGCTGGAAAAATTAAGACCTTGAACTTGGAGTCTTCAAGCATGACATTATTAAACTGGCTTTCCTGAACTTTAAAACCACCACCTTCTTCAGAAACAAAAATATAGAAACATGATACAAGTTCTTACAGGGATTTCAATAAGTGATGTTCTCAGGGTCTGAGGGGGCATGGCCAGCTGTCATTGGGATGAATACAATCAATGTGTCTTTGTAGCAAGCTCAACATTGACTGGGACATATAGAATCGGTGGGACTTTTGTGGATCCCCAGCTGAGTAGGGCAGCCAGACCAGCAAAGGAATTTCTCAGATTATGGCAAGAGGCAGCAGCAACATAATAACAGAGGCAGCAGGGAATCCTGGAATGCAGAGAGAAGACAGAGCAATTGATTCTAGCTGGTAGAGGAGACCTTCTACTATTGCTAGATGGGAATATTTCAGGTCCAAAACCAAGAATGATATATAGTGATTCTTCCAAGCTGAATTATTCATTCATACCCATAGACCAAAATTAGGGAGGGACTGACTTCAACCTCTTTCCGTCACATGTAACAGTCATACTGAGTTACTCTTATTCCTCGGAAATGCATCCCTCCCTCCTGGGAATCCACCTCTTTACTAGGTTTCATCACATCGTAAGAGTAAAAGACTGAAATAACTGAATGTGAAAATTCTCTGATTTCTACTAGCACGTAACATTAAAAGACAGAAGTGGGAAATGAAAGATAAAAGTGAGAGAACTATTTCACTTCAACTGGGCACAGCTTCTGTACTGATTGTTCTTCTCCATTACCTGACCAAGTTGCACCTTCCTTTCCTAATGCACCTGCCCTGAAAGGGAAGGATAAAGATCCACCTGAGCTCCCTCACTTCCCCCCCTACGAAGATCATTCAGCAGTTCCTTTACAGCAAAATTGCAATATGATTGCAACTAATTTACACACACACACACACACACACACACACACACACTGCACTTTTCCCACTTGTTATAATGTGCTACTAGGACCACACTTAAGAGTACTACAAACCCTTGTCAAACAACATTATGCCAAACAAATTTATTGAATTCTTTGACAAAGCGACTAAAGTAGTGGGCCAGTGAAATGTGGTGGCTGTAGTGTACTTGGATTTCAGTAAGGGATTTGACAAAGTAGACCACAACCTACTTGTTGGCAAGCTAGAAAAATATGGAATAAACAGCATCACTACCAGATGGATTTGTCACTGATTGACAAACCACACTCAATGTGTAAGTCATTAATGGAACTACACCTACATGGAGGGAAGTAAGTAGTGGGATACCACAAAGTTCTGTCTTAGGCCCGGAGTCTTCAATTTCGTAACAATTAGATGAGGAAATAGGAGGGAAACTTATCAAATTAGCAGATGAGGGTAAACTGGCAGGAATAGCCAAAGCCCCAGAAGACAGGCTCCAGTGGTGGGATTCATTTTTTAACTACCAGTTCTGTGGGCGTGGCTTGGTGAGCATGACATGTCTTGGTGGATGTGGCTTGGCGGGCATGGCAGGGGAAGGATACTGCAAAATCCTCATTTCTTCCCGATCAGCTAAGACTTGGGAGGCGGAGAATAGAATGGGGGTGGAGCCAGTCAGAGGTGGTATTTGCTGGTTCTCTGAACTACTCAAAATTTCTACTACCGGTTCCCCAGAACTGGTCAGAACTTGCTGCTGAATACCACCTCTGATAGGCTCAACATCCAGATGGATCATGACAGACTTGAACACTGAGCCCTATCCAGCAAAATGAAATTCAATGGTGAGAAAAGTAACGTTTTACACTGAGGCCAGAAACACCAAATGTATAGGTACAGATTAGATGAAACCTGGCTCAATAGCATTGAGCTGGAGGCTAAAACAGACGAAGACATACAAAGAACAGTTGCAAGAATTGGGTACGTCTAGTCTAGTGAAAAAGACTAGGGGTAACACCATAGTTTTGGCAATATTTGAGGTGCTGCCACAAAGAAGAGGGGTCAGCCTATTCTCCAAAGCACCCGAGAGCAGGACAAGGAGTAATGGACAGAAATTTACAAGGAGTGATCCAACCAGAATAAAGGAGACTAATTTCCTATTAGTGATATAATTTAATCAGACTGGCCTCCTGAATTTGTCATTTGAGGTTTTTAAGAGATTAGACAGCCATTTGTCTGGAATCATATAGGGGCTCCTGCTTGAGCAGCGGGGTGGACTAGACTTCCAAGGTCACTTCTAACTCTCTTATTCTGTAGTCTACTCAGTAGCTGGATTCACACTTGGCAAGTCTGGAGCCTGCAGTCACACAAAGTGCTTGGCCAGGAGACTTTCAACATTGTCATGATTTCCTGTGACTGAGCATATAGGTGTGAAGCTTGTCAGTTTCGGATCTGTGCTTCATGGGAACCAGGAAAGGGCTTGCTTTGTTGTCAAATGTGACTGTGAAACTCTCTTTGATGGCCAGCAGCAGCTAAGGAATTACTTCACCGGCCAGTTGATAAACCAGAAGTGTCACATCTAAGGCTCCAACCCACAAAACCCAGTCAAATATTTGGCATTGCTTTTCTCCTGCACATACTTTGAATACCTTAAACAACAAAGGAAGCTCCTAGTTAGCAAGGAATGTTCTTGAGAGCAACGACATGAATGATGCCTGGTGTGGCTCATTTCTCTACCAGCTGGAAAGATGGAGCCCTCTGACCTCCTTATTTAAGGCATGTTCTTTAGAACTTCAAAGAACCTTCCAGAGCCCTTCTGGCCATATTCTGAGCAACCCAAACTGCGCCAAGAATGACAGGTAGGGCAGGATCTAGCCAGAGTGATGGGCTTCAGGTGGGGCTGGACAAAAGGTCTTCATCCTCCTCTTGAGTGTTTGGGAAGGGGACCACCTAGAAGGAAAGGTAGGAGGCAGAAGATTTTGGGAAGACCAGCTGGGGGCAGCCTGGAGCTCCCGAGGGCCAATCAGAGTTGGACAAACACCTTTTCCACCTAACTCCTTTTTGTGAGCTATAGCACTCCCCCCCAGCCCTTGTGCTCAGAAGGACAGGACCCCTGTTTCTGTAGCTGCTCCATGTTTGTTAGGTGTGTGTGTGTGTCCTTCGCACACTCAAATGGACTGGTTGCCCAGTCAACGATATCCAAGCGGAGGAGTCCTTTGGGGTTCAGGGTGTGGTCTGAACCAGGTCACAGACTGAATCATGACCGAGTTATTCACAGGCTTTGGTGCTGCCTGATGTTCAGTTTCACTCTGCACATGCTCCAGGCACCAGGACGCCCGATCCCTGCCCCGGATTCGGGGTCTCAAGCGGGGGACGAGCTGTTCGGGAGGCGGGGGCTGCATCGGCGGTGGGGCACGAGCCTTGCCCTGCAAAGGAGGTTTGTGCAGATGGCAGGGGGGTCCCCGAAGGGACGGCCAGGCCTTCCCGGGCTCCAGCGTCAAAGGCAGCCGAGGGGGGGGGGGGGACGCCGCGGCCTTCCCGAAGACCCCGACCGCCTCCTTCCCAGCCCACTCGGGACGGAGGCGCAGTTCGGCCACGGCCACGGGTTGGGGCGGGGGGGTGGCGCGTGACTCCGGCTACTCCCCCTCGGAGAGAAGCCCAGGCGGCCCCAGGAGCCTCTCGGGCAGGCTCTCCGCCTGGCCTGGCGGTGCGGGAGGGTGGCAGGCGGGCGCGGCCAGGTGAGCCGGACTGGCGGCGTTGCTCCGTCCCTGGAGCCGCCCCGCCGCGCCGCCCCTCGCGGCCTCGGCCAGCCGGAGTGAGGGGCTTCCCTTGCCGCCCCTCCGGAGGAGCCCCGTCCCGGGAGGAGCGGCCTGGGGGACACCGCCGCCGCCTCCTGCTGCGCCCCGCCCCCGCTCTGCAACCGGCCCCGGCGGCATTGCTGGCGTTCCAGGCGGGCCGCCCGGCATGAGCGGCGGTTTCGGGCCAGCCGGGCGGCCGCGCAGCCTCTTGGCCCGGGCAGAGCGTGTTGTGGCGTCCGAGCCGGAGGCCGCAGCTTTCCGGGGCGGCTGTCAGGGCCTCGGCGGGGGCGTCGCGGGGAGGCACGTGGCGCGGCGCGTCCTTGGCAGCTGCTGGCCCTCCGCTGCTGCCGGTGAGTGGCCGGGATGGGCTGCAGGGGAGCGGCGGCCGCTCGGCCCTCGCGCGCGGCTTCCCGGCAGGCCGGGCCGGCGCTGGGTGGGCAGCCTCGGCGTCTCTCCGGCTGCCCGAGCGAGGAGCGAGGCGGGGGAGGCTGCGGGTGCAGGCGGGGCGGTGAGGAACCAGGGCCGCCCCGCCTGCGTCTCCACGGGGGACGGGAGGGAGGGAGGGAGCCGGGCGGGTCGTGGCGGGTCTGGGCCGGTTCCCCCGTCGCCGCTTTCGGCGTCTTAGCCGCCCTCTGGCGGTTGTCCGGGTGGTTGCGGCGGCTGGGCGGCTGAGAGGGGCCGGGGAGCCTGGTGGACCTGCAGGGACCGTTTCTTTCCTCTCCGCGGCAGCGGGTGCAGCCAGTCGCGCCGTCATTCCCCTTTCAGGGCCCGAATTACCGTTGGGCCCAATAAGGAAAGCTGGAGGGTCCCTCGTTGTTCTCCGGTGAGAGAATTGGCCCCGAAGGGCGAAGAGAGAACTTTGGAGCCTTTTGGCTAGAAGGAAAGGCTGGGAGGGGAAAGCAAGCCCCTTCTCTGGCGGTGGTGGGATCCTCAGTGAGCGAAGGACTGCCTTCCCATTCCTTGGTGGGACTCACATCCTTGTAGATCTCTGATCTGCGGTTGAATAACACAGCTGGAAAGGACCTTGGAGGTCTTCTAGTCCAACCCCCTGCTCAAACAGGAGACCCTGGCCTAGACCATTCCAGGCACAGGAACACGTGATGTCTCAACACCACTTTATAATGCCTTGGTAAGGCCACACTTGGAATATGGTATCTAGTTTTGTTCGCCACGATGTAAAAAAGATGTTGAGACTCTAAAAAGAGTGCAGAGAAGAGCAAGAAAGATGATTAAGGGACTGGAGGCTAAAACATAATGAAGAACAATTGCAGGAATTGGGTATGTCTAGTTTAATAGAAAGAAGGACTAGGGGGGACATGATAGCAATGTTCCAATATTTGAGGGGCTGCCACAAGGAAGAGGGGTCAGCTTATTTACCAGAAGGCAGAACAAGAAGCAATAGATGGAAACTAATCAAGAAGAAAACCAATCTAGAACCAACCTAGAACTTTCCTGACAGTGAGAACCATTAACCAGTGGAATTGCTTGCCTTTGGAAGTTGTGGGTGCTCCATCACTGGACACCCATTTGTCTGAAAAGGTAGAGGGTTTCCTGTTTGATGAGAGGGTTGGATTAGAAGACCTTCACATCCCTTGCAGCTGTTCTCCAAGTTTGTTCAGCTGTGCTGGGAGACAAGACGAGCACGTAAAAATTTGCAAGAGTAGAACAACAAATGAAACAATCTTGTGGCCATTGCTGTGTGTGTGTACATATTCCAGTGTCAAGGCCACGTTGGCTCTTGAATGCAGGAGGTTGGCTCTTCTTTGTCTCTTGAGTTCACTGACCTTGCTCAATGGCCTGGCCTTGTAGGGCAGAGGTCTCCAACCTCCGCAACTTTAAAACTTTGGACTTCAACTCCCAGAATTCTTGCTGGTTGAGGAATTCTGGGAGTTGAAGTCCACACCTCTTAAAGTTGCCAAGGCTGGAGACCCCTGTTGTAGGGGATCTGGCCAGACCTTTGCCAGTCTTGGGCCCCATTTGTCTGAGTCAGGAACCAAAGACATGTGATTCGCCCCACTCCATTGATGGTTATGCTGCTTTCAGATGGCAGAAATCTTGCACAGCTGCCAGGCTGATTTCTCTTTGGTTGCTGCTAATGGTCTTCATTCTCTTGCAGAATTCTTGGCTTCTGCCCAGTGGAGAATAAGGAAAATGTTTTTTCCGACCAGGTTCTTGGAGTCCATTAGAGTATTATTTGGAACATTCAGGCTTTCTTTGCTGATAAAATATATGCAGCAAAAATCTCTTCATTTACTTAGGCAGCTGCTTTTGCTGAGACTGCCAGTAAATGTGAATAAGCTCTCCGGTCTTCCACAGACACTGCCATGGCCTCTGGGCAGGCACTGTGGAGAGGAGGCGCAAAGGGCCCTGGTAGCTGCTGAGACTCTGGCAGGGCAGAATTTGGCAGGGGGAGGAAAACAAGAGGCCACTCGGTGATGAAAGAGGCTTTTGTGGTCAAACATACCTCATGGCAGGGGGTACCTGGGGGTTGCCTTGAAGAGCTGGACGTTTAGGAGCTCCTCCCAGTTCAAAATACAGACATTTGGTTACCAGGATGTATTTGCCAGGTAGCACAAATCAAGTTGGCATTTAGAGAATGAGACTGGATGAAAGTAGTTGTGCTACCCTGAGGAAAAAAACATATTTTTATTCCTAATTATGCATCTATTTGTTACAAACATTTTATACCCGAAAGCACAGAATCCAAGTAATAGCAGAAATAGTTTTTGGCAAAGGATCAACAATCACTTCAGACAATGCCAAAGTCAGTGTCTCCTGTGAGTCTCGGCTTTGTATAGGTGGGTGGGTGGATCAGGCTGCCTGACAATTCAGCTCTCTTCCAGGAGAGCGGCTCTCAAACCCTTCCCTCCCCCACTATCTGAGGAATGCCAGGTTTGTTTTTAGCCTGTAAAGAACCTGTGTGCCCAGGTAGATTGCCTGTATATTGAGACTCCGGATTTTATCTTCTAGTAGCTCTTCAGTCCTCTGTTAACGGACTCCTTCCTTCCTCTCCCTTTTCCCATTTTCCTTCCTTCCATCCATCCATCCATCCATCCATCCATCCGCAACTCCTTCCTTTCCCTCCCTCCCTCCCTTTCAAGGTCTAACTCTTGCCCTCTTCAGGCAGCTTTTCTCCTCCAGAGTCCAACCACTTTCTCCAGGAACTTCCCAAGTTCTGAAAGGACCCTCCCCTCTGCCAGACCCCTCCTCTGATGACCTTACACCAGAGGCTCTGGCCCAGGGTTTCCTGGCACAGCTCCTAGCAGGTGTTCTGGCTGTTACCTTCCCTCTGTCCCATTTGGGTTTGGCCCTTGGTGGTCCTCACTTCTTCCCCAGGCTCTTTAAGGAGTAGGAGGAGGGGCCGGAGGGCCAGGGGCTTTTGGGCAACAGAGAGGGCTGTTGTTACAGGCTGCAGTTGCTGGAGTCTATTTTTAAGCTGTCACCAAGTGTTCCCCGTGTCAAGGTTCCTGTTCATTTGCTGCAGTTCTTTTTAAAAACCACCAGACTCATTGTGGGGTAGCAGCAGGGAAAACCGCCTTCCCCCGCTGTCTTCCCAGGGCACTTCACCTGCTTTCTAGGGAAGCCAGCCTGAATCCATTTGAGTTGGGTTTCCCTCCCTTTCCCTTTGAGCCAGAGTTTCTGCGCTCCTCAGCCGATCCCACCAGCCATGGAAAGAGAACTGCAGCTGAGGGCCCTGAGCCTCTGCAGCAGCCACGAAGCCTGGCAGCATCTCTAATCCTCATGGGCAGAGTTTGTGGAATGGTAACAGAGCTGGGATGAAGAGGGCTACAGCTCACGGAGGCCTCTGCTTTTACAGAATGAGATTTGTCAATAGGAAACGGTTGTGAATTGTTTACTACAACTCTGAAGCCCTGGATCAGTTTCAATCAAAGCATTTGGGGGCTCACTTTGAGGAAAGCCGTGCTGGGATAACTGGCTGGACCCACAGCTGGGTCTTCTGTCAGCCAGGCAGTCAAACGTGCATGTGTCAGGCTGGCACAGATCGGCCACCACCCAGGGCTGTATTGAGATGTATTTGTGTTGGGGGGGGGGCTGTATTGTCTAGTGACATATTCTGAATACACAACAAGGTGCCAGAAGCCTTGGGTGGGATCCAGCAGGTCAACTTTCCTAGGTGGGCTCTGTCTGCTCCTGTTGAAAGCCACCCTTTATTTCCAGGACCCCTCAGGGGCTCCCCTCCTTTAGAACAGCCCACCTCCTGAGGCAAGGAGGGCTCCAGCTCTGTGTCTTTTGCAGGGGACCAATTTTGGGTAGAACTGTTGGTGCTGGGAATTGCTCAGTAATATCATTTGTACTAAATGCCATCTTTATTCATTGTATTGCCATCATGAACAGACTGGAGTCTTGCATTGAATGTTAAATGAGTCCCCACAGATACATCTTTCATTCTCCTTACCCATCAATCACACACTTTGCTGCTCAGGTGTGGTGTTGACTTTTAAAGTCCTTTTTCCCCCTCTCAGGTTCAGTCTGTTGCCAGATTTTGTCTTGTCATCTCTCTCTGACTATTTTAGGCTGAAGGGTTAGGGATTCAGGACTGTGGGAAATCCCAAAGCGGAAGAGCCTGTAAGCCACTTTTAAATATTAATATGGTAATGTATATGGTTACGCTGGGTTAGAGAGCATTTATCTTTGATGAGATTTAATCAGAGTAACTGAGTGTTGTTTATTTTAAACTAGGCTTTGCTTGTGCATGACTTGAAGAGTCTCTTCTGAAATTGCAGTTCTGTGGTTGCTTGTTCATTTTCTGTAAGGCGCGGTGAGAAAGACCTTGAGAAGCTGGGCCATGGAAGAAGGGGAAGATAAGAGGCAGCTGAGCCTGCAGCTGGACAATGGGCAGGCAAGAGGCTCCAGAGGGAGGCTCCCTAAGTTCTGCGGCTGCAAAGGGGACGGTGGGAGAATTGTACTTTTACATCCACATCTCACATTTAAGGCTGGCAAGATTCTGCTAATGTAGCCTTATAATAAAGCATCAATTAGCTCACCTGGTGGCATTTCCTGTCTGGCCTGGAAATCTGACCTTTGCTCCCAGTGATGCTTAGGGAGCGTTCCAGAAATGCAGCCTCGGCCTTGTCATTTTTTGGGAGGGTGGGTGGGGATCTGGCCAGTTGACATTCTGTGAGCGAGAGGCAGTGGATGAAAGCTTTCCAGAACACAGTTGCAGTCCGGTATTCACAATACCCTGCAGGAACCTGCTTTAAAGTAGCTGTTTCATTAGTTCAATGCAAGGTTGGAGGAATACTCAGGTTTGAACATTTTGTTTGTTTACGCCTGACATTTAAGGCTAGCAGTGGGAAAAGCAGAGTTCTGTCCCTCTCTTAGGCCGGGAAGTTGGCTGGGTGCCAGTCCCTTTCTCTCAGCCCGAGGAAGAAGGTATTGGCACGCTACTTGTGCAAAGATTGCCAAGCTTTTCCCCTGGCCCCTCTGGAAAAACTGGTGTTGCATTGTCTGTCTTCTCATCCTCTGGAATGAGGCCAATTGTAGGAACAGGTGACCCATTTTGCTATGAGTTGGGAGGCTGTAGAAATGGAAATAAATAGATCAATGAAAATCCCACTCTGGAATCCTTTGCAAAGGCTCAGGTGGAAACCCTCAGGACTGGTGAATGGTTTGTGTGTTGTGGCCTCTCAAGATGCCCCAGAGTTGCCTCTGCCTGCTTTATGTCTCCCAGGAAGTCACTGCAGGCCACCTAACTGCTTGTGTCCCCCCAGGAAAGGCCGGTGCCTTCAGTTTCTCTGCCTCAAAGGCCTCTTTGCTCCTCCTCATTTCAGCTGCTTCTCTGCTTCAAGCAGATTTAAAAGAATTCTGCAGTTCGGAACTGTTCCCCTGGATCTTTTTGCCCTCTACGATCCTCCTTGCACCAGGCCCCCCGGCTCTTCCTTTCTGGGCGTCCCCCAAGCACTGCACACTTGTCCTGGTGGTTTGGCCTCTGTCTTTCCACTTCCGGAAAGCCCCTTCCTGCTCAGCTTTTCCTGGCCCTGCTAGAAGGCCCTGCTGACCTCCTCCTGGGTCAGGCTGGCCCTTTCTTACATCCCGGGAAGCGCTGTACGAGCCCCAGTTCTTGCGGCTTTACTTAATCTCTTGCACCTGCAAGAATTGGCTCCTCAAGATGCAGTTGAAGGGATCCCAAATTGACAAACATCTCTTGGAACTGATTGGGAGGGGAAAAAAACCCTGAATTGAGGTGATGGTATTTTCCACTAATTAACAAGGAGCTATTTAAGCTGGAAAAAAAAAATGAACTTCATTGAACTCCACCTAGCCTTGTTCTTTAAAAAGCACTTTCAGAAAAGTGAACCTGTCCAAACAGGCATTGTGTGTGTGTGTGTGTCCGTCAGGTCTCAGGGTCTTTCAGGAATTGGGTCCTGCTGAAGCTGGTCCTGGGATCACCGAGCAGCCCATTTTATGGATGCCAGGCACTTGGGGCCACCTGAGCTGCTCTTGTCAGCTAGAGAGGCTCCCTCCATCAGCCAGCTGGGCCCACCAGCAGCCAGGAAAAAGGGTAAAGGCTCCATGAATTTTGCCAAAGAACCAAATGACTTCAGGGGCTGCACAACTTTGAGCCTTGTGAGGGCATCTGGGGAGGTCCTGAGGTCGGTTGCTTAACAGGGCAGAGCCTCTAAGAAGGGAGAAGGCTGTGTGAGATGTGGCCGAGGACCTCTCGATAGGTGAATATTGGATGGATTTTCTTGGTGTATGAGTATTTACCGCATTGGATGCTTTATACTGTAGCCCAGAATGACTTCCTTCCACAAAGAAAGCCTGCGGTGCAGCTGAACTGGCCTTCGCCTCCCCCCACCTCCCCTCTCCTGGGATCTACAGTTTCCTATTGCTATAAAGTCTGCCTTGGTTTGTCAGAGCTGTTGGACATCCGTAGATATTAGCAAATGGCCTTAAATAACCAGCTGGACAGCGAATGCCTCTTGGTGCTACTCCTTGGCGTTGGCAGAGGGAATGGCCAGTGGTGACAGGCTGGATGTGCCCTTCTCTCAGATCTCTCCTTCCTCCTGGCTGGGATGCCAGGGGGGCTGCTGCAGGGGTTTTCAGAAAGCCTGGTGTGGGTGGGCGTATTTCAAGCATTCTGTTCTTAAACTTGGGCCTGGCAGACTCCTCCAGGGTGCCTGCAGCCAAGGGAAGCCCTCTGCCCAGAACTCCCAAGGCCTGCGTGTTGAGCAGCTGGCTGGGAAGAGACTTGGGAGCCATTGCAAAGTCTGTGAATTGAAGCGCTTGAATTGCTCTCCGGAATCAGGAACTACTTCTTCCTGACTGGCTTAAGGCTCCAAGGGGAAAAAGCGCTTCATTTCCAAAGTGTTCTCTTGGCTGTGACAAAAGGGTGAGTCAGAAGAGGTTCCACCTTCAGCTGAGGATTTCTCTTTTGCCAGCAGCTCCACAAAGGTGCACAAAATCAGCTGACGGACGAAGACTGAGCGCCACCCTTGGCGGCCACAGTAAACCGTGGACCGGTAGCTGCAGCGTCCCAGAGCGGAAAGCGGGAGAGAAGAGGAAGATGGAGAATACAGGTACTGAGGTGTGACTAACGGACCTTCCCAACCTTTCACGCTGCTGGAGGCTCCGGGGGGAGAAACGGAACCCTCCTTTGTAGCATCTCCAGAGGGCTAAGACTAATTTGTCTGTTGGAGTCCTTTGGAGCCACTCAGGACTGGGCTCGCTTTGGGCGCAGAGAGGTTCTGGATGCGGGGAATACCTTGTTGCCCTGAGTTTCATGCGTTGGAAACATCCTTCAAAGGAGGACGTTGCTGAGATCCAATGATTTCCCAGCCCTCCGGTTTCTTGCTTCTTCTTGCTTGTTTTCTGCTTTCCCAGAATGTATTGAAAACCTCCTTTGCTCTCCCGTCTCCCACTGTCCCACCTACAGCGGTGATGGTGAACCTTTTGGGCACCGAGTGCCCAAACTGGAACATCCATGCATGTGCGTGCAAGTGCATGTGCCGCAGTGCTGGAAACCCAAAGACCATCTGGCCTTGGGTTTCTGGCGCATGCATGTGTGCCAGCCAGCTGGTCTTTGCATGCACTGGAAACCCGTAGACCAGCTGGCCAACGCGTGCCTGTTTTGGGTGGTTTGGGGGCAGTTTCCAAGCCACAAATGGCCTGAAAATGGCCTGAAAAACACCCAGAAAATGGCCTGAAAAATGGCCTGTTCTTTGGTTTTTTGGGGGCTTTTTCCAGCCATTTTCTGGCGCCCACAAAGACCAGCTGTGCGTGTGCGCACCGGAAAACCAGAAGAGCACCTGGCCATGGTGCGTGTGCCCACAGAGAGGAGGGTGCTGCGTGCCCCCTCTGGCACAGTGTGCTGTAGGTTCACCATCACAGATCTAGAGCAAACCGGGTGTGGGTTGTCCACTGGATTGGTGGATGTGTGACCAATGCTTGTTTTTTGTCCATGTGACACGGCTTTATGGTGGCCGTCTTGACTGTTTTTCACCAGATTCTGCAGGTCTCCTGATCTCCTGTAGCTCCAGGTGTTAGTCTCCATTACCCTCCCTGAATGTGGCCTTCCAGCTGCCTTGGCACAACTGGGTGGCCCCGGGGAGATTCTTGAGATCCCTGCTGGAGGAGAGCCGCCTTTGCCAGCCATGCCCTGCTGAGTTTGGTAAATAAAAGGACATAAATTGGGTTTGCTTTTCTCCTTGCAAACATGTTGTTACCCGAAGTAGGCAACCTAGAAGAAAGGGCTGCGTTCAGTTGTGTAGTATGGTTTTCTTAAGCTCCCGCCGGAGTCTGTGGAGCCCAAAAAGATGGGCTGGAAGGGCAGCCGGAAGGCAGGCAAGCAGCCTTTGGATGGGTGGCAGGGGGATCCTCCGCAGGCAGGCATCATCTTGGCTTCCCACCATCCTCCTCCCCTGGGTTCCCTGGGAAGCAGTGCCAACCATTCTGGCTCCTAACTAGAGATGCCAGCCAGAGGGTCCTTCCCCCCACATTCCTGCCCACACCTCTGGCAGGATCCCTGCTGCTCCCAGCCCTGGTTTCCTCTGTCTCGGCTGTCAGGGCAGCATCGATGGGGTCTTCCTGCTCACTTGCTTTTTTCTCAGGGAGAAGCCAGGTAGGGAGGTCTGCAGGTTGCTTCTTGCTCTGCTCTTCGGAGCCGGCTTGAGCTTGTTGAGGCCTATCGGGGGAGGAGGCGGCAGCCCCGAGTTGGTTCTGGTTTGCAGGCTGCAACAAGCCTCTCTTCCCCCACTCTGGGGCTTCGCAGCCAGGTGAGCCACTGAAGGAAGCCCTCGATGTGCAGAGACGTCTTCTGAAAGCAGGCTGGGAATGGGAGGCTCTGGAAAGGATGGGGAAGCACTGCAGGAAGCAGCGCCAGTGAGCAGAGGGCCGGGGAGACGTAGAGAGCCCGGTTCTTCTGGCAACAGGAACGGAGATCTGTGAGTGCCGTAGCCGCTCCAATCAGCTGGGCCTGGCGTGATTTTTCCTTGGCTGGAGAGGTTGCCAGGAGGCAGGTGGAGGAGGTTTAAAGGAGGAAGGCCAGGCTGGAAGCCTCTGCCTCATCTGAGTATTCATGGGGGGGGGGGGGGGTGTCCTCGTGCAGCAAAAACCAGGGTGGCTGCCAGTCTTCCTCCAGCACTTTAAAGCTCCCTGTGATGCAAACCTCACATGTGGGATTCTGTGCAGTTCCGTGGCTTGCTGTGCAGGGGGCTTGCTGTGGGCCTGTGGCAGATGCGCCTGCCGTTCTGCTGTCAGAGGGCTCATTTTGGCCCCCCTCTCCCCCCCCCGGTCAGCTGCCCCAGGCAGTGAAGTGCAGAGGAGAAATTGAAAGCCTCCCCAGCATTAAGGTTTGTGGGAAATACGCGGATGGTTCTTCTCAACAATAGGGTGGGGGGGGGAGGGAAGCCTGAGGGGGTGGGAGTTGGATTTTCAGCAAGCAGGTGACACCTGCTGCTTGACATGTGCCACACTGTGCGGTTGTGAGCACCCTGCTCTTTTCCTTCTAGTAAAATCAATCTGGGTGTGACATTTATAAGGAGGACATGGATAATTGGAAGCAAGGTGCACAAGTAATTGGTGAGGAATGGGGAAGGACAGGATTTACATTCTCTGCATTCTTAACGCGGCAGTGAGACTTGCTTCTGAAGAGTTAGTTTTAGTCAGCAGCGAGCCATTGATTGCTATTTTAGACCAGGAATTGGAAGAGTAGAATCCAGAATGCCATTTGGGTCTACACGTTGCTTGGATAGCAGAAGGAGTTCCACCATCCCTGATCTGGTGAACTGCTCAGGAGGTTTCTAGTTCTCTTTGGATGCTGCAGCTGCGTTGGGAGCCAGGAAGAGGGCTGGGGCTCTGCTGTCCATCGGCTGCATGGAGCGTGTAGTAGGGAAGCAATGAATGACCACATGAATTTGCTGCTTATCAGTTTTCTGCTTATATGGCTGTGATTGTATCACAAGCTGTAGACTTTGGAAGACGGTGGTTGTTAGCCTCAGTTGAAGGCTAAAGGTAAATTGAATTGTGTTTAGCATAAAGTAATGTTGATTCTATAATTGTAAATATCTAAAATACATTAACATTTCAAACCTACCTTAAACAAATGCATTTGGGGGAGAGTGACAAAAATGATGGCTACTCCCAGGCACCCCGCCCTCCTCCTCCTCCTCCTCCTCTGGACTGACCTGGCTTGCAGTGGGAAGCTTGACAGACCATCATGACTTCCCAGAACCTTTTCCTGGGCTCTTCGCTCCCAACTTGCAAGGGAGGACTTTGTTGGAAGAGGCAGCGTCCCTTCCACCCTTCTGCACAGCAAAATGTTAAGGTCGTTCCAGTTGTCTTTCCTGCTGGCTGCACAGAAGGCGGGGGGGGGGAGGGAACGGACGGATGGGGCATTTTGACGGGTTGGGACCTTTAGAGGGAAGTCTTGCCAAGAGGCCCCTTTGGTGCTCAAAGTCACCACAGCATCTTCCTGCAGAAAGAGACCCTGTTCCTCCCCGCACCCTCCCAGTCCTCCTGCAAGGCCCAGGGGCCCAGTCCTTTTGCAGTGCAGAGAGCGCGGGGGCAGGGGCCTTATCCTGCCTCTGGCGCTTCAGAGAGCCAGGGAGAGGTTGGAGCTGTTTGAAGGGTCCCTTTAAGCCCCCTTTCCTGCAGTTTGAGAGGCTGAGGAAAACGGTGACACCCCCCCCCTCATTTCAAGGGAGTCCCTGAAACTGATTGTGAGCCACAGAAAAAGGGTTGGGCTGCACGGCCAGGCTAAATCCTGGGGTTGCAAGGAGGAATCGTGGCCTTTCCTGCTCTGCCAACTGGTTTTAGCTCTTGGGACCCTCTCCTGGGAGAAGATTTCTGGTTTGCTCCCCATTTGGCTGTTGGTCAGAGAGGTTTTCATATTTGTGGGCTGTTCTCATTTATCTCAAATTCCCACTAAGATACTCTAGGGCCTTTTGTGCCTTAAGTCCAGAATTCTGGCTTTAGTGTTTCTCTCTCTCTCTATCTCTATCTCACACACAACACACTTTTGGGGACAGTGCTGGGGCTAGGAGGGCAGATGCAAAGGCTTACCTCCACTTGTGTGCTTGTTGTGTGCATCCCCCTGCAGGGATTCCGTTGGGGAGTTTGAGGAAGCCTTTCTGACGCTGCCTTTCTCGGTCTTCTGCATTATTTACGTCCCTCTCAGATTACGGTGCTAGCGTTTGGAAAGTTGTATTTTTGTACTCTTGATTAATCAGAGGTCCCGTGTCCTTGTTCAAATGAATTGTGGTTTGATAACAGATTGAACTATTCACGTTTCTCTCCACACACTCGTGTTTACAAATTGGAGTAGCTACGTTGATTGTGAGGTGAAAGACAAACAGGAATGTTGATCCAGAATTGCTAAATTATGGCCGAGGATAAGATTCAAAGTTCTACTTTGAATTCGAGATTTAATTAAAAAAAAAAAACGGATTGATCTGATGAAGACAAGAAAGGAATTTCAGGGAAGGGAACGTTCTCCAAAAGTACCACTTGACTGTCTTTGATGGGAAACCTTTTGGCCAAAGGTTCCTTCTGGCTTCTTCCCACGGAAAGTCCGTCTCCTCCTGGAAGGTATGGGCCAGGACTCCCTGCCCATCACCATCTGCTCCTGCCAGGTGGAAACTGCCTCCTCTGAAAGCTCCTGGGGTGGAAGGGAGGTGAAAAGCCCAGTTTGATTTTGAGAATGTAAAATGTCAGAAAAGCTGGAATTGGCCACTGACAGCATCTCAAAACAAATACGTAAATGTAATCTTATTTTCAGTTCCCTCCATTTGTTCCAGGCAGCAGCAAGCAAATCCCTCTTGTCCTGGGGGGGGGGGGGGGCTGTCGTTGCTTGACCTTCTGCTGGGGCCCTTGCAGCACTGAAGGCCACTTTCTGCCTGCTGCCCTTCCTGATTTCATTGCTGGCTCTGAGGCTGCTGACCAGGCTGGCTGCTGCTCTGCTCAATTCCCTCTTTTGTGGCAGGAGGAAGAGTCTTGGGGGGAAGCGGAGCAGCTTCCCGGGCGGCCCCCATCGTCTCCCGGTGGTGCAGAAGCTGGTGGAGTCCCCGCGCTCAACTGCAGGAGGAGAAGCTGCAGCTGCAGCAACAGTTACGGCTGCTGCAGGAGAAACTGGCTGTGCGAGAGAGTGGCCCCAGCCCCCAGGCTGCTCAGCTGCAGAACAAGGTACTTCTCTTTCAGAGGAAAATCCAGAGGACTTTGGTGCCCTTTGCTGGCATCCCTGACCAGCCCTCCTTTCTCCCCACTCTGCCCCATATGCATCCCCTGTGGCTGGAGAGGACCAGAGGAGTCTGCCTCCCACCCTTCTGCCCCCGTCCTAGCATCATCCTACTATCTCCTGCGCCCTCTTCGCCTTCTCTGTGGCTCAACGTCACTCTTGAGGGTTGTCGAATGCCAAGGCCCAAAGGCTGTGTTTGTACAATACGCTTAATCACCGTGTCCAAAGGCAAAACACCTGCACTTGTGTAATACGTTGAGCTCGTTTCACTTTAACATGGGCCAATGTGTCTATGTGCCCTGGCATACTATCTAAAACCACACTGAAAACAGTGTGCATAAATAAATAAATGCAACTAAGAAATGGGGGGGGGGGGGACGACAGACACTAAAAGAAAGTCACACCCAAAATGTGTAGTGAAAATTTGCATAGAGCTTTTAAAACACCCTGGAACCTCTACTCCATGGTTCTACCTGTGCCTTCCTGATTCAGGGAGTGCTAAGTCAGTCTCTGTGTCTCCCTCTCTTTCCTTCTCCCTCCCTCCCTCTCTCTCCCTCCCTCCCCCATTCTCCAAAACAATTCCAGCTTGCCAGCCTAAATGCTTAATCAGCACATAATTGGGTCCCTTTTGGTTAATCTGCAGCAGATAGGAACCTCTGGACATACGTTGAATCCTTCCGCTTTCCGGCCCAGAAAAGGGGACTTGAGTTAGTTCATTTCCAGCCATGGCTTGAAGAGAAATGGCCCTTTGGTTCTGCAGCTGGGCTTGGTTGCCGGAAATGATCTTAGAAAAGGCCAGAAGGTGTGAGTCTGCCTTCCCTGCCTCCTTTCGGCTTCCCGCCCTGCCTTTCCCAGGCCAGGTGAAGAAGTTCTGTCATCTCCTGCTCTGGGCCTGACTGTTTGCATGAAACTTTCTCAGCACTTTAATAGTATTTGTGGGCTTGGCTTGTTCCTTATTGCGCAGGATCTTATGACTCTGCTGTAGATGGAAAGAGGTGGAAAGATTCCCCTTACTCAGTTTCTGGTGAAACCCAGTTGTGTCTTGTGCTTCCTGTTCTTGTAATAAACACTGGAAGAGTTGCTCTCACGGCTGACCTCATAGGGCAGGCTGGGGGTGCAAGACGGGCATTTCCATGCTTCCATCCGTGTTTCCTCTTGGCTCACCAAGGAACTGGCAGCTGAAGCTTAAGATGACTTTTCCAAGAGGCTGGCTGACAGAATTCAGTTCATGAATCTGATGTTTGGGATACGCCAGTCGGAATGAAAAATTTAGAAACTAAAAACTGAGCTGTGTTGACTATGAAGTGCAGAAGTAGAGAACTGGAGTAGAGACCAGAACCAAACTTCAAACAACTGAGCAACTTGTAAAGCAGAAGTTGACGGTGGAATTTAACTTACCACTTCACGCTCCTTGTGTAATAAATGAATGCTGTATTTCAGTCCCTCTTTGTTTTGGCAGACAGAAGACCTGAAGGACAGACTCCCAAAGCCGGCTCATGAGATGAATAGGCTTCATTCTACACTGGTGAGTTGGGGAGCCTCTTGCTTGGTTCCAGGCAGGACTGCCAAGGTCTTGCAGCATCAATTAAATCCACTTATGGGCACGATGCAGCCTTAAATTAGGGAAGGAGTTCCAGATGGTCAAGTGTCCAGTAGTTTTCTGAAACTCGCTGCAGGGTTGGACTTTGGCAATAGTTTGACAACCCCAACAATTGTCGTTAGCCAACTGACCATTGCATCTGTGTGCCAAAGCTTCCAAAGAGCGATGTGTCTTATGGGAAGTGCAGCACACTGAATTGCTATCCTTGCGTTATTCTGAAACTCACAAAGTCTGGTTTGAAACAGCCACATCCTACTCAGATTTAGGCAGACGTTCTGCATCAGTGCCAGCCTTCTGTTCCTGCGCTGGTCTTCCGAGGGAGAGCTCTGCTCAGGCCTGCCGTTGGCATTGCTCCATGGCAGATAAGCCCTCTTCCCCCCGTGCCTTACTGGCCCCCAGATCCTTCACAAGCCCTTCTTGACAGGGGCTTTCCCTTCTTGAGTCTTTGGACTACGATTCTATCATCTACAACTGACAGGACTTTGTTGGCTGGGAGGGATGGGAATTGTGGGCCAGTTGGAGGAAGCTACGAACTGGTGCTGGTCAGAGAAAACATTTTTTGTCAGGGTTTTATTGTTATTTTAAAAAGAAGGGCACGGCTGGAGCGGAGGAGTTGCCAGGAGGGGAGAGGTCAGTGCCAGCTTTGCTTTGAGCCTCCTGTGGGCAAGTCCTTCGCCTGGAGGACACTGGTCTGCCTTCTCTGAGCTTGAGAAAATAAGTACAGGAAACCAAAGTCTCTCCCTGCCGCATGTATGTTAATACCTGATAATAAAAGCAATGTGGTATACAATGCAACAGTTCATTTGTACAAATTATGAGGGTGTTGCTCTGAAGGAAAAACAATAATTAACCCCCCCCACACACACACACATACTTCTCATTGCTAGATCAATTGGGGTTTGTTTACATTGCTGCCTTCATTTGGGTAGGCTCTCTGCCCAAAGGATGATACCAACAGGTGTTGCGTTGTGCAGTCTGACGCTACAGTGCTCCACCTAATTTGCTGGGCTTGTTTATAGCGAGTCCATCTTCGGTTTGACTGTGACTCATCGGAGCCTTTCCTCCTCCCTCCGCAGGCCTTTGCTGAGTCCTCCTGATGTCTTCCAAAGATTGTCTCAGAATGGCTCTCTTGTCCCCTGGTCCTCCTCTCTGTTTAGCAGGCTGTGCTGGCCTCCCCCTGCCATGATTTGCGCTATCTGCGTGCACACAAAGAGAAGTTGTGCGTTTAGGTGATAGGAATCATTTAATGCAGCTTTCTATAGTTTCAGATTGAATGTTTTGCCCCCCGTAAATGCATTAGAAATGAATGCTGCATTCAAATAAGCAGAAGGACTCTGGACTGGTCTAAATCTTCATCCATGCCCAGTATTTATAATTAAATTCAGTTAGATAAGGGATGGTACTATGTCTTGGACTTGGAACCCCTGATGAGATGAAATATGTTCTTCCTATTTCCAATATTTTTCTTTAAGAAAAAAAATTCAAAAGAGAAAAGATACAATAAAACATTAAAGAAGAATGGAAGAAAAAAAGTCTTAGTCCATAAAATGAAATTAGTCAATATATCCAAAAAGAAAAAGAAAAAAGTCCGGTTTTAAAAAATCAACTACATTTATAAAGGTCCAGTTAAATTCCAATAATAAAAAGGAAAAAAAAAAACCCTCTCAGTTTCACATTAGCATGAATTTGCCGCTTATTCTCTTCAGTCTTCACTTTTAATTATATTTTCCTCTTTTAGGTGTTTTCTCAAATAAAAAAAGAAAAAAAAATTCTCACCAAGCCGACACACTTTTCTCCAGCCCTTGCCTTCCGGAGCTGTCAACAGTTTCAGCAGCCATTAATGGTTGCCTCACGGTTGCCAGTAAAAGAGGCTTTCCCTGGATCACCAGAGACTTTGCAATGTCTCTGGGATCAACAGGATGAGCCCTTTCCTGTCACCGTCTCTACAGGACAGTTTAGGTCTGGATGGACTGTCCAGCGACCTGGATATTGGTAGCGATCCTGGAGCCCCAGGATCGCCCGACCGTTTCACTGTGATGTCGGCTCTTCCCCCTATTTTCAATATTTTGTAAAGGACCTCTTCCCTTACTGCCTGGCCTTTTCTCCAGGAGGTAGCCTGGCCATCGAAAGAGTGAGGGCTCCTTGTTCTCTGAGACGTCATCACTAGCGCTGATGAAGTCACCTAGTTTGGATAATGAAACGTCTGCAAGAGCACCAAGGATCCCTCATGTCAGCCCTGAGCTACAAATATTTGCTTTTATTGAAAGCATTGAAAGAGAAAACCTGACCTCTGTCCTTTTCCTTCCTCTTCAGGGTGGGACGGACCTGGAGAAGCACAGAGACCTCTTGCTGGCAGAAAACATGCACTTAAAGCAGGAGTTAAAGCTGTGTGAGGCCCAGCTGCAGGAGCTGAGGAAGCATTCGGCCAGGTGCACCAACTGTACACACAGCCAGGTGAGGCTCTGCTCCTCCCGTTGGCCCCCCTGTGAGTGGGCCTGTTCCTTAGGGACCTTTCCCCTTCCTCCCGCAGGAGAACGTAAAGTTGCAGGAGAAGCTGGCCCAAGTGAAGCAGGAAGCAGAAGACTTGAAGGGACGCCTTTCGGAGTTGGACCTGGAGGTGGAGCAGAAGACCAACCGCCTGGCGGAAGTAGAGCTGCGGCTGAAGGACTCCTTGGCAGAGAGGGCCGAGGAGGAGGAGCGGCTGAGCCGGAGACTGCGGGACAGCCAGGAAGTGATAGCTGGCCTCAAGGCCCAGCCTCATCAGGTCAAGGTGAGGGTGGCCTTATGCAGCGCCCAGGGGACGGCAGACTGCACGGTCCGTGGCCAGTTCTGCCCCTCTTCCCAGCTCTGGGGAGGACTCAGTCTGGGCTCTTCCGCTTCCTTTAGTATGTCATCAAAACGATGGAAGTTGAATCCTCCAAGACCAAGCAGGCCCTCAGCGAAGCCCAGTCGCGGAACCAGTACCTGCAGGACCAGGTTGGGATGCAGAGGCAGGTGCTGAAGGAGATGGAACAGCAGCTACAGAGCTCCCAGAAGGCGGCGGCTCAGCTCAGGGCTCAGGTGAGCCCTCCTGAACACCAGGAGCAGAAAGAAGGTTGGAGGCAGAGGGGAAGAAGGAGGCCAGGACTTCCAGGGGGACTCTTCCTCGGAGGATGGATGTCACCCGTGGTGCTTCTTTCTCTTTGGCCTCAGGGAAGGTCCCCCACTCTGGGTTCCAAATGGTGTGGCTCCATTTCCCCTTTGTTGCTGCAACTGGACTCAGCCCCCCCACCCCCCCTGGGTCTTTCCGTTCTCAAGCCTAAATCTGGTGTGCCCCAAAGTGCAGACGGTCCTTGACCTACAAATATTCCTTCAGTGTCTGTTCAAAGTTGTGTTGAACGAATGGTGGTGATGACCAGTCCTCAGAATTCCCACCATCCCCTGGCTGCCACATCGTGAATTGGGTACTTTGCAACCAGCTCAAAATTATAACTGTTTGCAGCACTCTGTGATCACGTGGTTGCCATTTGCAATCTTCCCTGCTGGTTTCCCCAAAATGTTAGTGGGGAAGCCAGCAGTCACAAGTCACTCCCCACCTGTGCTTCCTTTCCACTCCTCTGCATTTCCACTGCACTTGTGCCACACCAACCCTTTGCACACTTCCACGCTCCCCCCCCTTGATTTTCACCAACCTCTTGCACATCCTCCAGGACTCTCACTGCAAACCCCCTCGCTCCCTCCCCTACCTGGCTGCAGCCACTTATCCATCTGCTGGTCTGTGACTTGTACCTTCTTCTCAGCTTCCCAGGAACAATCGACCAGGACTGCATGGTTAAGTCATGTGGTATCACACTTACTAAAGAACATTAGTGCCAATTTGCATCGTAAGTTGTGGACTTCCTGCAGGGACCATTTTATCCCTGGGCGGCAGCCATCTAATGCTGCAGATGAAATATCACTGCTTAGTTCATTGCGTTGCTCCTCCACAGAGATGATCAGGCGATCTTCATTGGCCGAGAGGAGAAGAAAGTGGAGGGAGAACCCAGGAGGGGTTGCCTCCTCTGCCCTCCCTCCCTACAGCCTGGTGAGGCAGAGCAATCGCCCAATAAAAGCCCTACCTGGAGATGCCGCTCCTCCCTTCCCCTAAGTGGCAAAAGGGGCTCCCCAAGTCCTGCTCAAGGGGAGAACTTCAAGGGCCCATCTTCCTCCAGGTGACGATGTACGAATCCGAGCTGGAACAGTCCCGGGAGCAGATGCTGGAGGAGATGCAGAACATGGAGGAGGACAAGAACCGAGCCATCGAGGAAGCTTTTGCTCAAGCACAACTAGAAATGAAAGCAGTTCATGAAAATCTGGCAGGTGCGTAGCTTGGACCTGGAGGCCCGTCCTTTGCCGGCTCTGATGGGCTTTCCAAGCGGCGGCTGAGAGGCTCCTTCAGTGCCTCCCAAGTTGCCTGACTGGGGCGTCAATGAAGAAGGGAGACGGCCAGTGAAAGGGAGCGTTTTCCCGGGCCAGCTTTGAAATCCTTCCTTTTGCAGGTGTGCGGGCCAATCTGCTCACGCTCCAGCCGGCACTTCGTACTCTCACTAGTGACTACAACAGCTTGAAGCGCCAGGTCAAAGAGTTCCCTGTCCTGCTACAAGAGGCTATGCAGAGCGCCAGGGCTGAGGTGAGCTCGCCCTCCCTCCTCCTCCTCCTCCTCCTCCTCCTCCTCCTCCTCCTCCTCCTCCTCCTCCTCCTCCTCCACTTTCACACCTTGGCGAGAGCAGCTCATCTTCCTAGAAAGCCAAAGGGGCCTGGGAAAGGCTGGGCCACAAAGAAGCCCCTGCTGATGCAGCTTCTCTTTCTCCCAAGATTGGGCAAGCCATTGAAGAAGTGAGCAGCACCAACCTGGAGCTGCTGAGAAAATACCGAAAGGAGCTGCAACTCCGGAAGAAATGTCACAACGAGCTGGTGCGATTGAAAGGTTTGCTGCTGCTCCTCCTCCTCCCTTGCATGCGTTGGGTGCGAAGGGGGCCCAGGAGGGGTGTTGGTGATGGGTCTTGAGTTGTTGGCCAAAGTTTCTGAAGTGGGGTGGCGGGCTTGACTGACATAGTGCAGGCACATTTTGGGCCCCAAGGACTTGACTTGCACCTGGTGAAGGGGCTGCCTGAGGGATTTCCAGAGTTGAGAAGCCTCTCACTTGACTGAGGGAAGCAGCCATTAAGAAAGATCCTCCTGGGAATTCCTCAGGCAGATCTCTTGGGTTGAGAATGGGAGCCAGGAAACCTCTTTTCCACTAGTTTCATTCTGTTTTGAGTCCAGAATTGGAGGAAGTTTACAGTGAACCTTTGACCTTGTAGCAGGGAGAAAGCAGAACTACTTGATTTATCCTTTTCATTTCTCTTTATGCAAAAGAAACAAAAATAGTCTATCCTACTAAAAGCCCAGAACTCTTCTGTGGGAGACAGAATAGGAGTGCAAGTCAAAATGGGCAAGAAAATGGTAAGGCAACACCTGTCCACTCTAGGTGTCTATGGAGGTTCTCAACCATCCAGGTAATGGTGGTGCCAAAGGTGCTTTCCAAAGACAACTGGACTTTCTTTTTTCCCCCTTGAAAATGTTTCGCTTCTCATCCAAGGAGAGAACATCTGGGTTAGAACTGCAGAAGCTGCTTGGATGTGAAGCGAAACGTTTTCAAACAAAAGCCAAGAAAGGTGCTTAGAAAAGCATCTTAGGGATTGTCCACCCTAGATGAGTTCAGATCACCAGGACTTGATGCAGGACATCCCAGGGTTTTGAAGAAACTGGCAGACATGATCTCGGAACCATTGAACATAATTTTTCAAAGATTCTAGAGCATCGGGGACCTAACAGAGGATGGGAAAAGGGCTGAGGTGTTCCAATCTATAAAAGGGGGGAAAGTGGACAGAGGAAACTAGAGACCAATCAGCTTGACATCAACATTGGGAAGATCTTGGGAAAAATAATCAAGGATCACTTTGTGTCTCTTCGCCAATGAAAAAGACATAAAAGCCATCATGGGTTTATCAAAAACAGATCAGGCCAGAGAAAACTTATGTTCGATAAACTAAATTAGTGGAGAAGAAAAATGCTGCGACAAAGTTTACCTAGACATTTGACAAAACCTACTTTTTAGTAAGAGAAAAATGTGGGATAGATTCCATCACTACCAAATGGATTCATAGCTGGCTGACCAACCATACTCAACATGTAGTCCTCAATGGAACATGGAGGGAAGTATTCAGTAGGGTACCTCAAGGTTCTGTCTTAGGCCAGTATTCTTCAACATCTTCATAATAATCTAGATGACGGGACAGAAGGGGAATACATCAGATTTGTATACAACATCAAGTTGGGGATGAAGAGATAACACTTTAGAAGCAGGGGTGTCAAACTCGTGTCGTCACATGACGTATCACAAACTTTCCCCCTTTGCTAAACCAGGTGTGGGCGTGGCCAGCGCATGATGCATCCGGCCTGTAGGCCCCGAGTTTGACACCCCTGCTTTAGATGATACGCTCAGGATTCAGAACCTTGGTAGATTTGCGCATTGGGCCCTATCCCAACAAAATGCAGTTCAATTACAAGAAAAGTAACCTCCTTCACAGGCAAGAAAAGGCAAATGCACAGGTATACAGCAGAAAAGGTGGCACCTGATCAACAGTAGCTATTAGGAGAGAGATCTTGGTATCCTAGTAGACAACCAGTTAAGTATGAGCCATCAGTGTGCTGCTACTGTCCAAAGGTCTAATGCAGCCCTAGGTTACATCCACAAAGGGATAGTTTCAAGATCATATGAAGTGATGGTACCACTTTATACAGTGCCAATAAGACCATACATGGGATACTACATCCAGTTCTGGTCACCACGATACCAAAATATGTTAGACACTAGAAAGAGTCCCAAAGAGGAACCACAAAGATGAGGGGGCTAAACCATAGGATGAACAACCGAGGACTCTGGGTATGGCTGGTTTAATGAAGTAAAGCAGTGGTTTTCCAACCTTGGCAACTTTTAAGACCTGTGGACTTCAACTCCCTCTGGAGTTGCCACAGTTGGAGACCACTGAAGTAAAGGACAAGAGGTGACATGATAGCAGATATCTTCCAATATCTGAGAGGCTGTCACAAGAAGAGGGAGTCAACTTATTCTCCAAAGCACCACAAGGCAGAACTAGAACTAATGGGCGAAAGATTATTAAAGAGAGATCCAACCTAGGAATAGGGAGAAATTTCCTGACAATGAGAACAATTAATCAGTGGAATGGCTTGCCTCAGAAGTTTCTGAGTGCTCCACCACTGGAGGTTTTCAAAAATTGGCTGGACAGTCATTTGTCCAGAATGGTACAAGATATCCTGCCATGGGCAAGCGGGTTGGACTAGAACACCTCCAAGGCCCCTTCCAATTTTATAGTTCTGTGAACTTTCGGTTTTGTTCACTGCAGCAGCCTAATTTGGGGACAGTGTTGGATTGTCTCTGTTACTGTTAAACAGTCTCATTTCCTGTTAAAGGCAACATCCGTGTGTTTGGCCGTGTTAGGCCAATACAAGCAGAGGATGGTGAAGGGCCAGAAGCTGTGGGTGCAGTGACCTTTGACCCTGAAGATGATGCCATCCTACATCTGATGCACAAAGGGAAGCTGGTATCTTTTGAACTGGACAAAGTTTTCCGTCCAGAAGCAACACAAGAAGACGTAAGTGAGGATCTTCTGTCTTAGAGAATCAGGAAGGGGTGGGGGGTTCCTTAACTGTAAGAGCCAGTTGGTCTAGTGGTTAAAGCACTAAGACTAGAAATGAAGAGATGGTCAATTCTGGCCTTGGGCAGAAAAGCCAGGTCAGTGATTTTGGGCAAGTTATTCTCCTTCAGCTCAACCCAGCTGACGGGGTTCTTGTTGAGGGGAAAATGGGAGAAGGAAGGAGTATTAGGTATCTTTGCCACCTTGAGTCATTTATAAAAGAAATAAAGAAATCTAGTAAATACAAATAACTGGGGTTTCTGTGCTCCTGTTTTCTGACAGACCATTCCTGTAATACAATGCTTCTCAACCTTGGCCCACCTGAAGATGCGTGGACTTCAAGTCCCAGAATTCCCCAGCCAGCTCTGCTGGCTGGGGATTCTGGGAGTTGAAGTCCACACATCTTCAGGTGACCAAGGTTGAGAAACACTGCTGCATATCTCTTTTGTCTGCATCAAGAAGCTCTGAGTTAAAAGGACAGTTCATGCGAATGGATCTCCGGAGCATTTCTGAACCTTTCTGTCTTGTTCCCCAAAGGTGTTCCGAGACGTTCAGGCGCTGATCACATCGTGCATTGACGGTTACAACGTTTGTATTTTTGCCTATGGACAAACTGGGGCTGGCAAGACGTACACCATGGAGGTGAGCCGCTTTCCTTTCCTTGTGTTCTGACTTAGACTTCCTGATATAGTAAAAAAGCACACAATTAGTTCCAAAAACCCTCTTTTTATTTCAAAGGCTGTGAATTATATTCATTCACAACTGCTAATGAGTCCCAAATAGTAGTAAAGAGTCCTACAGTAGGTTGCCAAAAGTCCTTCGGGATAAGGCTGATAAGCACCCACCTTTATCTTCTTTGAAAACGCTGCCAAAGACTTAATGGGCAATTAGCTTGCAAGGCTACACAGAACAAAGAGTCCAAACGGAGTTTCAGAAGGTAAACTGACCAGCATGAACCAAGTTGCTTCCTGCAAAGCCTGATGTGCCTTTGCTCCCCCTTTATGTCCTATGGGAGGGGCCAATCACCTCCAAGCCTTACTCCTGAGTCATCCCTTTGGTCTTAACTGTTTTGTCTCCTGGCAGCTCTGCGCATGCGCGCACTGGGAACAAGGGGATCCTGTTCCTCTGCCTCACTCATGTCTGACTCTGGAGGCTCTGGTGGTAGAACATAACTCCCAGATGGCCCTGGCCCTCTCTCTGCCTCCGACACAGAGCCCACGTCCGAGCCTTCCCCAGACTCCAGGACTGCCCATGTTCCTCCCCAACTTCCTCACTGTCCGACTCTGCTGCCAGCTCCGCAGGCTGCCGGAGAACCACAACACCTTGATCTTCTGCCAGGCCTGCTGCAGACCAGCCGGGCCGGTTTCAGAGAGCCAGGAAAAACGCATTCTGAACTCATTCTAGTTCAACTGAATCCTATTTTTAAAAATGTATCCAGAATTGGAGATGTTACCATTGATGGAATTACACCAGTGCTGCATAAGATGGAACTTTACTGCATACAATTTGGAAAATCCTTTTCTGTTGATGCAAGCTAAAATTGCATATTTTGCAAAAAAAAAAATTTTTTGCAGTCACAATACCCCGTTGACCCATCCTCAGTTTCTAAACTGTTAAGCCACGTATCCCCCTTCTGTACCTCTCCATTTAATTTTTGGGACCGTAAGCGAAGGATTTTGCATTGTTGTGTCTTATAGTTCAGTCCCATTTTCTCTAGTGTATCAAGAGAGACTTCAATTGGTTTTCTGTCTTCTAGAAGGTTAGCTGTCCCATCCAGTGTTGCCTGCAAATTCAGTAAATTGGCTCTCCTTGACTTCACCCAAGTCATGAATGAAAAATGGAGAGTAGAGAAATTTGTCTTCTTGTATTGTGTCATCCACTTGTCCCTCCTTCCAAGCCATTGAACAGCTCTACTTGAGTGCAGGCTTCCAATCACTCTGTATCCATGTAATTGCCAAGTGGTCTAGCCCAGAGTTTGCTGGCTTGTCAATCTGATGGCCGGGGGCTCTGTGTCCAGGGCGCCACTGAAACCCCAAATGTCCACCATGAACCCACCAGTGAGCCTTCTAGGCGTGTTGCTTATCTACAGTCAATCTTGTTAGGAAACAAATGATAACATTGATGAAGGCAAAAATCAACATCACAAAAGTATGTAAAACTAAGGGGACAATCATGCCCAGAAAAGCTAACGGTGGTTTTAGTGTTGAGAGAGAAGTAGAAGAATGAGAGGTCCCTGGGGCTGAGCTCCATTGCATTCTTGCAGATGTTTCATTGCCCAAACTAGGTAACACCATCAGTGCTCTGATGACAAGTACATTTAAGGCCTGGGAGACCTTAGTAGTTAGTTTCCAGACATATTTCCCCATTCCAGTGGCAATGGGGCAGAACGATTGATTGATTGATTGATTGATTGATTCATTCATTCATTCATTCATTTTATATAGACTCCTATGAAGGACTACTAGAATAAAGTGGCAGATGCCCAGGAAGGAGGGAGCACATTCCAAGGACTAGACTAGACAAGAGGCAGCTGGGGCTGCAATTAGGGGAAGAAATTTAGGACAGCCACTCCCTGGAATCTCTCAGGGTATCTCTGTTGGGGTGAGAGTAATAAGGGTTAATTCTGGCCAGAGTCTGTCTATTGGTGTGAGTAAATAAAGACTTAATTTTGGATTGTGTTACATCATTCTTGGACAGGGCCTGGCACTGCTTATTTCACTTTCATGACTTGGCTTGCAATCAAAACATAAGCAGTACCAAAGACCCCCAAAATAAAAGAACAATACACAATACAAAACGTTAAAACAGTTAAAAACCACACAATGCAGTCACTGGGAGAGCACAATCATTCAAGCACAGCACAGCCATTGGAGGGGCTCTCCACCACTTTCTGATCCTGGGCCAGATGGCCAGGTCAGCCCTTCAGGTCCTGGCTGGAAAGCTACGGTACCTCGGAGGCAGCAGTTAAGTTTGAACACCAGCCGGAGGAGAACGAGCAGCGCCATAGCCTTTGTGGTTGTCTTAGCATCCCTGAGCTGGCAAGCGCATTCACTCCTACCACAAAGAAGGAGAGTCTTAAACCCTCAGTGTAACGGAGCACTTGCTCGGGATGTGAGGAAGAATGAAACGAATAATTTCCACAAAGCATTTACATTACTTTGGTTTCAGTAAATTTTATCCATTATTTTGAGAAGCTTGTCTAAAGTAACCTGAGATCTGTTAAACCAAGATTAACCACACATTTATGGAAATTGTAAAATAATTGACTTGGCCTTTTTTGAACTGTTCCAAGTTCAAAAGCACTCAAACCAATTTCCAGGAAGGGTGGTGGCAAAAAGAATTGTATTAAGAAATTGGAATTATTCCAGATGTCAGGAAGGAATGGTTCTTGCAATGTGTGAGCTCTGTGTTTTGGGAAAGGCAATATTTCCTACTAATCAAAGAATGGAACAATGTGTGTTGCTATGGCAGAGATTCTGGGATATCTTGCAATGGTTTTTTTTCATTGTTCATCTTACAATAGCAAATTCATTGGTGAACCATTGGTGACTAGAGATGAGCATTAAATATAAGATTCTTGTCTTTTTCTTCTCAGTTTGTACTTTTAATTGCTTTTATTTTTTTCTTCAATAAACATATTTTTTAACAAATGAAAGGATGGGGGCTTGACCTCCACCAGACCTTTGACCTTGGGCGAGTCACGAGTTTCTTTCTGGGGTGCTTTCCCCTCTAGGACTTGGAAAAGAGAGCAGGGATGGAGATGGCAGGCCACAAGAATGCCAAGGTCCTTTTTTTTCAGGGCCCCCCTCAGGCTGCCCCTTGGGGGTATCTCTAGAATGGCCCCTTCCATTTTCTTCTCTCTTGGAATTCCTTCACTTTTAACACCAACACGAGGCGTCTCTGCCTTTCTCATCAGGGAAGCCCGGAAAACCCCGGGATCAACCAGCGGGCCCTGCAGCTTCTCTTCTCCGAGGTGCAGTCCAAAGCCCCCGACTGGAATTACAGCATCACTGTCAGCGTGGCTGAAATCTATAATGAGGCGCTCAGGTAAGGGCAGGGAACCAGCCTCTCCAGCAGGTGGAGGGTTCTTGGACAGGGCTGGGAAGAGGGGCTTCGGTGGGTGGAGGGTAGCCCCTGCCTGCATTGGTTGGAGCCACAGTCACTTTTTGCAGGGTGTGAGGGCGCTTCGGAGTTGCGCTTGGTTATCTTCCAAAGCAACCCACCTACAATCACCTAGCTCTCTCTCTCTCTCTCTCTCTCCTCTCTCTCTCCTCTCTCTCTCTCTCTCTCTCTCTCCTCTCTCTCCTCTCTCTCTCTCTCTCTCTCTCTCTCTGTCTCTGTCTGTCTCTCTCTCTCTCTCTCTCTCTCTGTCTCTCTCTCTGTCTCTGTCTGTCTCTCTCTGGACGAAGGGAACGGTGCCCAAAGCTGCCTCAGGCCAGAGCAGCCACACTTGATTGTGGTTTGTCTGACTTTATTTGGGTTAGAAAGTAAAGTTTTTGGCCTGAACTGAGAGCCTTAATTCTGGGTTTTCCAGCGAAATGGCAGCTTCCCCGAAGCGCTGAATGGGGTTTGAGGCTGCACACTTTAAAAAAGGAGGCCGGTTCTTCTCTTTCCTTTTGCACCTTAACGACAGGAAGTTGCTTCCGTCTTTGCACTTTGGCCCTTTGGCCCCTCTTCCCTTTCTCCTGGGACGGAGGCCTCCTGCATGACTGTCTCCCTTTCAGAGACCTGCTTGGAAAGGAGCCGCAGGAGAAGCTGGAGATCAGACTCTGCCCAGATGGCAGCGGGCAGCTTTATGTTCCAGGCTTGACCGAGTTCCCTGTCCACAGCGTGGAAGACATCAACCAGGTTAGCGGGGCAGGAGGGGCTTCCTGGTGTGCTCTGTGAGGGGACGTCCGTTCTCTTCCTGAAGCACTTCCTGAGATGGAGTGTTAGCTGGAGTTTGGGCAAGTCAGAGGGCCGAAGATGAGGTTTCCCCACTCTGAGCTGCCGGCGCTTCCAGAATGCCTCAGCCAGTTTGCTTGGGATTTTAACAGCCGCCAATTCTGTGTTTAGCCCTTGAGTGGGGGGCTCCCCCATGGAGTGGAGCTCGGGTAAGAACAGCTAAAAAGAGGCAGAGACCTCCAGGGAGCTCAGCCCTTCTACCAGACTGGGATGAGAGCAGGAGGATCCGAAGCTGAACATGGCAGATCCAGCTTATTCTCTCTTCCTCCCAAAGCTGCTCCCAACCAAGAAAACGAAATTCTCAGACCATTAATTCCGTCAGTCAGATCCGTTGCAGGGAAAAGGTGTGACAGAATCTTGGATACTGCATAGATGCTCTTTAGCTCTACCTGTTAGGGCAGGGCCTCTTCTGACCCAGCTCCCCAAATATGACAGACCCTCTGAAGTGGACTCAAAAGATTCCTTTATTAGGAGCGCCAGCAGCCCCAGCAAAATGTTTCTCCCTCAACACAGGCTAACAAGTCTGTCTGGCAGGGAAATGAAAAGTTGTCTGCCACATCTATTCATCTCCGCCTCCTGCCTTTATCCCCAAAGCTAGGGTGGGACTTTACTAGTAGTGGTGGCTCTTCCATTCCAAGGACCAGTCCATAGATATCCACTGCTCTCCTCTCCTCTGCCTTCTGTGCATCCGCATGTCAGGCACTAGACTCAGCTGTTCCTCCTCTTCCTCATCAGCCACCTCCAGACCTGGGGGCTGTTGACTCTCCATTTGAGGGCTGATGGACGGCCCAGGCTCCACCTCTTGCTCCCTCTGCCAGCTCCACTCCCTCTTCCTCCTTGGAGCTCTGAGGTTGCCCTGATGCCGACTCCTGACGCCCACGCCTCCTCCTCCTCCTCCTCTGATTCAGCTGCTGGAAGGGCTGGCAGCCGACAAGCCACAGCAGCCTCCTTCATGCCTCTGATCCTCTTACTAACACCCCTTGATGGAGGGAAGAAATGGCTATGCAGGATTTTGCCAGGGTC
This sequence comes from Thamnophis elegans, assembly GCF_009769535.1. NCBI lineage: Eukaryota > Metazoa > Chordata > Lepidosauria > Squamata > Natricidae > Thamnophis > Thamnophis elegans. The sequence continues at coordinate 23,832,309 of NC_045554.1, forward strand.
TTTCTTTTGCAAATGTTTCCAGGCTCAGGGAATTCCATTGCAGTTCCTCCACTTTTCTCCAGGTCTTTGAGTTTGGTCACATCAACCGAGCAACGGAGTGCACCTACCTGAACGAACACAGCTCCAGATCTCATGCCCTCGTCATGATCACAGTGCGGGGGACTGAATGCAGCACAGGAATAAAAACTACAGGTTGGTATGGATTCCTCCTCTGATTCCAGAATGAATATCAGACCATTAGCCAGGGGGACGGACGGGGGACGGTCGGGGGATGGGCAGATCCTGGTTGGGGCTCCTGCAGTAGCCGGCTGTATGCTGAAAAACAGATGGCATTCACACTCCTGGGTGCCTGTCCTTTTGCAGTCACAGAGCAATGGACAATTGCATCTCTTTCATTTTTGGTAAAACTAACTTTGCCACTGAAGGTTTTTCAGGAGAGACTGGGCAGCCAATGGTCTGAAATGGAATAGTCATGGCGAACCTTTTTCGCCTTGGGTGGCAAAAGTACGTGCGTGAGCGCTATCGCATGCACTTAAGAGCCCACCCCATAATTTAATGCCCCACTGTGCCCCCTGCACATGTGTGCATGACACACACCCCCGCCCTGAACGCATGCACACGGCTTTCTTGGAGCCTGGGGAGGGCGAAAACGGCCTCCCCCACCCCCCTGTTTTCCGACTTCTGGTGGACCCAGTCAGTTCGTTTTTCGCCCTCTCCAGGCTCCTGGAAAGCCTCTGGAAAGGTCCCAACACACAAACTGGAAGTTTGGGAATGGACTTCCGGGTTGCCCGTTGGGTCATTTTTCTCCCTCCGGAGGCTTCACTGAAGCCTCCAGAGGGTGAAAAACAGCCCAATGACAAACCAGAAGTCAGTTCCTGAACTTCTGGTTTGCGCCTTGGGTGTTTTTTTTGCCCTCCAGAAACTTAAGGAAAGCCTCCGGAGGGTGAAAAATGCCCCAAAATCAGCTGGCCAGCGCACACATGCACCCTGGAGCTGACAGGGCAATGGCTTGCTTGCCCTCAGAAATGGCTCCGCATGAAACCGGTGGCATTTTTAAAATATTTCCATGTTGTATGCTTGGGAGGGATAGTTGAGGAACCACATTACAAAATTCCCCAAAATGCAGAGGGATAGAATAATTGCATTCTAGAACTTGCATTACTTCTTTAGATGTTCAAATTAAGATTGTTTCCCATGTACATGCAACTGAATTTGTGTGTCTGGGTGGCAGTGGAGAGAGTTTATCAAGTAAGAACATTGATCCATCTTGTGTGCCATGATGTGCAGTGGTTAAAATGCAGGTTAGCTCATTGCTCACTGCCAGGAGTTCTATTCTCGCTGGCTTAAGGTTGACTCAGCCTTCCGTCCTTCTGAAGTTGGTAAAACGAGGACCCAGATTCTTGGAGGCAACAGGCTGACTCTGTAAACTGCTCAAAGAAGGCCGTAAAGTGCTGTTGCTGTTGTGTGATATTGTTAAGATTGATTTCGGTGGGTCCATTTGGTGAGTTAGTGGGCATCTGCAGCCAGAGCAAAGTCCTGGGGCCACCCAGCCTGTTCTGAAAGGTCCATTTCAAAAGGATCAGTTCACGTCTCTGATGCCTATTCCACGGAGATGGAAGGGGGGGGAGGGCAGAAGGATGAACCAGGGCTTTGCCACAGCCGTCACCTCCCTGCTTGTCACTTGGTCTGTCCCCTCCCCTGCCCAAAAGAGTACGGCCAGGTTTCCAGCCTTTGCTAGCTTGGTCTCCCATGGAGGCCATAGTGAAAAGAAAGAAGCTTTGGGCAACGGCTTCAGTGTCTGCCTTCTCCTCCGCAGGGAAGCTGAATTTAGTAGACCTGGCAGGATCTGAGCGTGTGGGAAGATCCGGTGCAGAAGGGAGCAGGTTGCGTGAGGCTCAATACATCAACAAGTCGCTTTCGGCTTTGGGAGATGTGATCTATGCACTGCGTTCCCGCCAGTCCCATGTTCCGTTTCGCAACTCCAAGCTGACCTATCTCCTCCAGGATTCCCTCAGTGGTGAAAGCAAGACCCTCATGATGGTCCAGGTGAGCTTCTTTAGAGAAAGGGGGACTTGGGTTTTTCATTTTTCAGGTGACCTAGGCACAAAATGCAGGCTCCTGATTTTGCATCCCACGCGCCTGCTTTGATGGTTATGTCAGACGATGTGTCGGAGTCCTGTACATCAGTGGTTGATGTGGCTCCTTTGCTTTTATATCGGGTGGTTTCCCCCCCGCCCCCGTGCCTGCCTGCCCTGCTCTTGGCAATCACCCAGCCCTCCTTTGAAAAAGGCAACTGAAGCCCCCTCCCAGAGTTCAGAGCCCGTGTTCCATTGTGTGCATTGGGTGGGTGTGGGCCACAAAGCACAAAAGGGGGGCAGGACTACAGGAACACCAAAACTGGTTTTCTGAACTTGGATCTTCATTTATCCAAAGCGGCATTCCAAAAGTTGCTCCCAAAGTGAGATGGGAAGCATATAAATATAATAAATAAGTAAAAGCTCACAGTAACTCCCAAGTCTCCAAAAAATATCTCAGAAGAAAGTTTATGATTTATGGTTTATTAAACTTGTATGCCGCCCTATTCCCAGAGGGACTCAGGGTGACTAACAAACTCATAGGGAAGGGGGTAATACAACGAAAACAAACAAGACAAAACAATTACAAAAACAGATTAAAACTCCTCAACAGCCGCAACAATTTGAGTGGGGCTGGGAACTCATCAGTCCCAGGCCTGCCGAAACAGCCAGGTCTTAATGGCTTTGCGGAAAGCCTGAAGGGTGGTGAGGGTCCAAATCTCCATGGGGAGATCGTTCCAGAGGGCCGGAGCAGCCACAGAGAAGGCCCTCCCCCGGGGGGTCGACAGTTGATACTGGCTAGCTGATGGAATCCGGAGGAGGCCTAATCTGTGGGATCTAATTGGTCGTAGGGAGGTAATTGGCAGGAGGCGGTCTCTCAAGTACCCAGGTCCGATACCATGTAGGGCTTTAAAAGTAACGACTAAAGGAGGCCCACCCCCTCCCACCCCCAGGATAATTAGTGGAGAATAAAATCTTGCTCCTGGATGGGTGAGTCCCACACCAAGCTCTTCTCTTGCACGCTCTTGCAGTGGCTACTGGATGCCCCGCTCTGGTTTGCTCAGGGGGGCCCAAAGGGAACTCAGAGGGGGGCTGAGGGTGCCTGGTTACAGGTTTGGAAAATGCTCAGGGCTGGTTGTGGTTTACCACACCGACAGATCCAAGCTGGCGGTGGCTCTAATGGATCCCAAAAGTGGGATTGGAACTCTGTCCAGACGTTGCCCCAGAAGGGTCTTTGGTGGAGACTGGAGGGTGGGGAAGACCCAGGCCAAGCCCCACGGGGGAGGAGGAGTGAATGTGTCCTTCCCTAATCAGACAAGTGATCTGGCCGTTTCAGAGAGTTCTTCCCTCTTCACAATCCATTCCTCTCTTGTGAGTATTTCTGTAGTTGTCCATCTTCCTGCGTAGTGTAGCCTCACTGCAATTACAATTTATTTCTATTTAGAGGTCACCCATCTTGTCTTCAAGGCGATGCTGGGAGTCCTTGGGTTAAACCGGGAAAGAGGATCGGGATTTCTGTGGCTGAATGATGTCTTAATGTGTGGTGTCATGTGGCCATGTCGCTTAGTGACAGCAATCCCTCATTGCTGTTGCTAAGTGAAAATGGCAGGTTTTTATGTTAGAATTTCTTTGCAACTTCCTGCTGACTTTCAACAACCAAAGTTGGTCAGGAAGCTGGCAGGAGATTGTGTGGTCCAGGCCAGCCAGCAGGTGAGGGAGGGAGGGAGGGAGGGGTGCACAGGGAGCAGAGAGGCACAGCAGCAGCAGCTATGTCGCAGGACTGGGGAGGGAGGCCGTTGCCTGGTTGGAGAGGGGAAGGGTGTGAGGCTTGACAAGGGGGTGTGGGTGACAGGGACGCACAGTGGGATCATGGGGGGGGGGGAGTGGGGGCAATGAGGTGGTTTTAGCTGGTGTGTGAATGGTGGGGTGCCTGCAGCACCTGAGGTGGGCCCAGGGTGAGTGCAGTGAGGCTTGGGAGGACGAGGGAGACGGTTCCCAGCAGTTTCTGCAGCTTCCCTGCTGGTTTCCCCATTGACTTTGCTTGTGGGAAGCAAAGAAGGAAGACCACAAATTGTGATCACAACTTTCTACGTTTCTAGTAACAACAGGACATCATTTTACATTTCTCTTGAATTGTAAGACGACGCCCATTCAAGTCCTCTAAACTTCCTGCCTCCCCACAGATGCACCTGTAATTGTATCCAAAATTCCCAGCCTACTTTATCACACATTCTTTAACTTGTTCTTCTTCCACTTCAAATCTCAACTGTAGTTTAGGCCTTTTAGCAATTAACGTGATCTTCATGGGTTGGCAATTCCCTTCCAGATTCTGTTGGGGTTTGGTTTCCTTCTCTCACCTGGTGCTTCCCGAGCAGCTCCTGAATTGGAGTCCCTCCAGCAGCCCCTCTTGGCCTGGAGACTGAGCCAAGACCGCAGGAAGGCCAGCTGCCTGGCCACAAGATCTCCTCTGCCCGGCTCTTTGGGGGCACTTTGGGGGGGGGGGGCACAGAGGCAGCCTTCTCTTCTGTAGGGGCCACTTGGGGGTTCTGGGCTGTGGGTGCCCATTCCTCCTCTCTTTCCACAGGTTTCTCCGGTGGAGAAGAATACGAGTGAGACACTCTGCTCCCTCAAGTTTGCTGAGAGAGTTCGCTCCGTGGAACTGGGCCCTGGCACTCGGAAGGCAGAAATGGGCTCCTGGACCAGCCAAGAGCACTTAGAGGTACTGGAATTTCCTGCCTGCTGGGTCGTCCCCCCCCCATATGGCAGATTCCTTCCTTGGAAGATGCTGTCCCCAACTCTAACCCCCCATTGCCCTCAGAGTTCCTGGAGCTTGGGGGTCCCGCAGATGGGCGCTTGGGTCCAGCCATCCTGGGTTGCCCCTTTAGCCTTTCCCAGGATGGTGAGGGGTCGCCATGTCCTCATTGCACCAGGACCCTCACAGGGCAAACGTAACAGCCAGGATGGGTTTTCGGAGGCAGCCTCCGTGCGCCTGGGGTCCTGGTGGCAGGTGGACGAGGGCCCCAACCTCACTCCTCCCCTGGGAGACACTCCAGGGAAACTGCAGCCTGCCTGCTTCTGCCATTGGACCCTTGCAAAACTTGAAGCCCTATTCAAGGTGGGGATGCGAGCTTCTGACTCCCCCCTCCCCTTCAGCTCTAGGACTGACCAGGGCAGTTTTGAAGGTTTTGGGTGATGCACCTCCTAGAGAGATGGCGAAACGTGCTAAGTCTAAAGGTGCAGCTGGGTGATGAATCCTCCTCAAGGTGGCCACAGCTCAAGTCCCATCTGTTGGGGATCTTATGGCTCTCGGCTAGAGTGGCCTGGGGAGGGGGGGGGGCGAAACAGAGCCCTGAATGGAGAGCACTTTCGCCTGGCCTTACAGCAGTCCCTTGGCCAGTTGGGCCACAGGAATCTCTCTTTGGCCCTGAATACCCAAACTTCCAGGAGCAAAGAGGTTGAACTTTAGGAGCACATTTTTTTGGACAAAGACTGTAAAATAAGATTGGAAACAGAAGTGCAAAACGTTTACAATTGAAAGGCTCCTCTTAAGACTTCCCAAAGGTACAGCCAAAAAAAAAAAAAAAAGGCCAGCTTTGCTCAGGGCTCCAGAAGGTTCTGTGCAGCCAGCTGGAGAAGGCCTGGAAAAGTTGCCCACTGCCATTTTCCCAATCTCCAAAGCTTCCTCAGTTCTAGGTCACTCAGGTGTTCTCCTATGTCCCTGGGGGCATCTGTCCCGAGGAAGAGAGGGAAGGAGCATGGAGCACTTGGCCCAGAGAGCTCCCACTCTGCCTGCCGTGTTTGGGGGAGCCCAGTTGGCTCAGGGTCTCATCCAGGCTGCGGTTTCTGTGTCTTCCCGGCTTGGAGGCTCCCTTTGTGGCCCCTCCCAGTCCCAGCCATGATTCACCACCCAGGGAGGGATGGAGGGAGGGCATCTCTCACCAAGTGGAGTCTGAATCTGGTGGGCAATGGAGGGTGGGTCGGTGTTGGGGGGAAGGAGAGGGGATCTTGGTTGCCTGGTCACACCTTCTGAAGGAACCTTCCTGGTAACAGCCACAGCTCTGTTTTCCTGTGGCTGCTTGTCTCCAGGTGGAGCCCGCTGCCGCCCTCCAGCCCTGCATTCGAACCCAGCCGTCCCCTCGAACGGGGCGATCGAGCTCCCTTCGGGCAAAGCCCCAGAGTACAGGTAAGAGTCCTTCCGTTGGCAGAGCTGCTTGGGCTCCTCCAAAGAGGGAATCTCCCCCAAGAGTCAGGCTGGGCCGTGGGGAGGGAGCTCGGTCTGCTTCTCTGAAGCCACCTGGGCATCTGGCAGGAGTGCCCAGCAGGGTCCTCTAGATGCCACCAAAGGTGCCAAGAGTCCGGACACCAGGTGGGCACAGGGATTTTCTTCTTTTTATTGTTTGCATCCATGTGTGCCTAGTTGGGATGCAAATCACCCAACACTGCCCAACTGTGTTGAGGATGGGGGGCCGCCCCGCCTCTTTCCCAACACCCCCTTGGCAGAACAGCCCAAGGCTTTTGGGGGGCAGAGGTTGTAGGTTCCCCCCCTCCTGTCAGAGTTGTTTGAGCCTAGAAGACATCAGACGCTCAAGGCAGAAGGGGGCAAGAGATGAGGGGCGTATGCCCGGGGCGGGGGGCATTGGGTCCAGGAGGTTTGGAAGCGGCTGGAGCCCCCCCATCTGTCCCAAGAAAGGGAAGAGCAGCAGAGGGCCCGATTCAGCCAAAGGGGAGCTGGGTTTGGGGAATGTTTTGAGGATGCTTGAAAGGAGTTGATGGTCATAGCCATGTTGTGTAGTTCCACACACAAAGCGAAGGCCCTGGCAGGTGGAACGGAACAGCAGACAGCAAGGAAGCCTCTCCTGGGGTCACATTCATTGCCACATATCATCCGTGGGGTCATGTGTGCATCTTCTTCACAAGCTTCAGTAGGAAGAGGAGTCAACTGGTCAAATGTTCATCTGGTTATGTTGTCAGCCAGGAACTTCAGGGAACTTTAACAATCACCCACACAATAGGTTAATCAAAGCAGTTTTGGCATCCATTTGCTGCTTTGTGAGACAAACTTCAGTCATTCCGTTTGATTTCAGCCTGGAATTAAGAGATGATCCGTTTGCCTCCAGGTGAGTTAGATACACGCCCGGATCACAAGATCTTACTCAGATTAACTCGATGTTAAGTTCTGCTGTGGCCAAAACGAGGAGGAAAGCAGGATGGAGGCTGCCTTTGGGTATCTTGTTCCTAGTCTCTAGAATTAACATCAGACTGAGCCGGGGACAAGCGTGAAATTTCACCTTCCTCTTGAGTGTTGTTTTTTATTCCTTGTAACCAGGGGTGGGTTCCTGCCAGTTCCAACCTCTTCTATAGAAGAGGTTCCACAAATCTACAGTGCCATTTAGAACCGGTTCCAGCTCCCTCCCCAACCCCCAACCCCACCCATCCGCACATCATCAAGATGAAAAGCGAGAGGAGGAATTCTGGGAATTGAAGTCCACAAATCTTAAAGTTGTCAAGTTTGAACACCCATGAGTTTTTTTTTTCTAAAGGGTTAGGGATGTGAGGATCTTGTAACTTGACAGCTTTAAGACTTGCACACTTCAATGCTAGAGTTTATGAGCCAACATTTTGGTTGCTAAGCAAGAGCATTAAGTGAATTTCACATTTTACAAGTTGGCCACGCCCACCCAGTCACATGGCTGGAAAGCCACTCCCACAAAGCAGGCCACACCTACAGAAGAGATTCTAAAAAAATTTGAAACCCATCCCTTGCAACCCAATTGAAGATTGGAAGTAATTGCGTAATGCAGGCTGGAGCTCTGTCTGCCTGCTTACAATCCAAAACCAGACTGGAACAGGGCCAACTATTAGGTGTGGGCAATTTTTGCAGTATTCTCTTGGAAGCCTCTCCTGGTCATGTTCCCTCGGCCACCTTGTGGTGCCTGGCTTCTTGCCTCTCAGTCTGATCTAATTCTGCAGTCCCTCTTCTTGTTTCCCAACAAAGGAAAAGGCTACAGAAGACAATGGCAGCAAAAATAAATGGAGGGGGCTGGAAACTGATGTCCTTTGCAGATTGAAATAGACTAGATACAAACAAATGCATTTTTGCTTTTTACAAAAGTAAAAAATGGGCTAATTTGTCCTGCTTTGCTCCCTTGTGCTGAAATGCTTTTGCACCTGGCTCACCAAGTGGCTTTCTTCAGATTTGTCCTTTGTTGGGTCGTGGAAGTGCTGCCTGCTCCCCCCTCCCCTGATCACAGCCTCTCTTGCCCCTTGGAGGCTCTCAGCTGCAGATGCAAAAACAGCTTCGTTGTCTGAAATGCTTCCTGTGCAGCAATAACAGATGTGATATTGAAGGGACGATTTGTACTGAATGAACCAAACTGACTTTAATTCTAGTGGGTTTTGGAACGTAGTGCTTGGCAGTTTTCAAATATCCAGAGGAATAAGAAATAAAGTGCAGATTTGAATTTGCTCAGAGGAGACAAAACAAATAGAACTGCTTCATCCATTGGCCTTCATGGGCATAGCCCATGAAGAATAATTATAATTAAAGAAGCCTGCATGGAACTCCCAAGTCTAAAGAGAACATCATTGAGGGGGACTGTTCGTTCTACGGAAGTTCTGCACAGGGAAAGTTTTGGGTGCCGCCTGCAGGAGCTGCCTAGCGCGGGTGCCTGCAGCAAAACGCTTGGCGTGTTGGCAAGCAGCAGTTCCTCAATGTCTGTTCAGTGGGATCCTCTGCCAGGTTTCATTTCTCTCTGTTTGTTTTAGGGAAACCGAGGCCAGTTCCTCTATGAAAGCTGGTTGTTGCCAGGAAAGGCTCTTTTCAAAGAGGACTTTGGGGAACCACACTGGCTTTTCTAAAAATGCACCTGGACTGGGACTACAGCACAGATGCCCAGGGCTTTGGGCTGACCAGCCCTGTCCACTGCTGGCAGTGGAGCCGGGGGCTTGGAACTATACAGACTTCAGGAGAGGATCCCTTCCTGATTGACAGAGTTTTAACACATTTCTTTTGAAAGAGAGCAGAGGCGGTGAACACAAACTTTGCTTTTATGTACCCGTTCCCTTTCATTTTTATTTGAATAAAAATGTTGCGCCCAGTCAGAATTCTTGGAAATCCAGAAACTTATTGCTAGTATTTTATTTTATTATTCTATGTCTGTCATCTCAATCTTACATGGTACCGAAGGGCAATATGAAAACTATGATTGAAATGCAGTCAGGCAGAGCCGGAGGAGTTCTGAGTTATCCTTCATCTCAGGATTAACTCTTGGCAGGGCCTAAAAATACAGTTAATCCCCGAGGGTTCCCTTAACGAACATTCGAAGTTACGCGATCAGTGCTTTTCCAAACAAGGCCCAAAACTACTATTCTTGCAGCACCATGGCAGTGGTTCGCTCTTACGACCGCAGAAGTTCTCCAACATTTGTCCTGCATGTTGCTGGCTGAAATGGAGCTTCTGATATCCAGAAGCTCCATTTCTGTCTGCAAAAGTCCAGGGGAGGCTCGTGGAGGGCCGAACGGAGCAGGTGAGGCTGGAAAGGAGATTGCTTTCTAAATCTTTACAAGGTAAGTGACCCGGCGTGGTAGGTTGGGGGAGGGGGGAGCAATCTGGGCCAGCATGAGGTATTTCAGTGGGTGGGGAGGCCTTGAGTGGTTTTAGGCAGGTGACCTGTACCATTGGTAGCCCCTACCCACCCACCCCCGGCCTTCCCCACTCTGAAATTCCTTGTGTGCACTTAACGAGCCTCACATTCGATTAGCAAATGTGTGGCTGAAAGGAGAGAGTGATCATGTTCAAGGTACGAGATTCACTACCACAAATCCTTGAGTTACGAATGGAGTGGGCAGACTCCGTTACATTCGTAACTCGAAGACTCCCTGTATTTCTCTTTCCAGACTTTTAAAAAATCCTTCATAGAGTTAAGTGTTGGACAGGTTGCTGGGCTGATGGCAAATTCCACCCCCCCCCAAAAAAATTTACTCTCTACCCTTTGATCGTTTTGGTTATCAAATTGATGTAATTGTGTTGGGTTTTATTTTACTTCTATTTATACTCTCTTCATTTCTTCCTTTTTATTGTTGTAAGCCACCTAGAGTAACCCCACAACGAGATAGGTGGCAAATAAGTTTAACAAATAGTTTGCATTTAATCTACAGAATAGAGATTAGCTTTGCCTTCATTTTTTACATTCTAAATTTTCTTGAGAGTAAGAATGTCTCCAAGGTTACATCAATGAATAGCTGGAGAGCACGAGGCCATCTCCTCAAACTTGGGGGGGGGGGGGGGGGGGGAAGAACAAAGCAATGAATTTAATTTAGGCCCCCATCCATCGGGGGATTATTTTGGTCGAGATATATAAATAGCTGATAGCTAAAGATGGTAATCTTATTACTCTTGACTAAACTGGTATCGCGAAATCCTCTTGCACATGATAAGACAGGCTGGGGTACTTTTAGCTGCTGCACCTCAGTTTTGAAAATGTAACAAACCAAAATCGAGACTTACATTAATTTTATGTATAAAATTAAAAGTGATTTTAGATCATTTACACTTTTTTGGCACGGACGGCCAGAGTGAGGCAAGTCAGTGTTGAGACATTCAGCAAAACAAACCAATGCGCAGCAATGAAACAATCCAGAGGAACAAAGCAAAAGGCAAATACTGGGCACTTTCCAACATTTCCTTAGAGATGTTCAAATTGGTAGCCGCCTCCTCCTCCTCCCTTCTTGAAAGACAGAAAGGGGTCCTCAGCATGATTTTTAAAATATATTTACAAATAAATACTAAATCTACAAATACAGGTTGAGATAGCTTGTGTGTGTGTAATTATATACATATATAAAATCTCATCAGATTTTCACAGGGCTTCAAATGTTTATATTTTTGCTGGAGGAAAAAATAAACATTTTAGAGGCAATTTAGATAGGACTATACACACACACACACATTTTAAAGGAAATTAAACTCTCATAAATGAGTCCCATTTAAATTTCCTCTAAAATGTTTACTTTTCCTGCAGCAAACAAACCAAAAATAAGGTCAACGTGAGGCTTTTCCATGGAGGGATTTCAAGCTCTGCAGCTAAAAAAATGGCACTGCTCTTTGACCTTGAGCTAAACCCTCCGTTTCAGCGAGAGCCTCTAGCCAGCCTGAGTTATAAAGGACGATGGTTTATTCTGAATTGCAGAATGTACCTCACACACAGTTCCAGTTACAAACATTTAATCAAATCATAAGTTACAATTGTATGATCGGCTGGCTCCAGCAATGTAGGGAAAGTCTTCTCTTCCATAGTCCCGAGAGACTTTCCTCCCGGGGGTGGGGGGTGGGAAGAGGGAGAGGAACCAGCCACGACTCTGTTATCAGAAAAATCTGACTCAGGCCCTGCAGGTCGAAAGGCAAGCGGAAAGGCCCTGGTACAGCCGCGTCATGGAGGATACCAGTGACCCTATACTGGTCCTCCACAATTCAAGATGGCTGGAGAGCTGGACGTGAGTCAGGCGTTGACCACCATTTCTGGCAGGTGGGAAAAGGGTGGGAGGCAATGGGAGCCTTTCAGCCAGGAGAAGTTTGAGCCACATGTCCTCCGCAACCTCCCCGAAGGCAGCAGCTGCACAAGTGCAGGAAGATTGGTGGTGCCATAGCAGGGAAACCTGCTTTGAAAGGGCTCCTGTAAGGCACTGGGCTGGGTGCGGTGCAGAAGAGCTGCCTGCCGGAAGGCCGCGATAAGACAGTTCCCTGGCAGCATCTCCAGAGCTGGAGGGCAAAGCAGCAGGCAGGGGCAGCCTGGCCACAGCGATCACTCGAGGACGGCCATCAGGAGGTGCAGCTCCCGGAAGGCACTGCCATGGCGGCCACTGAGGCCGGACCGGTTCTTGACGAAAGCGCCGATGCTTTTCAGTTGTTTGTAGCACATGTGGCACTTCTGGAGCCTGGGCCAAGAAGAAAAGCAGCTAGCAAAAAAGGGCTGCCCCACTCGGGAGGCCTCCCATGTTATTTTACTTATTTGTATGATGCCCCCTCAGAGCAGAGAAAGAAAGAAGCAACGGCACCTTCATCAGGAAAAGGGTGTGGGTCTCTGTGTGTGTGTGGGGGCAGCAACGTCAGTTGATCTTACAGGTCCTGAAGCCAACGCCCCCTCACCCCAAAGGCCCTGCTCTGGCTAAACCCTCCGGTCAATTGGCAAACAGAAGGCTGAAGGTGAGGAGGAGTGCCTGCCCACAGGAAGGCAGCCTTCATGGTGCTCTGCCCCCTCAATAGTGCTTGAACAGGTAACGAGGGAGCAAGGATTCCCCAAAGGCGAAAGGGGAGCAATTAAGCCATTTGGAACGGCTGGTCAAGCTTGATAGCACTTCATATCCAACTGTCTGGACATTCCTCTTTTCTGAGTGAAGAGAACAGGCACCCACTTCCCACCAGGACTGTCAGGAAGAAACACCTCCTCCGTTGAACCTGGGAGATAAGTTAGAGTCTCCAGGGGCAAAACAATCCGGGGCTTTAGAAACTCACCTCCTCCTCTCTCCAGGCCTGTCTTGGGAAAGAAGCTCTGGGAGTGTCTGGTTTTTTGAGTTGGGGGTCGGGTGGGGGCAGGGAGCAAATAAGAACTTGACACCATCAGAAGCCTCTAATCAACCTAGGTATAACAGCTTTGGACCCCATTAGGTAAAAGCGGAACACGCCTGTGCATTTCTAGCCTAAATCTGTGGAATTCGCTATGTGGTGCAGGATTCCTGAAGGTTCATAGCATCCCAAGCCTGGTAGGAGAGAAAGGAAGGTCCGTTACCTCTCTTCTCGGGAGATGTCCACGCCCACCGATGGGGGTGCAGCAAGGATGTCCGTAATCAGGGGCAGAAACCTTTGCAGAATTAGCTTCAGGGACGCACAGCCGGTCTGAACGTAACTAGCACAAGAGAGAGAATTGGGGAGAAGAAAGGTTCAAAAGAAAGTTTCCTTTCAGCGACTCCAGAGTATTGCCCAGTTCTTCCCTCAAGGATTGTCCAGGGACTGCATGCTCAGCATCTGGACTGCAAACAGGAGACCCCGCTGCTGTCCAGAGAGAGGACACGGAGCTTTTGACATCAAGAGAACAAACGAGATGGAGCTTCCTTGAAAGTTTTTAACAAATAGGGATAACTGGAGTCCTTGGTGCTCCCTGAGCTGGGTTGTCTGTAGGCAGATGTTACACTACCCAACTAGGTAACATCAGTGTGAGTGAGTGGGGAGTTTGCTCCCTGATTATATACAATAGCTTGCCAGTACTCTGCCAGCATGGGAGTGTGTGTGGCTTTCCCCTTAGCAGATTGGTATAAATCTTTGCTTCTCTGGCTGTTGGCTGCTAGAGAAGATTCTGGTCTTTCTGCTGTTCACTGAACTGTGGTGGTGTGAGGATTAGAATGCAGTATTGCAGGCTAATTCAGCTCACTGCCAGAAGTTCAAACCTGACCAGCTCAATGTTGGCTCAGCCTTCCGAGGTGGGTAAAGTGAGGACCCAGAATTTTGGGGGCAAGAGGCTCACTCTGCCAACCGCTTAGAGAGGGCTGGAAAGCACTGTGAAGCGGGATGTAAGTCTGAGTGCTACTGCTATTTTGTTTCCTTCTTAGCATTTTTAATTGCATCTGTTGAAGGAAGGGAAGTCTGGTTTGTCTCTGATGATTGGTTGGTCTGAATGCTACACTTCCCATGTTTTTGGACTTAGCTTGGTCTAAGATCTTAACAGTTTCCCAGCCAAAACTTTGTAGTTATGAAGTAACCTGCACATTTGCATCCAGCATCAATCCGGAAAAAGGGCTCCTTGTTCTGGCTGAGCAGCTGCAAAAACTGCCTTAAAAATTATCTGGCAGATTTTCAGAAAGCTTTTAACAAAAACTTTAATCGAAGGTTACAGGGGAAAAAATAAGGCCAGTTAAACACGCCTCAGAGGGACTGGTAAGCAATCAGGGCCTTCCGTGACCGCTGGCATTAATTAGCCTCCTTTGCAGACTGCAGCCTCCAACTAATAAACCCAAACAAAGCCAATTCAACATCCCTGGGAATTATCTGGCACGAGGCAAAAGGCCGAAGTAGCCACGCGGGTGGGCAGCAAAGACCTCCCCAACGGAAATGGAGAGCGTCTGAAGGGGGGAGATTTGCCAAGGCCTGTGGGGGAGACTAGGGCAAAGCCTCCTGATCTGGGGGAGAGGAAAGTTGTGGGGCAGAAAAGAGGCAATTAAAGGATTAGGCAGCTGCTCCTGTTGCAGGGAGAGGGACTGGCCACCCTTTCAGGGTGAAGTGAAACCACCTCGTTTTATTTACAGGGATGATGTAAGGCTTCACTGTGCTCAAGGCTGCCTCTCCCCTTGGCCCCCAAGCAGCCAGCCGGCCTTCCCACCGTTGCCTCAGGCAAGCGAGGTGGGTGAAGGCACATCCCCGGGAGCCTGGCTTGGCCTGAGGCAGCCCTGACACTTTAGCAACCGTAAGGAGGAGCTTTTACAAAGCCCGAAGAAAAAGTTACCTTTCATATTTGCTTTGCAGCAGCTTTTCTATTTGTGGCAAGACCACCGTGCAGAGGTCCAGTTTCCACAGAGACCTGGGAAAAGGAGAGAGATTATGCTGCACCCGTCCCTTCCAGAGTCCTCAGGCAAAGTCTTGGCTGCGCCAACCGTTCGGCCTGCAGACGGCCTTCCCACCACGAATGAAGGCCTGCAGGGGCTTCCAGAATAACATTCTGTGCCCTGAACCATCCAGGGGACCCAGTGGGGGTTCCGGACCCCAATGCAGCCAGTATACTGTCCATGGGGCCGGCTGTCCTAGATGGGCATGCGCGCTGCACACGCATGCACGCGCCACTGCCCTGCGACATCCAGCTGGCTGGCAGAGGTCACGCAGGCCCCGCACGCTATGCACACGTGTGTAATGGGCTGGTTGCGTTACTAAACAGCCATGGAAGGCGGACAGGCAGGTGGGCCAAACGAGCCACCATACCGATACGGTGGCTACTTCTCCCGGCTACTACAGGCACGGCCGTACTGGGCCATACCGCCCAGAACCCACCACTGAGGGGACCCTGTGTCCCTCCAGACAGGATGAATCTTGGGGTTGCCAGAAGAGCCTGTGGGATCCAGAGCCTATTATATGCCAAGGGAGCCATCACATGTCTCACTGCACCTCCAGGGTTGGCAGGCGGTGGATGAAAAGAGCTCCGATCCAGGCATCGGCACCCAAGCAGCCCAACCGAGACTCTCCCTGCAGAGGAAACGCAGGCAGAGACTTACGCCTTCTGGTTCACGATGTTGAGAAGGTCAACCACCACCGAGAGGTCATTGATGGCCACCGCAGAGTCCACCGAAGTCTGAGGAGAAACCACAGTGGCAGAATAGGATTATGGCAAGGAGCCTTGGGAGGTTGGGGGCAGGTGGGAAGGGAGAGCAGTGGTTGGACTCCAGAGGTTGAACTACAAGTCCCAGCATCCCTCGCCCTCTAATGGATTTGCTTCTAGAGATGAACAGCATCTATTTAGTCAAATAGATGGTGAAGCTGTGGGGTCCTTGCTACTCTCTGAGCTTGGCTGTTTTCTTGGAAAGATTTCATTATCAAACCAGGTAACATCAGCGCCGAGAGAGAATGGGATTTGCTCTTGGCTTAAATAAATACATATAAAATGAGAACAAACCCCACTCTCTTCTAGCTGTTGCCTAATTTGGTAATGAAACATCTGCAAGAAAACAACCAAGTTCAGAAAACACCAAGGACCCCACAGTTCAACCTTGAGCTATGAGACTCTTTGGTTGAAAAGGAAAGTTAGTCACTTGCAGGACAATATTCTGCTCTTTTTGGCAGAATGGACTCACCCGGGCCTGCGACTGAGGCAGGAAGGCCCAGCTGAATCACTCCCACAAGCCGTTTCCCAAATTCATATGGACCCCCAGACCAAAGGCAATATTTGTTTCCTCCGTAGGAGCTAGGTCAGAAAAGCCCAAACCCCCCTTCCTCACACCCATCCTCCGGACTTACCTTGATGTCCCCCGTGCTCCACACGGCTCTCACAGTGTCCAAATTCTTATGGCGACTGGTCAGCACCACACACATGGTCTCATGACCCTTCCGGATCTGGGACACGGCCTCCTCATCCACAATGTCCATCAGGCCCTGGTTCTTCACGGCCTGCAAGGACAGAGGCCAAAGGGGAATACAACAAGGCGGGGGAGGCCTGCAAAGGACTTTCCACCCCAACAGTCGTGACCGAAAGATGCATCCCAGCTGGGCTCCCCTGTTGCCTTTGGAGCTGTGGAACAAAGCAATCAGGGAGGACTGTGCAAACTGACACAGGAAAAAACCCCTCCTGTTCTGTTACCTGGAAGGGAGGGGTGTGTGTGTTTGTGTGTGTGTCTGTGTGTGTGTTGCAAATAGGACAAATTGGTCATGTGCTGCCTCCTGGTGGTCAACATAAATAAAAACACTACCAAGAAACTATACACTGTTTTAAAAGACATCCCTATGAACGGAGGCTGTTCTGGATCACAAAGTTGCCTCCTCCTCCTTCTTCCTCTTCCTCCTCCTCCTTCCTTTTCTATCCATCCCTCACCCACTTTCAGAACAACAGAGTAACACAAGAACAGAGTTTGGAAGGGACCTTAGAGGTCTTCTAGGTCAACCCTCTGCTCAGGCAGGAGAACCTACACCTTTTCAGGCAAACAAACGGTTGTACAATCTCTTCTTGAAAACTTCCAGGGATGAAGAGAACTTCTGGAGGGGAAACTATTCCCGATTAATCATCCTCACTACCAGGAAATTCCTTTTTTTTAGGTTGGATCTCTAGTTTCCACCCATTGCTTTCTAAATATTAATATTTTACACTTATTTTACTGCTAATAGTTTACTGTTTATATCCTAAAGACTGTTTGGCCTTTGGTCAAATCAAAACTGCTTCCTCACTTAGCAGCTGAGCGACTATTGCTTCCCTTTTTGGACAAGCAAGAAACATACCGGCAGGAAGTCCGAGGCCTTCAGCCCAATAGGCTCATTCCTGGCAGCTGGAATCACCGAGGGCTCCACCCGCGTTATTGGGGTTGAGGTAGCTACAGGCTGCCTCTGAAGAGGGTCTGCCTGCGGTAGGGAAGGACAGGACAGTCACACATGCTTCCAGGACAAAGAGAGAAGGGGGGGGAGAAGGGGAAGGGAAGGGAGGGAGAGATGCTGCCCTCATGCTCCTCGTTGCTTGAGAGCCTAATCAGGCCCTTAGCCAAAGAGGGCTGCAGGCACACGCTTTCTCTCCCGCCTTTCATCCCACTCGGGACAGGCCAGCTCAAAGCCTGAAAGGAGCCCCTCCTTTGCTCTCCCCCACATGCAGGAGGTGGACGGAGGAGCCCTGATCCGGAGAAGCTGGTGGAAAGGCACTTACCCTCTCCTGGCCTGGCAACGGGGACGCGGCGTCTGCTGCTTGACCAGCCCGCGAGGCTTCTTTCGCAGGTGCCGTCTCTGGAGAGAGGGAGAGGGGGAAGGGTCTCTTGGGAGAGGGCAAAAAAAACCCCAACCAAAGCAATGCTGCTGAGCAGGCGGTGGGCATGAGAGCCCTGGAGAAACCTTCGGGATGTCCTGACGCTTACAAAGGTGGTGCATAAAAAGTCGCCTGATGAAAGTGCATAAACTGCCTGATAACAGCCGGTGGGGCCTTTTCATTCGGCCCAATTCTTGGGTATTTCCTCACAGAGCACAGGGGCCTTGTGGAGTTCAGTCCCACAAGAGAGAACCATGGTCCCTGGGGGTGAGTAGCTTCCAAGGGAGATAAAACTGACTCCTGGAGCAAAATCCCAGAGAAGAGGTGGCCATTTAGGGCTGCAGCTGGGGAGGCCAGATAACACACACACACACCCCTGGGCAGAAGCATCTGGGTAGTAGGCTTCCCTGAGACCCCCGCTGCTCCCAGGCACCTCTGAAGGCCGAGCTACCAAGGGAAGCCTCTGCTCCCCTTTGCCCTGAGCTGACTCCCCTTTGGCCATCTTGGGAGCCAAGGACCAAACTGTCCACTATTCCGAATGCTGCCCCTATTCTTCATTGACTGCAAGGAATATCACAGGTTAAACCACGGCCCCACCCAGAGCCCCCCCCTTGACCGCTTACAAAGACCCAAAGAGGCATCAGCAAAGCCCCTCTGGACGCTCGGAACTCACCGTCTTCTGGAGGGGCAGGAAAGGGCTCGCTCTTGCTGGGGGGAGTTCGTACTATAAAGACAGATAAAAGCCCCACTTCAACTGAAACTTTTGTTCTTTTTTGTAAGGTTACAAAAGAAACAGCGTTATTCTAGATTTCTGCAGCTGGACTCCAAGGCGATGGCCCTGTGCTCTCTAGTAGCTCTTCCCACCTTCAGGTCGCCAGAAAGGCTCCTTAGCAACACAAGCTCCAACCCATTCCTGGTTATACCCCACAACAGGGCATTCAGGGGAGGTCAAAGCCTTGCTAAAGATCCACCTGGGAACTCAGATGGGGTGATCTCTCCAGCCACCTGAAAAAATGCTGGGTCAGCTCTTTTGTAGCAACCTGGAGACACAAGATGCCCCTTGGAAGCTTCTGTGGGGGAGAGCTTAGCAAAGCAGCTACGGTTTCCTGGAACAGGCATTCTTCATGAAGCTGAGGCTGCACATGCCAGAAAGATTTTCCCCAACACCAAGTCAAAGCAATCCAATAATGTGAAGTCCAACTCACTGATGGCGTTCTTTGGCTGGAATATCTCTTTGTAATCCTCCAAGTTCTGGATCTCTGCAGTGGATTCCCTTTCTTCCTTGTCATCCTCACTGCTCGGACTGCGCCTCTCGCTCTCTGAGTTGTGTTTCATTCTGAGGGATGAGAGGCAGCGACAGGGATCAGGAAACTGAGCCTCCCCCAACCAGGAACCCACTGCTCACCCGCCCTCCTGAAAAGCCTGCCCCCCTCACCTCTGGGGCTTGCTGCAGGTGGTGGTTGGCCTTTCATAGATTCGCCGTAGAGAGGCGCCCAGAGATGGCGGAGGACTCAGGGGTTTGTCATCTCTGATCAGCCCATGGAGCCCAGACCCACATTTTGTGATTCTGCTGAGGTCCACAACATAGGAGGAGACGGTGCTTTGGGTAAAAGAAACGCCAATCTAATGGAAAGAATCCACATTCTTAGAATTTTAGGTGTTTGCAAGCACCTTCTAGAAAAAGATTCTGGGCTGCATCATGTGTGCTGCCCTTCCTCAAAGCTACCTGGAGGGTAGGGCTAGGGCTATGAGTTTGCCAGGCTTGCCACAAGAAGGGAGGAAAGCTGCCTGGCAAGCAACAAGTGGGGAGAGGGGGAGAGCCCCACCATTCCTGCCCCGGCCCCCTTGAAGCCCTGGAGAGCAGCACAACAACAGGTGCCAGAATCAGCCAGGAAATCCGACTCTGACATTCCTTCACTCACCAACTGATTGTTACAGATAGACAAATCGGCCACTTTGCCCCAATTCACCAAGACCACCTCAAAGCAGCGCTCGGGCTCCCAGCCGTACACCCGCAGGGCATCCTGGCTTCCAGCGTATAAGCAGCAGCCATCGGGGTTGAAAAGCACGCACCTGCAAGGGGGGTGGGGAGAGAGAAAGGCAACAAGAAGAGTGCCATTCCACCTGACACGGCCCCCAAATTCGAAGGAAAGCCTGAAATTGGCCAGCTGAAGCCCCGGATGGGTAGAAACCCCTGGACTAACAACTCACTGCCATTCCTGCTGACAAACACCTGTTGCCTCTTACCTGACGGGTGTGGCCTCTTCCTCAATGCAGCTCACTGTCTGGAACTTCTCCAAGTCCCAGAATCTGACTGTCCTACAAGGAAACAAAAAAGCCAAGATAATGCAAGTGAAAGCTCCCTCTAATCCCACCTTCTTTGCTTCTAGTCACAACCAACTGCCCAGCTCCGACTTCCAGCTCCTTCTACATCTCATTTTTATATTTCTGGCCACTTGCTCAAATCCCTAAAGTGAGGAACGCTGACCCATCTCCCCTTAAACAGGTTTCTGGCATCCAAAGGAGCAAGAACGATCTCAGCCGGGCTCTAAGCTCCAGTGTGAACTGTGAAAGAGCATGAACATTTTGGGTGGGGGTTTCAAACAGCTTTCGCCTTCTCTCTTGCCTAGTAAACTTCTGCATTCTCCTATCAACATAGGAGTATGCTTCATTTTTTAATCCAGGCTAATATTTCCTAATGAAAGAATCTTTGAGGAAGATTATAAGGATCACTGGCTTTTTAAAAAACATTACCCTATGTATGTATCTATGTATATGTGACCATCAGGAAATATGAAATAGTATGTCCGAATATACTGCTAGGAAATCAGGAAAACGTATCTGGAGTGAAACCTTTGGTTTTGAGTCAGAGAAAGAAGATAGCAGCTATTGTCGAAGAAACGAAGCCTAAGATTTCATGATACAAATGCTTTGAAAAATGTAGAATCAGCCAAAGAAAATGACTTAAATACTTAGAAGTACATTTCTATAATTTAATCCTGTTTTAATGGCCAATCTAGGAAACAAAAATAATGAAGTTGTAGCCAAGGTACACAACTCGGGAGGAAAGCCAGTAAGTGGCAAAAGAGGGCAGAAAACGAGACTTCTAGGGCACACAACCTCTGCCCAAGACCCTGGAGAAACACAGCAGGCTAAAAAAACATGGGAAGACAAGCTTTGCTGCCAGCTCTCACAACCATCGCTTGGCATGCATTGGGACCAATGGGGGGAAGGACCACTACCTCTTCTACAGCAGGAAGAAGACACTTTGTTGGGTCTCAGTCAAGAAGTAGCCAGGCAGCTGAATCCTTTAGGGCAGGCGTCCCCAATGCCCGGGCCGTGGCCCACTACCAGGCCTTGGGCCGTTCTGAACTGGGGCACAGATGTTCTGGGCAGGTGCTCCATTTGTGCAAGCACATGCACTCCATTGTGTGCCCGCTGTTTGAAGAAATGGAGCTGTGTGTGCACGTTTGCCCTCCACTCACAAGGAACCATAACCCTCATACCCCACTGTTCTGCAAAGCCGGAAAGGTTAGGAAACTCTGCTTTAGGGGACCACAACCCACCAGGAAAGATTTTACACACAGACAACTTAACAGGCAAGTAACATCAATGCCTCTGTTTATGCCAGAGTTATTGAATCCTGAGAGCTGAGAAAATCCTGAGGGATTCTAAATTTTCGCGGGAGAGAGCGAGGGAGGGCAGCAAATGCAGAAGTGCTTGGTTTGAGCACAAAGAGGAGACCAGCTCCAGGAGCAGGTACATCATCTCTCAGGAGCTTCATGGAGGTTTCAACACTATGGAAAACATTACGGGGACCTCAGGGGGCAAATCCTGACTTTCTTCTGAAGCACCAGCTTCCAGGCTGGTGTAAAAAGGGTTCCCTAAAAGCAGGAACATCTTCCACGCACAACATCAACAATTCGAAGCCTGAAGGAGCCAACGTCGCGATGATACAATGTATGGTCTCATCACTCCGAGACCGCCCATGATACTTTTGCCA
Organism: Thamnophis elegans; assembly: GCF_009769535.1. Taxonomy (NCBI): domain Eukaryota; kingdom Metazoa; phylum Chordata; class Lepidosauria; order Squamata; family Natricidae; genus Thamnophis; species Thamnophis elegans. The sequence goes on from NC_045554.1 coordinate 23,853,860, forward strand.
CTGGATGGTCCATTTCGACCTAAACCATCCCGCAGAGATGGTGATCAGGAAGACTGGTCTCAGGGACACCGCATAGTCCCTGATTGACCCAAGGGAAGCTCTTCAAGCCGGTGGTAAATAGGCAGCCCCAGGCAAAGTTGGGACGACTCCGGAAGGAAGTGAAAAGAGAAAGTAAGTCCATCTGGTGAGGTATTTTTTCAGAATTTTTTTCAGAAGCACGATTAACAACCAAAGACAAGCTAATTTTAATAGCAGATGGAGGGCAACAAGATTACCTGAGAGATCCTTCAAGCAACAAAGTGCGGAGAGAAGTCTATAAAAACCTTATAAAGGAGATAAAAAGAAGACTGACACCACAATTGGCAAGAGAGATAAGACTGCTTTGTTACTGGAAAGATACAGGTTGACAATGAGAGTTGATAATAAAAAATTAGTTAATTTTGGTGATCAATAAGTAGGAATTTAGTAATTTTTAGATTGTTTTAGATTGTTATTAAATGTTTATTTGTTAACAAAAATTAATTATAATAACAATAATTAAATTATAATGGCTACAGCTTAATGATATATACATGTAGCTTAATGATATATACATGTAGCTTAATGATATATACATGTACTGGCAAACTAGTAAAAGAAATTTGGATATAAGTTGCAAATTGCGATCTGGGAAAAAGACCTATAAATTTTATTAACCAATTTTTATTCAGATCTTGTCATAAAGGTGTAATGTTTTTGGGTCTGACGAGAGGAGGTTGGATATAAATAATAAATGATTTTTAGCCAACTATAATAACAACAAGGAAATGTCCTTGATTAAATAATATCCAATGAATAATAATATTAATAATATTCAAGAATATCCATTGAATAATATCCAATGGATATTATTTAATAATATATATATGCTCTGGTTTTGGCAAAAGAAACTTGGATACAAACTCTAAACAGCGAGTTAAAAAAAAAGGAAAAAAGGTTTAGAAACATTATTAATTGACTTTTACTTAGAACATGTCATAAAGGTGTAATGTTATTGGAGGATTTTTGAAATAGCTACTGAATGCCATTATGTAGTTGTGTCTTTAAGTATGAATTATTTGAGGTAAAAGCACGTTCAAATAATTGTAGTCAAATGAGAATGGTGGTACATTGATAGTAAGATATACAAAGATTTTTGATTTAAAGTGTATAATCTAATATGAACTATAAGTAATGACTGTGGAAGAAATACATGAAAGTTATCTGTAACCAATCGACACGCTTTCTACAAGATGTAATGAAGGATGATTCTTTTTTTGTGTTTTTGTTTAATTAAAATTAAAAAAAACTTCTTAAAAAAAAATTCAAAGCCTGCAGGCCAACCATGAGCCCTCGTGACATATTCTAACAAGCCCTCGGCAAATCTCCCACCTCAAAACAACATCTCCAGCCCCAGCCAGAGGTGACTTTACCTGTCGGAGCTCCCTGAGGCCAAAAGGTACTCATTGGGGTGGAATTCAATGACGTTTACTGGTCCCATGTGTCCTGTGAACTCAAACATGATCTTTCCAGCCGCCAGGTCCCACAACTAGGTAGGGAAAGAACCACAAGAGTTTTTCTCGCCAGAGCGCTTGCAAATTTCACACCCATCAGCTGAGCTGCTCAATGACCCAGGCTGCCATCAAAGGGAGGGGAGAGAGAGGAGGCAGCTGCAGGGCCCACCTACCTTCACCGTGTGGTCATCAGAGGAAGAGGCCAGCCATTTCCCATCCGGACTGAAGCGGAGGCAGCGAACGGCCCCTGTGTGGCCCTGCAGAGGGAAATGGGATTTGCATCCGGCCCTTCCTTCAAGGCAACATTCAAAGTACCTGCTTCTCCCGTCTTTAGACAATGGCAGCCAATGAGGGAGGCTGGGCTGAGAAGGAAGGTCTTGGCCAAAGTCATCCCCTAGGATGACACACCCAGAGAAATTCCAGGTGGTGGTGGTGATGGTCAGCTAAGGCAGCAAAGGAGAGCGAAGGAGGGGAGACCCCACGAGATACCCTGGACATCCCAGGGCAATGTCTGCGAAAGGACGGCTTCTCTTGCCTCTTCTGCCCCCTCCCTCCCCTGGCCTCTGGATGTAGTTTGTTTTCTCTTTATGAGAAGTATATTGATCATTCCTGATTCATAAAGCTTTCCAAATTGTCCCAGTAAATGCTACTCATTGCACAAGTGGGTTTCAGCTGAAATAGGAGGCATTTTTCTTCTTACCTTGTACCTGAAGACGCAACTTTTTTTTCTTACATCCCAAAGCTGCATGAACGAAAAAAAAGAGTTTCTTTTTAAAAGAAGAAAACATTTAATTGTCCTAATCAATCCAAGTTTGATTTAACGTTAAGACGTCCTTATTTCTGACTTGGGACTGAGCAATTGTTTCAGAGCACGGAGCTAGTAAAATGTGAAAGGGATATTTGGCGCATTGTAAGAAGTATCTCTCTGTTTTTCTTGGAACTTCTTCTGCATTCCTCTCCTCCTCCTCTTCCTCCTGAGTTTTGTAATGGTGCACAGATCTGGCTGTCACCACGTTGGAGGAAAAGTATCTTTGTTCAGGGTTACCCAGAACAATGTTCATCTCTTTCAGATCTCTGGGCGCTTTTGAAAAGCAGCAAAACTCTTCCCCATCTTTAGTTCATGAAGAAATGCAGACTCCAACAGGATGACCAAGACATGGACCAGAATTCAGAAGTGGCAAAAACAAAAAAACAAAAACTCCAAGCAGCTATTCGACTACACTGACTATTAATTCATTTAATCTGCTTCTGCCCGTCACAACATTCATCATCATTCCACAAGACAAGGCAGAGGGAGGGAGAGAATGAGAGGGAGGGAGAGGGATTGGCCTTACCTTAATGTTGGTGTCCATGGAGCCTGAAGCTACAAAGCCTCCATAAGGATGGAAATCGAGGCTGCAAATATTTGCTTTATGGCCCATTAATGTGCGGAGGACTGAAGAAGAAATTCAGAGAAAGAATTATGATTTAAAAAAACATTATTCTGCCAGTGATAAAATGCATGCCCGACAGCATGGCTGGTATAATTTTGTGTTTTATTTAGTTAAGTTTTCTTTGTGAAATCATTTATCATAAAGTTGAGTCTAAATGCGGCTTCTTAAAGGTGAATAGGTCAGATGAGGATCATTTTTCTATAGCAGAAGAAACCAATAGAGAAGGATATGAAACCTGTATAAACTCGTCACAGGAGACCACGTATTGTGTGCAAAATGGAGGCCAGGCAAACACATTCTACTTCTTAGAATAGATGAATGATAAAAACATGCAGCTGCAACTTCTCAGTCAAGGACTGAAAGGATTTTACAGGGGTGGGAAAACTGTGCCAGTGGCAGAAGCCGTTCTCCTCCGCAAGGTTCCAGCGTCTGCTCTCTCCCATCAGCGTGGAGGTAATCGTAAGGAGACCAAGGCCACTTCAGCTGCTGGCGGCTGTGACTGACTTTCCAGATGCTTGTAAGCAATGCCAACTTTTGCACTCAACAGGAGCAAAACTTCTGCCTAGGCAGCCTTTGCCTGCGCCCAGAAAAAGACTGGGGGAGGGGGGTGGAAGAGAAACTGGAGGGAAGCCAGGCTGGTGGGAAAAACCTTCCTGACTCCACAGCATCCTTTTCAGCGCTTGCTTCTACCCCCCACCCCCCAGGGCTGCTTCCTCCACAGGCTGAGCGAGTAGATGATCCGGTGATGCCTGCTGCTTTTAGGATGCAATTGGCCAACATAGCAGAGTTATCTTTTTATTTCAAAACACAATGAAGTTCTGGGTTCTTGTGTTAATCAATACGTTTTATGAGATCATTTTTTTCCATTTTCTAATTCTTTTTCAAATAGTTCTTGTTATAGCTGCAATATCTGTATGATTGCACATTTATATACAGTTTTATACTTAGCCATGGCTTATAGGTGAAACGTACAGTCAGAAAAGAGCCAATGTCCCAAGAAACGACCCCACAGGCCAGAATCCTTTCTGCATTCTTTGAAATATCACCTGCTCTTTTAAGGCGGCCACAAAATCATGTTTTTCTAATGAAGCCCGGCTCTCGTTAAGGGACTGATGCTAGCAAGGCATTTTCATGCTTTCTGAAAAGTGCATGGCAAGGCATTTAAAATGCTATAATTGCTGAATTGTGTGTCTGTACTATACATATTTATCAAATGAGATCCCAATCTATGTGCTGTATAACTTTTCTCTGTTGTTTGAAGGAGAACCAGTTATGTTAATGACAGCACTTTTAACTAAGACTTAATTCTAAATAAGACCACCAATCAGTTTTTCAATAAGTATCTACGTGGAATGGAAAACCTGAGGGCCATGTGCGTTTTTGTTCTTCCTGTTAGGATTTCTTAAGGCAAAGCTACTGTGTGGCCAGAAAGGAACTCTGTGGCTCAAAACTCCTTATCATTCTCTGTGGCCCCCATGGGAGAATCCAGGGAGACCCAGTTCTTATCCAGAACAGACCAAGGTCAATTACAGGCTTTCAACTGAAAGAGACTAAACCCTCAGGGCAAAACTTAGTTCTCTGGCTTCCTTTCTAGAGACCAGCTGGGGGATGAGGGAAGGTGCCAGAATGTTTTTCAAACCTACTTTTGGCTGCTTCCAAGTCCCAGATCCGAATGGAGCCTGACTGAGATCCTGCCACAATGAGCTCTTCGTTTGTATTAATCTTCACGCTCTCCACAGGCGTTGTGTGACCGGTTAGGCTCTGATCAAGATGAAAGAAACAAGAGTCAGCCAAATGAAGAAGAGAGGGGTGCTAGCCACAATTAAGTTGCTCATGAAATAAGGATCTGAGCAGTAGCAGCACATAAAGATTTTTTGTGATAGGCTTCCTTTTGTCTTTTGGTGCAAGACGGGTCAAAATTATGCAAATATGTCAATTTGCTAGTCTCAGTAAATAATAAGCACCTTCCTGATTTTGTGTGTGGTAAAGTTTAAAGGATGACTGCAAAATAGATTACTTTGGTTTTTTTTCCTATTTGACCAGCTGCTATTTCTGCTTCTGAATTATCTTCATGGAAAGGCAGAATCTCTCTGACTGCCCTGTTAAAAAGAGCATCTATGGACGTTCAGCTCCAGGGACATCTGGGGTAGCCAGGAGACAAAGGTCGACCAATGGAAAGTAGTTCCATTTCTTTGACCCAGAAGGAAATATGGGGTTGGGCGCTGTGCTGACATATAGAGTGGATGTAGAAAGTCTATTCATCATTTGCTAAAGCGCCGAAGAATATGCAGAGGTATTCCATCTTTCAACAGGACAACAATGAACCAAAGCATCCCTCCAAATCAACAAAAGAATGGCTTCCCAGGAGGAGACAAGGTTTTGGAATGGCCCAGCCAGAGCCTGGATCTGAATCCAACTGAAAATCTGTGGAATGATCTGAAGAGGGCTGTGCGCGGGACATGCCCTCACAATTTGGAGGGCATCTCCTTTGCAGATTCGGGGTGCTTTTGTAAGGAAGAGTAGGCAAAGATCCCCAAATGAAGGTGTGCCATGCTCATAGGTTCGTACCCCAGAAAACTGAATGCTGTCATAAAATCAAAAGCTGCTTCAGCAAAGTATTAGTTTAAGGGTGTGCATCTTTATGCAACCACATTATTGTCAGTTTTTTAATTGTTATTCCCCCCCCTAAAAGATTTCAGTTTGATTTTCAATTGAATTGCACAGCTTATGTTATCCTAAAGGTGGAAAAAAATTGAAATGATTCATGTTGCTCTGATTATTTTACACCTCAAAAATCTGACATTTTAACAGCAGTATGTAGACTTTTTAAATCCAGTGTAAGGAATACACAGTTAGGGTATTCGTTGCTAAAATTAATCAGTAAATATTTTTCAATAAAAGAAAAGCTTTGGGAATGACTATCTGGTAATGTGCAATCACCAGAGTTGTGAAGTTTGGTCTGGAAATTAGATCATCTCCATTTGAGGAGTAATGCGGAACAATACAGTAGCAGTTACTTTCACAAACAGAGATTTATATATGACTTTATATCTAAACAATATGCTACTTTAACAATGGTGGCTGATTTAATTGTGATTGCCCTCAACATGATTCCTACAGTTGTCTTTTCCTTGTCACCCTAATTTCTTGATCTTGGATATTGATGCTCCGGAAAAGAGTGTCAACTTCGAGAAGCCATGTATTTTTTCTCTTAAGAGGACAAAAGTTACTGGGCCTTTTGGGGAGATTTTCCACTGGCCTCCAGATCAGCCCAGAAGCCTTGGGGATTTGTGCTGTAAAAGTGAGATTGGGAGCCCACCAATCTAGCCTTGTTCAACCTGAAGCTGAAATGTCAGCAATCCAGACTCACCCTGCACTGACTGTGTTCAGATTCCCAGCTGTAGAGAAGGCCTAGAAGCTGCAGCTTAACAACTTCAGAGTCCCTCTGTTTGGGATGCAATATAACTTCCTTGGATGAAACATCAACCGGATTTGCAGTGTTTAGAGTAATGGTTTGCTAAGGAAGCCATGGTGGCTGGGGTAATAGTCATCACAGCCTTTGTAGTGTCAAAATTAAAAACTGTCAATAATTTAAAATTCTAGAATTAATATGAATCATGGGTGATTGTGAAAGAAACACACAAAGTTTTTTTGTAACCAACTTTCTACAGTATGTAAAGAAAGAGGATTTTTTGCGTCTGTTTTGAAAAAAAAAAACTTTTAATAAAAAAATAATAATTTTCCTTAAGTAAACGCTGGACTGCAAAATACCATTAGCCAGAAACACTCTGTCAGCATTCATTGCTACCCAAATGAATTTCGAACATTTGTGTAGAAGAACCACGTTGCTCGGTTTGCACTGATGGATTGTTAACTTGGGAAAAGCCAAGGTTTGTTGAGAGCACCTAAAGGAACAAGTGCTGTTACGAGCAAGAAGCAGACGGCATTTTATCTAGCCTCTCCTTTAAGCAACTTAGGGTGGTGCATGCCTTCCCTTCCCATCACTATCGGGGGTCAGTTGGGCCAAACACTGGGGAAAACTCCCTTATCACACTCAGTGTGCTGCAGGTTGAGCTGCCTACTGACTGGTTAAGGAAATTTGCCCAACCACAAGGCTAAAATGCTAGGGTGTGACCATGGAAAAGCACAACTCACATCCTGCTGGAGACTGCTGTCTTTAGAGGCACGCTAAATCAGCAAAACTTAGTGGATGCCCCTCTCTTCTTCCAGCAAAGTGTTTGGTCAAATTGCCAAAAGACTGTTGAAGCAGCCCGTAAAACAAACCACCATCTTGTGGTTTATCAGAAGTGTAACATATGTCTGTGGGAATTTTTTCCTTTTCTGTTTTAAACCAAATAATGGTCATACCTGAACACACTTGTAAGTGGAACGTAAGCTTCCTAACAGACAGGAAGCAGCAGGTGAAGTTAGGCAAAATCACAGCAGATACCTCCACAATTAGCACAGGAGGCCCCCTAGGCCTGGGTGCTCTCTCCACTTCTCTCTCTATATCAATGAGTGCATCTCAAACGATATAACTGTTAAAACTACTGAAGTTTGCAGATGACACAACAGTGATTGGTCTCATTCGAGACAATGATGAAACCACCTACAGATGGGAGGTTGAACAACTAGCCTTATGGTGCGACCAGAACAATCTGGAACTGAACACATTCAAAACTGTAGAAATAGTGGTAGACTTTAGGAGAAACCCTGCCACACTACCACTTCTTACAATACTAGACAACACAGTATCAACAGTAGAGACCTTCACATTTCCAGGTTCTATCATATCTGAAGACCTAAAATGGACACCTAACACGAAAAATGTCATCAAAAAAGCACAACAAAGACTGTTCTTTCTGCGCCAACTCAGGAAGCTCAGATTGCCCAAGGATCTGCTGATTCAGTTCTACAGAGGAATGATTGAGTCTGTCATCTGCATCACTATAAATGTCTGGTTTGGCTCTGCAACCAAACAAGGCAGACACAGACTTCAGAGGATAATTAGAACTGCAGAAAAAACAATTACTGTTAACCTGCCTTCCATTTAGGACCTGTATACTGCATGAGTCAAAAAGAGGCCTGTGAAAATATCTAGACCCATCGCATCCTGGACATCAATTGTTTCAACTCCTACCCTCAAAACGACACTATAGAGCACTGCACACCAAGAGAACTAGACACAAGAAGTTTTTCCCCAAATCCCACCACTCTGCTAAACAAATATCCCTTAACACTGTCAAACTATTCACTAAGGCTGCATTACTATTACTCTTAGTCTTCTCATCGTTCCTATCACCCATCCTCCCACTTATGACTGCAGGACTGTAATTTTGTTGTTTTTATCCTTACAATTTATATTGATATTGTTTCCTGATTGCTTATTTGTACCCTGTGACTCTCATTAAGTGTTGAACCTTATGATTTGTGACAAATGTATCTTTTCTTTTATGTATGCTGAGAGCATCTGCATCACAGACAAATTCCTTGTGTGTCCAATTACACTTGGCCAATAAAGAACTTAATTCAATTCTGCTAGGTTTTGTGTCTACGAATGAGAGAGCCAAATCAGTGCAAAGAGGTGTTGAACCAGAATCCAGGAGACTGTGAGTTCTAGTCTTGCTTTAGATATATCATGGACCAATCACTGTCTTAGCACTAGAAAGAAGGCAAAGCTACTGCAAAGCTACTGCCAGAAATCTTGCCTAGGAAACTACATGGACTTTGTAGTTGCCAAGAGTCAAGACTAATTTGAAAACAAACACACACACTTCTGTGAAATTGGGCAGCTCCGCAAGTTACCTTCTTTCTTAATAAGTATTAAAATAAAAAGGGAGGAATCCTTGTGTCTTTTTTTCCTAGTAAAATGTAACTTTGTTTACCTCTTATGAAATTGGCTCATCTCCCACTGGAGAAGGAAAGAACATCTGAATCCTCTGGCCAGCACATTTTAATAGCCAGGAGGTTGCATTGTAATGTGTTTGTTGTCTCCATTTTAACTTTTCTGGTGATTAAAGGCAGTACAGGTTGTTAGCAACTTCCTTCACACACAGCATTTTGGGGGCGGGGGGGGGGAGATTGTGGGTGGAAGCAGGAGCTCCCATGCCACTGAACAAGTGAGGCCTGGGGCAAGGGCTGGAACTCCTTGAGGGCTTTTGGGAAAAGGGTGGGGGGTTGAGATTGCCAGCTTTTCACCTTACAGATTCAACCATTCTGCTGTGGGGATCTAGTGCAAATCAAATAGCAGCTAATAATTATTTTGGCCAAGAATTTTCAATTAGGAAAACTGGTAGAAAAACGTGATGATAATACACATTGCCGTGGATGGTAATCTACACGAGAATTCTTTACGATATACCATATTTTTCACACTATGAGGCACACTCCAGTTCCCAAAGTGGGTGGAAATGTCTGTGCGTCTTAGAGTGAATATTACGCTGGGGAGAGGGGGGTTGCTGCAGTGGCGGCAAACACTGGGGAACACTTGAGCCATAGGTACCGAGCAGCTGATTAGCGGTTGTCTCGGCTTCCCAGAATATCACCAATCAGCTACTATTGCTGCCACTGCCGATCACCGGCAATTGGCGGTGGCAATCAGCAGTGAACATGGTAAAGAGCGGGTGGCGGCAGTGATCCCCGCTACCCAGAACATCTGATCGGCGGTATTCCAGGAGTTTGATCCAACCGTCAATCAGCTACTTGGCAGCAAAGTCTCCAGTGTTCCCCGGCAGAGGCAGCAGACATGGATGAGGCAGGCTGTTTGTTGCAAGGACGCTAGTGAATGAATACCGGATGGATGCTGGGAGGCAGAGGCAGATTTTTTTTTCTTGTTTTCTTCCTCTAAAGCTAATGGGCATCTTATAGTCCGGAGCATCTTATAGTGTGAAAAATACGCCCATTGTTGAAAAGATGGTAAGTCAGCCAAGACAAACAAAACATTAACATTGTTAGCCAAAAGGGGCAGCAGAATAAGCAGTGACAAAAACCTGTGTAGGGTCACTTTCTCCCCTCAAATAATGTAGCCCTTGGTTTGTCAAGTTTGTTTCTTCACTTCACAACTCATGCACTGAGCGCTTCACAGAATCATCGTGTGCAAATCCGTTCCTAAAATAAACAAAGTCTACACAATAATAACTGATGGTCAGTAGTTGAGAGGCTTCAAGCTCCAGCCAAGAGAAGGCAGCACCTCCCTCTTGGATCCACTACACTACAGAACTCTCACACCGAAGGTGACATTCCAAGATTCCCAAGAGAACCTGAGACTGATCAGGTGCAGAAATACATGGCTTCTGCCCAGGCTTTAGATCTCTGCAGGACATGGGCCAAGGCAGGGAAGTCCTTGACATAGGGATCACTCAGGTCAAGGTCTCCCCCAGGCTGTTGGGGAAGGGACCACCAGGGAGGATGCTATGCTCTCACCCTTTAAAAAAGACACAGGACTTCCTGTTCCAAGGACTACCTGGCTACCACTCAGCCCCCCCAACAGTCAAAAGCGTCTCAGGAATGGCATGGCAGTACCAGTACCAGGAAGAGTCTTTGTGTGCATTTGTGGGAATTCCACTGGGCCAAAATTAGGCAGCATAATATTCCAACAGCACCATCTATGTATGTCTACTAAGTACATTTCTTTTCTCCTTTATAGACTACACAGAGTATAGGATGGAGGGGGGGAGGACAAAGGCATCATCTCTTCCATCATCACAAAGAAGGTCACCAATCTTACCATGATGCAGTTGGGCTTGTTAACTGACCAGATATTAACTCGACAGTCATCGCCCCCTGTGGCCAAGAGCCGGCCGGAACTCTTGCCCAGAACCAGGGAAGAGACGTTGCTGCTGTGGGCCATGATCTCCTCTATGGGGGGAAGGAAAGCAGGGCAAGCCATTAGCTTTTTCCAGGGCTGCGGCTAGTGGACTCTCCCCAGTGGGCGGCGTTTCTTGGGAGGGGGCTCCTTTCTCGACTGTCAGAAGGGCCCCCCAGCTCCGGCATCAAGAGCTTCTCCAATCTGGGGGAAGCTGGAACTGGGGCTTCCAGGCAAAGCAAGAGCCGCTCTCAGCCGCAGCCAGTGGCCTCCGCTGACCGCCCTACTCCGACCTCCGGGACGAGCCCTCCGGCCTGCCTGCCCGTCCCTTCCCGCTCCCTTCCAGCCATCTTCCGGGGAGGCCGAGATGGGGCGAAGCGGGGACTCCACTCACGCAGCTTCCAGGCCGTCTTGGTGGCGACGGCGGCCGCCATGGCCGCTTCCCTGTCCTGACCGGGGCCTCGTCCGGCAGCGCGGGGGCTCAGCCCCCCAGGTCCCCGGCTCCGACTCCCGAGAGGGCGGCGGCGGCTTCGTCAGTGGGGAATCCTCCGTGGCGGCGCCTCCTCCGTGTCCCGTCCAGGCGCGCGGAGGCGGCTCTGCAGGCGGGAGGAGACCGGCTGAAAGGGAAGCTCGGCTCAGCCTCGGAGAGACGCGGCCTTCCCTGGGGGCCTCCCTCCTTCCCTCCGTGGCTGCGGCCTGACCTCCCTCCTCGGCTCGGGCCGCCTGGGCATCTGAGGCCGGGAAACCCCCCACCGCCTCCGACCCGGCCGGGCCCCGCGAGCCACTTGAAGACCCACCTGGCGCAGCGGCGGTGCTTCTGTGGGGAAGGGCTCCGGGCGCCCTCGGCCCATCCCGCGCCCCGATTGGCCGCTGCCGGACAACCGACGCCCTGGCAACAGACCGCGCACCAAGAGGCCCCTCCCGGGCACGCCTATCTGGCTCTCTCTTTGGCTTGCCGGGTTGCCAATCAAAGCGAGGGCCGCCTTTGCCGGAGACATTGACCAATCGCTACGAGATTGAAGAGCGCGAGAAAGGCTGCGCTTCCCGTAGACTTAATAAAAGCATGAGTCGCCCAGGCGCAGCGTCGCGGCTTCTGCGGAGGACGGGGCTTTGCGCGAAAGGGCGGGGCTGTAGGCGGAAGCGGCTCGAGGGGACGGGACTGAACAGAGCAGTCGTTTCCTGACGTTGCGTCGCTCGGAGCCGCCGGAAGAGTGGTCTCCAACCTTGGCAACTTTAAGTCTTGTGGACTTCAACTTCTAGAGTCCAGAGCTTTGCTGGCTGAGGAATTCTGGGAGTTGAAGTCCACAAGTCTTAAAGTTGCCAAAGTTGGAGAGCCCTTTATTAGGCAACACATATACGTATAAACATGATTCTGAATACACGAAATGGCTACGGATAAAGGGGAACATTATTAGGACAGGGACGGTGGGTGCGCTGATCCCTGGGGCGGAGGGACCGAAGGCCAGCGGGCGGCCCGTAGAGACGAAGCCTGGAGGACACCTGTGAGCCGCCTCTGAGGTCGGTGTCTCGTCCCTGCTCAGGAGGCGCGGAAGGGGAGGAAGATCCCTGCCGGATCAGATCACTCGGCCGGGCGCCGCTCCTGCTGCCGCCGCCTGTAGCCCTGGATTGTGCAGAAAACGAAATAAAAAACCAGATGTTGCTGTTTAGCCCCTCCTTAAGAACCACCAGTGCAGGACAACCACAACCACAACCGGAAGACCATTGCAGTGTTGTTAATCATCAGGAACCTTTTCCCTATATTGAAATGAAATTTAAGTAGATGCCACTTCGGTCTATTATTTCCAGTCCTAACTTCTATGACTATTGGAAATAATTCTCGGCCATCTTCTCTATAGTTTCCTTTCATGGATTTGAATGGGACGATCATCTCTTCTTCAGTCTTTTTCTCTCCAAACTGAACCTCTCAAATTTCTTCAGCCTATCTTCACAGGGCAGGTCTTCATGTCCTGTAACAGGGATGGAGAACCTATGGCATGTGTGCCGGAAGTGGGATGCAGAGCCATCTCTCTGAGCACACCAGCCATTGCCTGTTGCTCTTCCGGCTTCAGCTGGTCTTTGCATGCGCAGGAGCACCAGAAACCGGAAAAGCAGCTGCCCGGCGTGCATGGATTATGAGTCACAATGATGTATTTTTTTTTATGAATAGTTTACCAACATTATAAAAATATAAAGAAAACATACAGTACCATTTTTGAATATGTGGTTTTGTCCTGGTCCAAGAAAGGGGCGTGGCATGATGCAGCCTGGGGAGAGTAGAGGGACAGAGTAAAGTCCTGTCTTCTGGTTCTTTGGAGCATAATTTGACCCCCTCCTCTTTGTGGCAGCCCCTCAAATACTGGAATATTGCTATCATGTCGTCCTTAATTCTTCTTTTCCTTTAGACTAGCCAAAACCAAATCCTTCATGTTTTAGTCTCCAGGCCTTTGATCATCTTAGCTGCTCTTCTCTGAACTTTTTCCAAAGTCTCAACATCTTTTTTGTAGTATGGTGATCAAAATCATTTGCAGAGGGTGAAATTGGGGATGATGCCCCCCGCTTCATCCTTCGGGGCCAATTTTAACGGTTCCACTATAAAACGGCGGGAGACTAAAGCGCGCTCGACGAAAGCGCGTACGTGATGTCATCACAGCGCGACGAAAACAGCACGCTGTGAGCGGTAAATTTAAAAATAACACGTAAATCTAAGCCTAACCCCCCCAAACCTAACCCTAAACCTAACCCTTAACCTAACGCTAACCCTTAACCTAACCCTAACGCTTAACGTAACCCTAAACCTAACCCTAACCCTAACCTTTACGTGAATCGGCTTGCTTTAATTTAATTTTAATTTAATTTATTTTTAATTTTATTTGTCGCGCTGCTGATGACGTCACGTATGCGCTTCGATCGGGCGCACTTTAGTGGACCGCGGTTTTGACGAGTCACGATTTTAACAGGAGGTGCCCAATAAATCCTGTGGGAAGCAGCCGGACCGCTAGGCTCCTCCTCTGGAGCTGCCCTCTCCAGCCAGGGGTGCCTCCGGAGGAGCTGCTTCTGGTTCCCTAATACTGAGATTCGGTATTAGGCTGACATTCACAGGAACCTTTTCTGATGGCTCCATCTCCAGCAAATACTCCAATGGCCCAAATGTTATTTATTGGACTTCTACTCTTCCCATCTTACTGAGGCAATGATTTTGAAAGCTGATAAAAAACTGGAGTGCTGGAGATTATACTGAATAAATAAAGTTTTTTTTTTAATTGACATTTTATGATTTTTATTTTTACAATGTATGTTTGTTGTGAGTTGCCAAGACTCCAGTTAATGGCAGCAGATGGGAAAACAAAAAGGTGGTAATGCTTGTTTTTAACTGGTTTTATGTTTTTATTTTTTATTTTATTGCATGCTACCCAGAATCACTTTGTGTCATGTGCATGTCCATATAAATTTGATAAATGCATAAATAAAGCCCAACAATTTAACTGAGTTGCAGCAGTAAACTCTAGGTGGAGACTGTCATCTCTTAATTCCATTATCACAGGAGAGGCTTTAAAAAACATTTTGGAGACCCACTGAACAAAGTCAGCATAAATTGGAGTTGCAGAAGAAACTAGAAACGAACATGTCCAGATAGTCCTGCTCACTGACTGTTTTGGTGACCGTTCTAAAGCAGGACGTAAAGTGAGATTTGGACATTAAGGTGAAACCTACTGGGTCAGGCTGGACAGCCTCTTAGAGCCCCTTTACTTCTTTTTTTTTAATTGTTTTTTATTAGTAAAAGAAAAATACAACAGCCAATAGATTGCAAAAGACAATACAACATCCACCACTGTTTTGCTTTATATTTGACTACGTTTTGAGACATTTCCATAATAACATAATCGTTATAGACATCAAAAGTTAGGCATCTTCTTCCTTCCCTCCCTCTTTCCTTCCCTCGTTTCTTCTCTCCCACTCCCCTTCCTTCCCTCCCTCCTTCTCTCCTTCCTTTCTTTTCTCCTTCCCTTCCCCCTCCCTTTCCTCTCTCCTTCCCCCCTTCCTTCTCTCATACATTCCCTCCTTCCTTCCCTCCTTCTTTCTTTTCTCTTAGATGCCCTTTCTTCCCTTTCTTCCTTCCTTTCTTCTCTCCTTCCTTCCCTTCCTCCTTCCCTCCCTGCTTCCCTCCCTCCTTCCTACCCCGCTTTCTTCTCTCCTTCCTTCTTTCCACTTCTCCTTTCCCTTCTCTCCTTACTCTTCCTCCCCTTTAACCTTCCCCCCTTCTTCCGATTCCTCCCCTCTTTCCTACTCTTACTTCCGGTTTGGCGTCGCGCCGGAGCGAGCTGCCGACAGATCCTCTGCTCGGTTCGCCCGGTCTTTGCACGAGCGTGGCCGTAGTAGGCAAGGTCCCTTCGAGGGGCGAGGAGAGGGGAAGCATCGGAGCAGCGGAGAGAGAAAGGCGATCTCCCCCCACGAAGCGAGAGGCTCCCTCAGATCGCGTGCAAAAGAGGTCGGCTGATTAATGGCCGACCAGAAGACATGACTGCCAGCCCTCAACAAGGAAGGGAAAGACAGCTGCAGGGAACGTTGCGGATTGAAAGACGGTAAACGTAAGACCTTGACTTAAAAGCCTAAATTTGAAGAGATTAATAACTTAACTGTTATGAGCACGGATACGTGTGTGGGCGCTTTTAGTTGAAGCGGCCAGTAAAGACGGACAGGAAAGATCTAAGAGAGCCGAGTGGCGGAGCGGATAGAGAAGGACTGAGTCTTTGGAATATCTAAATCTGGAGGATTAACGGTGGGCGAGACGGAGAAGAGAAAGACAGTCGGTTGGATCTGCCCTCTTCGCGGGAAAAAAGGGAAAAAGGCTTGTGAGTCGCGAGGGTTTGAATCAACTTTAAAACTCTGATGAGGCGGTGCCAAGTTACAGATAGAGACAATAGAAGGGCGACACTATACTGACAACAGGAAGTGATTGATGGGTGAGCTCTAAAACACTTTCAGAAGCTCTGGCCTCTCCCGTCTCTTGACTCTTCACGCTGAAACTACTTCTCCCTAGCTAGTGGACGCCTCCCAAATATTACAGAACTATTTGATTCTATACTGTATAGCTCTGCTCTAGTTTAACTACCTTGCTTGTCCTTCGGGTACTGTATAATTACTCAAACAGCAACCAGAAGGTACTAGATTTACAGTTCAAAGGGGGAGAGCAGAATTAACTTAAATGGCAACAAGAACAGTAACTTTAACCAAAGGGAGCAAAAAGCAAACTCCTTTATCTACCCCGGTGAGGGAAAAGTCGCCTGAGGGCAGGCAGATGGGAGATAAGACAGCCTCAACTTCACAAGGCCAGGAGGTAACAATGGACTCTCTACAGGAGGCAATACTGAAGATGAGTGAAAGCGTCACCAAAGGCCTGGAGGGAGTAAAGAATGAAATGCGTGAAGTTAAAAACAATATGGGAAAGATTGAGGAGCGTATAGGGGCTATACAAATAGCGTTGTCAAGAAATGAACAGGAAATCCAAAATGTTAAGGAGAGAACGGAAATAGTGGCCCCTTTACTTCTATATTAAAGCCACATAGGCAGAGTTGCAGCTTGCAAAAGAACAGGAAGCAAGATGTCCCTGTCAAAAGCCTATGTCAAAAGTCCAAGGTTCAATTAAAGTTCGTTAATGACACGTACTCCATAAACAAAAGGAGAAGACAGACCCCATCTCCTTATAAGGTTTTCTCAAGGTAACCACTAAGAAATGTGTTAAGTATTTCCGTATTGCAATGCTTTTGAGAATGTATAAGAATGCGTGCTTCGATAATGAAGGTTGTTCAGAACTTGCAATGCTAGCCATGGGCTAGCTTTCTGAACCTGGCTGCCAAATAAACTTTTCCTGTATTCTGAGAAGTCATTTTCTGCAACAGTTCAAAGTTAACGCAACTTCAAATTTTTGTCAAGTTTAGATGACCTTTGGTCTCAAGAATTTTAAGCCCCTTAAAACTTTGCGACCAATCTTGCATTTAAGACCATGCCAGCATTCGAAGGCCCCGTGATTGCCATTTGCATGTACATGCTTGCATTTTCATCTGCAGCAAGCAATATAAACGAAGTAAAATCATAAGTTTCAATTATATGATTTTCTGGGTTGCTTTGTTGTTTCTCTTTACCGGCATCTGCTAAATCTTTCCATTCCCCATCATCCAGTCCCAGCTGAAGTAGCTTCCTGATGGGGCCACTGGAGGCTTTTCGGATGAGGAAGAGCGAGGGCGCTTTATAGGCCGCTTCATAGGGCTGTCAGCGCTAAGTGGGTTCAAGAGTCCGCGTGTTGCCCCCAACAGCCCTGCTGTCCTGTCTCCCCTCATCCATCTTTCCACGGGGCTTTGCAGAGGCCCAGCCTCCCTCCT
This sequence comes from Thamnophis elegans, assembly GCF_009769535.1. NCBI lineage: Eukaryota > Metazoa > Chordata > Lepidosauria > Squamata > Natricidae > Thamnophis > Thamnophis elegans. The sequence goes on from NC_045554.1 coordinate 23,871,006, forward strand.
CAACCGCCGCCTCGGCTGAGCGTTGCGGGCCGCCAGAAGACGCACTCGAGGCCTCTCTCCGTTCTGGGCGCCAGAGGGCGCTCACACCTGTTTCCGGACCGTCCGTCATCTCGCCAGCCGACGCGGGCAACTCGAATGACGTAAAGCCACCCAAACGCTCCGCGCGGGTGGGGAAACAATTTACCCGGGAGCTAGCAGATAATCGGGGTGAGCTCGTCTACATTATCGCTCGTCTCTAGCGCCTGTGGGGGAGGGGCCTCCGGAGCAGGGGCCGCAGAGAGCAGCCAATGGTCGCGTAGCGGGGAGTCCCGGCAGGCCTTGCGGCGCGAAGGCGGACTTTCCGGTCGCGCCATGTCGGTGGTCTTCGTCCCCGAGCGCCTGCGCGGCAAAGCCGAGGTTAACCAAGAGACGCTGCGACGGGTGAGCGGCGGGGGGAGTCCGCGTGGGAGGAAACGGCGACTTCCCCTCCGCCAGCGGCTCCGGCTGGGCCGCGCTCCCTTCCTTCCTGCGGCTGAGTCCCGCCTGGGGCGGCGGCTCGGCCTGGCCACTGTTCGGCGGCGAAGGGGCCGGTGGCGATTCCGGCTTCAGCCCCGGCAGTCGACCTACGGGGTGGATTGAAGGGTCCCGGACTGAGGAGGCCGTGCTGGAGGGAGCCCCGGGGGGCGTTTAGGAAACCTCGGTGAAGGAAAATCCAGGTCCAAGCGGGGAGTGAAAGGGAGGCTGCTTAAGAAAGCCGTTAAGTGAGGAGCGGGACCAGCACATACCCAGACCGGCAGTTCCGGGACAGCTGACAAAACGGGGTTGAGACTGGAGGGTTTTTTTTTTTAATACCTTCTGGATTCCAGTGGGGTCATGCAAGGGTCATGGCTGGCTCTAGAGGCAAAGGGGAAATGCAAATCCTAGGTGTGTCTGAGCTAATCTTGGCAACCTTTCCCTTGCCTAATTGTGCTGTTTATCTGGAGCCTCTGTCTGACCCAGTCTCTCAATGGATTACCAACTCTATATTTGTAAAAGCTGGCCGGTTCTGCTTGAGAAGAGGGCTGGTTTTTTCCTCCCTCAAGTCCCGTCCCCCCCCCAATTTCTCCTTTAGGGGAAATATTCTATCCTGCCTTTTTAACGTTCCCAAAAATATTTCATTCTCTATAACTGTGTGTGTGTGTGCTGACTTTCTACAGGAGCTGCATTTGTATATAACGGTGCCTCTTGTGACTTTCAGCTGCTGGAAGAAAACGATCAGCTGATCCGCTGCATTGTGGAGTATCAGAATAAAGGAAGAGCCACAGAATGTCTGCAGTAAGGATTTTTATTCTGACAGAAGGACCCATGATTAAATCCCACTCATTTTTCATGCCTGGATCCATTAGTGGCAGGTTGACCACCCTAACCCTTCCGGGGAAGAGTGGTATCCATGTTGTGTGCTCCAGATTATCTGCTGCCACCCCTGAGGTGTGCTTCTGCCAATGGAAAACTCTTGCATGAAAGTGTTGATAAGCTCAAAGGGACAGGTTACTGTTAAATAATTAAATTGAATTGTTAAGTTGTCCTGTGTCTAGTTGTTCCACAGTAAGATGGCTGTGGCAAGTTGTCCCATTCCACTGGATGAGAATAATCAAACTGGAATTTAATTTCAGATGGAGGTTAGTAATTAATCCTAGACTGGCTTACATTTCCTGGAATTGGGAAATCAATGTACAAATAAGCAGCTTAGTGTAAGGCATCAACTGCAATCCTATGAATACAGGATGGAGCTTGCTTTAATGAGAAGCCCTCAGAAGTCTTTGACAGCTGTTGAGAAACAAGAATAGCAGTTCTGAAAATTCAGCTGCTGCTTTGTTTTTCTTCCTACAGGCACCAGCACACATTGCACAGAAATCTTATTTATTTGGCTACTATTGCTGATGCATCTCCTTCCCCAAATGTAGAGAAGATGGTCATAGAGTGATACCATTCCCAACACATCTGTATTTACAGAGAAAGAATCAGCGAAGGAAGAGACAGCCATCTGCATCTCAAGAGACTCAGAGCTGGGCTTCCTGTAAAAGAGGACATGCCTTTACATGATCAGTAAATACTGTTTGATTTCTCTATTTATGCAAAAAGAAAATGCTATTGAAGTCAGTTACAGTAACATTTCACTACGGGGAGTCTTGGGGATCATAGTTTTCACAGGCAGAAGTTTTTTCATATTTCTTCATTTTGTCTTATGTTAAGAATGCTAAGCTTTGATTGTACACTATAATTTATTTTAAAAAATCACCTGGAATTATCTTAAGTCCTTATGTATTTGGCAATCTAAAATATAAATGAGCTTTCAAGTGAAACTGGAATTGATCCAAACAGGGCAATGTGCTTTATAAGTGGCTTTTTTGTTGTTCTTTTTAAATCTGTTAGCAGTCTTGAAATGTTCCCTGCTAATAAAACTAAGTAATTTTTCATAATATTGGTTTTATAATTCTGTAAAGTTGTAATGATTTTTTACATATAATGCAATTCCGCCTCCTGTTTTGTTAAGTCTGTTTCTTTTGAACAGTTTATATCCTTCCCGCAGTACACTCAAGTCATGTGTTTCATCCCATCAAGTTTCAGTAATGGTAACTATCAATACCCGCCCTTATATACGAGTACTTTTAAGTTCACCCTGTATGTTTCCCCAAACCTTGAGTGTTAGTGTATAAGCATGAGTTTTTTATGGCTCACTCTGGGTATGGTACCTACATCTCTTGCTTCTTATCCCCTTCCTCTTCATTCTCTCCCTCATTTGGTTGGTTGTCCTGGGGTTTAAGCTTGGGATTAGGCACTAAAAATCCTAGAGATTGGTCCCCCCCCCTTCAGGTTTAGTTTAAAGCCCTTTGGATAAGCTGAGCCAGTCATCGTCCAAATACATTTTTCTGGGTTCTTTTGAAGTGCAGCCCATCCCTTGCCAGAAGCCCTTCATCTAGGTAATGCAGACTCTGGTCTAGGAATCCAAAGATCTCTTAGTGGCACCATCTCTTAAACTAGAGGTTTATTTCTAAAATCCTTTGTTTCCTTGTTGGATGTTGACCTTTGGTTGGAAGTATTGATGAAAACACCACTTGTGTTCCTAACTCCTTTACTTTTTTGCCCAGCTGCTCATAGTCTCTTGATATTGTCATTTGTTCCCACATGAAAGAGAAGGGATAGTAATCTGTAGGCTTGATTATTTTAGTAAGGTCCCAGCAACATCTTGATTTTTTGCTCCAAGGAGACAACATACCTGCCTAGATTAATTGTCCGGTCTACAGTCTGTGGATTCTGTTCTCCTGAGAGGTGAATCTCTTCATCACCAACACTCACCATTTTTTTTCTTGGGAAAGTCTGGGCTGCTTATCACAGAATAGCTGATGAGGTCCTTCTCCAGGGGTCTGCATGCTTTTTTCTAGGGGGAGGATATGAAATCGATTGCTCAGCTCCAGTGGGGCTTTACTGGACTGAGCTACACTAGGCAGCAGTGAATTTGCTCTAGGTTTTTGTTTCCCTCTATGAGTGACATGTTGCCATCGGTCTGTCTGTAAAGGTTCATGTACAGGTTCATTTTTTCTGGTAGTAGTTTGTTCCTTCTTATGTTCAATTTGGGTAAAGTCGTCTTGCTTTGGTTGGTCAGCTTTGTAAGCTGAGTCTTGGAGTGGTTGGAGGTTTTACTTCAAGAAATTCATGAAGTTTACATTTGGCACATCTGAAGCTCAGGTCCTGATTTTGCAAATCACAACAGCATCAGCAGACACTATGTTTCTTTTCACAACTAGTTCATTTAAAAATTAAAATCTTTTCAAAATGTTCAAAAATGTAAAAAATAATTCAAAAAAATTAACATTTAAATCAAAAATTCAAAAATAGTAAAACATTTAAAATATTCAGAATTTTTTTAAAATAAATGTATGTAAAAATGTGTAAGAATTTTTTTTAAATTAAAGATTCTTGAATTTCATCTAAAAATAATTTTCAATATTTCCCCAAAATTTAGGATTTAAAAACCCTTAAAATTTATATTCTTCACTGTCTCTTAGAATAGCAGGTGGAAGCAGCAATCTTGGAGGTCTTCAATCCCCTACTCAAGCAGGGGACCCTATACCATTTCAGACAAATGGTTGTCCAATCTCTTCTTAAAACCCTCCAACACCTACAACTTCTGCAGGCAAGTCATTCCACTGGTTAATTCTTCTCATTGTTAGGAAATTTCTCCTTAGTTCTAGGAGTCCTTGGTTCTCTTTCGGTCTCTCCTGTGGCTAATGTTCTGAACCTAAATGCAAGTGATGTTGCCCTCTAGTTATAGTTTGGAATCCACAAATGTATTAGAACGTGTTAAATTATTGTAAAATCATTATAAATGTATTAAAAATTCCAAAATCATTTATTAAGATTTTCAATTAAATAAACAATTATTTAGAGCAACTTCTTGAATTTGAGTTACCAGGGTGATAAGAAAGGTCAATCAAATCTGAAAGTTCAGCACATTATAGCACTGCAGTGCCTGAACATCCATTTCACAATAGTTGTGACACACTGTCTTTGGAATCTGACACCTTTTTAAAACACATCTTAGTATATTTAGATGAAACTTATGCTGCATATTCGTATGCTCCGATAAATGGCTTGTATGTTCATGTGGTAAGTAACTATACGTGGCAGAATCCACAGCCTAATAATAGGCAGGGCAAGGAGAAATAAATTGATTGTTTTTATTAATTGAATGCAAGCCCACTGATCAAAGTGTATTACCTGCAAAATAAGGCATTCCCTTTATTAAATTACTATATTCCCATCTGCATATATCACCCATTCTTTCTCACACATAGAAAACAAATACACACAACACTTACTCTTTCTAGCAGAAACAGCCAGAAAGAGGGAGGAAATAGGATGGAGATGCTGCAAGGGAAAATGTGGGAAGAAAACTGAAGGAAGAAAACTGAATGAATGGAAAGAAAGCAAGGGAATGGTAAATGAATAGAAGAGAAAGAGGCAAACAAGTAAGGTTCAAGTTAATTTTCAAGGACAGTTGCACTATACTATAAGACAGATATTCCTTTCCACCCAACCCCCCCCCCCCCCCAAATCAACCTCAGCTCTCTCTTATAATGACAGTAGGTGGAACATACTGTACATATACTTTCCTGGTCAGCAAAATCAATCATCTGCAAGAGGAGGGCAGGTATCCTCAATTCATTGCTAAGTCCAGTGTTTTATTTTCCTTCTGTGATTGGAATGAAGTTTTGGGTAGAACTTTGGAGGGATTGCAAAGGTGGGGGAGCTATTTGCTGAACAGGCTGGATGCAGGACTTTCCTACTGAAGGAGAGGCCTCATATTAAGCAACGGGAAGTAGAAACCAGCTTGCTGACGAACCATAGCAAGCCCTGTGCTATGGAGCCTCCCCTAATTAATAGTGGCATCACAGAATAACACCTACAGTTGCTAAAACAATGAACTTCCAGTGCCCCACTGTGCTACACCCTGGAGTTTAAGCGGGACTGCAGAGCCACTTCCATATCCACAGGTGAATTGATTGACGGCATGTCTTCTTCAGACTCCAAGGACTTTAATATATATGTAGAAGGATTATCTTCCTGCTTTGGATATGTGGCTCAGAGAAGCACTAATGGAAAAGGCCTGGTCTTGTGTTGCTTTTGGTGGGACACCTGCAGACAAGGCCTGAACACCACACAGGTATCGAACTCAGGTGGGAACTGCCACAGAGAGTAGGATGGGCTTTAAAGGCCACACCGTTTGTGTCACTGCTGCTCTAGATGTCAACAGAAGCACAGCCAGCATAGACCTTACAGAAAGTGGAGTTGCCTTGAGTATGAGTGGGGAATCCTGAATGGGTTCACAAAGGCCTGTCCAACCAGCCCAGGAAGCTCACCTTGCCAGAGGAAGTTTACTTGCTATTAAGACAGATTCAAATACGTGGGCAGAGCATCCTTTCAAGGGCAAGCAGTGGACCCCAGAAGGGCAGCTGGCTTCACTGGCTAAGGGCATTCAGTGTGAAAAGTCGGATGTTTGGACAGTTGCATCATTTTGGACTTCAGGCTTTCCTTAACCAGTTGTGGTGTTCAGATGAATCAAATGCAGCATCTGGGTTAGCAGAGTGAATGGAGGCTAGACACAGAAGACCCTCTGGGAACATCTTATGTTCAGAGAATCTATGGCTACTGCCATGAAGAGACTGTTATTCAGGCAGCAGTTCGCTTATAGTGGAAAGAGATCTACTCTGAACCACGTGGTGATCTCTTGAAAAACTTGTGGATAGGATAGGAACTGGAAGCGACCTTGGAGGTCTTCCAGTCCAGCCCCCTGTTCAACAGGAGAACCTACATTCTTCTACATCAGGGCTGTCAATCCCATGGCCTGCAGGCCAGACACGTCGTCACACACTGGCCACCCCCAGTTTAGCAAAGGGGAAAAAAGGTTGGGATATGTCACGTGATGCCGTGAGTTTGACATCCCTGTTCCACATTCTACCAGTTCCACATCAGACCAGCTAAACCAAATCTGCCTTTGGAACTGAAGGAGCCCTAGATGTGTTCTGTCGAGAAGAACAGAAACTGAAATCCCACTTCTTCCTAATTTCTTAGAGCTTCTCTTGCGACAGGTTAAGACTTGGTTCTGCTTTCACGTATCATATGTGTTCATTTCTGCAAAAATCAGACGACCTTGTCAAGGTAGTAAATGTATTTCAAGGTAACGCAGATTTCTACAGATTTGGTTTTCCAGCCCACTAAAATTTTATGGTATGCTCAAGCCTTGTGTGGCCCACTGACTATGTAGCCATGGTTACGGATCCTCCAATTCAGAAGACTAACTTTGGTGGTGATTAGAATGAATGGGGATACTTCCAAGGTGGGATTTCCTGTCTACAGCCTTAAATATCCACTATTCAAAGGACTCTTCCATGTGTAAGGTCCAGTGAAATCATAGCATGTTTTCCCACTATTATTGCTTTCTGAAAGGAAAACAGCACTCATTGTAAAAAGGTTATTATATTGGAAGGGACCCTGGAGGTTTTCAAGTCCAACCCCCTGCCCAAACAGGGTATGAGTGAACTCAAGCCATGCATGATGAGGCCCTGGACATAAACCAAGATTATTCAGTTTAATTGACATGCAAGTCTAACCTGATAACTCCTATAATTTCTGTTATCTGGGAGAACCAGGCACCTACCTGAAATTGTTTCCAGTAGCTTGCACATTGTTAGGTACATATATTTGAGTGATGCCAAGGTAAGAAGTATTGGATTCTGGATGTTATGTTTGTCTTTTTTTAAACTAGGAAGCATGGCTTTTTAATGAGGTCAACTGGAATTGGGTAGATTGGTGTCTCTATACATTCTGGAAGTCAATGCCAGCCCCAAAAGGAGGAGGGTCCATGGGGAGAGGCATCCCTGATATTCATATCTCAAGAACGTGGAATAGGCAAAGAATGTATGTAAATTTTCCCAAGAAGCTTAATACTTTCTAGGCCGAAGGCAACCGGAAAGGGATTTTTTATGTCCATAAGAAATAGGGAGGACTCGCATACTGACTTATTTTTATGAAATCTACGCCACTCCAATCCACCTTGTTTTGAGGTACTATGGAAAACAAACCATGTAATAAATTAAGACTCTTGCCAGTGGAACTGCCTTTATGGCCTTGGTGGCAAGAATGTGACCAATGATTTGGAGCCCCTGGAAGTATTTTTCTTCCTATTATCACCAGGGCAGAGTTATAAATCCATTGTGATACAGGGCCTTGGATTCTATAATATGGCTATGGAAAACAGCAAAGCACTCAGGTATCTATGATGCTGTGGGTCATTTAGGCAAACAGGGAAAAAAAGATCTTGAGAAGTCTTTGTTATTTGGGATCTGGACTGCTGCTGCTTTGATTGGTAGTTTGCTTTCCACGAAGGGGCATGGAATGGGCTGCTTCCTACTGGGAAGGCTTCAGTTACCATATTCAATAATGGATTAGTGGATGGCTAGGATTGGATTCCTTCAGAAAGGAGAATTTTATAAAACAAATTTTGCTCAGCTATGAGAAACTGGATTGGAATAAAAGCTTCATGGGAACCTGCTCCTTTGACAGCCTCCTCTCCCCTCCCACCTACCTAGATTCAGAAATCCACCAGGGAGAGGGTCAGCCATAGGGGCCCCTCTTCTCTGGGCGTTCAATGTTCTTTTTCTTAAAAAAACACCACACCCCATTCCCCCTTTGGTCCATGTCAGGGGCAAAGGGATCAAGGATGATACCATGACTCCTAAGGAATCTGCCCTGGGCTTTCCAAGGAGGACCCCCAGGATGTGAGAAGAGAATGCTGCCTGGCAGATGAGGTGACTGGGCCTCCTGGATAGGTAGCTGCTGGAAGGCCAGCCCTCCAAATTATAGAGCCATCTATCGGAGATGTCTCCTGAAGTATTCAAGATAGTTACAGGATCTACAAGCTTTTTAAAGGGCACCACAATCCATAACACCAAAATATTTAACAATAATGGAAAGGCTGGAGACCGATTAGTGGGAAGCTCTTGCCGTAGATAATGGAGGCGGCAGGTATACCGTAGAATCCATGCAGTAGGGGCTGCCTCCCAACTCCCAGTAGGAGGGAAGTCTTACTTCCACCTTGTGTACTCCAAAATTGTTCCTGTCTGCCAGAATGAGGAGGAGCCCAGCTAACGATTCTCTCCAGCTACAGCAGGAGAATAACTTTCAACATAATTGTACTTGTTATCTTTTGGATATATCTTATTTTAACAAGATATAATCTATTATTAAAGGTATATCTTTAATAAAGCAAATAGGGTAGTTTTTACTTACAGGTGCTTCAACATTAAAAACAAAAGGTACAGTTCCAGTTCCAAAGCATTAGTTATTCACATAAGTACTGCATTAAAAGATAATCTGACTAAGCACCATGCCCCCTGCACTTGGCTGTGTGAAACCTTGCTTGCCAATAATTGGGAAAATTATAGGTGTTCAGAATAACTGGAAGCAGTGGATGATGCAGCACCTACCAGACAAAAAATGATTCACCTGCATTTCCACTATTTAACTTCAATTTTAGAAAATTGCCAATGTTTGCATTTGTCACTCAACTGCAACAGCAGCTTAAATGCTCTAAAGGAAATTTCAACACAACATATATCTGTACTTGAAAGCCTTGCGGCATACAACTGCAATCAATTTTAGGTCCAATACAAGTTTTCAATTGTATACTTGAGGAGACTCAAAATCACTTTTAAATTCACCAACATTTTAGCAGAAAGTACAGAACATTAACAATGTACAGACAGAAGCCACACTGATTGTGCAAAGCACATGACTGTAAAGTTATGCACAGCAAACAGTTCTGTAAACATGGTAAGGATGGGATTTCAGGAAACAAGATGACAATATCATAAATACAGGCAACATTGGCATCCTTAACCAGCACAAAGAGTAACATTTTAGGCCCGCCAAACGGCGCACAAGCAGAGGGTGGAAGGGCTTTTATGCTATCCACCCCAACATTTAGTGTCTTTCAATATATGCATATGTATGTGTATATATATATACATATATATATATATACACATACATATATATATACATACATACACACACATACACATACGTGTATATATATGTATATATATGCATATATATGTATATATATGCATATATATATGTATATATATGCATATATGCATATATATGTATATATATGTGATATGTATATATATATATATATATGCATATATATATATATATGCATATATATATATATATATATGCATATATATATATATATATATATATATATATATATATATATATATATATATATATATATATGTATGTATAAATTTGGTATCTTTAATATACACATGTAAGTTTGTAGAAAATGGGAACTTAAATGTGCTTTTATCTTCATCAAAAACTATGTGTATTTATAACTAATAACCCATTTTACTTGTCAATGTATTAGAATGATATGAATTAAGAAAATATAAAAATAATATTAATACTGTCAAAAACCTTTATACCAGAAAATATTGTGGTTTATAATTACTCTTTCAAAGATGAAATATGAAAATTTAAATAGGTTTTATAAAGACTTCTCTCACTTCAATTAATATACAATGGGATCACTATACATATTTACCTTTTTCCCATTTGAAGCACCAGTCATTCCCCAGATCCACTTTGGTTGGAAGATATCTCTAATCCCACAGGTTCATTTATTTAATGGCACATATTGACTGTAAGTACTTTATTTTAATTCTTAGCACTACAAAAAATAGTGTTTTAAGTTCTCTCTCTTCTGAGCCAGCTCATGTTTTTACACACTAAGTCTAGCATTGAAATAAGACTTATATTTGCAAGCAGTCTTAACTATTCTTTCATATATTTAAGGAGCACTGTATGGATAATGCCTTTGGCCAAATGTAAGAGTATCAGATGTAGTGTCATAAACCCACCAAAAGGGCTTCATGGAGGTGGACGGTGCTCACTGCTTGGCCAGATCACTTTTCACAGATTTTGAGCGGTTCCAGCTGTTTTGCACAAACTAAATAACTGGAAAGAATTAGGTTTTCAGTCGTTGTTTGCCCCACTCCTGTTTCAAAGTTTGCAGCATATTAGCAATTACTGCATTAAAAAAGCTATCACAGCCTGTGAAATTCAGAGCGAAGACTTTATAATTTTGTCAATTAGAAATCTGAAGAAAATGAGCATTGAGCAAAACTGCTAGATTGGCTTAAAAATACTCAAATCTGTTTTAGCAAGAAATGGTAACTATAAATCTATATGAAAAAATAGCTATAAAATACAGTGTTTTCTGTGGTAAGCGTGTCACCATTTGTTACCGGGGCATCCATAGGCTTTGAAAGGGTCACAGTTTAGGCTGTTGTGTAGACACCGTGTGCCAAGGGCTGCCAGGAACGAGAAACTTCACTACCAAAGCTGTCGACTCCCCCCACCCTCCCCAGCAGGCCGAAACCAAGACAGCCCGGATCATACCAAAGACTTTGGTCCTCGGCTGCTGCTTCTCCGGCCAGGAGGAAACGGGGCATCAGTACTGTGGCAGATAGGATGGCCGACGCTCGTGCTTGCCCGGAAAAGGTTTAAAGCCCTTGTGCCCCTGCTTGTGCTGAGCCAGGGGCAATGGTGGTGACTGCGGAGGCTGCTGGGTGTAGGCAAACGGGGAGACCATCCCTGTGGGCGGAGGGCAGTCATTGGCGGCTGACCAAACGGGAGACGGCAGCATCTGCATGGTGTCGTTCCAGTGGCTGGCAGGGCTGCTTAGCTGATATAAAGACATATTTGGGCCCGACTGCGTGTGCTGCCAAGGAGCCTTCGGGGGCCAAGTTTTCGTTTTATTGTCCTGCAAGAGCAAGGAGGACATCTGAGCTTCACACTCGGTCCCCAAGGAGAGGGAAAAATGACTTTACACCCTCCCCCAACCCCTCCTTAAATGGGGAGTCACCAGCCTTTAATTTAGGAAGTTAGTTTAAGAAAGCGGCTTAATCTGAATCTCCATGTGGTCAAGTTGCTGCTTTTGAAAACTGACCCGCAAGCCAACATTCAATGCAGGCCTTCCACTCTGAGCCTCTTTAAGAGGCTCCCTATTCAGTCCAAGACTTACCTGGCTATGATCATCCACGGTGGAAAGGAGTGGTGGTGAAGGAAGTGTGCTTGTGTCTTGTTCCCCACTGCTGTGTTTCCTGAAAAATAAAAAAAAATAAAAATGTTGATTGATTGATTTAGTAAATTTGTTTGCCGCCCATCTCTCTTCAAAGCGATTTACAAGCAATGATTTACATGTATTCATTTCAATGAAGGGAAAATGTCATGATAGTCTAATGAAAAGAAAAATGTTTAATCTATGCAATCCTGTATTCAGTAAATCTATAGTCACACTGAAAGAAGGCACGGCACCCCCAAATATGCCCCATTAACTGATTCCATTCAGTGGAGATACCAACCCACCTATCCACACACAACACTCTGAGAATTCTCCTTCAGAATTCCATCAATTAGTACCCTAGTATTCTTCTGGAATAACTGGGAAGTTGTACTTGCTCCCCCTATCAGCTCGCTGGACTCAACCAAGAATTCATCTACCGTGTTTTCCCGAAAAGACGACCAGTCCTGAAACTAAGGCCTTGCCACATTTTTTGGTTGGGCAAAAATATAAGCCCCTCCTGAAAACAAGCCCCCTGGACACCCCTCCCAGCCAGGCAGAGTGCCACTCACCAACCTAGCGATATCCCGAAGGCGCCAAGCCGCAGGAGCCGGGAGGAGGGGGGACAAAGGTGCTCACATTGCTTGCTGCCTTTGGGATACCACTAGTGTCAGTCTCTGCTTCGCTGCTGCTTTTCAGCTGCCATTGAATCAGGGAGGGGGGGATGGTATTGGGGGGAGGGGAATCATTCTGTGCTGGAGGACTGTTTAATTAGGGAGTTATTCTCACCATCTCTTTGCGCATGCAGAAGGAAGGGAGTTTCCCGCCAAGGCCAACTGTCCAGCATTTCATCCTGATGATGATTTTCGAAGATGTCTCCCATCTGACAGTTGGGTGAATTATGATTGGACTATGGACTGGAGTACCAAGGGGAGGGGATTGAATCTTGTATTGATATCTATTACTTTCGCGCCTTTTTATTCAGATTCAGCTTTGCTTTGCTTCTTTTCGTTTGTAGCCAGTAAAAGTACACTTAATTCTGAAATATGGACTTGAGTGGTTTCTTTCTTGGTTATTAAATGAAGGGGCAGTGACAGCTAGGTTGGTGAGTGGTGCTGTGCCCAGATGGAGTGTGGGTAACCCCCCCTTTCCAGCCAGGCAGAACACCACTCACTGATCCAGTAATATCCCAAAGGCGCTAAGCCGTGTGGCGCTCTTCCCGGCTGGAAAGGGAGGTTGTGCGAGCGCTTGTTCCGCCCCGGCTCGTGTGCCTCCCAGCCTCACTATGCCCTGACCCAGCTGTCCCTGCTGCTGCTGCGCCGTCACTGAGCTCCAAGTATAACCGGCTTCTAAACTCCGGACATCCACTGCCGAGTCTTCTGGCAGCGGCTGCTCTGGGACTATGATCTATGGTTGTGGGCTGGCTGTTGGAAGACTCTGGTGGGACAGAGAGTCTTCCGGCAGCTGGTCCACAACCATAGAGCCTAGTCCCAGAACGGCCGCTGCCGGAAAACTATGCAGCGAATCTCCAGAGTTTGAAAGCCGGTTATACTTGGCGGCAGCGGCGGTACCCTGGCCCTGCAGGGAGAGCTGGGCCAGGGCATGGTGAGGCTGGGAGGCATGCGAGCCGGGGCGGAACAGGCACTCGCGCAACCTCCCTTTCCAGCCAGGCAGAGCGCCATGCGGCTTAACGCCTTTGGGATATTACTGGGTCAGTGAATGGTGCTCTGCCCAGCTGGAAACGGGAGGGTTGCCTGGTGGCTGCTCATGAGCGTGGTCACCTCATGGCTGCTGTGTTGCTCTGCTGCGACAGCGCAACACAGCCGTTTGCCCCTGAGGCTATACCCGGCTCTTCGGGCGCCCGCTTGCAAGAGAGCAGTTACCCAGCAACCTCAAACCAATAACACCCCCTCCCTGATAATAAGGCCCAAACAACATTGGGGGGGGGGGGGTCAAAAGAAAATAAGACTCTGTCTTATTTTCGGCAAAACATGGTAGTTCAAGTATGTTTAATAAAGACTTGCTGGATATCTAAGCAAAGATTCAAGGTGCCATGCAAACCCAGGTCATTGGGTTACCCTTAGGAGGCATCCAGTGATTGTGTGAACACATTTACTGGCTCTGACCCAAGACCGGAGCCATACCCAATGCATACCAGCTCCATTCTTTTGTTACCTGGACAGGTGAGACATTCCCACACAGACTCTCTTCATAATTTCTTTACAGCAATTATCCTGACTCGGCAAAAGCAGGGCCATCGCAACTGATCCATGTATGCGTCATCAACCTATTTAAATTCTGTCTCTCAGCCCCCCATTCACGGTGTAAATCTGTTCTGACCCCCACCTTGTCAGTTCAGAAACGAAAGCCAAACAGAACGTTCAAAGGAATGTTTTTTATCAGTCCCGGCTCTTGCTGGCTGCGAGCCCAAAATAAACACAGATAAATTGCTCTACCAAAAGTCCTATAACTCATAAACTACTGCAAAACAGGATTATATAAATCAAGTCACTTATCCAAGTTGACTTTACTCGATGTTTGCAAGCGAACGGGGAACGCAAACAAGACCCAACACTAGAACAGGAACGGAACATTGACTTCTGCAACCAGGGTGTGGCACCAGCAGTCTCTTTATACTCAGACGAGGATCCCAATGAGCAACAGCTGCTTGCAATCATCTCCTATAGTTCCTCCTTTGTCCTTTACGCTGAGTAGACCTAAGCCTGCTTGCCTCCTGATACAACTCCCAAATACTTTCAGGAACATTCCCTTTGATCCAATGCTCTGCCGCCACCTGGTGGCCAACCAGTCTTTCCTCGCCCTGCTTGGAGTTGACACCCTGTCCAGGGTCCTCCATCTCCTCCAAGGCCAACTCATAAGACCCCTCGCTGTCGGAGTCTGGCGGCAGCTCTAATGGCTCCTGCTGGGCCACAACATAAATCTATAGAGTAAGTTGAGGAAGCACCAACTTACATGGGAATCAATTCAGGGACAATAAGAAAGGAGAGAGATCTGAATTTCAAAACAGGGCTGCTTCTGGGGTTCCTGCTGGGGCCAAGGAAAAAGCTACAGTTAAGACTCTTAAGCTCTTCTGCAAAGCACACGTTCCTTGTGTGACGTACCTTCTTTGCTTGACAGCAGCCACAATGTCCGGCCCTGAGAACATGGAAAACAAACTGTCTCCATTGGCTGAGGAGGTCTCGTCACTGGAGCTGGCAGAGTCCCCCTGAGTCCCTGACCAACTGCTGGTCATCTCCCTGCAAAAAAACAGCAAGGCCGGGTTGAGGGCTGCTGCCCAGGGAGCGGGGGGGGGGGGGGATGGGGCTCTTGCACTCCCTATTCAGAGTCAATCTCGAGAGGGCAAGATTTCAAGGGACAATTTCAAATTCACTAGATTGCAGGGTAAAATACAGATTTTATCTTATAGCTTAAATTCCTATGTTTGGAATTATTCTTAGCTAAATATCCTGCGCTCTTAAAAGGAAAAAAATAGAGGCGTTGCTTATCTATATGTGCCATTTTGAACCTGAGAGAAGTGCAACATGAACATTTAATCTAAAAAAATAAAATGTATTGGAACAATAAAACACCCTCCTAACAATCAATTAAAACCAATTGACTTAATTTCTGTAATGGTCTGCACAATACAGTGTACAAAGGAGAGTTACCAAGAGGCTCCTTACCCATCTGTGAAATACTCTGGGAAGGGCCAGGTCCTGTGGAGGTCATCAGGATGAGACCAGTTGCTACGTGCATTGCTGGGGCGACGAAAGTGTTGGGCCTGCCTTTTCTGTTGCATGGCCTGGCTGACTCCAGCCACATAGCGGGCAAACTCTGGATCTGAGCCAACTGGGCAGAAAAAAAGGAATCTCTATCAGTCAGCTATTTCTTCCCCAATTATCCCTTGATTTAATCCTTTATGCTTAGCAAGCCACCCCTGGGTGTGTGCCTGCATCCATGGATATGCATAAGAAAGCAGTTAGTAGTCCAGAATGTTTGTTGAATGCTGAATATTCAGCACTTCACAGAAAAGTGCTTTCCTGGCAAGTTGTCTTTGTGTAATGCAAGCCATGAGCAAAGCAGCAACACAGGCAATGCCCAGTGTAGTGGAAGCAGTAATGGCTGATGCCCACAGACCCCTGAAGGAAAACTTTCTTTGCTGATCGGAAAAGGAATACAAATAAAACAATCATCATAAAAAGCTGCCGTTGGTTGCTTACAACAGCAGTTATGTTATTAAAAGCATAAACACAACTTAGCTGAAAAGCAAGAACAAATAAAGCAATTCAGATCAAAGGAGGACAGAAAGTTTCAGGTTAAATTCAAAATTGGGCTGCCCCTACAGCAGATCAGAGAGGAGAATGCTAGTTCAGGATAACGACCTGGGACTCAAAAACATCTGGAGACATTCAATACGCTGTGAAATAAGGTACGGATTAGCTGAACTTACCTGCAGGGTCAAAAGGTAGAAATTCTCCCAGCACCCCAAAGATCCCATCACTTTGGTCACGGTTTGGCCATGTGTTGTTCCTTGGCCCTTGAGGTTTCTGCCCCAGCATTTCTGACATCACGTTATCCATGTAGCTGTTCACAAGGCCCAGGCTGTAGAGGTCGGAGCTCAGGTCGGAAAAGGCGTGGCTGCTCCACTGAGGCAACGAGGACAGTCCTGGCCCAACAGCCTGGCCGGGGGGCTGGCTGGCACCCCCTGGCCACTTACTGGGCAGGCGCTGCTGCGATCCAATGGGCTGGCGCAAGGGCTGATAGTGCGGCTGCTGCTGCTGCTGCTGCTGGGGTTTCTGGGGATGGGGCTGCTGGGGCATCCCGGGCTGAAGATGGTGCAGTGGGGTGTGAGATGACGCCTGTAGTGACGGCAGCTGCACAGCAGCTGCTTTCTGTTCTGCTGCAGCAGAAGAAGAAGAAGACGAGGCAACCGAGGTTCTCCTTCTCACCAGGGGAGAAGTCTGTTGGGACTTGCCCGTGTTGAAACCCGAAAGGAAATCAATGACCTCCTGCATTTCCTGGTCAGTTGGTAAGTTCATGCCCTTGGCATCCTTACCATCTTCCACAATGCCTCCCTCCGGCCTTTCAAGGAGGCCGTTGACCCCGTGATGGTTTGAGCTCTGCATCAGCTGGGCAGGCTCAAGAACCCTCGGAAAGTGGCCAAGGTTCAAAATACTTTGCAGTCGTGCATCCGCATTACTTGGTAGTTTTGCTTTGTCCTCTGAGTTGTTAGCTATAAAATGGGTTTTAGAAGGTATATTAGGAATGGAGTAATTCCCACTGTTGTTCGAACTTGTACAAGACGTTTTTTTGGTAAATCGTGATGTCAACTTTGAGAAAGTCTTCTGCAAACCCCCTGCTGCTTTACTGCCATTTCCAGACGGTAAGTCGGTGTGACTTCCAAAGTCAGAGCTCTCACGTTGCAGTTGGATCTGGATGTAGGGCAACGCCTGTTCCCTGGCGAAACAAAAATGACCTTCCGGCTCAGATTTAAAAATGGCTCAGAAAACCAGATAAACATCCAATTCAGGAACAAACAAAATACAAACAAATGGCCTACCTGGTTCTAGTACGGAAATCAGGTGTGTCTGTGCCTCCTCTCTGTAATGTGCACCCCTGGGTTTTGGGTGTGGCATTAGCCAAGACTCCAGGACAGGTATGGAGACTGAGGGTTGTCTCCAAAGGCCTTCAGGTGTCCTGCTCCAGACACAGCTGGATGGGAGACTTACTAGGGGAGATTGATCCGCTGGGGTTTCTGTTTGCTTATCTCTTTCCTTGCAGTATAGCAGCAACTGCCTGAGATCCACAACTCTATAGCTAGGTGAGCAGTGGAGTTCAGGCTGCCTTCTTTGAACCTGGTAACAAGGCTGATTCAGGAGTTCATGGACACCACGGACATGCGACAACTTATGCAGAGCCAACCCACAAGAGAGGTCACACATTAGATCTAGTCTTTCTCTCGGGGTAGGGGATCTTCTGATCTGGGTTTTGGGTGATCAGTCCCTTGCTATAGAGTGATCGCATCCTCTTTCTCTGTGGATTTCTCTGTGTCCACTCCCATCCAATCCCCATTTTAAAGCTACAGGTTAAAGCAAATTTCTCAGAGGCCTATCACTCTATCATGCCCTTGAAATGGGAAGCTGTGTATGAAAAAAAAAAAACCAACCCACCATGGTTTTCCTACCATGTCAAATGCAGCTGCCCAGAAATTCTGATTAATAGTGTAAGTGGCTTCAATAACTAAATCAGGGGTGTCCAAACTTGGGAACTTTAAGACTTGTAGACTTCAACTCCCAGCATGGCTGGCTGGGGAATTCTGGGAGTTGGAGTCCACAAGTCTTAAAGTTCCCAAGTTTGGACACCCCTGAACTAGATGAAGCTTCTCATAGTCATTTTCACCTGAACAAGGTGTGTTATGCAATGCTAATTCTGTACCAACCGCAGCCACAGCCAGGCCTACCTACCTTCCTTCTTTCCAGCGATTTAGGTCAAACACGGCAGTATAAAGTACATCTACCAGTCCTAACATTTTCTCTGGATCCAGACTTCTCTGCAGGAGAGACATTGTTGCAGGATCTTCTTTCAGGCACCTGATGCAGATGGAGAATCAAATATTCACAGATTACTAATGGTATTACTAATTACATTACTTGGTATTCCTAATTAATGATCAGATTACCAATGTTCTGATCATGGCACAATCCTCTGAAAAAGGTTAGGCAGGCTCTCAGTGTGAAGTGAAGCTTCCAGAGATGATTCAAAACTTATTACCACTGTAATTATCAACTGCATGACAAACTATTTACTTCCTTCAAATTGCTGTATTAGGATAGCTTGGATGATACTGTAAAGCACACTAAGATTTTTAATACAATTTATTAACTTTTTCCACACACCAAAGCACACACACAATACTATTCTGGGTTTCCTTAAGTAGCAAATTCTAATTACCAAGTTGATGGGACTTGAACCACAATTCTGGAGCCTTCCAAGCTGATTTGTGGTGCATAAGCTTCTTTGTTTTCATTCTGTGCTGTGTCTACAACCACCTGATTGCAAAGAAAAATAAGTAAACAACCGCCACTTTAAAAGTACTAGAATGTCCCTCTTCAAACGTAACAACAAATCATTTTGTCGCAGCCACCATGGCCCCTGGGGAGCTAAACACTGACCAAGTGTATATAAACATCAAAACAAGAGATATATATGAATGGTATTTAGAGTTATGAGGAGGTACTGAAATGTTAATCATGAAATGTAATAGCTAAGTAAGTTCAGGATGTATTTAAGAGGTGAGCATTTCACTAAGCATTTTTCATCAGCTGATAATTTCATCTTCCTCTTCATGCTTTTTTGGAAAGGTGTAAACATTTGAACTCAGGGGATCCACTTCAATCCTGCTTTGTCCTGTAAACTGCCAGACAAGATTGGAAAAGTCAAATCTTGACCACCCTCTGGTCCCTTGCATGAAGGCTTTGCTCTCACCTCTCAAAGGCCTCAAACAGTCTGCACTCTGAGAGAGCAGGTTTTAGTGGTAGACACCCACTGTCTGTTTCAGAGGAAACAAGCACACAACCAGCCTATCCGTCAATCGAACTTGACTCAATCCCAGCCAAATTAACCTTCCACACCCCCGGCCTGGGAAATGGCTTCCGGCAGCCATTGTTCTTGCTGGACAGATGTTTCCTCTACCACCACCCAGCAAACAGGATCTTCACCAGCACAGTCAATTAGAAGCAATGCAGTGGACTTCCTGAAACTGCTTCTCTGCCTCTGCAAAGCACCCAAAGGGATTTCTGTTCAACTCACCAGAAACAATGGACCTCAAAGGACACTGGCGTTCAAGAGTCACTCAGTGACTCCTAAAATAAATACATGTCAGTTGTCAAGTCCCCAGATTTTGACTAAGTGACCCTGGGGATGCTGCATCAGTCATAAGTGTGAAAACTGGTCATGTGACTTTTTCCAATGATGCTGTAACTTTGAAAGTCACTGAACGAACGGTTGTAAGTCAAGGACTACCTATGTACCCACCTCTAATTTTTCCCCTGTGGGCAGAGGAAGAAAACAACTGCCCGAAATCAGGATGAAACATCATCAGGAATAGAAATACTTTCCCATGTCAAATTCAAAACTAAGCTGCTACAAGAGGTACCTAGAAAAAGCCCACTTGGACATCTCTTTTTCTCACAACTCAAAGAAAAACATGGTAAAGTAGATGAAACTAGTGAAACTCCATCTTCCATACAGGGAAATGTGTACAAATTTCTGCTCAGAACCATTTTGATCTCAGTTTATATGTCCTTCCCAAAACAATGATCAGGAAGAACGGGCTGATTAATGATATCGTGAGACAGCAGAACCTCTGGTCAAGACCACAATTCGTTCCATAACTTTGGTTGCAACCCGATTTGATCGTGACCTGAACCTTTAAACAAACACAGAGCAGCTATCTCCGAAAGTTTTAAAAAACCGAACGAGGACACGAGAGGAAGGGTATGGAGGGGAAGTTACACTTGAGCATTTCTTTAAAACTGAACCCTGGAAAAAGTTTGGCTCATAACTGTGGGAGGAAGAGGTAGGCTGACTCCCCCCCCTCCCCAGTTACTCCAGCCAAGTTTGCCTTCTGCACCTCGCAAGGATCCCCGAGATCCTATAGCCTCTCTCTTTCTATCCCTCTTTTTAACAATTAGAGTATCGCGTCCAAAGCGCCTCTGCCGCCCCTGGTTGGTTCACACAGCCCCCCCGTCCGTCCAGCCCTGAAAGTCAGCTCCATCTCCTTTCCTGCTCTCCCCTCCACCACCTCGCCGAAGAGGAAATACTACATCCCCCAAGATGCTTTGTGGGTCTCTCCCTGGGGTTCCAGATGCTGCTCTGGCTGCTGACAAGTGAAGGTAAGCTGAGAGCATCTGAGGTAGCCAAGGCAGCAACAGCGGCTGTGAAGAAGCTCCCAGCCAGCCTCTTCTTCAAGCCCGGCAAGCGATAGGCACAAGGCAAGACCGAGCGGGCGAGAGCCAAAGCGGCGGTCAGAAGGAGGAGGAGGAAGAGGACAACCAGTGGGGCAGAGGAGCAAAATCACCAGCAGTAGCAGCTGAGTGGCAGCATGAGCCAAGGGCCTGTCCCCCCCCCCACCTGCTTCTTCTTCATTTCCTTTTCCAAACAACAGGAAACAAGTAAACAAACAACAAGAAATTTGGCACTTACAAAAAAATGGCACGGAAGGGGAAATTGACCATAGCCGTGTTTGATCGCCCCTCGAGTACGTGTTCATGACCAGATTCAAACATTGTGTGAATTTTTTGTTCGTGGTTAGAAGCATTTATGACCAGAGGTTCTACAGACAAGAGGTGTTATCGGCAATACTTGCAAAGATCAAAGGAAAAAAACTGAAGGGGAGAAATCAACAGAAAACCCTAGAAGTGATCGTCTCAAGAGTGACGAAGCGGAGGAGGAGGGCGGTTGAGAGGAGCAAAGTGAAGAAAATAAACTGGCGGAAACCCTGAATCCATCATTTTGTTGCAGGCCCAAATGCTGTAACTTAATGTTACTCTTTCAGGGCTGCAAGACCTGCCTTCCCTTAACTCTGGCCATCTTCATGCAGTTGTCAATCCACCGCTACTTACCAGCCCAGCTTGTCCAAACAACAACTGTACCGCCGTTTTACAGGCTCCCCGCCATGTAGAAGGGCAAACTTGATTCAGGACTTCTGTCACAGGAGAGTCATCTCTTGGAGTCATTCCATTATGGTAGCCAGCTTCTTTAATTAATTGTATCATAGTGTGCTGTCAATATACACAAGGGGGAGGGTTAAGCAAAAAAAAACAAGCAAGGTAAATATTGCCCACTCCAACTCAATCTATTTTGCACTGCCAACTTATAGTACCGTTGCTCAAGTTATGATGGCCCAAGCCAAACTTCACCAGTTTCCCACAAACTTACTGCTTCCAGGCATTGCCACGCCCCCGTTCCAGCTCCAATTATTCGATGTGCACATGGACAGGATCAAAAGGAAATGCCAATGGCATCCAGAAGCAGTACAAGAGAATGTTGGAAAGTGGTACTGAGTGGAGAGAAAGAAACAATGCATGAAATCATCCTGTTGGAGAGATTTGGGGATAGTTTAAAGAGAGGCTTTTGCTTTAATTTTTATTTTTGACATTAAATCCAACTTTCCATATTTGAAAACAAGAGCCAGGCTATGATATTTCAAGTGGAGCTCTGCTCTCTTCCGTCGAAATTATCCCAATGATAGGAATCCCACAGACCAAGAGGAATAGCAGAGAAAAGGCTTTCTATCTGATTATACTATTAAATTAATCAAGAACAGAATCTGCCTATTAAGATATTTGCAAGTTTCAAGGCCATAACTGATTGACCAAATGTAGAATGTATAAAAATGAATGAATGAATATAAAAAGAATGTGAAAAGAAGCAACTTTTTCATGTTTGAATGAAAACTACTGGTTTTCTGCAGCTCAGATATACTGTGCCAATTGATAGAAACAGAGAAGATATGCAGAATTCAAGATAGACTATGCTAACAGAACGAATTTTAATCTGTGTAGTTCCAGAAAGTGTGATGGATGGCAAGAAGGTAGAACTTTTAATTTCTATTTTGAACCAGAGGAAATTAGAGACCTAGCTGACCAATATTATGACATTGGAGAAAACCGAGGTTAGGCAAGGGGAATATAAGAATGTAACCAATTTAAAGAAATGTAGGTCATGGGGCCAGATAGACTTCATCTTAGGTTACTGGCAGCTACAAAAAATTGCTTTCATTCTGTTTTATAAACTCCAAAAAAAGGACAGAGAAGAGCAACAAAGATGATTAGGGGACTGGAGGCTGAAGCGTATGATGAACAGCTGCAGGACCTGGGTATGTCTATTCTAACAAAGAGAAGGACTAAGAGTGATGTACTGTCTCTTCTAGTATTTGAGGGGCTATCTTCTGTTTGTTTCTATCTTCAGTGTCTTTACAGATGTTGTAATACTGCTTCTTGTCTCTTCTAACAGCACCTTGAAGGTCTAAAAGGGCTTTCCATGTTGTGGAGGGAAAGGTTATTGACAGGTACCCTTCCCCCCCAAAATAAGACCCAACCGGAAAATAAGCCCTATCATGATTTTTCAGGATGCTTGTAATATAAGCCATACCCCAAAAATAAGCCCCAGTTAAGAGTTAAGTCCAAGATGGATGCATTTAGAACCATATTTTTCCCGGAAATAACGCCTAACCAGAAAACAAGCCCTAATGCGTCTTTTGGAGCAAAAATTAATATAAGATGCAGTTTTATTTTCGGGGAAACACAGTAGTTGGTTGGTATGTTTCCTTGTGGGGGTCTTTCATAATCAGCCCTGTCCTGTGTGGAAGCCAGCTGTTAGCAGCATCTGTGCTGCTAGGTGTTACTTTATTGATTAGCCCAGGGGGGTTTGTAGGCAATGCTCATGTCCAGACCAGGTATTGTTCAGCTGTTCATGTTCTTGATCCATTGCTTCTTTTATTTTTTTTTTATTTTTCACATTTCGGAACCACCCATCCCCCTCAGAGAGGGACTCTTGTTGGATGTCCACCATTGTTACTGCGATGGTGATCGATTTGTATTCTGGGAGATGGCTGTGCTCTGCTCTCAGTTCCTGCAGCCACTTTACACTGGTGTTACCTATCTTCTCTTTCTCCAAGATGTTCTTCCAGTTCTGTTGATTTTCTGCTGTTGGTGGTTCTGCTGCTTCTTTGTTATTGAACTGCAGTTAGTTCACCTTGGATGATTCTTTGGAGAACTGGCCATTTATCTTCTTAGCCTCTGCTTTTACTAGCATACCTCCTTAATCTGGTAGCCAGTGCCGTAAGCTTTGCTTCAGCATTCTCTAAGGCGGTGATGGTGAACCTTTTGTGGCTCGCGTGCCAAAAGCGGGAGAAGCGCAGGGGGGTCGTACACGGGCATGCCACACCCATAATGCTATGTGCACGACCCCAGTGCGCATGCGCACAGGACCAACACTCCCCCCATTTTTGGTGTGCTTTTTTTGTCCTCCCCAGGCTCCAGAGGCTTTATAGGGAAGACAAAAACAGCCCCCCCTCCCCGGAGGCCCTCTGAAGAGTTCAGGAGCTTCCCTGAAGCCTCTGGAGGGTGAAAAACCGCCCCTATGGGCAAACCGGAAGTTCGGAAATGGACTTCCGGTTTGCTCGTAGGGCTGGTTTTAGCCCTCCGGAGCATTCAGGGGCCTTCTGGAGAGCTAAAACTGGGCCTATGAGTAACCCAGAAGTGACTTCTGGTTTGCTCATAGGGTTTCAAGGAAGCCTCCAGAGGGTGAAAAATGGCCTCAAAAGAAGGCCGAAGTTAGCTGGCCAGCGCGCCTCGCGTGCCCTGACAAATGGCTCTGCGTGCCACCTGTGGCACATGTGCCATAGGTTCGCCATCACAGCTCTAAGGCATCAGATAGTCAGGCCCTTGTGTTTTTTCAGTAATCAAGTCTTATCCTTAATCTCTATAACTTTCTGTTGTTCTATCAACAGACTAATCTCCCTCTAAAATTTGGAGATCCCTCAAAATTTCTTACCTCATTTTCGGGGGGGAGGGCTTTTAAATGTATTATGCATCCAATCATCTCCAGGATTACAGCAGCTGTAGCGTATCACTGGGTTAAATTGTGATGGCAATAAGGATTGGCACAAGGGCTCGGACATCTCATGTACTATCTAAGGGCACTTCTCCACTGAATCTTGGTAGCTGGTCTTGAGAGTTGACTGCAGCTAATTTATCCATGTTCTTATATTCCATATTGGCGCTTGTGCTCCGTAATGGAGGGGGTGGAAATGTTCCAGCTTCAGTTGTTGGTTGCACATGCAGTCGTTTTTCCAACTCTTCTTGAACCAGGAATGTAATACATAGTTGATCTACCTCAAGTTGTAAGAACAGCTTCACTGTTGAAGCATTGGGTGTTTCTCAGAGAGGTGCATGTGACAGGCTCCTGTCGGAAAGCTGCCATTCCGAAAGGGAGGCGGGAAGCTTCTTGGGGCTGATTGCTTTGAATGCTTTCACTTTTGCTGTAACTGCATGGGAATTAGGGAGGGGGACTGGGCCATCAGGATGGACTCCCTCCCAGCTGGTTCCAGCCTGTTATCCAAGGCCTCAGCGTCCCAAGGATGACCTGTTATCACCATCCCACCCCCGAGTTCTCATAACACCTTTACAGACTTACCGTTTTCAGTTTTAAGTTATCTGCTGCAGATTCATTGAAGGATATTCCTTTCAGAAAGTGGGCCCCTATCTGGATGGGAATTGTCGGCAGCTCACACTGAATAGGCTGAGAGGGAGTCTGTCTCCGTCCCGTCTGCTGAGCTTCAGCTTCACTGCAGCAGCCCTGAGGACACAAAAGACCAAAGCAAAACATAGCCACTCAATTGCTACCCAGCAGGTTTGCCCCTCTTGACTAGATCCAGAGAAAGAGGCTCTTACCTGCAAGCTTTCTTCAATTGCCTTTGGATTCAAGTGGAAACCGGCCTTCATTGCATATTCACAGTGACCCAAACTTTCCAAAGCAATCTTATATGCCTGATATATGTTAAAAAAAGCACCACATAGAGAGATGAATATCAGAACAAACTGTCCATAAAACCCCACAAAGGAAAATCACCCCACTATTCAACCACTCCTCAACATGGACCTGTGGCTGTGCCCAGTCTAGACAGTAAAGAAAACAACCCCACCAGGGAAACTGACCTGCAAAGCACTGTCTGTTTTCAAGTTCAATTCTTTTAGCTGGTGCTCTGGAATGGCCACATTCTGAGAGCAGAAGAGTTGCTGGACCTCGATTCCAGCCAAACCGCCATCACGTCCTCCCTCTTTCTCTCGAAGCCGTGAAGTGGCCTTTAAATAGATGGCAGGAAAGGTGAAGAAGGTGACAAAGTGACAGAAGTCACTTTGAATGGTGTTAAGTTAAATTTCATCATTTGCATTTCATGCTGGGACATTATCCAAAGTTTAGGAAAGAGACTCTGCAGCGTTTTTTTCAAACACAGCTCTGATCAAAGATCACCTCATCGTGATAGGCACAGAGGCTAACTATACACATGTAACTCATTTGTATCATTTCTAAAACATTTTAGAAATAAAAATAGTACAAATTTTGAAAGAAGAAAGGAAATGAAAGTAATAAGTGAAAAAGCAAGGAAAGAAAAGAAAAAAGGCATTTCCAATCACTAATGAATGTTAGTTATTGTCGTTTCTCTAAATAAATAAGTCAATTTTGCCATCTCTAATAATTCTCTTATCTTCGCCAGCTATTTCTTTAAAACTTTCCAAACCCAGCCTGGCTTTAGCCCTGTGTAGCAAATGGCCCCAGTAGAAGCTGGGGCCTCAAAGGAGGCAGATAAGCAACCAAAGCAGATAGCCAAGGGAGTGAGGCGCTTCTGCCTTGGCCAGTGGCAAAAGGTTGGGGTGGAACTGGGAGAGCCACCAGCAGCTGAAGGTAAGGGGGCTTTGCCTGGAGGGGGATGAGACACCCCAACTTAAAGAGTTCATTCAGGGAGGAAACGTCTCAGGTCAAACCTCTAGCCAGGGCTGTCAAACTCACATCATCATAGCGTCATCATGTGACGTATTGGACTTCCCCTTCACTAAACCGTGCATGGGCGTGGCCAGCGCATGACACATCTGGCCTGTGAGCAGGGAGTTTGACAGCCCTGCTCTAATCTATATCTGTTTCCCAAAGGAAGGCAGATAGTCTGACAAGATTCTTGAAATATAGATGATCAACAATAAAATATTGTCGGGCTCATCCACAAATGCCCACAAAAATGAAGGAGCTCTGGTGGTGCGGTGATTAAAGTGCAGCGTTGAAGGCAAGTTCTGCCTGCAGCCTGGAATTCGATCCTAATGGGGCTCAGACTTCCATCCTTCCGAGGTCCATAAAATGAGGACCCAGATTGTTAGGGGCAATATGCAAATAATGCTTCTACAGTGGTAAGCTGCCCAGAGGGCTGCAAAGCGCTACAGTGTGGTATATAAGCCTAAACACTATTGCGATTGTTATTAATACAGCATTCTAAGGTTCTGCCCCTGGTGCAAAATTAGAAGTCTTAATTATCCTTCTCATCAGCTATTTTATCCACTTAGTTGATAAAGCAGAATTACTTTTATCAATTGAGTGGATAAAGAGACTAAAAGTAGCCCCCTTTAAGTTCGATTGGCTGGGTCAAATTTTCTGTCACCCACTAAACTCTTTAACCTAATGAAACATGTCTTCTGAATGTGACCATTGGAAAACTCCCTACAGATGGAAAACTATCTACCATAAAGGAAGCCAAGATCAATCCATTTTCCATATATCCTGATTAAAGATGGAGGCCTGAATGTAGAACTCCTGACATCTCCACACAGCGGCCCAGTCCTACCTCTGTTGCTCCCTTCCACGACCGCACTGCTTCATCCAGTTCGGTTGGGGGGTTTGTGCTGGATGTCTCACTCAAGCTAGAATTTTTTCTCTCCTGGGCTGCAGCCTCAATGAAGCATGACTGAGCCACTGGTTGGACTTTCTGCAAAGCCTGGGATAGAAACTGAAAATGAACCTGCATCACGGTCAAAAAGCAGCGTCCAAGTACCTGTTAAAAATAAAAATGAAAAAATAGACCATCATTAGGTTCAGGAACAGGAGGGGGTGGGTTGTACTCAAACTAGATCTTTACATGCAAAATATTTCATTATCTCGTCCTTGATTTCCCCCCACACACCCTGGCATTTCCCAGTGGCCTTTTACCCAAATATGAACCAGCCCAAGCACATTCAGCTTTTCATTGGCAGCCCATTTCCATGCAATTGTTCACAAAATCACCCAAAATCAAGCTCCACTTGAGAGAAAGAACGTTGGTCCTTAGGTGTCTTTTCTGTAGAGGTGAGGGAGGGGTTACTCGTGGGTATAGTCACAGCCTGATTGGTCCATAGACTGAGGGAATTTTCTTAAATATTCCACCATTCCCTATTGGCTCCCAGTTTCCTTGAGGTTGAAGGATGACACCTTTGAAGTCTGTGGCTCGCTAGGGTCCTTCCGACCGGCTGCCGGTGTTGAAAAGCCTCTGGTCGCTTTAAAGTCATGGCACGCCTTTTCCTCAGCCAAGTCGTGCCTGGATCGCAGCCCTCTGTGTGCTCTTTTACAGCTGTTTTGTGGAGCCTGACACACTCGTCAGCCCGGTAATCGGTCAGGGCTCCTCGCCCCACGAGGCAGGAGGGAATTGCCCAACTGGCTCTCCTACATCGCGCAAGACAGAAACAACTGTCCCTAGGAGCAGCATCGCAGTTAATTTGGAATTTTGAACACTTTAGAATAATCAATTAGTCAAATTAATATCCAATGAACTTTTTATGAATTTTAAATATTTCCTACCTAGGAGCCAAAGCAGTGCTTGGACCAAAAGACTGAGGAAACTGGGAGCCAATAGGGAATGGTGGGATATTGAAGAAAATTCCCTCAGTCTACGGACCCATCAAACTGTGACTATACCCACGAGTAACCCCTCCCTCGACTCTACAGGAAAAATGTTATTTCACTATCCTATGTATATTTTTGAAATTAATACAGCATTCCTCCTCTATACTGAAAGACCATGGTTCACAGTATTAAAACTTCACACTGCAACTGCAAAGCATATATAGGTAGTCCTCGACATACAACAATTCATTTAGTGACCATTCAAACCAAAAAAGGCTCTGAAAAAAGTGGCTCAAAGTTACAAAGTCTCTCTCTCCCCCCCCCCCCCCAATAATCTGAATCAGTCTCTAATCAAGTGACACACAATGTCTTGAAAGACGGAAAGGCACAACCTTGTCAGATACACACGAGGCTAAATTAGCAGGAGTCAAGAGAGCAGGAATAGATGGCCATAAATGGCCAAGAGACAAGATCATCTGAAAAACTCCCTCCTGGGTTTCCTCACAGGACTTTCAGGTAGGAATGCAGCAATCAAAGGAAACTTAGCTGCTGGAAACCCAACTCAACCAAGATTAGAAGGTACACAAAGGGGGTCTTTGCTGACTTTAATTTCTCAGAATGAGGAGCAAGAAATAACAGGATCATTTTACCCAGATCTGATTAGTTTCCTAGACCAATAAAGAAGCAGCTTAAGACTGAAAAGGAATTCTTGGGGCTGAGCCTTCGTGGGAACCTTTTGATGGGAAGGCCATGAATTGAAACCAATAAAAGGTGAGGGGCTTATCTGGGGGGAGCTGAAGACAGGCATCACAAAGGTCACTGAGGCTAGGAACTGCTGCTATCTCCACTTGGAAGTTTGGGTAATGAATCCATTCACAAGCTACAAGCTAAAAGAAACTTTTCAGCCCCCATTTTTCTGGGCAGCAGAGTCAAATCTTTCTGGCTCCTTTTGCTCAAATGCTGAGCAGACGCCAGGCAGCAGGTCACCTATTCAAATATCCTTCCTGGACATTGGGCAACGAAGAAGCCTGCCCTTGTGAAGCACAGTAGCACTTAAGTAGCACTTAAAAGTTTACGAGCTCTTGCATTTCTAATATTTTTGCATAAATATTACTGGAAATTTATCTGTTCTCCATACAGATCCTAAAACTAGATAAAGAGAACTCAGTTCTGGTATCCAGAACTGGATGTAATTGTCAAGCCAGCTTCCCTCAGCAACCAAGAAAGAAACCATTTAACTCCATTTCGCAGGATTAAGAGTACTTTTACTGGTTATGAAAAGATAGCAGCTAAGCAAAGCAAGATCTGAGGCAAAAGTGTGCGAAATCATAGATATCAATATGTGACCCAACCCCCTCCCCCTGGTAACCCCATCCCTAGTCCAATCTGCAAATCCCTCAGGTGTCATGTGAGTTCCATCTTCAAAAAGCATCATCAGCTTGGTATGCAGGACAGTTGGCCTTGGCGGCTCCAATCACAATCTCCAGCATGCACAGTAGATGTTGACAACAAAACTCCGTTTACACAATCCCTCCTGTACTTAAAACTTCCCTTCCCAAATACCAGGCCTCCCCATCCCCGTTTCAATGGCAGCCGAAAGCAAGTAGCGAAACAGAGGCTGACAGTAATATTCCAAATGTAGCCTCACCCGTGTGGTATAGAGCAGCACCATCACTTCTCTTGATGTTTATGCTATCCCTCTGCTGATGTAGCAGCCCAGGACAGCACTGGCTTTCCACACGGCTGCTCATACCTGAATGGTGGTCCACTAGGGACACCTAGATTCCTCCCAGAGTTGAAGGTTAAAAATCAATATGGGCAGCGCTAGGATTACCTCCATTCATTCAGCAACTATTCAAAATCACAATGGCCCTGAAGAAGGGAGACTTATAACCAGTCCATGAAGTTGCAACCATGACAACATTCCCCCCCCAGTCATGTGATCACGATTTGGGTGCCTGGCAACCAACTCTCTCTTATGGGAGGAGGTGCAAAGTCCCACATGATCCCCATTGCAAATCCTTTCTGCCAGCCTCCCACGAGCAAACTCAATGGGGAAGCTGGCAGGAAGTAAAGAGGTTGCTCCTCCTGCTTCCACTGCTTTTTCTCTTGACCAGGCTCCAGCCCAGGGCACCACCTACCCATCTGTAGTGCCCACCACCAGCTTACCTCTTTTCTTTTCCACTTAACAACCTGTTTGGTTCTGGGCTGTGGGATTGCCATTGCTAAGCAATGTGGTCACATGATAATGAGCTTTATCAATCAGCAACAGATATTCTGTTCCCAAAGTGCCATCACAACCTGAGGAACATCTGTGTAAGGCTAAAGCACCACCTATGGTGCAAAACTGCCACAAATGTCATTACTTGAATGAAGCCACACTACCTTCTTAAATTTGTTCCTTCTGGGAACAAATAAAAACACCCCGGCCTCTGTAGACAAGAGCTTAAATAGGCATCCACTCCATCCACAGCTCTACAAAAATTCAAGCTTTCAAACTACTGATTGAAGGTTCTTTCAGTGGATCATAATAAATTATCTATAAGTATCTTGTTAAACAGTATGGCATCTTCCATCCTATTAACATGTTAAAATCAGTTTACCAAAACTCCAGGGTTATTCATGTCCATATTTAATCTCAGTTGGCCAAGTCAAGGACATGTTCAAACAGAAGGTTCTTAATACTAGTGCTCACGTTGATAAAGTGGCATTTACTAACATCAAATCTTTGAAATGGTTGGCTCAGAATGTTATTACAACAGAAAGATATCTAACTATGGTGTGATACAAGATCAAAAAATAGTCCTAATCAGAGTAAGATTTGAGCACCTTGATTTTAAACCTGGACAATTTCATCAAGCACCTCAATCCAGAAAACAGATGTAGATGTGGCCCAGTGCAAATAGAGGACATCACTCACATCCCCCTTGAATGTCCATTAAATGCTTCAGACAGAGCATAGCATTTAATTGACAAGATAGCCCTTTAGGAACCCTCAATAAGCTCTTACCTCAACCAAGGCACAGACTCATGGACGCTAAGAAAAACTGCCATGTTTACAGCTAAAACCATTCAACTTGAGAGCTTCCAGTTTAGATTAGTTTGGAGTTTGATGCCAAGGGGATGATCGGATATGATTATTTCACTGAATATGTTTATATCCCAATACACAGCATTATTTATCTTATTGTATTTAATATGGTTGTGCTAGTTAATAAACTAAACTAAAATCAAAACTAAAACTCTTTCCTTCTACTTTTCCCAGCATAGAGCCTTCTCCAGAGAGAGGTCTTCACATAATCTGTCCGAAGGAGTACAATTTCAGCCGGTGACACTTTTGTGACTTGAGTGAAAATCCAGGGTTGATTGGTCAGATGATCCATTGGTTTGTTTTGGCTGTCCATGTTGTTTTTAGGAATCTTATTTTGTACCAGAGTACAAAAACATCTGTACGCTTCCTATCTTGCTTCTTCAAAGCCCAACTTTCACTTGCATAGAGTATCACAGGGAATATCTGGTCTGCAACGTTAGGCCGGGTGTTATGAGGGTTGTGGCTTCCTGCTCTGCGCTTTGGCTCAGGTGTTTTTTGCAGCCCCAGAGCAGTGGCATGTAAAGAAATCCCCAGAACCACAGAACACCAAGAAGCCCCCCAAAAGCTACAGGATGACAAGCACAAACAAGTTCCCCGGTTCTGGAGCTGCTCTCAGCCCCACAAAGGAGGTTGAAGGACAGAGATGGGGGAGAGTAGATAGATGGGGAGGGGAGGGGAAGGCAGTCCCTTACTTTACCAAAGTTCAAGACTGGGAGGGATTATGGCAGAGCGGCTTTGATAGGGGTGGGTCCTCAGTTAATAACTAGTGTTAATTCAATTAATGACAGCAATGCCAGGATTTCTGTTGCTAAGCAATGCAGTCCTGTGGCACTGCTGTTTACAATCACATCCCTTTGTGATGGAAATTCCAGTGCTAAGCCGAGAACTACCTGCATATCACTAGTCGCTTCATTGCTTGATCCCTGCAGAGCACTCTGCACGGGGCTGCTTTTAAATACTACTCAGAAAGCGACAGCAATAGCAGTCCTGAGCATCCTTCAACATGTCAATGCAAGAGACCTGCTTTGCAAGCCCCACTGCTTCCCAGTATGCACAGGGCTCCGTTACCTGATTCTACTGATCTCTTCTGGTGTCAATCCAGAAGATTCAATCTGGCAGAATTGGTATTATTTGGGTTCCTTTGATCAAGCAGTGCTATCTATCTAGAACCATCTTAGTCTCTTCTGGAATGAGGCTCCCCTTGAAATTTGGAGGGCTCCCACCATGCTGGTGCTCCTATGGATTTAACGATCTGGCTGTTCTCCAAGGCTCTGACCTAGGATGATTGCAACCCCTTGTGGCATGAGTGTGTTATAGATTTTTGTGTTGCATCTTATTTAACATTTTCTACTTAGATTATATATTTTTATTTGTTCAAGTTGACCTTGAATTCTGTAATTGGGCAGAGCCTAAGTCAAATCAATCAATCAATCTGTGGAAATCTTATTGATCAGCAGGGTTTGATACACTAACAAGTTGTCAGAACAGCTGTAGCTCAGAAACTGTTTCCTGGAATAAATTTTTTTTTATAGACTCATACATTTATAAGCAACTTACAAGTCAGCTAGTCCTATTTTCAGTATTTGATTCCTATGCAAATTTAAATAAAATTCAAGTGTTCCAGTAAAGTTTCAGATGATTATCCTATTATAGAAGTCTTATTAAATATACATATATAATTCCAGTTACTTTTGCCATTTACTTATGTAACACCCCCCTCCCAAAAAAAACCTTGTATTTTATCCGTGATATTGTTGCCAATGGAATCTGGAAGAGTTTTCAAGGAAAGTTATTTGACTGAAGTGTATTTTTTATCAAATTAACTGATGCCAGTATTTTGAAGATTCTATGATTAAAAAAAGAATGACAATCAAAACACTTTTCACAGACCAAAGCACCTATGGTCTTCTTAACCTTTCCCCGTACTTTATTTATTTATTTATTAACAAGAATTGGTCAGAAATGGTCTACTTGAGTAGAACTGGTAGTGGCTGACTCCTCCTCCTCCGTTACATCCAGTCTCCTCTGACATTCCATTACAATTCAATCATTTCCTTTCTTCCTACAAAGTTTAAGCCTAACAGCTTAGGTATGCTGACTGACTTCTTTGTGAAGTTTCATTATTTTAAGTATTCATCAAGAAAATAGCAGGAAAAAATTACAAAACCTCTTAAAGAAACAAAACCATTGGTTTTGAATCCAATTTATTTTACTTAAAGTAATGTATTTAATATACGTATTTACTTTCATATTTACTTTGAAAATATCAGACTAAAGGGCACATGATAATACAAAGAAGTTTGCAGCCCCATAGTTTGGCCTACTATGATAAATAAAAACAAGTTATGATTACAGAGCAGGCTGTCAACACAGCCGACTTAATTTACAAAATTTCAGAACCTACAATTCTATATCCATTTAAAATACGGGTTTTCCTTTAAAATGTTGCAGATTGAGATGCAAGAAAATTTGAGTGTTTTATGTTAAAAGATTGTCTATGTGCACAAACCATCATCACTTGAATAAAAGTGTCTTAGGTTTACCCAGAGATTGTAATAGTGGAAGGGATGACATTTTTCTCAATTACCACCCAGTATGTGTGACCTTAGAGGAGTGGGCATATGGCAGTTGCTAAGCATCTGAATGTGGATGGAGCACAGGCCCATCAGGATTCATGTGGACATGTGAGAACGCTACGAAGTTTTGGATACAAATTCATATAATAATGCGAAGGATCTTAAAAGGTGAATAGTGCTAAAAAACCAGAACTTCTTTTATTGGAACGTATGGACAATACATTAGGAAAAACTCATGGCAGATTGATATATACCATAATTGCAGCAAATTTATTGTATGCACAACAACGGAAGAATAATGGAATTCCCACAGTGGAGGAGGGGATTGTGAAAATGTCAGAATTTGCAGGAATGACGAAACTTTTCATACAGATGTTAATGTTCTCTGTTTAGTGAGAGAACAAAGAACAAAAACTTTTTTGAAAGATGGAAATCTTATATGATTTTTTGTTGAATAAAAAAATGAATTGTTGGATTTGAAGACCGAGACAGATTCAGACTAAATGAGGAGGGATGGGGATGTGAAAAACATTTAAGAGGGCGGGGGAACAATAAGATTGTAATTATCTGTTCAAAAATGGTTGGAAGTAATTTATTTATTTCCTAACTTTCATTTTCTTTTCTGGCACTTCTTTTTTTCTTTTGAATAGACTTTTATTACATGAAAATTCTTAAATACATTCATCACGGACAAGGAAGCTTGGCTATCTCTTGCAGTTTTGCTTAAGAATAGCTTCTAGGGAGCTTGCAAGAGATGACAGGCAGGAAGCACGTGTATATTAAGGATGCAATTCTGAATAAGATTCCGAGCAGACGTTAAAGGGTCAATGCAGGTTGGTATATGAATAACCCTAACTTGTCCTCTGCTTGCAGATAGGAGGCACTGTTACAAGTTCCAGACAAAACATTTCCAAAGCCTGCATCAAAAGTTTCACTTGATTTGCACCTCATACTTCTCTCCAGGAACTGCAGTAGCTTAAAGGAACAAAATGATTTTTGGAAATGGTTTTAATTCTTCTGACTAGCACGCCAGTATGTTTTAGCAATAGTCCCCCAAAAGGGCTTAGGAAAAGTTCAACTTTCATTTTGATGCAATGTGAGGGATACAATCATAAGCACATACATCACCTTGGTCTTCTTGAATGAAAAGGAGAAAATAAATGAAATAAATACATAAAATAAAATAACTAATTCCCATAACACTATATGCCCGTGATGGCGAACCTATGGCAAGCGTGCCCAAAATGGCATGTGAAACCATATCTCCCGGCATGCACAGACTTGCCTGTTTGTTTTCCGGGTTTCTGGTGTGCATGTGCATATGACGATCAGCTGTCGTTCTTGTGCGTGGCAGTGCTGAAAACTGGTGTGCGCATGCATGCCGGCCACCTGATTATTGGGTGCGCAAGTGCGCTAGAACCCAGAAATTCAGCTTTTCTAGAGCATGGCCCCAATGAGAGTGCGTGCCCGTGCACCGGTTCCACGCGATCTTTTTGGCACTCGGTGCCAAAAAGGTTCTCCATCACTGTTATATGCTATAGGAGGCCTGAAGGCTTTTAGGATCCTTTCAAGGTAATATCAAACTATTCTCTGTTCATGTACCAATATTCTCTACAGAATCACCAACTACTGACAATCCTCGCTTAACAACCATTTGAAACTATGATGGTGCTGAACGGAAACTTACAACATGCCCCCAAAGTTACGGCCATTGCAATGTTGTTGCAATCACACAATTGCAATACAGGTACTTGGCAAATCTTTTACACTTATGCCCTGCAATCATGTGATCTCAAGGGTGGGTTCGAGCAGGCAGTACTGCTGGTTCGCTCGTGGGCGCACTGCGTGCGTGCGCCTGATGTGCACATGTGCACAGTGCCATAAAATTTCTGCACATGCGCAGAAGCGAAAAACAAGATGGCGGTGCCTACAGTGCCGCCCGGAGAACCAGTTCGGGGGCGTAGCAGGCCTGGGTTGCTGCCGGTTCCAGCAACTCAGGCCGCCAAACCACTACCGGTTGGGGAAACCGGTTCGAACCAGCAGGAACCTACCACTGTGTGACCCCCCCACTCTTGCAATTTCCCTTCCTTGGAAAGTCAATGAAGAAGCCAGCAGAGAAGTTTGCAAGACATTGCTAATGCCAAGATGACTCCCTCTGGTTCCTGCGTTGGCTGGAAAAGCCGAGTTCCAAAATCAAACAGGTTTTTGGCATGGAGCATTTGCAGCGGGGGGGGGGGGGGGTTGGAGCCAGGAGTCCTCTTGTTTCTGGGGGGCAGCTGCAAACACCCCATGCTGCAAACGCTCCACACCACATATTGCTTGGATTTCAAGATGGACTTTTTCAGCCAGCCTCTTTAAGAGCAAAAGGGCTTCCTACCAGATTGATTTCATGCCACATGGGATGGAATCCCTTCAGTAAG
The DNA here is from genome assembly GCF_009769535.1 of Thamnophis elegans. Lineage (NCBI taxonomy): Eukaryota > Metazoa > Chordata > Lepidosauria > Squamata > Natricidae > Thamnophis > Thamnophis elegans. The sequence goes on from NC_045554.1 coordinate 23,907,174, forward strand.
CAGCTATTTCACTCTCAAAGAGGCTGGCTGGGAAAGTCTGATCCAGAGGACTGGAAAAGAGCTGGCTGAGTTCCAGTTTTCAAAACAGGAAAAAGAAAAACGGATCCAGGAAATTACAAACTGATCAGCCTGACATCAAGACCTGAGAAGATCCTGGAAAAGACAATCAAGTAACAGATCTGCAAACACCTAGAAGCAAACATTACTAGAAGACAACATGGGTTTGTTAAAAACAGATCATGTCAGACAATCCTTACTGCATTCAAAGTGACTGTGACAGATAGTCCTCAAGGTACAACAGGCTATTTAACGAATGTCTGAAGCTATAACACCCTCCCCAAAAGCTACTTATGAACCCGTTTCAAAGTTACAACCCACTGCAGCAATCTCGCAGTCATTATGACCAACCACAGAGATGCTGCAGCACACTCACCCACTTATATCTTCCCCTCCCCCCACATCCTGGCTTGCCAGGTCCCCAAAGGCACTGGGCCTCCTTTGCCACTCCTCTCCACCCCCAATCACCATTCGCTTACTTAGTTTTTGAAGATATCCAGAACTTCGAAAGTCAGAGTAGGCAAGGCGGCTCCCTTGCTGAGCCATTGCTGGGCCATGTGACACAATCGAGAAGAAATCCTTCTGCTTTTGCTGCCCTCACAATCCTGTCCTCCCCAGTGCCAGCCACACTAGTGTCAAAGTTCCAAGTAATATACCCATAACAAACAGAACTCCGAGGTAGGTAGATTCCTCAAAGAAAAGGTTTATTGGATCTATCATATTGGCACAGGCTGGTGAAAACCAGCTCTAAATGTTTCCACAGTTTTCACCCAATTAAAAGTAAAAGTTTTCCCCTTTTCCCAAACAAAAAGACACATGGTCTAATCAGGATGCTGTCCCGTTGCTTGGTAACATCACTCCTCCTCTCTTTAGCCACCTGTTGGAATGTCCTTGGCTCCCAGGAGAAAGCATTTTGTTCTGGCTACAAACCCCCAGCTATTTCTATTTCCCCCTCCATAACCCTCATCTCCATTGTGGCAACACTGAAGCCTCAAAGATGGCCTCAGTCAGGCCAACTTCAGAGTTGACAGCTAACTTTACACACAATCCAAGAGAAGAAATGCTGCTGCTTTTGCTCCCTCCGCAATCCTTTCCTCCCCAATGCCCCATTCTTCGCCTTTTGCAAGGGGAGCAAAAGCAGCAGTGTTTGTTCTCCTGGATTGTGCCATGTAGCTCTGCAACAGAGCAGCCTTCCCCTATGCTAACTTCCTGGGTTCAAAAGGTAAGTGTGTGTGTGACAGGGTGGGGTATAGAGGAGGCCCATAGGGATTTGGGGAACCAAGGGGCAAGAAGCAGAGCATGAGATATCTCAGAAGGTGAGGTGCACCTCCACCTGCACTAGGCCTCCCCAACCCAAGTCACTCAATGCTCTACCTAACGATCCATTCATTCATTTAACCAATGCATTGGGGAAAGCAGGGATGGGGAGGCCATTCATTATGCATTTCATTTAACATATAACTTGACTTCCAAAAATAATAGGCAGGCTCCATTACTGTTGTAAGTCAAGAATCACCTGTCATCTGTTATTTTGTTAAATTGTGCCAGAAAGCCTGCTAAATCATCCTCAAGAAATGCTCTCCCGCTTTTCCTTAAAAACTTCCCAAAACGGGCATAGCCTCTGTATGTAAACTGTTGGGCAGATTTTACCAGCAGAGTATTTTAACCTAAACTTCGAAGTTACTTTAAGTATAAAATAAAATACATGCTGCTTGCTATCCTCACTATAAACACCATAGAAGCTTAACAGCTCTGAGGACTGGAAATAATACTTTAATCATCTTACACATAAACTCAGACAGGAAGACACAGAAGAACAATCACACCTATCTATAATAAAAGGAGATATATTTCAATGTAACTTCATTCATATATACTTACATACCCCGTTATAAATTTTGTGAGTATATGTTTTGTGAGTATTATGCTAAAAGAAAAATACACTTCTGACTATGTACTCCCCAACGCTTAGATGGCAAGGTAACACATGTGGTATCAGCAATAGCCACTATGCAATAAAAATAAAGTGGCACCTGTCACTTTTACTTAAAACAGAAATGCCTGAGGCAAACTGTTGGGATGGATATAGAGAACAAGAATGCAGAAAATTTAACTAACCGTACCAGTTGCACAGGAGAGTTTTGCAAATTTAGAACATGAATTTTTTTTACCAGGGGTATCTCTTACAAAAACACATAGGACATGAAGCAACACGTAGCTTAAGAAGATGTGAAGAAAGCTTATTGACAACATAAAGAGAGACATCACTAAGCTGGAGTGGCATAATCTTGCTGTTTAGCAAGCATTTATGCAAGAAAAAAAGAATGATTCTGACCAGGTTAGAATAAGATAGTATCAAGATCAAACTCAGGGCCCAAACAACTAATCACTAACTCAATTCTTGTAAGTAATTTGGTAGAGTAAGTTGAATATAAAATTGTACCATACATTTTGGCTGTATTTGTACTTGCTAATAAAAGATCTATTTATTAGTGAGCAAGTAAGTGAGAGTGAGAAGAGGGCAAACTGTGTGCTGTGAACCTCACTACCATAAGACTGGAAAAAGTTGAACAACTGTATTAAACAAATCATTGATTAGTATGCCTGTTTTAACTTAGTGGGGACTGTCAGGCAGAAGCTCTGTGTTATTTATAAATCATAAATATTTTGAACAGCACAGTCAAAAATATGATTTTCAAATTTGCAGATGATACATATTAAGCTTGGGGATCGTATACTACATACAATCTATTAAGAACTACATGTTGAGTGCAGTTGGTCAGCTAGTTATGAATCAATCTGGTGCAGTGGTGAAATTCAAAATTTTTCCTTACTGGTTCCATTGGCATGGCTTGGTGGAGGGGTGTTGTGGCTGAGTGGGCATTGCCAATTCCACGCCTATCATGTCCACGCCTATTCAGTCACACGACCAACTACCACAACGTCACCCCCACAGAACCTGGTAGGAAAAAAGTTTGAATTTCTATTCTACCTATTTTCGGCCCAGGCCTGGCCTAATCTGTCAAAGGCCTCCCACATGCACACACTGTTGCCTGCTGTGCCATTTCGCTTGGAATTGTCCGGGCAAGTCTCTCCCCACAGTGGCAGCAGGCAACGGTGTGTGCATGCATGGCCGGCACATGGAACAGGGCGGTGGTGGCAGCGCGTTCAAGAAGCAGAGCAGCTCTGGTAATTTTCGCTGCAAGACGCCTGCACAACCACCGTCTCTTTTTTGGTGTAAAAAGTGTCCAGCTGCACCGAAAAAAAGAGGTGGCAGCTGCAAGCATCTCACAACAAGGGGGGCGAGATGTGGGCAGCTCCGGGGCCTGGAGGAATGGCATGTCCCTGAACCCTGGCTCCTGAGCCAAGGTGAAGGGTGAGCAGGTGGTATGCATTGCTTACCTTTGGTAAGCTGAGTGGGCGAGGCGATTAGCTGGGCCTGTGGGCAAAGGCAACATATATAGGGCAGGGGTGGGTGGGTGTGCGGGTAGCGGCCAGAAGGAGCAATCGGCTGATCGGCAGGGCCAACTAGGGGTGGTTTTTCGGTGAACCACTTCAAATCGTTCCTACCAGTTCGCCCAGAACAGTCTGAACTGGTTGAATTTCACCCCTGATCTGGTGGTGAGGCTGTCTATCCCACATTTTTCTATTTTACTAAAAAGTAGGCTGTGGTCTGGGAACCTATTGAGAAGCTGGAGAAAAAAAGGCTATAACCAATAAGATGATTAGAATAAGAGAAAGATCTTCATTTGGATGTGAAAACAAATCAAAGGTATAAGATAAAGGGATGTGTTGTCAGGCTCTTGATACTTGACTAAAATGGAATGTGCAGTCTTTTTCCAAGAAAAATGGACAGAAGGTCACTTCACTGAGGATCATGGACAGTCAGGGCCTGACTCACATGGGGAGGGGGGAGAGGTCACACATTGTGCCTGTTTTTGTCTTGGGGCTGTGGTTTTGTGATCTGGAGTTTAGGAATGTTGGTATGAGTTCACTGTCATGACTGCTCCTAATTAAAGAGAGGTGTCCCTATTTGATCAGCCCACTCCAAGACTGATTAGGATAGACCATTGGCTTACCTGAATGGTCGTTCTCTAGGCTCTGCGGAGTGTCCAAGCACGGGTTAACTTCAGCTTGCTGCCCAAGAAACTGAGTTTAAATTTGATTGTAGCTCCGCCTCTTGGTTGCCTCAGAGGCTCAGTTTCAAAAAATGAAGGAGAACAATAGTCCATGACCGAACAAGTTAGAGTCCAAGTCCAAGACATGAAGGTGCTAATAATACACCACGCGGCCCCACCTTAAGGTGGGTTTGGACACTCCACAGCGCCTAGAGAACGACCATTCAGGTAAGCCAATGGTCTTTCTCGTAGGCGCTGCTTGGAGTGTCCAAGCACGGGACATGCCAAAGCTATGTCGAAGTCAGGAGGGAAGAAGAAATGTCCGGGGCCGTGGTGCTTGCCACAACTCTCTGTAAAACTCTTCTCCCAAATGATGCCTCAGCAGAGGCGAAAGTGTCAAGTCTGTAGTTACGGATGAATGGAGACGGATCAGACCACGTTGCAGCATGGCAGATTTCTTCAATTGGTGCTTGAGTATCCCAGGCGGCCGAAGTCGCTGCGCTCCTCGTAGAATGTGCTGTGATACGCGGAGGAACCGGTCTGGCCTGAGTCTCGTAAGCCATCTTGATGGTTGCCCTGAGCCAGCGTCCGATGGTGGAGGACGTGACTTTCTTCCCCATGGAAGCCGGTTGGAAAGAAACAAATAAGGTTTCCGACTTACGGAAAGGAGTGGACCACTTGATGTAGATGCGCACCGCCCGCCACATTGCATGTTACCTCTCTCTGGTGCCTGGGCGAGGACAAAAGTCCGGAAGTATCACCTCCTGCGTCCTGTGGAAGACGGTGTTAATCTTCGGGACGAAGGTAGGATCCAACCGTAAGATGACTATCGGAGTGGAAGATGCAGAGGTCGCCTCTAACTGACAAGGTGGCCAACTCCGATATCCTGTGGGCTGAGGTGATGGCGACCAGGAAGGCAGTCTTAAGTGTCAGGTGGCGTAGGACTACCGTTCGTAATGGTTCAAATGGAGGCGCGGCAAGCGCCTGCAGTACGACAGTCAAGTCCCAGGTAGGATACCTTGGATGGGAGGCGGACAGAGGTTGGATGCCCCTTTTAGGAAGCCCTTAACCTGGGGATGCGTGGAAAGCGGTAGCTGAGTGTCAGAAGACAGAATGGTGCTTAAGGCAGCCACCTGTCTGCGGAGAGTGTTCGGCGCCAGCCTTTTGTCCAAACCGTCCTGCAGAAATTCGAGGACCTGCGGGATGGTCGCGGAGGATGCCACAAGGTGACGGTTGAGGCACCAACGGAAGAAGGCCGACCAAGTTGCCTTGTAGATTCTGACGGTGGAAGGTCGTCTAGAGGCTTAAATCGTCTGGATGACTGTCGGAAAAGCGATGAAGCCTCAGGAGGTCCCCCTTAAGTGCCAGATGGCCAGCTGCAGCCACTGGGGCTCTGGATGTTGGACGGCCCCCTGGCTGAGGGAGATTTGCTCCTGAGGTATGCGCCACGGCCGGGACACTGACAGACTTACCAGGTCGGCGAACCAAGTCCTCGGCCAGTGAGGAGCTACCAGAAGCACCTCCGCCCCCTCCTCCAGTATCTTCTGGATGACATGTGGAATTAGAGGAAGAGGAGGGAAGGTGTACAGTCGAGCCGGAGGCCAGCGGGACCTTAAAGCATCTGTGCCCTCCACCCCAGGGCAGTGGAACCGGGTGAAGAACTGGGGGAGGTGCGTGTTGGCTGGCGAGGCGAACAGGTCGACCACCGGGTGGCTGAACCTCTGGGACAGCTGACAGAACAGTCTCGGGTGTAGCCGCCATTCCAAGTTCTGGATGGTGGTCCTGCTGAGCCAGTCCGCCGTCACGTTGTCCACGCCGGAGATGTGGTCTGCTCGAATTGATGCCAGATGTCTCTCCGCCCAGCGACCCAGGGCGACCACCTGCTCTGGACCACCGAGGTCCCTAGATGAGCATCCCAGCTGAAGAGGCTGTGGTGATAATCAGTCGCTCCGGTTCCCTGAAGTGACTGCCCTTGAGGAGGGCATCCGACAGCCACCACCGGAGGGATCGGAGGATCTTCGGGGGGACCCGTATCACGCATTTGGAGTTGCTGGCCTTCCTCCTTTGGAGAGGGAGGAGGAACAACTGCAGTTCCCGCGTGTACAACCGCGCCCACGGGACCACCAAGATGCATGACACCAGTTTCCCCATCAGCTGAGAGAGAGAGAGGACCGATGCAGACCCAGTCGAGCGGATGCCCCTCACCAGGGTCAAGATGCTGTCAACTCTGTCCTGGGTAAGGAAGACTTGGCAGGTCTCAGAGTCGATGATCGTCCCGAGGTGCTGGATCCTGCAGGTCGGGTCCAGGTGGCTCTTGCCAGGTTGACTGAGAACCCGTGAAGCTGCAGGACCTTCATGGTGGTGAAGGTCTGCGTGGGCTTGCCCCCTGGACGACGAGTGGATAAGGATGTCATCCAGGTAGCATTCCAATCTCACAGGAAGAGACCGGAGCCGTGCAGCCACGGCAGCCAGCAGCTTGGTGAAAGTCCATGGGGCCGACGAAAGTCCGAAGGGGAAGGCCTTGTACTGGTAATGGTGATTGGCGAACTGGAACCTCAAGAACTTGCAATGCGCCGGGTGGATCGGAACATGCAGGTATGCTTCTTTCAGGTCGATCGAAGTCAACAGATTGCCCGGTCTGATGCAGCCCAGGATGGTTTGGAGGGACTGCATCTTGAAGCGCTTGTACACCAGATGTTTGTTCAGCTTCCTGAGGTCCAGGATCGCCCTCACCCACCCCCTACCGCCCGATGACTTGGGGACCAGGAAGAGGATGGAATAGAACCCCCTGCCTTCTTGACCCCTGGGGACCTCCTTTATGGCCGCTATCTCCAGGAGGTGTTCTATCTCCGCCCTCATGAGTTGGAGCTTGTGGGCGGACCTGGGGACGGGGCAACGGAGGAAGGTTCTCGGGGGAAATGACAGGAACTCCAGGGTCAGCCCGTGGCGGACCGTGTTCCTGACCCAAATGTCCATCGTGGTTTCCACCCACTGGGCGGCATAGAGCTGGAGCCGGCCGCCAATGGGAGGAGCCCTGTGACGGTCACTTGGATTTCCTAAAGGGCTTGTTAGACTAGCCCCCTCGGAAAGACTTGCGGAACCCCTGCTGCTTTCCCCTGTCCCTAAACGAGGACCTATCCTGGGAGCGATCCTGAGGGGGACCGTAGGCGTGACTGGGACCACCTGAGGAAGTGGAGGGCTCGTTATTCTGAAATGAATTTTTGCGGAAGGGCTGGCCCTTCCGTTCCTATTTATTAGTGACCGGGGAGGGAGCACCTTGCACTTGTCCTTGGTCTCAGTTAGGAATGGATCCAAGGCCCCCTCAAAAAGCTTACCCCCCTTGAAGGGAGCGGAAGCCATCTTCCATTTCGCCTTGTCAGCCTGCCAGTGGCGGAGCCACAGCAGGCGCCTCGAGGTGACATTCGAGGCCAGAGCCCTGGAGGAAAATTTCGTGGCCGCAAGGGATGCGTCAACTAAGTACTCCACGGTGGCAATAATTTTAGTGATGTCCTGCCTAGTTCTGGAGTTCTCTGCCGGAAGCCCAGCCCGCAATTTGCGAAGCCAGAAGAGGGCTGCAATGCCAAAATAAGAGGAGCTGGCGGAAGCGTGCATGGCCCAGGCGGTAGCCTGGTGAGTCTTAAGGGCCGCGGATTCCGCCCTCTTGTCCTCCGCCTTAAGCCCCTCCAGCAATTCCGCGGGAAGGGAAGAGGGGGAAATAAGGGACATGATAGGGTCGTCCACTTGGGGGAGCTTTTAGGAGCTCCTCCAGTGGGGCCTCCATAGTGAACAGTTTTCTGTCCGTCCCACTTGGATTGGCCATTGTCCCCGGCTGGGCCCATTGCCGTTGGATAATGTCTATAAATAATTGAGGAGCTAGAACTAGGTCCAAGGGTGGAGGCACCTCCTTAAATAGGCCTGCACCGGGATCCTGGGGACCTATGCTTACGCCCGTGACAGGGTCAGATGGAGGTTTGGCCTCAGGGGCCGGAAGACCCATTTGGGGCCCTGCTGCCCGGGCCTTGGTAAGAAGGGCCCTAAACATGGTGGGATTAAACAGCTCTGAGCCGGTGGCCTGCTCAGGGGCGGGGTTTTCATCATCAGATAGAATCAGAACCTCTATCTCAGCCTCCTCCAGGTCCGATACCTCACTAAGCCCCATTGGGGTGGGGGATGGTGTCCTAGCTTCTGAAGCCTTAGGGGCCTTGGCCTGGCTGGCAGCTGGCTTGGGCGCCACAGAGGGCAACTTGGCCGCTAACTGCACCATGCCATCGGAAATGCGTTTAAATATGGCATGAGCCACAACCTCCTCCATGGCCCTAGACAAAATGGACTCCTGCCCCTGAGGGGGAGGGGACTCCAATTCTGAGGGAGCTAAGGATTCCTCCTCAGCCCCCGAATCCAAGTCTGCCAGAGAATCTAAAGCCATGGAATGGGTAGGTGATCCCAAGGATGCCCTATGAGGTTGGGGGAAAACCCAAAGTCCTCACTGCCTGGGCCCAAGGGAGATTCCCCTCGCTGGGATTCACCTCTGGGGGACCCACCTCCGATCTCATTTGGGAAGGACTCCACAGGATTCTTGCGCTGTGCGGCCTGGGCCTTCTGAAATTGTTTTTCCATGGCCTTCTTGCAGCGCAGCACCATCTTTTCTTCAGCCTTGGAGGCCATCCCTGCCTTTGGCTGATTCTCCCGTGGGGAAATACCCTCCCCCAACTCCCTTGCCCGATGGATTGGGCCTGCTACGTTTGCTGGGAGTGGGCCAGGTCTTTTCCCCTTGCCTCTCATCCACGCTGTGAGAGCTGAGCTGCTTCTCCATTCTGGTAGCGACAGTAGACCAGGCCTGAGGTAGGTCAGAGCCTGATCCACGTGTTGGGCCTCCGAAAGGCTCTGAGGCCTAGCCGGCTGAAGAGAGGAGAGGGAGGCTGGAGCTGGCTGGAAGGGACAGCCTCGCGCCGGCGGATCCGCGCTGATGGCAGGTAGGCAGGCTGATCAAGCCCAGGTTCCCCGCAGCCGCTTTGGTAGAAAGGAGGGCAAGAGCCTGCTTGGCCACCCAATGCGAGGCTCCGGGCTTACGGCGGCCCTCCGCAGCGATCCGCTGTGTTTGACAGGCTGCGTGGCAAAGGCTGGAGGCGAAAGCGTGCCAAAATGAGGCTTTTAAAATGGTGGCCACTCGCGCCGCGCGCCTGGAGCATTGTCGGGTCGCACAGAGCCTAACGCTCCTGTCGGGGGCTCTGGCTACCTGGCTGCCCCCCTAGTACTCACAGCAAATGGTGCCCTGGAGAGATCCCGACTCTACGAGCTGCCCAAGGCAATGCCCGGGCTGCCAGCGCTCCAGGGAGCCTGTGTGCGCGATACAAAGGCAGACGGAGCTAACAGAAAGGCAAACTGCAAAGAATTTCCTATCTGCAACCTAACTAAACTAATCCAAACTTCTTAAAAACAAGGGAGCTACAATATCTAGAATAAAGCTATAATTTGGGGTCCCGCTTGCTGCACAAGGACTGGAGCCCCAGAGTAGACGTCCTGTAGGGCGACTGAGTTTTTTAAAACTGAGCTTCTGAGGCAACCAAGAGGTGGAGCTACAATCAAATTTAAACTCAGTTCCTTGGGCAGCAAGCTGAAGTTAACGCGTGCTTGGACACTCCAAGCAGCGCCTAGGAGAATGACCCTATGCGGTCAGGACTGTTGGACCCTATGCGGTTTCAGAGGAAGCTGGGATTCCCTCCAAAGCTTTTGCAGAGTTCAGCTAAGGCTCTTGCTGCAGCTTAGAATGAGGATGCCACAGCAGCCTTGGACCAGACCGCACCCCCACAGACTCTCAACACAGCCACACATTTTGTAAAGCACCATGGTTTTACCAAGGAACTCCAAATGACAAGCAGGAGATTCTGGCAGTTCAAATGAGTATAAAGATTTATTGCAAGCTTAAGCTCTCTACAAAAACGTCAGCTATTAACAGTCAAGGTCAAATGAGTAGGAATTAAGGTGGCATTCATGGTGGGCTGGACTAAGATCTCTTGTGGGGGCGCAGGGTCTAGTGACTTATGACACATTTGACCCTTCCTCGGGCTCAGCCTGATCATCTCCTACAGAAGAGCAACCAAGATGACTAGGGGACTTGAAGCTAAAGCATATGAATGTTTGCCATAACTGGGAATGTCTGGTCTGACGTAGAGAAGAACTAAGTATGACATGATAGCAGTCCTCTAATATCTGAACGGCTATCACAGACAGGAGGTGGTAATTATTCTCCAAAGTATCTGTAGGTAGGACAAGAAGTAATAAATGGAAACTTATTAAGGAGGGATATCCATTTTAGAACCAAGGAGAAATTTCCTGAAATACTGCAACCAATTTTGGTCACCATACTCCAAAAAGAACATTCAGAGAAGAGCAGCCAAGATGATCAAAACTATATGAAGAATGACTGCAGATTTTGGGTCTGGCTAGTCTAAAGAAAAGAAGAATTAGGGGCGACATGATAGCAGTATTCAAGTATTTGAGGGGCTGCCCCAAAGAGGGGGTCAAATTATTCTCCAAAGCACCAGAGGACAGGACAAGAAATAACAGTTGGAAACTAATCAAAGAGAGAAGCAACTTGGAATTAAGGAGACACTTTCTAACAGTGAGGACAATTAACCAGTGGAACAGCTGGCCACCAGAAATCGTGGGTGCTCCATCACTGAAAGTTTTTAAAAAGAGACTGGACAGTCACTTGTCTTGTGATTGCCTAGGTTCTCTGCTTGAGCAGGGGGCTGGACTAGAAGACCTCCAGCTCCATTCTATTTTATTCCTGTCAGTGAAAACTATCAGTGGTATGGCTTGCCTCCAGAAGTTGTGGATACTCCATCACAGATGCTTTAGGAACAGATTATACCCTCATTTGTCTGGAATCACATAGGGTCTCCTGCTTAAGCAGGGGAGGGGTAATAGAAGACCTCCCAGGTCCCTATATACAACTCTGTTATTCTGTGTTCTGAGCCATTTTTAAAAGCTACTTAGCAAGCCTAAAATGCTAAAAAAAATATGACACCATCCAAAATTAGCTCAATCTCTCTCTCCACAAACAGAGGAGCAATTCAGAGGATCGCCCATCTTTTCAGGACTGGGCTTTATCATATGCATTACCAATTCAAGAGAGCTAATTATTATTACAAACAGAAGGTGTGTTATCAGTATGGGTGGCTCTTATTCGATATACACCGATTGTTGCTGGAAGAGACAATCAAACTCTACCACACTGCAAAACAAGTATTTTACCACCTTTTAAAGCCTCCCACCTGGAGTGCCAAGGAATGGGAGGGGTTGAGAGAGAGAGCTCTGCCGGCAGGCAGGCAGGCCGCCTGGGGAACGGCGACCGCGCGGCCCCGAAAACGGCCCTGGATACCTGCGAGTCGCGGAATTCCACCACCACATTTCTGAATACTGTACCAAACCTCAAAAAAGATTCAAAGGGTTCGAAACTTAATCTTAGATCAATCTCATCTTCTTAGAGGTAATGTCTAGAAGCAGCATACTCAAACACATGGATTCAGTTTAAACTTCCAAACTCTACACTATAATGCAATTGTTTTTTGAAATGTCACTGCAGTAATAGATGGGTATGTTGGTGAATTTTTGCATTTTATTTCCTACATGCACAGGGATTGATATAAAAGAAAAGGGATCCATAGATTCCAGGGAAATTAAAAACAACAATTGCATTCATTCTTATAATGTCAGTATTAAGCTAAAGCTAACTTACCATTTTTCCACAACCCCATGAAAGTTTGTTTTGTCATACATTTATTAGCAGTTCTTTAGTTACTTGGGAAGGTATGTGTTATGACATCATCAGTCCACTTGTTAAACATTTCATAGGAATACAACCACTATTTTTCCAAAGGAAATACCAGGTGCAAGTAGCTCAGATGTTTCTCTAATTTCTACTGGATATGTCTAACCTGATTGCAACCCTAAAACCTCTTAGCATATCTTGCCTAAAGGAAGGAAGGAACTTACCTCAATGTCCTGTAGGCTGAACTCCTTCTGATCTTTAAAGTTGGCTGCTCCAGCACTAAGTTCCATGAGCATTTTTGCAATTTCTGGTTTTATTGCTGCTGTGAGTCGACTTGCTGCCTCCATGACATGTTCCTGCACGTCCTTCAGTTGCATAGCTGCCTTAGAATAGTGCGAGTTCCGGAATACACTGCTGAAAAGGTCTGTGAGGAAAGTGCTTGCACGACAAAATACATTGAGTGCATCTAGGTATTTGGAGATTCCCTGCTGGAGGTCTGCGACTGGAGTCGCGTGACTGCAGCTGCCAGCAGCAGCCAGGGAAACCAGAGGAGAGGTTGGAGCTGAAGATGCTAAGGAGGCGCCCAGAGTCTTGCCCAGTTCTGGCACTTGATACTGCTGGTGTTGCTGCCCTTTTTGCTTGGACCCGCCAAGCAAAAAGCGCCGCTTATAGTCCATTTTACTTTCTTGTGCACTGCAGCAATACATAAGGAAGTACTTGGCCAAGGGTTTTTTGAATTAATTCATTCTCATGAGTTGCTCTCTTGGAAATCCATCTATGTGTAGCAATAGCACAGGAGGAGCATTTACATAATTTTCAGAAAAGGCATTTGAAAAAAAAAATCTAGTTACTAGGTGTCAGTAGTGAAAATGGCAGCTGTTTTGCTGACTTGTACAATTTGTTGTTCAAATGCAGCACTGCTGCAATTACAAATTATAATCATAAAAGCAAGTGGTGGTAACTAAAAGTACTATTTCCTCCTTAAGCATCCTACAGTGGGCACCCAAAATGTTGTTGCAATGTACAAGACACAAAAACCATTTGCTGTAGTTTTCTTGTCAATGCATTTCTGACACCTGGTGTTAATATTGTTTTAAACTGAAGAAAACTCATGTTTAAAAATTAGTACCATTGTTATATTTTTCTTCAGTTAGTATTAGGAAAGGAAAAGCAAAATCACTGCTCAACAGTGATGAGTAATGCAGACTATGACTATTCTTGAAGAATCACTGAGTCTTAACATCAGCAGACAAAATAACTTCTTGATTTGACAGAGCCCGTCAGTCAAATCCCATCTTAATACTGAAAAAAGCATATATTTTTCTAGAGTCTTTGCTACTACACTTTATTCATAACATATGTTTTCTTTTCTTTTTATTGCAAGCCTTTCCACTTTTGCTTCTTGGTGCTGAGGTAGTTTCCTTTTAATATTACTAAGTGGTGCTTTCAGGGTTCAATTTTCTTGATTGTAGAGTATATAGGATGCAGAAATGTAAGGCCTCTAGGTCATTTCCTGGCAAGGGAAAATTGCAAAAAGTTTATTGTTTAGTAATATGTTCTATTATAAAAAGTTAACTCCTACCTGTCTTGACAATAATCTGGATAGTAGATTATCACATAAACACTTATGTATCTTATTTGTAAACTGAACTGAAATACAATAAATATATTCAAGATATCACAAGTCTTTTGTCATTTATAGTTCAATCTAAAGTTCAGATATTCAACACTTCCTGTTTATACTTTTTGTCTTGCAAAATGCCTTGAGAGAAGTCAGATATTTAAATGTGAGCGATCTTAAGAAAATGTCTTGCTGAAGAGTACTTAGAAATACTGTAAAACCCCCAGCATTGCCACTTCTCAGTTAAATCACCAGTTTTAATTGAAATTAATACTGGAGACCTTCCGGCTGGATAAAAAAATCTGTCTATCTGACACACTTGTATACATACACCTCTGAATGCATATATAGTTCTCGATTTATAACCACAATTGAGCTAACTGCTAAGTGAGACAGTTCTCACTGTGAATTTTCCCCATTTTATGACTTTTCTTGCCACCGCTGTTAAGTGAATCACTTAAGTTACTACCACAGTTGTTAAGCGTCTCAGGCTTCCCCACTGACTTTGCTTGTCAAATTTTGATCACATGGCCATGGGATGCTCCAATGGCCCCAAGTGTAAAAAATGGTCATGTCATTTTTTTCCATGCCGTTGTAACTTTGAATGGTCACTAAATGAAATGTTGTAAAGCAAAGACTACCAATATAGGTGTCAGAAACTATAATTAAAAAAAAAATACAGGATAAGGCCTAGAAAATTTTTCTTTCTTTCTCTACAGTCTCTTGCTCATGCAAGCCACTTTTACACCTAAAACATAATGCCATATTCCTGGCTCTCAAGTCCATTAGAAACAGCAAAAAGAAAGGAGAAGTAATAAAAATGAAGAGTTAAGTCCAAGAGTATTAAGACCACTTGTTTCCAATTCTCCAATGTCACTGCAAATCACCCGAGCAGTTAGAAACCAGTAATTTGAGCATAGTGCATCTTTATTAAATTATGGAGTTTTTTCTTTACTTAAAATATTTAGAGCTTGCTCACTATCCAGAGGAGGGTTATAAGTTATAAAAAAGTAAATCATATCAATACCAGCTGACTTACAAAGGAAGGGAATGCAAAAGCTGGACTTCCTCTCAGTTGCACACTTCCCTTCTGGGCCAATCAAAACGGTCCTTCCCTATTGTCTGGGGCCTGTGTGGGTCTAACGGAGGATTACAGGCTTTTTTGAGAAGGAGGCCTCCTTTTCCACCATTAACTCTGCCCAGGGATACCTTTCCCCAGGGAACTTGGTAGGGAATTTGGGGTTCCTTCTGGACTTAGAGCTCCTACTCCAAGAGCAGCTGCAGCTAAGGAGACTTTGCACAGGTTGTATCCCACCATGTCAGGACCAGGGAGCCTTGCTCACAGTAACTCATACTACACACAGCAACTCTTACCTTAATCGCCTCCTATTTGGATTACTCTAACATGCTCTATATTACAAATACACCGTAAGGGGCATTCAGAAGTTGTAACTGATCCAGTTCAGGCAGTTTTTGGCCTCTCTCATACCCATATGATGCCACTGCTCTGACTCTTAGTAGGCTTCTGGATGTGGATCAAGGTGCCTACTGTTGCTTATAAAGCCCTACATGGCATATCATTGGGCTATCTGGGAAAAGATGATCAAGCAACAGATTTGTGAGTGCCGAGAATGAACAAGCCGATTACCAGCATGGGTTTGTTAAAAGCAGATCATGCCAAACAAACTGTACTGCCTTCTACAATAAAGTGACTAAATTAGTGGATCGAGGAAACATTTTGGATTTAGCGTACGTAGACTCCAGTATTTGACAAAGTAGATCACGACCTACTTCTTGGTTAAGATAATGGAGTACAATGAACAGCTAAGGGAACTAGCTATGTTTAGACTAACAAAGAAAAGACTTAAGGAAGCCACAGTAACTATCACCTAACAATAGAAAGGCTGGCACAGGGAAGAGTGTGACAATTTATTCTCCACAGCAGGAGTCCCCAACCTTTTGGATCTCAGGGACCACCACATCCATAATTTTAAATCCCACAGACCACTAATATGATCTGCCTAATGACTGGCTGGGTGGGCATGGCTAGGTGGGCATGGGCAACCTAATGTCACTCATGTCAAGGGGTGCTTCGCCGGCCCCCACTCGCCCCTCCCCTCTCAGCCACTCCTCACCTCCCTGCCCAGGCGCTTTAGGGCCCCAATAGGAAGCAGTTGTTAGAACCAGGTAGCCTAAGGTGACCAGATTTTCAGATTGGAAAAGAAACTCTTACTCTTAACTCTATAGGCACACAATCTTTCCAGTAGTTCACATACTAGTTGGTAACATCTTAATTTGAGGCTTGATTGGAACATTATACAGTTATTGAAAGACAGTAAAATGGACATCAACAATCTCACACCCTGCTCAAAGTTGTGACAGCAAGTTTAAATTTTTGACCTTAACTATCAAGAAAAAAAACAATTTTAAAACTGGCATGTCAGTGACTTCTTAAAAGTCAGGATGCCTGGTCAAGATTAAATTGCAGGTAGATTTCTTATCACTTTCTAAAAAGAGAAAAATTCAGAACATAACAAATAAAAGGTTGTGAATTTCACAGATGAGACAGAAAACCACAAATGGGCAAATATGACCTACAAAGGCATGTGTCAGCGTTACTCCATTCCATAATTAGGAAAGAAAACTAAGAGACTCCATGAGTTGGAAATTCAAAGTACTTTTACTAATTATAAATGGTAAGCAAGCAGTTGCGAAGCAAAGTCTACTTAATAAGGCGCGAAAGCGATTGATATATAGAATAGCCCATTCCCCACCCCTTAGGATCATAGCTCCAGGCCAATCATAAGTCCTTCAAGTGTCAGGTGTGAGATAACTTCAAAAAGACAGGCCAAAGATGGAATGTCGAGGCCGTTGATGCAGGCGGGAACATTCACGCATGCGCAATCCCAATATCTGGTACATCCTAGAACATTCCTCCAGCACATCAATTATCCCCTCCCAAAGACCAGCCCCCCCCCTTCCCGTTTCATGGCAGCTGAAGCAACAGCAAGGCAGAAGCTGACATCCGGCCGTCCCCCGGAAAAAAGGCTGTTAGGCCTGTAAAAAAAAACAAACGAAACAGACAAACGACAAACACAAAAAAAAAAAGAGGGAGGGGGAAAAAGAAAGTCAAGGCTTGTCGGGATAAGCAGCATAAAAGTCTCGAAGTAAACGGGGAGCTCGAACATGGGATTTATCAACCCATTCAGTGTGGGAGGGAGGAAAATGTTTCCAAGCCACTAGGTATTGGATGCGATTACGGTGTTTGCGGGAATCAAGAATGGCACGAACTTCAAAATGACGTTCCCCATCCACTAGTAACGGAGTAGGCGGAGGTTCATCTGGGGGGCGCAAGTGGGAAACCCGAACAGGTTTGATGAGGTTGATGTGGAAAACCGGGTGGATGCGGTTGAGGTGTTTTGGCAATTGTAAACGAACAGAAACAGGATTGATGACCTTTACAATAGGGAAAGGGCCAACATATTTGGGCCCCAATTTCTTTGACTTCTGCGTAGTGTGCAGGAATTTTGTGGACAAATATACCAAATCCCCAGGGCGGTATTCATAGGGCTGAGTGCGTTTTTTATCTGCTTGCTTCTTATGGGCTTTATGAGCAGCGTCCAAAGTGGAAAGGGTCAACGGCCAAATGTGACTGAGGCGTTCACTCCAGTCCGCAATTGAAGGGACTTGCGGTTGGTCACTAGGCAATTCGGGAATAGGAACAAAATCTTGACCGTAAACGACCCGAAAAGGGGTGAACCCTGTGCTGGAGTGAACCGAGTTGTTGTAGGCCACTTCAGCATGTGGTAACAAGTCCACCCAATCGTCTTGTTGATAATTGATGAAGCAACGTAAATATTGCTCAAGAACAGAATTTGTACGTTCACAGCCGCCATTAGTCTGAGGATGGTAGGCGGAGCTAAGGCCCTGGGCGGAGCCGATGCGCTTGAGAAATTCCTTCCAAAATTTAGATGTAAATTGGATCCCCCGATCTGAGATAATACGGTCGGGCACTCCATGCAAACGGTAGATGTGGGAAATGAACAGTTTAGCCAATGCCTTGGCGGAAGGAATTTTGTGACAAGGCACGAAATGAACTTGCTTGGAAAACAAATCAGTGACCACCCATATAACGGTATGCCCCTGGCTTTCGGGAAGCTCAACAATAAAGTCCATAGAAATCTCCTTCCAAGGGGCAACTGGGCGAGCGACGGACTGGAGCAGTCCTTGCGGTTTCCCAGGTGGTTTCTTGGCGGCAGCGCAAATAGGGCAACTAGCCACGTAAAGTTCAATGTCCTTTTTTAAAGAGGGCCACCAGAATTGTCGCTTCACGAGATGTAAAGTTTTTACGAATCCAAAATGACCCGCCAATCTGGAGTCATGAGCGCGGCGAAGGACCACGAGGCGGAGGGATGCGGGGATGTATAATTTAGCACCAATCCACGGTACATCGTCCCTCATGGTGCACTCGTCACGATGGTTCAGGAACCAGTCGTCGTGAGCAAGAGCTTTTTTAAGGTCAGAAAGTAGATCTTGAGGCACCTCTCTCTGTGCCTGGGTCTGTTGACGTGTGAGTACCGGAGCTGCCAGGAGTGGTTGGACGATAGTCAGTTTAGAGCAATTATATTGAGGTAATCTGGACAAAGCATCCGCCATGAAGTTCTTCCCTCCCGGGATATACTTTAGAGTGAAATTGAAACGGTTGAAATATTGGGCCCATCGCATTTGTTTGGGGGAGAGACGACGAGGCGTCCGCAACGCTTCCAGGTTCTTGTGGTCAGTCCACACCTCAAATGGGTGTTTCGCGCCCTCTAGGAAATGGCGCCACGTAGCCAGGGCCCAACGGACCGCGAAAGCCTCCTTTTCCCAAACCGCCCAACGTCTCTCCGTGTCAGTGAGCTTTCGGGAGGTGTACGCGCAAGGTTGCAGGTTACCTTGGTCGTTGGTTTGCAGCAGAATGGCCCCTACGGCGACATCACTGGCATCAGCCTGGACGACGAAAGGCCGGTCTAGGTCAGGATGCTTAAGTACTGGTTCAGCGGCAAAAAGGCGTTTAAGTTTCTCGAATGCCGCCTGACATTCCATGTTCCAGTCCAAAGGCCTATTAGGTTTAGGTTTTGGATCGCCCTTAGTCTTGAGCAAATTAGTAATAGGAAGAGCAATCTTAGCAAAAGAGGGAATGAATTGACGGTAAAAATTAGCGAAACCCAAAAATTTTTGCAATTGTTTACGAGTTTTGGGTGCGTCCCATTCAGTGACCGCCCTCACTTTCTCAGGGTCCATCTCAATGCCATCTGGTGAGATGCGATAGCCAAGATAGTCAATTTTAGTTTGGTGAAACTCACATTTAGACAATTTGGCATAGAGGTCAGCGGCACGTAGTTTTTTCAAAACAGTGCACACCAGAGCGACGTGTTGGTCATATGTGCGAGTATAGATAAGGATATCGTCCAAATATACGATAACCCCTTTATACAGGTGATCGTGCAAGATCTCATTAATAAGTTGCATGAAAACAGCAGGAGCCCCCTGTAGGCCAAAAGGCATAACCCGGAACTGGAAACAACCAAGAGGGCAGTTGAAAGCAGTCTTCCATTCGTCTCCTTCTTTTATGCGGACCCTATAGTAAGCTTCCCGGAGGTCCAATTTAGTAAAGATGCGGCCCTTCCCCAGCTGTGCCAATAAGTCTTTCATCAACGGGAGGGGGTAGAGGTTCTGAGTTGATACAGCGTTAAGATTTTTAAAATTACAGCATAGACGAAGAGAGCCATCTTTTTTTTCACGAAAAAGTACAGGGGCAGCCACTTTGGGGCGAGCCGGTTCAATGAAACCACGTTTCAAATTTTTGTCAATGAAAGAACGCATTTCCTCCATTTCCCTGGGAGACATGGAGTAGATCTGGGGTTTAGGGAGCTTAACCCCGGGTAAAATGTCTATGGAGCAGTCAGTAGGCCTGTGGGGGGGTAGATTGTCTGAAGATTTTTCGCTGAAGACTTCCTTAAGATCCCAATACTCTTTCGGAATTTTCTCCTCTCCTGCAATTCTCTCCTGCCCTCTAGCGACCACTTCAGGAATGTCAGTTACAGGTTGTTCAGGAGAGTCCTCCCCCACTGGAGGCACCCTGGAGCGGACGCGTAAGCGGCCTGTGCGCCAATTTATGTGAGGGTTCCACTTCCGGAGCCAGGGGATGTGCGCAATTTGAGGCCCAATTTTTCCACCATGGCCGGATTGATCATGGATCGGGAACAGCCGGAGTCGAGCAAGGCCAGAAGGGTGGCAGGTGGTCCCTGGGGGGGTACTTTTAACTCAATGGGGATTAGCAGGGGCCCTTTGTTTGAACTCACCCAGTGAGGCGATGTGTCATCATCGGAATCTTCAGAAGAAGAGGAGTTGGCGTCCGCGTCTCCCTCTAATGGCTGGGCGAAAGGAGGGGGTTTGTTGTCCACAGCGAAGGCAGTTTCTTTTTTCTTCTTCTCTGAGACTCTGCCAGACTTTTCCTCACGTTTGGGAGGGGGTTGAGCAGAGATGGGCAATTTAGCACGACATTCGGGGGCGGTGTGCCCCAATTTACCGCAACGGAAGCAGGTTAACGGTCTGGAGAGGCCTGAAGGGGGCCCCCTCCCTTCCCCCCGTCGTTTGAAGAGGGATTTCCTGGCAGGAGGGGGAGAAGACTTCGCAGCTTTCTCCTTTCGCTTCTTTCTTTCTTCTTTGGCATAACGGAGCCTGGTGAGGTCGAGCTCAGCGTCTGCAGCATGTTCAAACCAAGTGACCAAACGCCTGGGCAGGTTACGATTGACACATTGCTGATAAATGTCTTCATCTAACCCCCAAGCAAATTTGTCCAGGAGTGCGTCCTCCCCCCAGCCTCTCATGTATTGTGACAGACATTGAAATTCCTGGATGTATTGGGCAACAGGTCTATCGTCTTGCTCAAGGGTTATAAATTTCAATTTGCTTCGTTTCTCTGTCAAAGGGTCATCAAAGCGTTGGCGGAAAGCCTCCATAAAGCGGTTGAAATCTCCCAAGAGGGGAGAACCAGACATATGCAAAGCCGTGGACCACGTGGCAGCTTCAGCATCTAAAGATAAGAGAACCATCCGGACTCTCCTGCCATCAGTTTCAAAATCACGGCCATAAATCTCCATAGAATTAAAGACCTGCATAATGAAAGAGGCCAGGGTAGCAGAATCACCATTGAAACGCACAGGCAGGGGAGGGATTTTTGCCATTCGGTGCCGTCGGGGAGGAGGGGCCCCGGGTCCAGCAAAGCCTCTAGCCACAGGGGGTGAAGCAGGCCTAGGGGGAGGGGGTGAAGGTGCGCGTGGAGTTTGTTGACGCCAGCTTCTCCAGTCTCTTTCATCTTCCCCCCTTCTTTCCCCAAAATACCTTTGACCCCAATAATCAGGTAATTCACTCCTCTGGGGTTTTCTCACAGCTCCAGTCTCCAGCGCTGGTTGTTGGGGTTGCCTTTGAGTGATCCCTGCATTCCAGCTCGCCTCTTCTTCTCTTTGCCTGGCCGAAGTAGACCATCGAGGGGGAGGAAGGTCCGGCTGGCTGGAAATTTGCAGTTGAAATAAATCTTCATGAAGTGATAGGTCGGGGCCCTCTGGCTCGTGAAGCGAAAGTTCAGGAGGTCCGGCTTCGCTGGAATCCACGCCGCTAACGGCCCCTTCCGTATCTCTGATCGGTGAAGACATATCTCCCTTCACGGTAGACGTAAATCTCCTGGAAAGGGTTTAAAGTAGACTTTGCTTCTTGTCAGCGTTACTCCATTCCATAATTAGGAAAGAAAACTAAGAGACTCCATGAGTTGGAAATTCAAAGTACTTTTACTAATTATAAATGGTAAGCAAGCAGTTGCGAAGCAAAGTCTACTTAATAAGGCGCGAAAGCGATTGATATATAGAATAGCCCATTCCCCACCCCTTAGGATCATAGCTCCAGGCCAATCATAAGTCCTTCAAGTGTCAGGTGTGAGATAACTTCAAAAAGACAGGCCAAAGATGGAATGTCGAGGCCGTTGATGCAGGCGGGAACACTCACGCATGCGCAATCCCAATATCTGGTACATCCTAGAACATTCCTCCAGCACATCAATTATCCCCTCCCAAAGACCAGCCCCCCCCTTCCCGTTTCATGGCAGCTGAAGCAACAGCAAGGCAGAAGCTGACAGCATGAATCTCCCATATTATGGGAATCCCATAAACCCTGCAGATGTTCATAATGAAATTATATTTAACTATTTGGGACAGAAAGACAACACAGACTATTTTTTTTAAAAATTCACCAATATCACACCATAAGATTCTTTATCTTTTCTTTGCAACAATTCCTAATGGCACAAGAAATCTCCATCAATGTCTATCCCCAAGAAGAAAACTCTTCTTTAACAGCAAAATAATGTAGAAAAATTACAAACAATAACTCTTTTCAGCTTTATGCCCCACCCCAGTAAACACAAATGTTTGATCAGAAAAAATATGTCCAAGATAGGAGCAATAAGCTATACACCATGATTTAGGAGTTTGATTTTTTTCAAAAATAAATGCTAAAATACTAAACTGTATATATATGCACATTTAGGTAAATAGTGTTCTGTATACCCTCTCGGAGGCGGCGATGGATCCCAATCACGAACGGACGCCGCCAGCAGATAACTTCCAAGCGATTCAGGGGCTTTTGCCAGGCGGCGGGACCCCCGAAAGTGAGAGAAAATTGTCTGCGGGCAGCTGGCAGCGCCCCAACCTCTCCTCCTGCCGCGCGGATCCATTTTGATTCACGAACGGATTCCGCGGCGGTTCAGGGGCTTATGCCGGACGGCGGGACCCCCGGAAGTGAGAGAGGAAGTTCCGGAAGCGAGAGGCTGCCCCGGCGATCGATCCCAATCACGAACGGACGCCGCCCGCAGATAACTTTCCATAACTTTCCGGGCGGCGGGACCCCCGCACGACGTTCTGTGCGGGCGGCAGCCGCTGCGCCCATGCTCTCGGAGGCGGCGATCCCATTCACGAAGAGGCAGGAGGAGAGGTTGGGGCGCTGCACGAACGGACTCCTCGCGGCCGCTCCCACGCTCTCGGAGGCAGCGATCCCATACACAAAGAGGCAGGAGGAGAGGTTGGGGCGCTGCACGAACGGACTCCTCGCGGCCGCTCCCACGCTCTCGGAGGCAGCGATCCCATACACGAAGAGGCAGGAGGAGAGGTTGGGGCGCTGCACGAACGGACTCCTCGTGGCCGCTCCCACGCTCTCGGAGGCAGCGATCCCATGCACGAAGAGGCAGGAGGAGAGGTGGGTGCGCTGGCAGCTGCCCCGCAGACAACTTCCACACGCTTCAGGAGCTTCTGCCGAGCGACAGGAGCCCCGGAAGCGCGTGGAAGTTGTCTGCGGGCAGCTGCCGCTGCGTCCACGCTCTCGGAGGCCCAGAAGCGAGGGGACGTTCTCTGCTGCCGGCGCCGCTCCCCCGACCTCTCTTCCTTCCGCGGCGAATCCCATGGATTCACGAACGGACTCCACGGAAGGAAGAGAGATTGGGACAGCAGCGGGGAGGCCCAGAAGCGAGGGGACGTTCTCTGCTGGTGGCGCCGCTCCCCCGATATCTCTTCCTTCCGCGGCGAATCCCATGGATTCACGAACGGACTCCACGGAAGGAAGAGACATCGGGACAGCAGCGGGGAGGCCCAGAAGCGAGGGGACGTTCTCTGCTGGCATCCGCCGCTCCCCCGATATCTCTTCCTTCCGCGGCGAATCCCATGGATTCACGAACGGACTCCACGGAAGGAAGAGAGGTCTGGTCTGGGCAGCACGCACAGAGCGGGAAAGGCAGCACCAAAGCCTGGCCGCGAGCGAGGGAGCGCGCAGCGAGCAGCGCCGCCGGGCTGCTTCCTCCTCCGCCGCGTGCAACGCTGGGCTGCTTGCCTTCCCCCCTCCTCCTCCTCCTCCGCGAGCAACGCAACGCCGGGCTGCTTGCCTTCCACCCCTCCTCCTCCTCCTCCGCGAACAACGCCGGGCTGCTTCCCCCTCCTCAGCCGCGAGCGAGGGAGCACGCGGCGACCAGCAACGCCGGGCTGTTTTCCCCTCCTCCTCCTCCGCCGCGAGCGAGGGAGCACGCGGCGACCAGCAACGTCTCCTCCCCCCAGCGCCTCCCGATTCCCACGGTACCAAATTAATTAGACAATACAAAACATACTCACCACCAGTGAGTAAGCGCAGCAGCTGCAACCCCAACAAGAAAGAAAGACGAAATAAAATGGAGAACTCGCGCATGCGTCCTCAGCTAAGGAGTCCAGCCAATCAGTGAGCTGGTTGGCCAGCTCACTGATTGGCTGGAGTCCAGCCAATCAAATTAGTGAGCGGCAGGCTGGGCTGGCTTAAATTTGTAGGTAGCATAGAACGAAACGATGAGCCAGCCCAGCAGCTGATGGGCGGGAGCTGCCAGCGCCAAAAAAAGCGTGCCTTTTTAAAAAGCGGGCGGGACGCGGGAATATGCATCAAAAGGCGGGGGTGTCCCGCCAAAAGCGGGACGTCTGGTCACCTTAATGTAGGGGTGTCTAAACTTGGGAACTTAAAGACGCGTGGCTGGCTGGGAAATTCTGGGAGTTGAAGTCCACAAGTCTTAAAGTTCTCAAGTTTGGGCAGCCCTGGCTTAATGGGAAGAAGAGCTGGCGAGTTTCCGTTCCGTCTGAGGGAAAGTGAGCCGATTGTCCTGACAGGAAAAGATGCCGCCTGTCTCTCTAATCCCCAAACGGGGCTGGAGCCTCAGATTGGAATGGAGGAAGGTCTCTGCCAGGCTAGGAACCGGCCTTGGCCACAACCGGCTGCCATAACAGGCGGTGTAAGGAAAAAAAATCCCAGCTCCAAGCCGTGAATGAGATGGAGGCTGATGGGTAAGAAGCAGAAGCACCAGCAGCAGCCTCTGATTCTGGCCCAGCTAGGCAAATAGCAATAGCAGTTAGACTTATATACCGCTTCATAGGGCTTTCAGCCCTAAGCGGTTTACAGAGTCAGCATATCGCCCCCAACAACAATCCGGGTCCCCATGGCTGAATGAGTGGATGGATCTTTATAGTTTCTGTAACCTTGCTGTTTGGGATTTGTGCAACATGGGCTTTGTGTTCTGAGAGGGTGTTGGGTAGTTCTTACTGTGGTTGACGGCTATGACCTGTGTTAGATTTTTGGGTGAGGGGCCGCTTGGTCTAATCCGATCACTCTGCTTTTTTTAGCAGTTAAACTTTGCCCTAAGGGGTTTCAAAATATCCTGTCTTGAATGGACTTCTGCCGGCAGTATTTGCTTTGCTTGTGAATGGAGCCATCTTGACAGCTGGGCGGGACGCGGGAATATGCATCAAAAGGCGGGGGTGTCCCGCCAAAAGCGGGACGTCTGGTCACCTTAAGGTAGCCACCATGAGAAAGAGTTGGCAAAATAGCTGGTTCAGTTCAAATTGGATCTGACCGAGAAGGAGGCTCAGCAGAAGCACCTCACTGAGGACTAGGAGCATAGGCTTTCCAAGCAGAGGGAAGACCTGTGGGAGTGCAAGGCCAGGTATTGGCACCTGGAGGCTTAGCGGACTGAGATGGTCAGCCAGTTCCAGGCCATGATGCAGTCCCACTGGAACGAGGCCCTCCGGCTCTTCACCACCAGCGGCTCTTCCCTCCAGTCTTCGCCCAAAGGCCCCCCCCCCGCGGAAGCTGAAGCAGACCCCATTGGAATTTCTGCCCCTCTCCGACCTGCACAAAAAGACCCTGAAGAAGGAGACTCTCGCAGCAACACAAGCATTCATTGCATGTATCCGTCTCAGGGGCCGTAGTTTGAGGACCCCGATTTAGTGCAATATAAAAAATGCAAATAATTTTTCTGCAGACCAGCAAAATTTTCTCAGGGACCCCCAGTTGGTGACCGCTGCTCCACAGCACCTGAGGGCAAGA
Organism: Thamnophis elegans; assembly: GCF_009769535.1. Lineage (NCBI taxonomy): Eukaryota > Metazoa > Chordata > Lepidosauria > Squamata > Natricidae > Thamnophis > Thamnophis elegans. Next base: position 23,932,666 of record NC_045554.1, read on the forward strand.
CAGGAAGCAATGGGTGGAAGCTTGTCAGAGAAAGATCCAAATGGAAATAGGGAGGCATTTCCTGATGATGAGAACAATTAGTCAATGGAACAGCTTGCCTCCCGGAGTTCTTAGTGCTCCATTGCTGGAGGTTTTCAAGAAAAGATTGGACAACCATTTGCCCAGGATGGAATAAGGACTCCTGCCTTGGGCAGGTGAGGTGGTTGGATTAGAAGGCCTCTCAGATCCCATCCAGCCCTATGAGTTGATGTTGATGTTTATGTCTATTTGTGAGATCGCATTTCTCCCAATAGTTTGTAAGCATTTAAATTTAAATTTTTCTTTTTCTTTCCAAATTAAATATTGTAATAAAAGAAAAAAGAAAATTGCCCCTCTCTTTCAGTTTCCACCTTCTTTCCTTCTTCTCTAAAGGTATTCTAAGTTGATTTCAACTTTAATTATTAAACACTGAAAATTTTATGAAGTTAACAATCATGAACTATGTACAGTCCAAAAGATATTAATTAATCCTTCCTTTTTGGAAAGAGGAAATTTCAATCTGTTTTGGAAGTCAGGAAAGCAAAGGCTCAGAATAAATGGAGACTTGCAACAAAAGTCAAAGATAGTTTCTTCCAACATATAAATAACAAGAAAAAAAATCAAGGAAACAAGTAGGTCCACTAAAGAGAGAAGATGGCAAAGAAGTAACAGGCAGCAGAGAGAAAGCAGAGCTGCCTAACTCATTCTTTGCATCTGTCTTCTTACAAAAAGAAACTATAGCCCAACCTATCAAAACATACCTGTAAAAGACACATTAGAAATTAAAATGAAAATAAGCAAAAAATGGTTAGAAAACACCTATCTGATCTTGATGAATACAAATCACCTGATGGATTACATCCCAACGTTTTGAAGGAGCTGGCAGATGTTATCTTAGAACAATTGTACCATATCTTTCAAAAATCCTAGAACAGGAATTTCCTGAGGATTGGAAAAGAGCTGATGTGGTTCCCATCTTCAAAAAAGGAGAAAAAAAACAGATCCAGGAAACTACAGACCTATCAGGTTAACATCAATACTTGGGAAGATACTGGAAAAGATCATCAAAAAACATATGTCAGCATTCTGAGTAACGCATCCACTAAAATCAGAACTTCAAGGCAGGTAGATTCCTCAAAGAATATGTTTATTAGATACAGTACATCATATCGGCACAGTTAGTGAAAGCCAACTCAAAAAGTTCCTGTGGTTTTTCCCTAGTTAAAAAAGCAAATCTTCCCTCCCCAGATGTCATAAGTCGCATTGTTCAATGGGAGTAGCTGGCACGGTGCTTGATCATTCCTCTCTTCCCTCAACTGCCACCTGTTGGGATGACCTTGGTTCACACAAGAAAACATTTTGTTTTGACTATTACCAAGCATATCTACTTTCCCCCCTCCCTTCCCCCTCTAAAAGTTTGTGGCAACTATGAGGCAGCACAATGGTTCAACCAGGTTTGCTTCAGAGTTGACAACATATCTGTGAACACCTAGAAAGAAATAAAGTTATAACTAAAAACCAGCATGAGTTTGTTAAAAACAGATCATGCCAAACCAATTTTATTTCATTCTTTAACAAAGTGACTAAATTAGTAAACCAGCGAAATACTGTGTATACTTAGACTTCAGTAAGAAATTTGACAAAGTAGACCACAAACCACAAACCACTTCTTGGTAAGGTAGAAAAACGTGAGGTAGACAACGTCACCATCAGAGGGATTTGTAACTGCTGACGAACTATACACAACTAGTTAGCCTTAATCTACATGGAGGGAAGTAAGCAGCTGGCCATCAGAACTTTTGGGTGCTTCATCCCTGGAGGTTTTTAAGAAGAGACTGGACTGTCACTTGTCTGAAATGGTATAAGGTCTCCTGCCAGAGTAGAGGGTTAGACTAGAAAACCTTGAAGGTCTCCTCCAGCTCTATTCTGATTGAATAGAATATCATCAGTGCTTTATTGTATTTTACTTTGTTAAATATTTCCCTGTTGCATTTTAAGCTGATTTGGGCTACCCTCAGAAGGTTGTAGGCCGCATGCAGCTCATGGGCCACATATTTGACACCTGCAGTTAGGAACTGTTCCTTAACCTCCATTTTCACTGAATCTATAGAATTGTGCGATGAACTGTGTGTGTTTCACAACTCTCAGCCAGCTGCCATCTTTCCTGAGCTGGTTAGATTTGCAGACCTTTATTCACAAGTCTGTTACAGCCTGGGTCAACTTGAGGAATGAGCTCTTCATGAGGCCAGCCTTGAAAAGTATCCAAACTTCCTAGTCAGATAAAAGACAGGTTTGCTAGCTGGTACCAAACTACAGGAATCACAGAGTGTCAGTCCTGAAAAACGTGTACTATCTACCAAATGTTGGAAACAATTTGAAGTGCTGGCATTGACCTTTAAACTCCTAAACAGCTTAGGGCCCATAGCTTCTTCCTATAAACCTACCCAATTGAAATAAGCCACTGGCAAATGCCCCTCTTGCCTACCAAATGATCGGCTGCCTGATAGCCTTCTCCAGTATAACTCTCAGGCCCAGGCAGTGAGGGCTAACCTTTTCCAGACTGAGTGCCCAAAGCACACGCCCGAATCACCAAAATGCAATGTGCATCCGTCCATCCCCTGCCCCCCTGTGCATGCGCGCGGTAAGAACCATGAGCAAATGCCAATAGAGAACTGATTGATGCAACTAAATTGCTCAACATTTCAACTAGTGGGATCAAGGAGGCTGCTGTGGTCTCCACCCTCTGGAACCTCTTGCCTCCTGGGGTGAGATCTGCTTCCACCCTTCTGACTTTCTGGAAGAGCCTTCAAATTTGGCTCTGCCACTTGGCTCCATGGTTGATGGAGATGGGGCATCCTCTGGTGGATATGGTTGATAGAGTGAGAGAAAAATGTCCACCCCAGTACCGTTTGTGTAGTTAGTTTTAACCTTTTACTTATTAAATTTTATTAAACTTTTATATGTATATTTTATACTATTATAAACCACCCAGAATCACTCAAAACAGTAAGACAAGCATCATATCAATTGAATGAATAAATTAATGTCCACCACTGCTTCTGCATGACAAACCCAAACCTTCCTGAGCCACAATGCACCTGTCATGGCTGCTTCACTTAGTAACCAAGAAAGAAACCACTCAACTCCATTTTGCAGAATTAAGAGTACTTTTACTGGTTATAAGTTTCGAGTTTAATAAAATTTGTATGCCGCCCACTCCCATTGGGACTCTGGGCGGCTCGCAGCAAGACAAAAGAAACATTTAAAATTTAAGAATAAAAAATACAATTAAAAGTCCACATCATCCATTCCATCTAAGCGGGGCTGGATATAAGTAAATAGAAGCTAAGAAAAGCTGGATCTGAGATAAAAGCGACCGCAACCATACATATCAATGTATGACCCATTCCCCTCCCCTTGGTAATCCCAGTTCAGTCCAATTACTCTGCAGGTGTCATGTGGGAGACATCTTCAAAACCCATCATCAGGTTGGTATGCCGGACAGTTGGCCTTGGCGGGAAACTCCTCTCCCCGCTACATGCACAGTACATGGTGAGAACAACTCCCTTCTTACAGTCTCTCCTGTATGGAATATTTCCCACACCCAAATACCATGCCCCGCTCTCCCCATTTCAATGGCAGCCGAAAAGCAAGCAGCAAAACAGAGGCTGACAGCACCACTTCCTTGGAAGCATCTTTTGATAAAGAAGAACTTGGAATTGTCTTGATGAAAAAAAGTGTTATGGGGAAATGGATATGTAAGAATGGACTGGAATGAAATAGAATAGAATAGAATAGAATAGGAGCTGGAAGGGACTTTGGAGGTCTTCTAATCCAGCCCCTTGCTCATGCAGGAGAACCTATACCTGTCTTGTTTCAGAGTCAAAGATCATGTGACATGGGAGAAACAAGAATGGATTTCCTTCTATTTTTCTTTCCTTTGGATCGGAGCATAATTTGCTTATGCTAAATCAGAACAGCAGTCTTCCCAAACGAACTTAATGCATTGCTTCTGTACCACTGGGACAGGAATAAAGGGTAACAATCATTGCTGCTTTTTCTTCAAAAAAGTAAGTATTAAATACCCTTCTCCAGCATTGCTCTTTAATCAAAATAAGAGATTATCTACTATTCTATTGCCTTAAATTTAGGCTCCTTTTTGCTTTGAAGTACCCTTCTTTCTACGGATTTTGACATCCTTGCTCCCAATAACTATAAATCTTTAAATCAGCTCCTAAAATACACTATATTGCCAAACGTATTCGCTCACAACTGGGTCTGATTATGTGGATGGGTGAGTGAATACTTTTGGCAATATAGTGTATGATGTACTTATGAAACATAATTTGGCATTAAAATATATTTTATAACATATATTTTAGTATTTTAAGAGCCCTGAAATTAGTTGCAAATCAGTTGGAATTAAGAGCTATACTGAAATGAATTGTATTTTTGTCCTCATATATATACAATATGTGCATTGTTTTAGAGCTATAGTTGGCTTTTCAGTCTTGTTGTACGGCCCTTCATAAAAGCAACCAAAGTTTCTCAACTTATATCCTTCATGCCTGTTGAATTTTTTATGGTGATGACCAAGCAAAAATGGGGGGGAAAGGCCATAGGCAAAGCATGATCTTTTCTTTCTTGCATCCAATCATGCACAATCTCAAAGACCGCCTGTATTGCAGTTTGGGGGGGGGGGAGTTTTTCATAAGTGGTTTGCCATTGCCTCCTTCCTAGAGGTGGGGGGAAGTGTCTGGCCCAAGGTCGCCCAGCTGGCTTTGTGCTTAAGGCAGGATTACAACCCTCAGCCCTTCCGGGTAAACCAGAAAGAAAACATGACTAAATGAGTGAATTCTAATTTTCTGGAAGGCTGCATTAACTGAATTTTGCAAGTTTGAAAGTCCAAACTTCCCACAGCTCCTGCCTGATCCATTATGGCAGGTGGTTCCCGAGTTTCTTTCTCTGACTGGGGCTCCTGCCTCTCTTCCAGTTCTCTGATTCTTTCCCAGGCAGCCTCTCTTCCCCTCCTTCCCCAAGGTCACCCACACATTCCTTTACAAGAACTCACAGTCTCTGGCTCTGCAATGAGCCATTACGACTCCATGAGTATCTCTGTTTGTACACCATTCAGAGTCACATCAGGTGAGATGGGCAGCCACAAGTATATGATAAATAATGTAAAGAAAGGGGGAGGGGGTTTACTGAAAAAGGACGTTGGTCTTACCTGAACGTCTATTTTCTGATGGGAGGAGGGAATGGTCACACGTGGGTTTTATCACAACCTGATTGGTCCAAGGCTGAGAGGAAATCTATAAATACTGGTGCCTGTCCATTGCTAGCCCAGATTCTCGAACATGAACGGTACAACTGAAAAACAAGAAACAACACAACAAACCCCGGGAAACACCCCCCGGGCCCTCCCCTTGGCCCCAACAGACAGAACTCAGGGCGGGTTGTGACCATTCCCTCCTCCCATCAGAAAATAGACGTTCAGGTAAGACCAACGTCCTTTTTCCAGAATGGGAGGAGGGAATGGTCACACGTGGGACATACCCAAGCTAAAGTCCCAGGGAGGGAGAACAGGAACTCTAGGAACCAAGGGGAGCCTCAGCTGCCACCCCCTGTAGGACCCTACGACCGAAAGACGCGTCCGCTGACGCGAAAGCATCCAGACGATAATGTCGGATGAACGAGGTTGGAGTGGCCCAGGTAGCCGCCCGGCAGATGTCTTCAAACGGGGCCCTCGTGGCCCACGCTGCCGAGGTTGCCGCGCTCCTTGTAGAGTGCGCCGTGACGCCTGACGGAACCGGCCGCCCTGAGGCCACGTAGGCCTCCGAGATGGCCTGACGCAGCCAACGGCCGATGGAAGCCGAGGACACCCTCGAACCCAGAGCTCCAGGTAGGAAGGAGACGAACAAGGCCTCCGACTTGCGGAAATCCTTGGTCCGCCGGAGGTAGATCCGCAAGGCACGGCGGACATCCAGGCGATGCCAAAGACGCTCCCTGTCAGTGGACGGACTCGGGCAGAAGTCAGGCAGGACGATCTCCTGAGCCCTGTGAAAGGGGGTATTTACTTTGGGGACGAATGCCGGGTCAAGGCGAAGGACCACTCTGTCCTGGTGAAAATGACAGAGGTCGTCCTTACAAGACAGGGCGCCCAGCTCGGATATACGCCGGGCGGAAGTGATGGCCACCAGGAAGACCACCTTCAGCGATAAGAAGCGCAAGTGCACCGAGCGGAGAGGTTCAAACGGAGCTCCCGTCAAGGCCTTGAGGACAAGCGGAAGATCCCACGTGGGGAATCTATGAACGGGGGGAGGCCTGAGATTTGCCGCCCCCTTGAGGAACAGCTTGACCAGAGGAGACTGGGAAAGAGAAGAAGACCCCGCCCCCCCCAAGACCGAGGACAGAGCCGCCACTTGGCGACGCAAGGTGTTTTGCGAGAGCCCGTCCTCCAGGCCCTTCTGAAGGAAATCCAAGACGTTGGGGATGGTGGCTCTGTCGGGAGAGATGCCCTTGAGGGAGCACCAACTGACGAACGCTGCCCAGGTGGAGTTATAAATGCGGGTCGTCGAGGGACGACGGGCCGCCTCGATGGTGCGAATGACCCCGGAAGACAGATGAGCCCCCCTTAGAAGCCGCCGTTCAAGAGCCAAACGGTCAGCTGAAGCCACTGAGGCTCTGGGTGAATCAGGGCCCCCTGCCGTAAGACCACCTCCCCCTGCGGAATCCTCCACGGGGAAGTCACTGACAGCTGAACCAGGTCCGCAAACCAGGGTCTCCTGGGCCAAAACGGGGCCACCAGAATGACCAGGGCCCTTTCCGTCACCACCTTCCTGACGGTCCCCGGGATGAGTGGAATGGGGGGAAAGGCATAGAGAAGGCCCGGGGGCCACCGGCTCCTGAGGGCATCCGTGCCCTCCGCCGAGCTGGATTGGAAACGGGTGAAGAAACGCGGGAGTTGTGTGTTCTCGGGAGACGCAAACAGGTCCACCCGGGGGGACCCGAACCGACGACAGATCTCCCGGAACAGCGACGGGTGGAGTTGCCACTCGCCGTTGTCCAGAGTTGCTCGACTGAGCCAGTCCGCCTGGACGTTGGAGAGTCCCGAGATGTGCTCCGCCACCAGGGACTGTAAGTGTTTCTCCGCCCACGACCCCAATCGCAGAGCCTCCAGCCAGAGGGCTCTCGAGCGGGTCCCGCCCTGACGATTGATGTGCGCCTTGGTGGCCACATTGTCCGTCAGGAGGAGAACGTGGCTCCCTTCCACCGAGGAGCGAAAGTGACTCAGAGCCAGACGCGCGGCCTTCAGTTCCAGCCAATTGATGTTGTGACGGAGGTCCGAGGCCGTCCATCTGCCCTGAGCCATCCGAGAGCCCACCAGGGCCCCCCACCCGAACAGACTCGCGTCCGTGGTGACGGTCACCCTGTTCGGCTCCCAGAACAGACACCCCCGCTGGATGGCCGGGGAGAGCCACCACACCAGGGATGCACGGACCCCCGTCGAGATGCGGAGAGTCCGAAGGGAATTGCTCATTCGTCCCCTCTGATAGGGGATAAGCTCCCATTGAAGGGGCCGAAGATGGAGTCTGGCCCACGGGACAATCCCTATGCAAGAGACCATCTTGCCCAATAACTGCGACAGAGAGAGGATGGAAACGGAGCGCTTTGTGCGAACGCTCTCTGCCAGCCGACGAAGGCTGACCTGCCTCTCCTGAGACAGACGCACCTCCCCCAACCTGGAATCTATGACTGTCCCCAGATGCAGAATGCGAGTGGAGGGAGTGAGATGGCTCTTTTCGAAGTTTACCGAGAACCCCAGGGCCTGGAGGCTTCGAATGGTAATCTGAAGATCTGAAACGGCCTGAGACAGGGAGCCCGCCTGAAGCAAGACATCGTCTAAATAACATTGGAGGCGGATCGGGACCGATCTCAGATGGGCCGCCAGAGCCGCCAGGACCTTTGTGAAGGTCCTCGGGGCCGAGGCCAGGCCGAAGGGAAGAGCCCTGTACTGGTAATGGTGGGGCCCGTGGGAGAACCTCAAGAACCGGCGATGAGCGGGCAGGATGGGGATATGAAGATAGGCCTCCGTGAGATCCACGGAGGCCAGGAAATCGCCTTTCCTGATGCCCTGAAGGATGGACTTGAGCGATGACATTTTGAACCGCCTGTAGACCAGAAACCTGTTCAGGCGCTTGAGGTCTAGAATTGCTCTCCAACCCCCCGTGCTCTTCGGGACCACGAAGAGATTTGAGTAGTGGCCCCGGCCCCGTTCCCCTGCGGGAACCGCCTCCACCGCATGGATTTCGAGGAGGTGGGCGATCGCCTGACTCAGCAGGCGGCAGCGCTCTCGACTCCGGGATGGAGGGAACGACCGAAAGAGATTTGGAGGAGTGGAGAGAAATTCTAACCTGAGCCCGTAACGAACCGTGGCTCGAACCCAGGCGTCCGACGTGATGTCGTCCCACCGGTCCGCATAAAGAGCGAGGCGGCCGCCGATGGGATGACTCGGGTTCGAGTCACTTCCCCCTGCGGAAGGGACGGCCGCCTCCCCCCCGAAAGGGCCGCCGAGCCTGGCCCTGGAAACGGCTCCTGTCCTGGAAGGGCTGCCCCAAGAAATGCCTGTCAGAAGAGAAAGAAGAGAAGCGCTGGTTATAGCCGAAGTTAGGGGCCCTATACCGTTGCCTACGGAAGGGACGTGGCTTGTTCTCGGCCTTCTTAGCCGTGGAGGGTAGGACCTTCTTCTTGTCCTTATCCTCCACGAGGATGCGAGTAAGGGCCTCCCCGAAGAGATCGGGCCCCTTGAAGGGGGCAGCCGCCAAATCCCATTTGGCTTTGTTGTCCATTTGCCAATGGCGCAACCACAGGAGCCTACGGGAGGTGACCGAGGTGGCCAGGGCGCTAGAAGCAAACTTGACCGTGTCCAAGGTCGCGTCAGCTGAGAACTGACACGCCGCCAGAATCTTGACCAGATCCTGATGGATCCGGTCCTCCTGTATGGGAATGCGTGCCTGCAGCTTCTTGAGCCACATGACCGTGGCACGATTAAAGTAGGAAGCCGAGGCCGCCGCCTTAATGGCCCACGCTGTGGCGTTGAAGTTCTTCCGCAAGGTAAGCTCTGCGCGCTTATCCTCCGGCTTCATCTTATCTGCCGCATCGCCCGACACCACCGGGGAGGAGGACACCAATGCGGCCACAGGGGTGTCAACCGTCGGGAGCTGAATGGCCTGAGCAAAGGTTTGCTCCATGTTATAATGTCGACGGTCGGTACTACCTGGAGAAGAGAAAGTGGAAGGTTTAGCCCACTGGTCGGTCAGAACCTCTAGGAACAAGGGAGGGGCAGGGATCTCTTCCTTGTTGGTGGCCGTGGCAGAGAACATGACCATGTCGGGATCCCTTGGGGGGGGCACAGAGGGATCCCCAGTTCCGACCTTGGTGGTGTGTCTCGCCTTATCCAAGAGAACTTTAAACAAGGCGGGCATAAATAGGACCTTAGAAGAAGGTTCCTCCGAAACAGTGGTATTCTCATCATCTGAGAATCCCATCTCCTGGGGTAACTCCCCCCCACCCAGGAATGAAGCCTCACTGATCATGGAAGGGGAGGAAGCCCGAAACTGAGCCCTGTTCAGCCCACCATGCCTAGAGTAAAGGGAGCCTTTGTCCCGCTGGGCAATGCCCCGAGTGATGGCTGCCGAAATAAGCCTCTTAATCCCTTCAGGGAGATTATCCAGATCCTCCACATCCCCATAAGTAGAAGCAGGGCCCTGAGGAGCCAACCTTTGGGGGGAACAGGGGCCTCTGGACGTGCCCTCCAGAGGATCATCTATGGGGGATGGAGAACGCCCCCTCCTGGAGAAGGCCTGCGACCTACCAGGGGAGCTGCATGAAGAAGCCGGGCTAAAACCTCTAAGTAGAGACCTTTCTGAAATGGGCCTAACAGGGGACCTGGATCTGTCCCTAGACAAAGGCTTGGAGGACTGGGCCTGCCTTTCTGCCCTGGCAAAGGTCCTTTCCAGCGCCCTATGGCGAGCTGCCTCATCCCTAGAGACAGAACTGGAGGGGCGTCTAGAAGAAAGGGATCTCTGAGGGGGAGCCCCCCTCCCCACCTCCCGATCCAAGGCCTCCTCACTCCCAGTAGGGCCTGCCCCCTGCCCCTGGGGAATCTCCGCTCCCTCGTCCATGCCCCACTCACGTGTCTGACGAAAGGAGCAGGAATCGGCCTCCAAAGTCCCACCTGAGACCAGGGCCTGAAGCCTGTGGGGAGACCTAGGCTCAAGGCCTCTCACTAGGCCGCACTAGGCCCGTCGATAAGGGCCAGGCCTCACGCACGTGGCAGCCTCCAAAATGGCCACCGGAACTCCGTGTGCGGGAGAAAAGGGCTGGAAATAATCACCAGCAGCCCAGCCAGGCTTCTAGCCGGCTTCACTTTAAATTGAGCAGGGAGAGCCGCTCTCCCCCCCTGCTCTGTTTCCCCGGCAACACAAACAAAGGAAGCCTGCAGCGAGGGGCCCCCTCCGGAGCGATCTGCAAGCTGGAGCCTCGAGGCTTAAAGTTTCACTTTCACTTTCCTGCTGCAAAAACACAGCCTCTTCAAGTAGTTTGAACGAAGCAGTTTGAATGCTGCAAAAAAACAGCCCCTTCAAGTAGTTTGAACGAAGCAGTTTGAATGGAACCGCACCCCCGCACCCGGGGACGGGCAAAGGTTCCTGGCCTGCGGGGGGGAGACTAGAGCCCCACTGGGCTCTCCCCCAGCCGCCCGAGGCAGAGATCTGTCCCTTGGGGCCGCAGCAGAGCAATTTAGAATTTAAATTTAAAGTGCCCAATTAGCCAAATAGGAATCAGACTGAATAGAACTCACCCAAAAGGAGAAAACAAACAGAACCTATCCAACTACTCTACAGCTTGGACCAGGCTGAGAGAATCTGGGCTAGCAATGGACAGGCACCAGTATTTATAGATTTCCTCTCAGCCTTGGACCAATCAGGTTGTGATAAAACCCACGTGTGACCATTCCCTCCTCCCATTCTGGAAAAAGTAGGGGCTCTCCTCCTTTATCAGGTGAAATATATCTGGCTTATGGTTTACAGCATAGTAATTTATGTTGTCCTATTGAGTCTGCTTACTTCTTCCCAACTTAAAAAAAATGATCAGAAAAAAATGATGCCTGGTTTGCCACTTCCCATCAAACCACTGATCATAATTAAATTTGATACCCAGTTAACAACCCTAATTGGAACCACAATTGTACTAAGCATTTCCGCTAACTAGGAAAGCAGGTGGCCATGACTATACTGGTAGTCCTCTACTTACGACCACAACTGAATCCAAATTTTCTGTTGCTAAGTGAGATATGTGTTAAGTGAATTTTACCGCATTTTACGACTTTTCTTGCCATAATTGTTAAGTTAGTAACAAACTTGTGAAGTGAAACTGGCTTCCCCGTTGACTTTGCTTGTCAGAAGGTTGCAAAAGGGAATCATGTGACTCCGGGACACTGCAACCGTCATAAATGTGAGTCGGTTGTCAAGCATCCGAATGTAAACCACATGACCATGGAGATGCTGCAATGGTCATAAGTGTGAAAAATGGTTATGCCACTTTTTTCAGTGCTGTTGTAACTTTGAATGGTCACTAAGTGAACTGTTATAAGTCAAGGACTACCTGTATTTTCTGGATGAAAAGAGACCAAACTAGTCAGTTTCACATCTTCCTCTTCCTTGCCTCCTGATCACTCCCTCACCCTTTGGGAAGGCTCTGATGCCTGCCTACTGTCTTGCACACATAGAAAGCAATGTGGTCACAGGCAGACTTGGGCAGGGAGTGCTGAATAAATACATTACGGCACTCTCTTGACATCCCTTTTTCTCCAATCTCTCCACTGATCCTTTCCCACTGCAAACGTGAACATTTCCTTTTGATCTGTGGAAGACCAAACGGTTTATTCTCCTGAACTCTCTTCCTCACCAATCTCTCCACTATTGTCTACGCTTGCTTCCCCAACGCCCTGCAGAGCAAACAAACAGGAGAAGATTTCAAGGCTAAGCTGTAAGCTGTTTATATGATGTGTTGCAGCCCTCAGCCCCAGGCTGCAGGCATGGTTGCATTGCTTTCAATGTTTCAACACATACTGATTGCAATGGCAATAAAATGATTGAGGAGAACTGTGAAGGTCATAAATGGACCATTAGATTATTTTTTCATTGGACCATTATAACTTTGAACAAACATCTGGTTGGTAAGCAAGGACCCTCTGTACTTTGAAGTTACTTACCACCACGTTAGAGTCTAAAGCCAGGGTCTAACACTGGTTTCCAATTATTACTGGCTTGCTTGGGAGAAGAATGCCTGAAGCCCTTGCTAGAATGCAACATTAAATTCTTTCTCCCTGGAAAGTTTCTACGCATTGTAGCTGCACCCACTGACAGAAGAAGCCAAGTGAGAACAAATCAGCCACTGTACATAGGCCCACCATTCTGAAGAAGAAATGAGAATTCTTTTCAAATCCAAGATATCATTTTGCATGAATATGGTAATTGTGCTAAAGGGCTTTTCTGCGTAAATGAACAAGCAACATATACATTTTATCAAATCTTGGTTTATCATTTTGGAATACTAGTAACTCAAAACTATTTCAATTTTAATTTTCAGTTTCTTATTAACAAACCCACTATATTATTTTAATGTGCAATTAAAGCTCCACTAAAACATTTTAAATCCATCCTGACATTTAGTTTCAAGTCTGAGCGAAAAAGCAAACTGCACATGAATGATCCAAAAAGCTACTACAAAAAGTTAATACTACTCACCAACTTTAACCGCTGAACTACCACATCCCCCAATCATGATCAAATTTCATCTTTTTCATAAGTCTTGCGTTGCTTAATGAAATGAACTTGCACCTTGTTCTAATATATTTTCATTTATTTACCATTTCTGCAATCCTCAACATATTTGATGACTGTTAAGTATCTTCACTATTGAGCTCCATATATTTAATTTCTTGAATAATAATTTGTTAATAATCGGATTGAGTTAAATGTTGAGTTTGCTCAACATTTCTTACCATACAAGAAATATAGCCTGAGCTCATCTTACTTCTTCTTCACAATATAAAGTAAGAAAACTAGAAACTAACAAAGGAACACTTACTTTACCTTATTAAGTTAACTGAATTTATATTCTTTGAAATCTACAGGCAAAATGTGTTAAATTTCATTGATTAAAGCTAATTTATTTTATTATGCAATAAAATAAAATCACTTAAGTAGAAGACAATCATTTTACTCGCTCAGATTTTAAAGGAAAACTACTTTTATCTTGATCATAAATTTCCTTGGTCACACCAGTTTTTCACTACAAAATTCAACATACTTTTACCGTAAAATCAGAAATTAATCACTAGCAGTTTGACTAGATTAATCAGATTATCTTTTCAGCCACAAGTACAAGGCAAACATCATGATTTAATTAGGTCAAGATATTTTTAAAGTCACAAAACCAAGCAACAAATTAATTGCTATGCAACACAGGTCAAATTATTAGGTTGCACAAAGAATAGCATGTCAGAAAGCCTTAGACTGATCCCGAGTGTGCCATTTTGCTCAGGTTTAATGTACTAAAGAATTAAGTTTGTGACAGCAACAGATAGTAAGTGCCACCTCTGCACGGAAATGGAAAACATAACAAAATACAAAGATCTACAAACAGAAATCAAACGACCTTGACAAAAGAAAGCAAAGGCAGGACCAAGTCATATATGCCTTGGGTGCAATTCCAAAACAAATGGAGCACCACTTTATTGAATACCATTAGGATTGACAAATTCACCATCAGTCAATTGCAAAAGGCAACTTAGAACAACTTTCCATACATCCTACAACATATCTGTAAAAGCTTTAAGTCAAGTTAAACTCTCAGAATTTCTCAGCCAGTTTGCCAATCCACACTACTTAAAGTGGTCGAGGTTAAGAAACACAGGCTTAGAGAAACAACAAAGGAAAGATAAGAATAGGCTGCAGACCTATTGAATGAACCCATTTTGTCTTATGAGACATTATTTCTCATATGAAACATTACATCTTGTGACCTAAATGCCCTGTCTTAGTATGTTAGAGACAGGCCTAGTGTCAATCCACACATAAATCCTTATATCTCCATCTTTGTGTCCTTTCCAGTTAATGCTTTTCTAAACTTTATCAATGCTAGCAAAATTATAAAGATAAATCCTTTGTGGACGAAATATGTTTGAAAATCTCAATAACCAAAATAAATATCTTTTACTTCAAGATAATAATTTTAAAAAACTCAAAATCAAACAGCAATTAGTTTTGGTTTAAGAATCTGAACGCTGGTTGATAATTCTCAAACTACTTGAAGATTCACTCCTTATTAATTCATGGTTAAATCAAAGCTGTGTTACTCAGTCAAAACATTCTTCAAACATAAATAGAATATTCTTTATTGGCCAGACACACAAGGAATTTGTCTCTGGTGCATTAGCTCTCAGTGTACATACAAGCAATGAAAGTGATAAATCATAAGATACAATCACAGATAAGATACAACCAACAAAGTGATAATCATAAGAAAGGCGTAGGTAATAGAAAGATGAGAAGAAGGATAATAGCAATACAGTCTCCCTACATGGTCAGATATGCTTAGGCATAAAACAGTGTTGGGGGAACTACGTGTTTAGCAGAGTGATGGCATGTGGAAAAACTGTTTTTGTGTCTGGTTATTTTGGCATGCAATGTCCTACAGAGGCATTCCAAGGGAAGAAATTGAAACAGTTTAGATCAAGGGGTCTGTAGATGTTTTCTCAGCTCTCTTTCTGGCTTGTGTAATATAGCTCTTTAAAGCTAAAGAGCTTTAAAAATTCTGAAAAGACAGCCATAAATTTGCAAAGGCACAAAATATAGTAAACTTATTCTTAACATTTACTGAACAATATTTCTAAAAACAACAATGCCAGGCATGCACAAACTGCTAAAGCCCCTTGTATTAAGACAGAAAAGCCACTGCTCTATTCTGTCATGCTATCTTAAAAGTTACCGTAATTGTCATAGGCAATGGAGCTCAGCTGAGTGATTTTATAGACTATTATTTCCCAACTGTGTTGGAGCATAATCACTTTGCTTCTAAATCTGATTGGCCAATGAATAAAGGAATTATACTCCAACATGCATGGAGGATAAAGGAAAGATATAGTCATTCTACTTTTACTTCTCTAATTATTAAGCTCTATTTTCAATGGGAAAAAGATTATTTTTTCTAACTGTAAAATTCACCAAATTTACTTTCCACCTGGCTCCCAGAACATTCCTGTCATATCGTATTCATAGCAGTTGGTCTTCCCATATTCCTTTTGAAGAAAGACATAAATGCTTTAAGTCAGGTAGATTCCAAATAGTTCTGTTTGAAGTTAAACTACAATTTCTCCATTGTTATTATTTTTCAAATAAAGATTACATACTGGGAAATATATGTGCAAAAGGAAACTATGGATGAATGATAAGGCTATGGAATTCTGAGGAAAACAAAGTAATGACACTTGCTTTTAACGCACTCACTAAAAAACAAGCGGTTTGTCTTAATGATCACTAATTTCAGTTGTGCTCCATTTGACCCCACATTCTTTCACCCTGCAGCTTGGAATTATTTCCTGTAACATTCTCAAAAATAGGGGGAAATAACCCCCATCTGAACTTATGCAAGAAAGAAAAAGAGGGCCTGGAATACCCACCACAGGTAAGAACCCTAAATGTTGCTATGCATAGCTATGCAACTGTGCCATACATAAACAATAACACAAGCCTTCATGAGATGCATCTTTCACAGCATTAAAGAGTAACAGCTCACTGCCCATCCAGATTCCTATCTTAAAGAAGAGGAGGAATTAAGCTTCAGTATCCAAATGGCAATTTCATCTGTACTCTACTGCTACCTACTAAATCTACTATCTTGACCCTGATCCATTACATCAGGGTGAGATTTCTCAGTTTGAACATACTTTTATCATTTTTCAGCAGAATCTATTTCTATCTCTAATTTTAAGGCCAATCTGTTTAAAGAGAGAGATTTTATTTTATTATTAGACTTCCATCAGTTAACAAATAACTTGTGGACTACAGTAAGATCTGAAATTACTGAAAACTCAACCAATCTAGCAGTTTAAGGACTAAATAATGGGGAAAGTAATGCTTATTCGTGCATCATGCAAACCATAATATGGTTCAGTCCTAGGCTCATTGGTGGGTTCCTGCCGGTTCGGACCGGTTCGGCTGAACCGGTCGTGGTTTGGCGGTCTGGGTCGCTGGAACCGGCAGTGACCCAGGCCTACCTTGCCCCCAAACTGGTTCTCCCAGCGGCACCATAGGCGCCATCTTGTTTTTTGTTTCTGTGCATGCGCAGAGCAATTTTTATTGTATTGTGCATGCACGAGCAGCGTAGCCACAAGTGAACCTGCAGTAGTGACTGCCGGAAGCCACCTCTGCCTATGCTGTTTTAGCTCAGCATGTGAATCGAGTTTATAAAGTCTGGCTTTAATTGCTTGACATCATGTACAGACCTAGTAACTGAGTTCATGCATTATGCTAAACTATATTTGCTTTAGCCACTGCTTCCTGAATGAACACAAGTACTTTTCGGAGTATAAGACGCACCAAGGTTTTGAAGAGGTAAATTTTAAAAAAGTAGATAGGTAGATAGAGGGATAGAGAGGGAGAGAAAGAGAGAGAAATACAGTAGGTAGGTAGGGAGAAAGAGTAGGAAGGTAGGTAGATGTTTCCAGGTGTATTTATCCATGTGCTGGAGAAGGAAATAGCTGACAATCTGCAGCACCTAAGACTTTATTTCTGCTGGCAAAGCACTTGATCAATCTAATTATCATCAATCAGTTAAAGAGCTTTCCAAAAGGAAAAAAAAAAAGTTTTTGCAAACCTCCCAAAAATGGGCCTGATTTTCGTGAAAACGGGCCCATTTTTTTTAAAGGCATGAATAGCCTTGGGGGGGGGGCTTGCAGAATGCTCCTGGGCCCCCCAAAAAATGAGCAAAAAAATGGCCCATTTTTCATGAAAACGGGCCCGCTTTTTGTCAAAAAAATTGCATGCATAGCCTTATGGAGGCTTATAGAGTACTCCTGGGGGCTAGGGAGGGGCAAAAAATGGTCTGTTTTTTGCTCATTTCTGCCCTCCCCAGGCCCCAGGAGCTCTCTGAAAGCTCCCATGGGTATGCACGGGCATTTTGAAGAAGGGGGCGGGGCTTTGGAAGGCAAAAAATGATGTATTCGGTGTATAAGACGCACCCAGATTTTCAGCCTCTTTTTTGAGGAAAAAAGGTGCATCTTATACTCTGAAAAATATGGTAGCTGGATTTATGCCCAAAGCCAAAAATCAATAAATTACATAAAGGTTTTACACTTATGGATCCAGCAATTTTGGCAATTCAATAAAGTGAATTTAAAGTAAACCATGAAATGTGGTCAATAGCTAACCGAAATGTAATGCAATGAAAATTATTATAGTAAAATATCCTACCCTGGACACATTTTATGAATACCTAGCTCTCTGAAAAATGCTGGAAAAGGTAAAAGAAAAGAGGATGACCAGCAACCTATTTGGCTTCACTTAAAGTTTTAATTTCAGAAAACTAGTACTATATTAAGCGTGCATTGAGTACTGTTAGCTTTCACTTATAACTAATTTGCATTAACAAGATTCATTCTCAGCTGGCTGGTGTATACAATTAAATCACATTAAGATGGCTGTAGGCCTGACATTAAGGTTAGAAAAATTCACATTTTTATGTCATTGCATACATGTATTCTCATCTGTACATACTTATATGATACTCATCTGAAGTATTGCACTAATTTCATAAATAAAAGGCAAAGCTTTCATAATTTTCATAATTTTGACCTCTCAATAATTACCAATCAATCAAACTAAGCTATAATATGGTTGGCTTGATTTTGGCTTTTAGCATTTTGAATGAATGGCAAATTGGACAAATGGTGTTTAAACAGACTGTTGTGAACCAGGCCAACATGTCTCCATGATGATAATTTATGTAAGAAATTGTAATTACAAGTTCACAGCTAGCTAATTATATGAGCCAGCAATGTGCTGCAGCTGCCAAAACAGCCAATGCAGTCCTAGGCTGCATTAACAGAGGGATAGAAGCAAGACCACATAATGCCATTTTATAATGCCTTGGTGAGATTCGTGGAATGCTGCATCCAGTTTTGATCTCCACAATGTAAAAAAGATGTTGTCTCTATAAAGAGGACAGAGAAGAATGACAAAAATGATTAGGAGGCTGGAGACTAAAACATGAAGAAAGGTTGCAGGATTTGGGTATGTATGTCTAGTTTAATGAAAAGGGGTGACATGACAACAATGTTCCAATATTTGAGGGGCTGCCATAAAGAAGAGGGGGTCAACTTATTTACCAGAAGGCAGAACCAGAAGCCAAGGATGGAAACTAATAAACTAATCTAATGAAGGAAAGACGCACCCTACAACTAAAGAGAATTTTTCTGACAATTAGAACAATTAATCAATGGAACAACTTGCCTCCAGACTTTGTGGTTGCTCCAATACTTGAAGTGTTTAAAAAGAGACTAGACAAACCTTTGTCTGCAGGGATTATATACCTTGCCTGAGCAGGGATTGGGCTAGAAGACCTCAAAGGTCCCTTCCAACTGTTATCCTGTATTTTAATATGGTTTAGATAGTTTCAACTTAGTATGTTCTACGTAGCATAGCATAGCAGTTAGACTTATATACCGCTTTATAGGGCTTTCAGCTCTCTCTAAGCCAGTGATGGGCAACCATTTTGGCGTGGTGTGTCAAAAATCGGCAAAAAATCGAGCATAACTCGCGTTGTGTGTCACTTCGACAAAAACATAATTTTGCGCAATTTATCGTTTAAACTACAAAAATGTATAATTGCAATATATAATTGTATTTAATAAACCAAAAACAAATTATTTAACATACCTGCTTAATAACTTCTTTGTTCATCAGTCGATTTCGTATGTTGCCCTTGATATTATTGAACTTGTTTGGGGTGCCGTGAACCAGGGCTGTGGAGTCGGCTGCTTCCAGCTCCACGTCCTCATCAACATGCCGCTCCAGCCCGCCCCTGCTATGAATATTCCTAGTGACGCGAGGGCGAAGAATATGAATATTCATAGCGGGGGCGGGCCGGAGCGGCATGTTGATGAGGACGTGGAGCTGGAAGCAGCAGACTCCACAGCCCTGCCATGAACTGAGATAAGTGTGGTGCGGTCGTAACCGACAGTCCCAGGAGTAGACTCTCTGTGCCGGCCTGACTGGAGAGAGGCGCGCACTGTTCCCGCGCTCCTCTCCTGCGGGTCCTCCCTCGCCGCGCTGATGACGTGTGTGCGCACAGCACGCACGCCTTACCAGCAGCCCCTGCGCTCAGAAAGGGGCGGCGGCGATACAGTAAGTGAGTGTGGGCGGGGGAGATCACATGTCCCGCCCCCCCGTTCCTCCAGCACAGATTCTTTCATCCTCGGCGGCCGTGCAGGAGCCGAGGATGAATCGCATGAAATCCTGTGCGTGTCACCCCAAATGGCTACGCGTGTCAGCACTGACATGCGTGTCATAGGTTCGCCATCACTGCTCTAAGCAGTTTACAGAGTCAGCATATCGCCCCCACAGTCTGGGTCCTCATTTCACCCACCTCGGAAGGATGGAAGGCTGAGTCAACCTTGAGCCGGTGAGATTAGAACCGCTGAACTGCAGATAACAGTCAGCTGAAGTGGCCTGCAGTACTGCATCCTAACCACTGCGCCACCTCGGCTCTTATGTACCAAGGTTTATGAATTTTTCTGATTGTGAATCCAACTGGGTTAATCATGGTTAACTACTATACTAATATTTTGAACAGCTGAAGTTTGTAATTATCCATTTAACATTTCTAGATAGGCAATAACCACAAAATTTATAACATGTATCAAACTTCATCTCTATAACAGTATTTTTCCCCTGTGCAGAATCAACAGAAAATGCCTATCTGTAACAAGTGTCTCAAAACACAGATATCTGAAAGTGAAATATAATACTACAGAGTACGTTTGCATCAAAAGAAAGATACAGGCTCTTGTTATAACAGTAGGTCAGCGGAATAACTGAAATTTAGGATTGGACCTGCATGTTTACACATTTGCTTTAACCTTATTATGCATCAATTTGATTCATTTTCATAAATCAAGTGCCTGTTTAACACCTGAAAATGTAAAATACAGTAGGATCCAGAATACAATATCGTCTACAAGAGATTTTGTAACATGAGTTCTCCTACAATTACAATCCTTTATTGCTTTTTAATGCATGCATAATGGCAAGTTCACATATTAAAATAAGTTTTGTTCCTAGTTAATAAGACTTTGAATAGATGCTGAATTCAAATATTGCATCAAATCTAACATGGTTTTAACTTAGTTCTGGTTATATTCACAAATTACACTAACTAAAACAATGTAATATCTTTAAATATAAATGTCAGCAGCCATAGTTCATATTTTCAAAGAAGATTCTTGCATCTACAGCATTTGCACATTTTAATAAGACATAAGCCATGGTTGACAAGCCATAATTGAGAGAACTTTACACTGACTAAATATTTGTTGACTTTTGCTTAGCTTGTATGAACCTAACAACTGTAGTCTATAAAACACAGCTTGTATCTTTAACACAATAGGCAAGCCAGCTAACTGTGGTTTATTAATAAATCATGCTTAATATGTGTGTTGACTATGAGACAGCTATATTTATTCAAACCAGCAACACTAAGTAGTACACAAAGGATTATATAATTTACTAAGAAAACATCTTGTGGGACATTTATGCCCCCAAAACAAGCTGTTTACAAAGATGGCTATGAAGAAAACTGCAATACTCTTGCCTGTTGGGCTATTTGTTTCTCTCTTCCTTTTAATGAGGACAATTCTTAACATCTGTGAATCCAGAAGAGCAAAGTAACATCCGTCCCACCTCCTGGAGCCACAAAATTTCCGAGAGTCTGACTGCATATCTCAACAGTAGTTTCATAAAGGCAAGCACAGATTGTGGGTCATTTAGAAAAGAAAACCTTACTATAAATGCTACTCAGTTCTTGGAAGTTTTGCCATGCTATACTACAGGTTTAATGCCTTTATTAAGTTCTATTAAAGTCATTTTCATAACTTTTCAATAATACAGGAAAAAACATAGATGGCTCACATACTGTGCTTAACTATAGTCTTTGACTAACCCATCATTAGTTGCATCTGCAGTTATATTATTTCACAAACTATAGTCTACAAGTCCTAATTGGTGGCTCACATTACAGACTCAGCAGTGGCCAAACAGGCCATATTACAGATGAATACAATGTGTGAATCCAACCAGTCCCTTATCCAAATCCATTCACTAACAGCACAATTGAGATCTCAATCCGCATATCAACTTCATGTCATACCAGTGACCGAACAATGACTTTCCTTAATTAGCAACTTCTACTGCGGCTCCCAAAAACTTTAAGTCAGCATTTCCATCTGCAACACTGGCATATATGCCATTTCAGCATCACAGGATTAAATTTATTAAGGCTGCATAGGTAAAACAATCATCTCAGCAATATAAAGACAGAACAGCAGAAAAATAGAAAAATAAAGAGCAGTCTTACATATATATATAGACTGCAATATACTTCCAACTGCAGGAAAATGAAGCACAAATTGACATAATATAAAAAAAATATCATGGAATTTGGAAAAAAATATGTTTAAAGTAGAAACCACACAGGGAATCTAATAGAAATACTGCTAGAAGAGCAGTTCAGGTAGCCCTTGACTTATGACCACAATTGAGCCCAAAATTTCTGTTGTTAAGTGAAGCTCCATTTTCTTATTGTTAAGTGAACCACTGCAGTTTGGTAAGTTAGTAACACTCTTGTTAAGTGTGCTTGTCAGAAGGTCACCCTGAGAGACTGCAACCATCAAAAATATGTCTCTGAATTTTGATCATGTGACCATGGGGATGCTGGAATGGTCGTAAGTGTGAAAAACGATCATGTCACTTTTTCCAGTGATATTGTAATTTTGAACCATCACTAGATGAACTGTTGTAAATCTACTTGTACCGCTGAGCATTTTATTCACACAGTACATTTTATCTTATCATTCCTAAAGTACGTGAAGATACCAAATATTGTATAAAACTCCTTTTCTCAGTTCTCCTTACAACACTGAGATAAGCTGCATTCAAAGGCAGACCAGCTTCATAGTATGCCTTTTCCTTATAAACTGCACTTTTCCTGCCGCATAAATACCATCTGAAAGTTACAAGTAGAATAATTCTGAATTCAAACAAACACATTTAAAGGATATAAGATTCAACAATAACATATGTAAAAATGGCAAGTTTTAACTTTCCACAGCTCTTTTAAGAGAAACATTCTTAACTAAATATACTTCAAATAAGCCTGTTGAAACAACTGAACTCTAAATTAAAGATGTTCCTGCTTAATCTTTTGCATAATGGTAAATTTTTGCCTTTTCTTTTTCTTTGAACCCACTCCTGTGAACCTATGAAATCAGCTGAACTGAGATAATTCATGGACTGGATGATAAGGACACTATAGTCCATGCAATATATAGCACGATAAATGTGTTACTATACTCTTGAAAGGATCACAACTCTAAAATTTTTGCTGCAGCAGGCTAATGTATGTACAAATAGCCCAAATATATATAAGAACTATTCCAAACAATTTTATTGATGTCTTTTTTATTTATAGCATTTAAAATTATGAGATAAAGCTACCCCACTAGCTCAACATGCTTTCATATTCAACACTTTTGTTTATTGGGCCTTCATGTGTATTTTAATACTGTTACTGCATTAAAGCAAGACATTATACCACAAGCAGTTTAATATTACGGTGTGCACAATTAGAAACTCTATATAGGGGTAACCTTGCAACTTAATGGCAAATTTATCACACCCAAGAAATAAACTAAAAATAACAATTTTAGGATAGAGGGGATCATGCTTTGCTTATTGGAAGTCTTTCCTGAAAATTCAATCCTATTGAGAAGGTTCAAAAACAAAAAAGATGAAGCTCCCTCCTTATGTTCTCTTTTCAGATGCTGGCTTATTCTTTCTGGGTTGTTTTTTTTTTTTTTTTTTTTACTATTTGATGAAATATCTAAGCTTTGGAAATGACCCATTATTGCATTCCTGCTTCTCAAAGGATGCTGGCGATGAACTTTCCAAGGCAGGGCCAGATCCCCCCCCCAAAAAAAAACCGAGGCTCTTTCGGCTTCTTCCCCAGGTTCAAAACCAACGGAATCCAGTCCTCCGTTTGACGCGATCCCCGCTCCCAAAGGGGGCCGTTCCCTACTCAAAGCAGCCCAGCTTCAAAGGGCCTCAGGCCGCCTTACAGCCCCGGGAGACCTCCCAGCCGACGCCGCGGCTGCTGCTATTACTGCGAAGGCAACCGGCCCAGGCCCTCCGCGGGGATGCAGGGCGGCCCACCCCAGCCGGGACCACCGGGCTGCCACTCGCCTCCGGCCCTGTCCTCCCGGGGCAGCCGGGGATTCCGGGCGCGGCGGCCGAGGATCCCGAAGCGCGAGGGGCGATCCGTGGCCCCGCCGGCGCAGGCGCACTGGCCGCCCTCAGCCTTCGCCCTCCGGGCAGGGGCCTCCCTTCTCCCCCTCCCCTCCGCGGACCCCCGCCTCGGCCCTCCCGTGCGCGGGGCTGGGCGGCGGCCCGTCAGGCGCGGGGGCAGCGGCGCCCCTTCCCAGCGCGGACGGGCCCTCCTGAGGGAGCCCAGGCCCCGTGGCGCGCGGCCCTGGCTCACCTGCCACCGCGCTGACGGCCGGCGGCGCTCTGCCCGTCAGGCGGGCTCGGGCGGGGGGTCTGGCTGCGCTCCGGAGCGGCGGGCTAGCGGTTGGGCGGCGGCGGCGGCCCGGAAACGGAGGAGCGGCGGCGACGGCAGCGGTGGCTCTCAGCCGGACGCCGAGGGGAGGGGTCTGCGTGGGGCGGGGCTTCCGCTGGATTGACAGGCGAGGGGCGGGGCGGCCGGAAACGGTGGGGTGCCTGGAGCGGCTTTTTTCCTGCTGGTCTCGGGACGCTGGAGGAGGCAGGCCGGCAGGCTCGTCCCCCGGGAAGAGGAGCGCGTGGCTTGGGTCGGGATTGAGGGGAATGGATTCCACGCCTGCGTCTCTCTTTTGAAGAGGACGGTTATCACTCTCAACTCTTGTGCTCTTCTTCATTAGGTATAGCAGGGGCGTCCAAACTTGGGAACTTGAAGACTTGTGGACTTCAATTCCCAGAATTCCCCAGCCAGCCACGGTTGGACTATACCGGCTGGGTAATTCTGGGAGTTGAAGTCCACAAGTCTTCAAGTTCCCACGGTTGGACACCCCTGATGTATATTAATAGTATAGCCTTTATTGTAATTGCACAAACTAAATAGAACGAAATTAGTTTTAGCCTCACTGGTGCAATCCATGACAACAAATGCAAACAACATAAATAATAAAAAGAATAATCCCAATACAAGTAATTAGGGGAAAAGAAAATGAAAGAAAAAGAAAAACTAGTCATATGTTTGAGAGGAGGAGTGATTGTGGTTATCCAGCGCTGAGAGACTCATAATTTACTAAGAGTCCACCCCAAATGTTGAAATTATTTGGGTGTCTCTTCTGCTCATTTACTTTCCAAGATGGTAATTGTTAAAAAAATAAACTATTTAAAAACCAGAACCCTGGTTTTTCTTGCCTAATTGTAATTTTTTCACCACTGAATTTCAATTTCTTAGATAGGGCCCGTCAAGATCCTTCTGACTCTTAAGCCTATCTTTTGGAGTATTGGCTATTCCTGCCAGCTTGGTGTCATCTGGAAATTTGATGAGTTCCCCATCCCCTCATCCAAATCATTGATGAAGATGTTGACGAATACTGTGTCTAAGATAGAGCCTTGGGGTACCCCTCTGCATACTTCCCTCCATGTCATTCCAAAGCTTCATGCATCCTTTTTTTAACAACTATCAGATAAAAAATTTACAGTTAAAGATCTTCCAATTGGCAGACTAAGGAAAAACTGCTTGGTGAATCTACTATTTTTCTGGATCAAAGAAAGTTAAAATTGTTTTAAAGGATTTTAAATAGTTAGCAAAAACCTTAACAAGGGTTTGATGTACAAAGAACAGTAATTTTGAAATATGTTTTTGGCAAAAAGTGCTTTTGAAAATATTAAATAGACCAGTGGACTGGATTTTCATAGGAATGTTGTTTAATGTTACAGAACACAAGCAATTGGTCTATTTTACAAAACAAAAGAGATAAAGATAATATGAAACAGAGTATGAATGCAACTTATTGTTGTTGCTAGTTGCAAAGTCGTGTCTGACCCATCGCAACCCCATGGACAACGTTCCTCCAGACCTTCCTGTCCTCTACCATCCTCTGGAGTCCATTTAAACTCACGCCGACTGCTTCTACATGCTACTGAATGAATGCAACTACAGAGTATCAAATGAGACTCAAATAAATGTCAAATGAGTATTAAGGATACAAAGTTTAAACGGGGGGGGGGGGGGTTGGGGGGGCAGAAAGTTTCCCTTTTACTTTTTTCCCTGTAACTGCAAAACAATATATTTAAGTTTGTGTCGTAAGGGAAAAAATTAGGAGCCAAGTATAAAGTGCTATAACATGCAAAGGAAAGAAGAGGGTTGGGTTTACCTTTACCTGATCTGAAAGTGTATTTTGCAACTTGTTTGGTTGCAATGAAAGAGTGGGTATTCCTGAGAAATAAAAGATGTTTAGTGTTAGTAGGATATGATCTGAGATTTGGGTGATGTGCTATTTATAATACAACAGTCAAAATAATTAACATAAATCATTATGTTAAATGTGCCACATTGAGAAGGAATAGATACAAACCAGGCTGTGCCCAAAGCACCCTTATGAATTTCAGCACAAGAAGCATTTCAGACACAATAGGCAGAGAATTAACATATCATGAAATGCCAAAATAAAGAGAACACCGATGATAGAGGGACATTGTTGCCAATGGTTTCATTACTTAGTTATCAGAAAAAAATAGGCAAAACATTCATGGTATTTAACAATGTAAGAATTTGAAATGGAATTGTGTACAAATGATGTGTAATTGCTAAAATGTATAAGCTTTTATTGAAACTTAAAAAGAAAAAAGGTCAAAGGATGTAAGCTTAAATTGGCTACAATTTTGATTCTGATATACAAATAGAATATGTGATTGAAAGTATAGACATTTATGTTATAGTTTGAAAAAAAATTATTTAGTGTATGGCATACAATATCAGGGAAATCTACACATGCTAAACACAAATGCAGTCCTCCTGATAGCCGAAATTGCTGGTTCATTCTGTTCGGTGCTTATGCGCCTGTCCTTGGTACATGGTGGGGAGTGAACTAGCTTTACACCAGCTGATTACGATAGTAGTGCTGGCTTTTCTGGGCTCCTCTGCCAGTCTCGCCTCGCTTCGCCTTGTGTCACGATGCCTTTCGTCCGGCCAAGTCCATTGCCAGTTTCTGCTCTCCGCACACATGAACTCAGCTAGGTTTTCCCCACCAAAGTGGTATCCATTTGTCTATTCGCAATGTTGCATGCTTTCGAACTGCTGGGTGGGCAGGCGACAAATCGCTAAATTGACTTGATTGGAGAAAAAAACAGTATTTACATGCATTGGTGACTGGAAACCCATTGTAGACATTTTGCATAAAAAGGGGAAAACATGATTCATGGTTTTGATGATTAGACGGATTTAGAAAGAAGAGCATCATGATTTAACTTTAGATAGAGAGGCTAAAATATAGTTGTACTTACTGTATAACTGCTGTGAAGAATATTGGAAACTACTTTGTATCCTTCTTTTGTTTTTTCTTCTACTTGTTTTTCTTTTCTTGCAGTTTGTTTTCCCTTTATTTTCTTCCTTCCTTTCCCTCCTTTTTTCCCTTACTTTGTTTATATTAGTTTGTTGTAGTTTTATATTTTTAAAAAGTTTAAATAAAAACTACATTTTAAAAATTTTGCCCAATGTAAGCAGACTGAGGTGTGATATAGGTGTGTACAGCAGTATTAAATGACTCTTAACAGCAGATTAATAACACATTGTTCTAACAAACAGCATTAAACCTGAAACTAAAAGGGTAACCAGCTTGTCTTAACTGCGAAATAACCTATGCTGCTTGTTATTTTGAACCACCAAAGGGCTAAACGTTGTGCAGGACATGGAATTAAACCTTTTATCAGTTTTATTTTTATTACCCATAAACTCTTTTAGGCAGACTAGTCTGAGGTGAAGACAGAGAAAAAGCCACTGATGAAAAATGCCTGTGTGCTACTGTGCACTGCCATCTGCTGTAGATGTCAAGTACAGCATTATAAACCAATTCAATTCTTGGACTGCTTCACATACATAATCCCAAATTAGGAGCCTGCCGCTGAAATCTAACAAATTGTACTAAAAGACATAATATTTTTGTGAACTGCAACTCAGTTCTTCAAGAGCCAGCTTTGGTCTAGAAACGGGGAGACCTTGGGCACAAAAGCAGTCGGATGACGCTGAGTTAGTCCCTCTCTCAACCCCAGAGGCAATGGCAAATCCCTTCCAAAAAAACCATGCCAAGAAAACGGCAGGGACTTGTCCAATGAAAATCAGGAATAAACACTGACTTGAAGCCATCCCCCCTCCCCCCCCCAAGCTCACTTGATATAAACTGAGGAGAAATTTCCCGACAGAATAATCAGTGGAAAGGCTTGTCTTAAGAAGTTGTGGGTGCTCCCTCACTTGAGGCTTTCAGAAATAGATTGGAAAACCATTTGTCTAGAATTGTGTAGAATTTCAGTTGTAAGTTGTTGTCATGCATTGAGGCACCACATAACCTGACTCAGAATTGCAATCTGTTTTTATAACAGTGAAGCAAGTGTGGCAATCATTAAGCAAATCCATTTTCCCCACTGAGTGTTTATTGCAGGAAACCAGAAGTAAACAAGGAAAACTTCATAAATTGTGCTCATGTGACACTATAAATGGCTGTCAATGTGAGCCATCCACTCAGTTTCTTCCCAGCCAGAGTGAGCCAGGGGAGGAGTGGATCCAGCAGCGCCCAGGTCCTCCTGGATGTTGCCTTGGTTAGACATTCTTTGCTCAGCCCCCTTGGAAGTATTAACTCCAGGATGGCTGATAAAGCAGACCCTGCTTAATGTCAGATGTGCTTCTTTCAAAATCCAAGAAAGAAAACCCACAACTCCCATGGTTTTAGAGAAAAGGTACTTTTACTGGATATGACCTGATAGCAAAGAAAGTAAAGCAAGGTCTGAGGCTAAAGGCGCAGAATTTTATATATCAAAAGTTTACCCAACACCCTCCCCCCAACAACCCCAAGCTAAGTGTCCAGTCTCTAGCTCCCAAGGGGTGCATCTTCAGGTGGCTTCATCCATCTGGTACGCAGAGACGGTGGCCTTGACCAGGCCTAAACAAGTCCATTCAGCATGCGCAGAAGATGGTGAAAGCAAAATTCCCTCTTCCCAAATACTGAAACCCACTCCCCTGGTTACTATGGCAGCTGATAGCAAGCAAAGTGATATAGAGGCTGACACCTTCCTGGATATCCCTGATCAAGAGACAATGATGGCAAACTAGAAACACAAGACAGTGTAGCAAAAACCATCCACACCAATTAAGTGCTCCATTGCCAGAACAATAACCCAACCCCCCACAAGAGAAGCTGCATAAAAACTCTATTTAAACAAGCAGTAACACACTGCAGCAACTCTAAACAACAGAAAAAGGAAAGTGTGCATCTATACAATGTCTTCCAACAAAATTAATATCATGCAATTTCATCAAAAAGTGCTTGGCCATTCAAACACAATATAGCACAACCAACACAAGCCGTAATAAAAATAACACTGTCACATCAAAAATATCTCAGAAACTACCCTGATAATAAGACCTCCCTGGATAATAAGCCCAATCAGGCTTTTGAGCGCATACACTAAAATAAGCCTTTCCCCGAAAATATTGCAACAGAGCAGCAGCCATGAGGTGACTACGCTTGCCGCCTCCTGCACCTCGAAAATAATAAAGCCTCCCCGAAAATAATGTCAAGCACTTATTTTGGGGGTCAAAAGAAAATAAGACCCTGGCTTATTTTCAGGGAAACATGGTATCAACAGTCTATTATAACCACATGGAATCAGTGTACCACTAAAGCTCTCCAAAACACCCTAAGTAAACCAAAAGACCCAGCAGCCCACAAAAAACAGGGGTCGTCCACAACAAACAATGTAATGACTGCAACAACCACTACATAGGACAAGCAGGCAGATGAGCAGAACGCATCCATGAAAACAACTAGCAGGTAGAAGACATGATGAAAACTCTTTAATTTCACAATATATGGACAGACCTAACCATAGTTTCAAATGGGAAAGTGACCATCCCAGACCAAGCCAAATCCAAAAACGCCAGGGAATTTCTAGAAATCTGGACCTCTTGACAAATAGGTAGGTATGCCATAAACAATATCTACCTGCTATAGATATGAAACCAGACAAAAGAGACAAGCAACAAACCAAAAGGGGAACAAAAAGTCCCAAGCACCTCTCCACCAGCAATCAGCACCCAGATGAGCAGAGATCAATTCCAAGATTAGCATCAGACCATCATCAAGAAGACTACCACAATTGAGGAACTACCAACTGGCTAATCAGCCAACCAACCAACCTCCAAGACCACTTCCATCAACACTGACAGGGGAAGCCTTTAGAAAATGGACCTCAACTTCAAGTACCAACAACAGGCCCCAGAGGGCAGGACAAGAAACAATGGATGGAAACTAATCAAGGAGAGAAACAACTAGAATTAAGGAGAAACTTCCTAACAGTGAGGACAATTAACCAGTGGAACAGAAGTTGCCTTCAGAAATCGTGGGCGCTCCAGCACTGGAGGCTTTTAAGAAGAGACTGGACAGTCACTTGTCTGAAATGGTATAGGGTCTCCTGCTTGAGCAGGGGGGACTGGACTAGAAGACCTCCAAAGTCTCTTCTATACAAGATGAACTGAGAGCAAATCCACTTCTACTAGCACCAACAATGTTACATCTGCAAGAAAACAACCAAGCTCAGAGAGCACCCAGGACTCCTTCTCCCTTTTCCTTCCAAATTGGCTGAGGGAGATTTGAAAGACTGCCAAGCTGACTTCTCCTTCGGATGGTAGCAGGCCAGATGGTACAACAGAATTGTGGGCTTCATTGTCTAGTTTTGAAGTAAACAAACACCAGCCAAAACTCTCAAGAGAAAACAATGGTAATTTTATTTACTATTTTGCAAAGAGGGTGCCCCACGTGCGCGCGCGCGCACACACACACACACTGGATCATCAATAGGTTTCCCTTATATTCCTTATTGCCTCCTACCCTAATTTGACCCCCCAAATGAATGCTTAGTCTTATTTTTGGGGAGCTCTTATTATTTTTGAGGTGCAGGAGGCAGTGACCATGGTCATCTCATGGCTAATGCTGTGTTGCAATATTTTCAGCAAGGGCTTACTTTGGGGGGAGGGCTTATTTTAGTGCATGCACGAAAAAGCCTGATTGGGCTTATTATCCAGGGAAGTCTTATTTTCAGGGAAACAGGGTGTATTCCCCAAATTACCTCCCACCTTTTCCTCACTGGCTGAGTACCCAGGCCGTCACAACCTATCCAAAGCGTCTAAAGTGAATACATTATCTCTGCTCCTGATTACATCTCCCACTTCTCTAATTCTACCATCCCTTGCTCTTATATACAAATTACCTTTTTTGGTCCTAGTTCCTAGGGGTTGTCTCTAGAGTACGGTAATTACTGTAAGAAGAAATCAAACCTTCCATCCCAAATAAAATATTAGCCATAGGGAAAAGCCTCAGAAAAGCCAAAAGACCAATTCACTAATAAAAAACACTGCCTGAAGACCATTCCACAATCCATCCAGACACCTAAAGGAAACATTGTAAGAAGAAGCTAACTGCAGATGCCAAACAAGCTTATTGAATGAGGAAACCAGCTGTCAAGATGGCTCCATTCACAAGCAAAGCAAATACTGCCGGCAGAAGTCCATTCAAGACAGGATATTTTGAAACCCCTTAGGGCAAAGTTTAACTGCTAAAAAAAGCAGAGTGATCGGATTAGACCAAGCGGCCCCTCACCCAAAAATCTAACACAGGTCATAGCCGTCAACCACAGTAAGAACTACCCAACACCCTCTCAGAACACAAAGCCCATGTTGCACAAATCCCAAACAGCAAGGTTACAGAAACTATAAAGATCCATCCACTCATTCAGCCATGGGGACCCGGATTGTTGTTGGGGGCGATATGCTGACTCTGTAAACCGCTTAGGGCTGAAAGCCCTATGAAGCGGTATATAAGTCTAACTGCTATTGCTATTTGCCTAGCTGGGCCAGAATCAGAGGCTGCTGCTGGTGCTTCTGCTTCTTACCCATCAGCCTCCATCTCATTCACGGCTTGGAGCTGGGATTTTTTTTCCTTACACCGCCTGTTATGGCAGCCGGTTGTGGCCAAGGCCGGTTCCTAGCCTGGCAGAGACCTTCCTCCATTCCAATCTGAGGCTCCAGCCCCGTTTGGGGATTAGAGAGACAGGCGGCATCTTTTCCTGTCAGGACAATCGGCTCACTTTCCCTCAGACGGAACGGAAACTCGCCAGCTCTTCTTCCCATTAAGCCAGGGCTGCCCAAACTTGAGAACTTTAAGACTTGTGGACTTCAACTCCCAGAATTTCCCAGCCAGCCACGCGTCTTTAAGTTCCCAAGTTTAGACACCCCTACATTAAGGTGACCAGACGTCCCGCTTTTGGCGGGACACCCCCGCCTTTTGATGCATATTCCCGCGTCCCGCCCGCTTTTTAAAAAGGCACGCTTTTTTTGGCGCTGGCAGCTCCCGCCCATCAGCTGCTGGGCTGGCTCATCGTTTCGTTCTATGCTACCTACAAATTTAAGCCAGCCCAGCCTGCCGCTCACTAATTTGATTGGCTGGACTCCAGCCAATCAGTGAGCTGGCCAACCAGCTCACTGATTGGCTGGACTCCTTAGCTGAGGACGCATGCGCGAGTTCTCCATTTTATTTCGTCTTTCTTTCTTGTTGGGGTTGCAGCTGCTGCGCTTACTCACTGGTGGTGAGTATGTTTTGTATTGTCTAATTAATTTGGTACCGTGGGAATCGGGAGGCGCTGGGGGGAGGAGACGTTGCTGGTCGCCGCGTGCTCCCTCGCTCGCGGCGGAGGAGGAGGAGGGGAAAGCAGCCCGGCGTTGCTGGTCGCCGCGTGCTCCCTCGCTCGCGGCTGAGGAGGGGGAAGCAGCCCGGCGTTGCTCGCGGAGGAGGAGGAGGAGGGGTGGAAGGCAAGCAGCCCGGCGTTGCGTTGCTCGCGGAGGAGGAGGAGGGGGGAAGGCAAGCGGCGTTGCACGCGGCGGAGGAGGAAGCAGCACGCGGCGGAGGAGGAAGCAGCCCGGCGTCGCTGCTCGCCGCACGCTCCCTCGCTCGCGGCCAGGCTTTGGTGCTGCCTTTCCCGCTCTGTGCGTGCTGCCCAGACCAGACCTCTCTTCCTTCCGTGGAGTCCGTTCGTGAATCCATGGGATTCGCTGCGGAAGGAAGAGATATCGGGGGAGCGGCGGACGCCAGCAGAGAACGTCCCCTCGCTTCTGGGCCTCCCCGCTGCTGTCCCAATGTCTCTTCCTTCCGTGGAGTCCGTTCGTGAATCCATGGGATTCGCCGCGGAAGGAAGAGATATCGGGGGAGCGGCGCCACCAGCAGAGAACGTCCCCTCGCTTCTGGGCCTCCCCGCTGCTGTCCCAATCTCTCTTCCTTCCGTGGAGTCCGTTCGTGAATCCATGGGATTCGCCGCGGAAGGAAGAGAGGTCGGGGGAGCGGCGCCGGCAGCAGAGAACGTCCCCTCGCTTCTGGGCCTCCGAGAGCGTGGACGCAGCGGCAGCTGCCCGCAGACAACTTCCACGCGCTTCCGGGGCTCCTGTCGCTCGGCAGAAGCTCCTGAAGCGTGTGGAAGTTGTCTGCGGGGCAGCTGCCAGCGCACCCACCTCTCCTCCTGCCTCTTCGTGCATGGGATCGCTGCCTCCGGGAGCGTGGGAGCGGCCGCGAGGAGTCCGTTCGTGCAGCGCCCCAACCTCTCCTCCTGCCTCTTCGTGCATGGGATCGCTGCCTCCGAGAGCGTGGGAGCGGCCGCGAGGAGTCCGTTCGTGCAGCGCCCCAACCTCTCCTCCTGCCTCTTCGTGTATGGGATCGCTGCCTCCGAGAGCGTGGGAGCGGCCGCGAGGAGTCCGTTCGTGCAGCGCCCCAACCTCTCCTCCTGCCTCTTCGTGTATGGGATCGCTGCCTCCGAGAGCGTGGGAGCGGCCGCGAGGAGTCCGTTCGTGCAGCGCCCCAACTTCTCCTCCTGCCTCTTCGTGAATGGGATCGCCGCCTCCGAGAGCATGGGCGCAGCGGCTGCCGCCCGCACAGAACGTCGTGCGGGGGTCCCGCCGCCCGGAAAGTTATGGAAAGTTATCTGCGGGCGGTGTCCGTTCGTGATTGGGATCGATCGCCGGGGCAGCCTCTCGCTTCCGGAACTTCCTCTCTCACTTCCGGGGGTCCCGCCGCCCGGCATAAGCCCCTGAACCGCCGCGGAATCCGTTCGTGAATCAAAATGGATCCGTGCGGCAGGAGGAGAGGTTGGGGCGCTGCCAGCTGCCTGCAGACAATTTTCTCTCGCTTTCGGGGGTCCCGCCGCCTGGCAAAAGCCCCTGAATCGCTTGGAAGTTATCTGCTGGCGGCGTCCGTTCGTGATTGGGATCCATCGCCGCCTCCGAGAGGGTATACAGAACACTATTTACCTAAATGTTCATATATATACAGTTTAGTATTTTAGCATTTATTTTTGAAAAAAATCAAACTCCTAAATCATGGTGTATAGCTTATTGCTCCTATCTTGGACATATTTTTTCTGATCAAACATTTGTGTTTACTGGGGTGGTGCATAAAGCTGAAAAGAGTTATTGTTTGTAATTTTTCTACATTATTTTGCTGTTAAAGAAGAGTTTTCTTCTTGGGGATAGATATTGATGGAGATTTCTTGTGCCATTAGGAATTGTTGCAAAGAAAAGATAAAGAATCTTATGGTGTGATATTGGTGAATTTTTTAAAAAAATAGCCTGTGTTGTCTTTCTGTCCCAAATAGTTAAATATAATTTCATTATGAACATCTGCAGGGTTTATGGGATTCCCATAATATGGGAGATTCATGCCTTTGTAGGTCATATTTGCCCATTTGTGGTTTTCTGTCTCATCTGTGAAATTCACAACCTTTTATTTGTTATGTTCTGAATTTTTCTCTTTTTAGAAAGTGATAAGAAATCTACCTGCAATTTAATCTTGACCAGGCATCCTGACTTTTAAGAAGTCACTGACATGCCAGTTTTAAAATTGTTTTTTTTCTTGATAGTTAAGGTCAAAAATTTAAACTTGCTGTCACAACTTTGAGCAGGGTGTGAGATTGTTGATGTCCATTTTACTGTCTTTCAATAACTGTATAATGTTCCAATCAAGCCTCAAATTAAGATGTTACCAACTAGTATGTGAACTACTGGAAAGATTGTGTGCCTATAGAGTTAAGAGTAAGAGTTTCATTTCATGCATCAGAAGGCTGTATAGTGTAGAGAGAAAAATATGTTCAAAACATTACAGTTGTA
Organism: Thamnophis elegans; assembly: GCF_009769535.1. Classification (NCBI taxonomy): domain Eukaryota; kingdom Metazoa; phylum Chordata; class Lepidosauria; order Squamata; family Natricidae; genus Thamnophis; species Thamnophis elegans. Next base: position 23,967,484 of record NC_045554.1, read on the forward strand.
TGTGTTAGCCGCCTGAATCTATATTACTGTCTTTGTTTTAAAAATTTTCTCTCAGGATCCCAAAATGGTATTTGTTTGTATGGGTTATATTTATCAATATGTATTGCATTAAATATTGAAATCTAAGTATTCACTGCTACTGTGGATTCTCACAATTGTTTGATGGGATTTCAACATAGGCTGGCAAATTTGAATTTTGAGTACCCTTGATTGGGTCTGACCCTCTGGACTCCAAGGAGAGATTTTAAGAAACACTGATTTCTTTTGCCAGGTAATATGTAATAGGTTGCCACTGCAAGTGTATTTGAAAAAGATAGCTTACTCTATGGTGTTGTTTTTTTATTTTTATACTGGAATTCTTCATGAAAAAATCCAAAAGGATTTACAAAAGAATAATAAAATATCTCTTCAAGAAAACAATAAAACTAACAGTGTCAGTGAAGATAATATAGAAAAGCAAGGCTAAGTGAGGAGTCTCGAGGAGGGGGAAAACATTTAGTGACCAAAGTTACAATGGCATTGAAAAAAGTGACTGATGACCATTTTTCACACTTAGCGACCGTTGCGACCATTTTTCACACTTAGCGACCGTTGCAGCATCCTCATGGTCACGTGATCAAAATTTTGTTTGGCAACAGATTCGTATTTATGCTGGTTTCAGTGTCCTGGGGTGACCTTTTGACAAAAAAATTTTTTTTTAATCAACACCCCCCCCCCCCCCCCCCCGGTCAAGGGTGTCCCTCTTTTCCAATCTGAAAATCTGGTCACCTTACCCTACATTAAGCTTTAATCGAGCAAACCGCCATGGGGGATCCACACGATACGCGAAGCCGAGTCAGGAGCGTCCGTTCCGACCAAAGGGCGACCCGGATTGGGCCAGAGGCCTCACGTGACCCTAGAAAGCCGCCGCGGGGGGTCCGGTGGGCGGGGCGAAGGCGGGGCGGCTCCCTCCTCCTCCTCGCGCATTAGAGGCAGCAGCAACAGCGTCCCCGGAGGGGCGTGGCGAATCGTGGGGCGGAGCCTCAGCCAAAAGCGCTCGCGCTCCTTTTCCTCCTCCTTCCTCCTCTTCTTGCATTAGCAGCAGCAGCGTCCCCGGAGAGGCGTCGCGAGGGGCGTGGCAAAAGAGAGGGGGGCGGAGCTTAGACTCCGGTCAAAAGCGCCCGTGCCCTCCTTTTTCCCCCCCTCCTGCGCTCCCCGACACATCATGGCGCTCTCCGCCGATCCTTGCTTCCAGCGGCTGGCCGAATGGCAGCGGGCCCACGCCGGGCAGCTGGTGCTGCGGAAGCTCTTCGAGGCCGACCCCGAGCGCTTCCACAAGTTCAGGTGGGCGCCCCCCGCCGCTCCGGCCTCCTCCCCCACCGGCCTCCCCCTCCCCCTCCCCGGGCTGACCCAGGGGCGGTGGCGGCTGCAAAGCGGGGAAGCTTTGGGGAAAGGTCCCCCGGGGCTGAAGGGAGGGAAAGCGGGCGGCCTGGAGGCCCGTGGCGCGGAGGACCGAGCCCAGGCGCCGCAGAAGGCTCTGGAAAGGCGGTCTGGGTGGGTGGGGGCTTTCCAGGGAGAGGGGCCGGAAGGGCTCGGGGGCGAAGGGTCGGCTCTGCTCCGCAGTGGGGAGAGACGCTGCGGGGGCCTCTCCAGAGGGAACCCCGGGAAGGGCGCCCTGCGTGGCCGCCGCTTCTGCTCGGGCCCTTCCTCCCGCAGGGGCCTCTGTGCGTGGCTGGGGCTCGGCCGCTTCTAACAGGCGGGCGGTGGTGGGGGGTTTCCTTTGCACCCATTCAGGCCCAGAGAGCCATGGGGGCCTCCGCCCGTCGTTCCTTGGTGGGCCCGCAGAGCCCCGTGGAAGCTGCACCCGCGCCTCCCCCAGGACCATCCCCGAGAAGGCCCCGCGGCTGCCTTGGCTCCCTCCGTCCAACTCGATTAGCGTCAGTCCCCGATTGTCTTTGTGCGTTGCACGAACCCAGCAAGTCGAGAGGATTGTGCAAAGGGAGAATCGGGGGCTGTTTCTGCCGATGGGCCTTCATGAATGTGTGAAGCTGCTTCCTCGGTTGCTCTGTAGAAACCTGATGTCCTTGGACTCCCAGCAGCTCTGATGATAACTGGGATAGCAAAATAAGCATCCAAAGCAACGCTTTTGCTTTCTTCTATGTGTGGTCAGTTTGCAGTAAATGGCTCTTGCATTCCTCTTGAAACATTAGCCTGTTCATTGAACTAGTTTTGGTGGTTTTGGGTAGAGTTTCCACTACCTGTTGCAAAATGGCTTTCAACATTTTAAAGAAAATCAGGAAGTAGCTCTTTTCTGGTTTTCTGCCTGCGGAGAGATTTCTTCCGCCTTCTCTATCCAGAGGGTCAGTTGGGTGTGGTGTTAAGGCACCAGGCTACAAACCCAGAATTCTGCTTCTTTGCTGGCCCAAAGCCACCTGGGTGACCTTGAAAACTGCCAGAAGAAGCAGGCAAGGACAAACCACTTATGCCAGAAACATGACCTGAAGGAACACAGAAAATATCCTGCACATCCAGAAAATCTGGATTCTCATGTTCTCATGTCCAGTTTGAAATACATTTTTTTATGGTTGAACTGAACGTTTTTGTGGAATGTTTCCCTCCTTGAGTAAGAGGTGCAATCAATGTCTTGGTGAGGTATAAATAAAGCATTTTCTAAAATACCCCTTCAGAACTCATCAGAGTTCTGTTTTGGCTGATCTATTTATGGAAATAGCCACAAAATAAAATTAGGAGGAAATGAGTATCCACTTTTTACAAGCTCTCCAGTTCATTTGATTTCTTAATGAAAGATGGCTCCTTGGAAATGCATTGGAACTTTTGATACAATAAAGAACATCTTTTCCTCACTATTTTTCTTTACTCTTTTGTATCTATTACAAAAGCAAGTAACTTTTCAACATAACAAGCTACATTTTCTTGTCAAATAATTTTATTACATATATTAAATTATTAAATATACATGTAAAAACAAACTAACAATAGAAACTATAAGAGTAAAGAGAGAATAGATATAGTGTGAAAAGGGTATTAAAAAAGAAAAGAAAACACCAATATACAAAGAACTTCTTCTTAGGACTTCTTCCAGGGATAGAAAGGATGCTTAAAATTGACTCTTAATTTTTAAGGTTATAATAAAATTTCCATTTCCCCCCGAAAGGAAAATAGTAATTCTTTCCCCCTTTTTAAGTTTTAACAATCAACATATCCGTATGTCAAAATTTGATTTACAAAAGGGGCTTCCAATTATAAATTTCTTCGGTGATTATTTTTCTATCATGAGAGCTGTTGCCAGTTCTGTTTTTATTAACCATTTGCGGATAGGATCTTTCCAAAGCTGAGCAAATAAAGTTGTGTTTCTATTATCTTACATAACAACAAAACACCATGAGATCTTTCCACTGTTTTATCCATAAACTCTAAGAAAAAAGTTTCCAGCCTATGCTGTACACTAATTTTCAAAATTTTTGAACTGCATAGGAGGGAGAAGCTTCAAGTCCAGCTAGACCTTGGAAGGAGAATGACCAGGAGCTGTGCAGAGACAGTATCTTTGGGGGGGCACACCTTGGTACCAAAGGCCCAGGATTCCCAGTGAATTCTGTTCCTGTTTGATGCTCTATGGACGCATTTTCTTATCTTTCCTCAAGTGAAGGCAAACATTCCTCAGCAGCAGAAGAATTTTTGAGCTTGGAGAAAGACAAGTTGCCCCTGATTTTTCAATGTGCCTGTGGCATACATGACATGCTTATTTTTCTCTGAGCGCTCGGTTTCTTGGAGGGTACATGGGGAAATGAGCATGAGAAGAAAGCATGTGAGGAGGTGGTGGTGTAAACTTTTAGAGACTGAGAGGAATAACCTCTGGGATTTGGTTAACTCCGGGACTCCTTTGTATTCCTGACCATTTCTCTGATTTCAGGTCCTGCTCTGCGATAGAAAACCAGACCTACCCTATAATGGGGAATATGCGTAGCTCAAAGTTGAAATGAGGGGTCCTTGGTGCTCTCTGAGCTTGTTTTCTTGCAGGCATTTCATTACCTAAACTAGGTAACATTGGTGCTAGCAATGTGCTACCCTTCCAAGGCAATGGGTGCACTAAAGCCTACGCAAGTAGCCTTAATTGGCGGTATTGTCCTGAGCTGACCTGAGAGCCAGCTGCTTGCTCTATTTAATGTGTTGTCCCAGTGTTTCACTTGCTCTGCCATAGTGTAGGAGCCTTCCTTGGAAATTTGGAATGACGACTTCACCCATGTTTCCCTTCGGGGATATTTTAGAGGTACCTCAGCTGCTGGCTGCCTTTATTTCTTGATTTGGGAAGAGGAACTGCTGAGGAGTTAACTGTTCATTCCTAATGTTGGTTCTTCTTTCCCTATGGACTGACACCTGTGGATATTTCCCTGAAAAACTGGCTTGCTTAAAAATAATCTGTACAACAGCAAAATGTTTACTATCATTTGTCTGATGCCTTTTCTCAGGCTCCTATTTGGATTAGCGGATTATTAGGATTTTCCTTCTACATATTTTCCTTCCTCAGATAAGACAAGTGGTAGGATATTCGTTTATGCAATGGAGTTGCTTACTCTCTTGCAGTGTGACCCTGAAGACAGAGAATGGGGACATCTTGGTGGACTATTCGAAGAATCTTGTTACAGAAGAAGTTATGAAGCTGCTGGTGGAACTGGTAATTTAATCCGTTACGTCTTCAATAATGTTTTAAAACTTTTGGTCACATTTATGTATGACCTGCATTGCATGTGCTTTTTACAATGAACCATAAGCAAACAAAAATCCCCACACAGCCAGCTCATCTTATAAATAATCTAAAACGAATCTCCTCCAGATAGAAACATTGATGAATTGATAGAGGGTGGTGTTTCCATATTTCTAGGCTCTGGCAGGTTGGGCTTTAGGTGTTCCTCTTTATAAATCCTTCGATCTACCACTTGCCTCCACTAATTCTGACCATAGGAGGTATTTTGGGGGTTTGACCTGACTTTCCTAAGGGATATTTTACTTTCCCCTTTCCTAGACATGGACCACAAGGAGTGGTTCTCTGTCAGGGACGTTCGATTTCTGCCATGAGAAAGGGGTGAATTCAGTGCCCTCTTTTCGACTAGGAGTCTCTGATATGCCCAGTTCTAATTGAAAGAAAATGAAGCAGAAAAGAACTCTGCCATTAATGCACCAGCCTCCCTGATGACCAGCAATGGGGATGGGTTGGACCTGCACCTGGCATACTCAGGTTCCAGCCCACATTCCACTGTGGAAAATGCCTGGGCTAACTTTGTGCCAGTTTTTCAGCCTAGCCCACCTGGAAGGGATGTTGTTATGGGAGTCAGTGAGAAAGAGAACAGCTACATAGGGCTACCTTGAGCTGCCAGACAAAAGGTCAGCTCAGATACCTGGAGAAGTTGGCTATGTATGGAAAATGGACCAGCTATTTATCTGGTTTGTGCTGGAGGATTTGAAAAGCCTGTTATTTCCTACATTAAACAGCTCCTTTAACTTTCAGGCCAAATCGAGAGGCGTTGAAAAAGCTAGAGAGCAAATGTTCACTGGAGAAAAAATCAACTTCACTGAGGTAGGAGCTGTTCTTATCCGTGATCTGAAGGTTCTTCATGCTTGTGAAATAGTAACCTTTAGGCTTCGGGCTAGAAGAGTGTGCCATCATTTGGTTGCTTTTTTCAGCCCATCCGATCGGCGGATTTCAACTCTTTTAAAGGATTAATAGCTGTAAGCAACTGGATCCGAACAATTTTGGGTTCTTAAGTAGAACAGAAAAATAATTTGAGAGGCCAGTCTGGCCCAGGGCTGGGTGATCTCCTTGGGGTGGGGGAGGGTGGAGGAAAGTGGTGTCTAGCATCACTGGGTATTTTTATCCCAAGGCCCAAGATATAAATACAAATGTGTGAAAAAATGGAAGATAACTCTCCTTAAACTGAAGAGCCTAGGCCAAATTTGTGGAAGGGGGAGAGCTGGCAAAAGTAAGGTGGTGTTTGGAAATAGGCCAGATGCATCCAGCAGCCATACAGAGAAAATGCCCTGCCCTGGCTGCTGACAACTGCTCTGTCCCAGGCCCCTTCTGATCCAGAGGAGAAGTAGCGCATGCATACAGCAGGCCCAGGGACAATGTGGCACTTGGCCATCCAAGGGAAACTGCGGTCTGCTGTGCCTACTGGAGGTAGGGGAGCCGGAAAGAATGCAGAAGCCGCATCTCCTGCCTCCCCTGCCTTGTTTTGCACATCCCATGAGTCTCTAAAATCTGGGTGTGGAGACAGGCCTCCCCATGACATTCAGGTGGTATAATATTTCCTCCTTTTCCTCCCACTCCAGTTTGGAAGGAGTAAGAGTAGGAGAAGGCATCAGGTCAAGAAGCACAACCTCCCTGGGACCTTTCTGTCCAAATGCAGAGACCACAAATAATACAGTGGTCAGATCAGCAGAGGAAATAACATTTATGATCTGGTTTTGGAGGCTTGAGATTAAGAGCAAATAGGTTTATTACACACACACATTATGAGGACTTGATTCAACTATTTTTATTTTATTTATTTTATTTTTATTTATTATATTCCTATGCCACCCATCTCCCTTACAAGCTGACTGGGCATCTTATTAATTATATATGAAATACTTACATAAAATCTGCCGACTGGTTTTGACAATGTCATCTGAGCAGAATTGTGTCGTTTTGATAGTCAGAAGTTCTGAAAAGATGCCCGTGGAAAGTCTTGCAGAAACCCTTTGCTTCTGCAAAGCCAAATGACCCGATGCTCTTTGGGAGGGTGGAGGGCAGCTTAAAATACATCTTAGAGGAATTACATGAGCAAAGCAAGTTCCTCAGAATCCACTGGAGTTCCTCTTCTATAACCCTCAGCTTATGTTCGTTATTTGATTGTGTAATAGCTGCACAAAAGTAAAAGCAATATTTAAATGGTTTCTGAAGAATCTCCAGTAACCTAGGCTTCTTCCTAGCCTCCGGATTTGTGGACCAGAATGTGCAGGTGATGGGATAGGCTAGCCATGTTCAGTTCAGATAATTGGTGGTTTGCTGGTGAAAATAAAAATAGATGGCTGACCGCTAAGGACAAGCTGCCTACTGATCTCTTAGTGAAATGCTTTTTATTAAGTTTTCTAAAATGTTTGGTTTGGAAAAACCTATTAAAACTTTACAGAGAGAAGCTATCAACGTTCATGGAGCCATTGTTCTCCAAACTAGTTTAGGGGGCTGCAACTACCTGATTATCGGGAGGAATTCTAGCCAAGTCTAGCGGTTGGCATTCCCTCCTGGCCCTTCGGCTGTCACAATTTCCAGACACCGACACAGCACCAATCATGCCTGGTGCAGTGCCAGGTTACTTAAGCGTGATCTTGGGAGAGCATCACGGGAAGGCTCGCTCAGGCCCCTGTCACAGCAACAGGCCAAAGTCCTCTGTGGCGGCTATGGTCCTGTGCAGCCTGCCTGTGGTTGCTCCCTCAGCGCTTGGCATCCCAGAAAGCTGTGACTGGCTTTGCTCTCAGCAATTTTGAACCACGTTACATTTATATTTTTTACACAAAGTGTGGAGCCTGCCTTTAGAGGAAACAGGCAAGCAGCCTTTCTGGGGAGGTCACAAGTCAAGGATGAAGAAAGGCTGTAGGAGGAACCAGGCCGAAGAGGCCTCCAGTCTTTCCTAAGGGGATTGTGGGAATGGCGAGGTGACAGGAAGATGGAATAGTCTTGGCTTGCACTGGTTTCTAGATCAACAGTTACTCTGGTTGAATGCCCAGCAGAGTGGCACTTGTGCTGCAGGTCTCTCTTGGGTAGTTGCGGGGGAGGTGGGTAAGGGTTTGTGTGTGCTGAACTTGCTTTCATTCTCCTCTCCTCACTTCCTGCTGCAGAACCGAGCTGTGCTTCACATCGCTCTCCGGAATCGCTCCAATACTCCAATCCTCGTTGAAGGCAAAGATGTTGTTCCAGAAGTCAACAAAGTATTGGAGAAGATGAAGAATTTCTGTCAGGTATAAAGCATTTCCTGTCATTAACCGAGGACTATCTGTATTACATAAAATGGTGGTATACTGCTATGACTTATACCTGTATTACCTTGACTTACGGCCACAATTGGGACTGGTCACTAGGTAAAATGGTTGAGGCGTCATGTGGCCACTCTGCTTAACAACCACAATCCCAGCTGCCACCATTGTAATGCGAGAATTGCTGGTTAAGCAGACGGAGCCCCAGGTAGGGACTTGGAGGCTCAGCACAGGTTGATGGGTGTTGCAGTGTGGCCTGAGCACAAGGGGGGCAGGGAAAGAGGCCACAGCTACCCCCACTTGGCCCAGCAGCTCAGCAAAAAGGCCCCCCACATAGAGAAGCATCCAACGCCCATAAACCTCCAATGGCGCCCCCCTTCCCTCCAGAAGCCCTGCCCAGATGCCCACGCCACCCTGCACTGGACCTTCACCGTTCACTTGATCCTGCTGCCAAATAGCCTTGCCCACCAAGACCCTCTGGCCATGCCAGTCCTTCTCCACAAGGCCACTCACACCATTCTCCAAGAGCCCATGGCCCCCTGGTGAGCCTTTGGAAGGCTTCCAAACCTTCTGGGGAGGCTACACAGGATCTGAAGGAGGCCATGCACAGCTTCTGGAAAGCTGGAACAGCCAGCAGCTGCCTAGGGCCACGCTGGCCAGGCTTCGTCAGCAGCGGGAGCAAGAAGATGGAGGAGTCAGCCTGGGACCGTGGTGGCGAACCTATGGCACGCGTGCCGCCTGTGTGAGGTGTTGCCCTGTCAGCTGGCCAGCGCACATTCAGGCAGAGATTCCCTGAAGCCTCCCTGAAGGCTCCGGAGGGCTAAAACCGGCCCTACGAGCAAACCGGAAGTCCATTCCCGAACTTCTGCTTTGCCCCTAGGGCCGGTTTTTCACACTCCGGAGGCTTTAGGGAAGCTCCTAAAGCCTCCAGAGGGGCAGGGGGGGGGGGCAGGGGAGGCAGTTTTCGCCCTCCCCAGACATCTATAAAGCCTCTCGAGCCTGAGGAGGGTGAAAAAAGCACATCAAAAATGGGGGGGAGCGCTGGTCATGCGCGCTGGGGTTGTGCACATTCCATTATAGGTGTGGCACACCTGTGCATGACCCCCCCCCCTCCTGCGGTCTCCCTGCTTTTGGCAAGGGAGCCAAAAAAAAGTTCACCATCACTGGCCTAGGAGGTAATGGAGCACAGGGGGCCAAAGTGGCAGAGGTGGGGTGAATTGAAGCATCACTATGGTCATAAGTGTGGGTGGGCTGCTGGCTCTGAATTGTGATGGTGTGTGTGTGTGTGTATGCTTATTGCAACAGCTTTAGCTTTGGGCACAGATCATTAGTCCCTTTGTTGAGCATCATTGTAAGTTTGAACAGTCCTCAAACAGATAGTTGTTGAGTATTACTGTAACCCTCATTAAATTGCAGGCTTGTGAGTTTTAGGGGGGATGGTAAACATCTTGCTGTGAATATAGTTGTCCAAGTAGAATGTGGTGTGGTGGACCTACAGTTCGAGTCTAAAGAGCGAGATGCCCTTGTTTGTTGTGGAATTATAGCAGCATACTTTGGAGAAGGCAAGAGGTTGGGCTGGGGAGGCACAACGGAGTCATGAAAAGAAAGGCCCATGGAAACATTTCTAGCATAAAAAAGCAAAATAAGAAAACAGGCTGAATCGCAGATTGAAGAGTAAAATTAGGACCATAGAATTGTAAAAACGATCTTGCAGGTTTACTTAAATGAGCAGATTGGACGTCCCCAGTCGCAGAATATTAAGGCATTCAGCCTCAGCATTGTTTTAAAGCAAAGTTTTAAAACCTGATGGCCCCCAGAGGCAAACATACTTTCTGAACAGGCCGTTCTCTTCTTTCTTACAGAAAGTCCGTAGTGGAGACTGGAAGGGCTATACTGGAAAAGCCATCACGGACGTGGTCAACATTGGCATTGGTGGTTCTGATTTGGTGAGTGAGTGAGTCTCTGCAGCATCTGCCTGTGCAGGACTGGTGAGTTCCGGAGCATAGCAATGTTCAAGGCTTGTCTTCTTCATCCAGGGGCCCCTCATGGTGACCGAAGCGCTGAAGCCTTACTCCAAGGGAGGCCCTCGTGTTTGGTTTGTGTCCAACATTGATGGCACCCACATGGCCAAAACTCTGGCGGAGCTGAATCCTGAGACAGTGCTCTTCATCATTGCCTCCAAGGTATGTCCTGCTCTGGGGAAGGAGACTTTTTCCCGTTCTTTCATCAGTAGAGGTGAGGCGGTCTCTGCCTTTCTTGGCAATCTGGAGGGTGAGCCTTGCTGAAGCAGCTCAGGATCATTAATGTGGTGGAAAAGATTCAAAGTGTCGGTGAGCCCTAAGCATTCATTTTTTCATCCATACGAAGACTAAGGAGGGATTAGCAACTGGCTTGCTTCCTGTTTTATTCTCCAGGGTGGCCAGCTCAGTCATTGAAGGAGCAGTCATTGGGGTCTTTTGACACCAAGTGTTATTTTGGAATGAGCATAATATGGTGATGGAGATTGTCTGGGGCCATCCAGCCAGGGCCAACCCCTCTGTTGAGGGTTATGAGGATGAGGCATCTTGTTTATCTTTGCCTCATCTTTGGTTCAAATGATAGCAAAACTCTGGATCTAGGCACTCTAATGTTTTGGGAAGTGTGATGGATGCAAAATGCAATTTGTGCACTGCTACAGTCCTTGTAATCCCTTCTTGGAAATAATTAGGTTTTGGAGGCTGATATATAAAGAGAACTTCACAGTGTACATTTGGGTTCATTAACAATAGCGCTTATACGTTTATACTTTTAAACTCATGCCATTCCACAGTGCTTTCTAGCACTCTCTGAGGTGTTTACAGAGCCAGCCTATTGCCCCTAACAATCTGAGTTATCATTTTCCCGACCTCTGAAGGATAGAAGGCTGATTCAACCTTGAGATCGAACTACTGGCAGTGGGCAGAATCAGCCTGCAATACTGCATTCTAAGTACTTTACCACGATGACTCCATGGGTTAAAATATTTGGCCTTACATTTTCATTGGGAAAACTATCTTGTCATTGTTGAAAAACTAGATAGGTATGTAACGGTATGAGTGGCATTTTTTAAGTTTGCTTTTTTTTAAAAAAACAAACTATTTTGGGAGAAGAGGTAATGTTAGTCCCTAGGGTTACATGTGAGTGCTTGAATAAGTAGATCCAGTAGAGAAGATTGGTCCCTAATCAGCTGCATAATTATGTCATAAAAACAGTCATTTCTCATTTAGTGGCTACTTCATTTGATGACCATTCATAAGTTCAACAGTATTTTTTTTTAAAAAAAATCTGATCGGTGCATGCACTTACAACCAATTTTTTGCATGAACAACAACATGGCAGAGAGAGAGTGACACAGAAACAGCTGCAGAAGAAAAAGTGAGCTTAAGCAATTGCAGTTGCTACATTGTAGCCACGTTTGGCTAAGGAGCAGATTGGCTGGAACTCAGTAGCCAAGTTGCCTGCTTAAATGTTGGGTGGATGGGGGGAGTGGGGGAAGGCAGCCACCAATGATTCCAAGTTGTTACCAATGATCAGCTGTTAGAGAATGGGACTACACACATTTTTCCAGGAATAAGTCTTGGGGCTCTGGTGGCTTTTACCCCAATTGCATAAAGAGTTCCAAATGGATTGTTTCCTTCTCCCAGTAATAAACAAGTATGTTTGCAATAATAGTTAAAATATCAAATTAAGTCAAAGAACTAAAAACATGCAAAATGTTATTTAGACAGGTCGAAGCAGAATCGCTAAAGAGTCAGAATGTCATTGATTTGTAGTGGCTTGGAGTTCTAGTATTTTTGTCGTTTCTGTGACTGAGAGAACCTAATGAAGTACCAAAACATGCAATCAGTGAGTGAGCATGGAATTTAGCCTTTCTTTCTGTAGAATCGGGGTAGTTTTCCTTAGAGGCCTTGGTAATGAAATAGTTGAAAAGGAACTTATTTGGCCTGTTCACAAAGATGCTTCATTATGTTAGTGCTAACCTGATTCAAAATTAAGCAGTTCTCCATTCTCTCTCTGCAACCAGTCGGGTTACCAAGACTTTCAACCTTTGTCTCTGCGACTGCTGCACAGCTGATTCTGTCCCAAGAAGCCCCAGGGCCCATTTGAAGGGACCTTCACCCTGGCTTTGCTCCACCAGGTACTGAGTTGCTAGATGACCTAACCAGGCCTTTCACTCTTTCTTCTCTCTTGGTTCCTAGACTTTTACCACTCAAGAAACCATCACGAATGCTGAAACTGCCAAAGAATGGTTCCTTCAAGCTGCTAAAGATGTAAGTAAAGGTTGATTTTATTTTATTTTTTATTATTTTATTTTATAATTTATGTGCTACCTATCTAGCTGTCTAGAATGACACTGGGTGGCTTTGTTTTTTTCCAACATTTCCCATCCCAGTCTTTTGGGTGGGTAACAAAAAGATAAAAGAGAGAACACAAAATGAGAAAAGTGAAATAACGAAACAAAGGTGCCAGGAAGAACTAAGAGCCAAAAGATGGTTTTAACTTGCTTCCAAATGCCAGCAGGATTAGAGATGCCTGTCCTCCCAGAGGAAGGGGCTGTGCATCCTGAGAAGGTTGTTGATTGCTCTACAGCCTGTGAGAAGTTGAGATCTCGACTGACGGTTGCTGGGTATTCAGTTTACCTGGGAGCATTCCATAATTTGCCTGGCTTTGTCTTTGAATGATTTAAAGATCGGGAACAAGATAGGACTCACCACTGCAAAACTTCTGTCTGGTGTCATGCAAACAGTTCTTACTATAAAAGGTGTGTGGATATATATAGGCCTTTTTTGAATCTTCAGAAGGACAATTTTTGAATTTTTCAAGGGTTTGTTGGTACTTTGGCATCCTACCTGAAAGTCTACATTCAAAGTCAAATCAACCTGCCTGTCAGGCTTTCAAATAGCATCCAAAAGTACATCAGAATCCAAGGCAAAGTATTGCTCAAAGTTCCAGTTTATTAAGAGAGCCATGTTGGCACATCTGGGAAAACCCGAATCTGAAGGCTTCCCGGGTTTCCCCACCCAGTGGAAAGTTCAAGATCTTGCATCCCCATACCCACAAGTCCATCACTCGGTCCAATCTCCCACTGCCATGCTGGCACCTTCCACCCATCCAGTTCCGGTCAGGTGCAGAGACAAAGGATGACCTTGGCTTTCTAGAAAGAATTTTGTTATGGCTACATAGCATCTAACTCCGTACAATCCCCCCTCCCATTTCATCACAATAGAAAATGCATAGCAGAATAATAGAAGGTGTGGCAGGCTAAAGACCCAAAAGAAAAGATGGCTGCAGGCCTCACATTGCCCCTCCCCCTTTGCTTTTCAAGCCAAAGTTCCTGATGCAGAAGAGAGGGGCATCCATTGCTAAAGCTGTATCCAAACCATGGACTCCCAACTCTGCTTTAGGAGGGAGCCACTATTCATCCCGGTCAGATTAAACTTGGCACAGAAGGGGATTTTACTTGGGGTGAAGCACCCATTCCTGAAAGGGGCGTCTGCCTACCCAGTTTCACCCAAGCTGTTTTATTAAACGCCTTGCAGCGTTGAGGGGCTTGTGATATGGCACGACAACATGAGAATGCTTTGATGACTTGGATGCTTTTCCTTGGACTATGGCCAGAGGGAGAGTGGCCTTTTCAGAGATGGTCTATAAATAGGCTTCTCAAGTTATTCCTTCTATTCTCCAGTAGCTTCTCTGCTATCTGTTTCCTATCAGATTATCTTTGGCAGGGATAGTTAGCTGATAAAAGCCTAGTTTTTGAAAGTGTAGAGGAAAGACTAGTTTTTGAAAGTGTAGAGGAATCAATGAGGACCCATTAATGAGTTTCTGGGACGGGACTATAGCCTAGAGTAGGGGTATCAAACCGAAGGTCCAGGAGCCAGATCTGACCTGCGGGGTACTTAGATCTGGTCCGCTAGCCACGCCCACCCCAGCTCCCTGAGGTCAAACACAACCCTCAATGAAATAGAGTTTGACACCCCTGGCCTAGAGTGACCCAGGAGGACTCTTACGTGATATTGTCCAGCTGAAGGCATAACGGAAGTGGTGTCCAGATTGCATTCAGAACAGGAGCAGTATTATTGGGGTGTCCCTGATGTTCCTCAACAACAGCCTAAACGCATGCATACACACACACACACACACACACACACTTTCCAGCAATGAGTTCTCAGCCTTCCAAGTCGCTAATTGGCTGTGTTCCAAAGTGCACAATGCATGCTGGCAGCTGGGGAGGCCCAGCCGTTGAATTAGCTGGCAATCTGTGGCTGTGTCCAGCTTTCTGGACTCCCTCTGAATGGAAAAGGGGGAAGGATTCTTGATTCCCATAGCAGTCTGTAAATTGCCAAGGGACCCATCTATGGGAGCCTCCGAACCGTTGGGTGGTATCTCATCCAGGCCTGCCTCTCACTTGTTCAGGTCCTTTGCTTCCCTGCCTTCATCCTTGCCTGAGTCAGTTGTAGTCTCTCATGCCAGGCTGCCTGCTGGCAGTAGGCCTTCCTGCTCCCTAGAAACTTTGGGTTCTTTCAGTTCTTATTTGTGGGAGCAGAGCACGCATGTCATATTAATCCTAATTCATCTGGTTTATCTTAATGATCAATTTCTTAGGACCTCAGTTGCCTTCCTCGTATCCAAAGCAGAACATCTAGATTCAGTTGTGTTCCATATACCCTGTTTCCCTGAAAACAAGACCCTCCAATGGGGCTTTTGAGCACATGCACTAAAATAAGGCCTCCTTGAAAATATTGCAACACAGCAGCAGCCATGAGGTGACCACGCTCGCTGCCTCCTGCACCTCAAAAATAATAAGACCTCCCCAAAAATAAGACCCTATCTTATTTTCCAGGAAACACAGTAGTATCAACCTTGTGAACTCTCCTCTTTCCATTATGTATTCAAAATGGACAATGATTTGTCTGTCTGCCATCTATCCCCTATCTATCATCTATGGGTTTAGGTATATATGTATGTATATAGCATGTATATATGTGTGTTATGGGTAGCTGTATACTTTCTCTTGAGAGCAACAATGACAGAATGTCATTGTTAATGTGGCCCAGTTGCTCGTGGTAAAAAATGGCAATAAAGGCTATCTTAATCTTGCAGTTCCCCCAGAGTTGCCTTTCTTAAACTGGGGCCATTAAAAAATCGCATTTTGGCATCTCTGAAGGCTCCCACTGGGATGAAGACTCTCTGGAGCTCACTGTGCAATGGTGCATTACCCATAGGCTGCCTTGAATCGAGACGGAGAGCAGCTTTTCTCTTGATTTGCCTTCTCTGAAGGAATTTCTTTAAGCATGACTTAAATCTCACAACGTAGAAGCGACTACTGGCTGCTCCAGAGGGATCCTTTGCTCCTCAGAAGATGTAATGTTGAAAAAGGGAAAAAATATTGGCTCAAAATATAGGTAACGATGCAGATTAATTTTCAAAATTAATATGGAGATGAAACCAGAATTACTTCTATTAGGTCTCACAGAGAACCAAGTAGAAAAGACTCATGGAAAATTGGTTTTATATACGATGATTACAGGGAGGCTGTTATTTATGTGCACAAAGATGGAAAAAATGGAGGGTTGGACTGTGAAGATGATGGGATTAGCAGAAGAGACAAAATTGAGCTGATTGACCAAAGTTGAAACAATAAGTAATTTATTATAAAAGACAGGAAAAGGGCTTGATGGACTTTTTGTTGAAAATGAATGCAAAAGGAATGACTTCTATATTTGCTGATTGAAAAGGGCTGAATAGGTTCACTGATGAAGTGAGCCTTGATGGGGGGAGGAGTTACAATGGGTTTGTAACTGCTGTAAGGAAAAAAAATCAGAAATCACTACTTTAAATATTTCTTTTCCTTTATTTAATTTTGTATATTTTTTCGTGTTCATCTTTTATTGGTTTTAAAAATTTCTCATAAATCTTATGTTTAAAAACTTGTAACATTGCTCTCATTGGTTTATTTTGTTTACTTAAAGCCTTCTGCTGTGGCCAAGCACTTTGCTGCCCTCTCTACCAATGGGGTGAGTACATATCGCTGGGAGCCTTCGCCTGCGAATGCCTGTCCTTGGGAGGCGGCGGGGGATGACGGCTGGGAAATACATCCTTACAAACCTCCATATGTGCTTTCTCTTCTCTTGGTATTTCAGCCTAAAGTCAAAGACTTCGGAATTGACACTGCAAATATGTTTGAGTTTTGGGATGTAAGTAAAATCTATGTAGGGTCACCATTACTTGGACAGTTTTTCCCTCTCACCGCCAGCATCCTTTTGGAGAAGGTGTTATGCCCCCTCCACGGCCATGCAGTGGCATCCTTGTGTTCAACACAGGTCCTGAAACACCCTGATTCACTTGAAATACTGGTGTCGTAAAGCTTTTCTTCCCACCTCACATCTCTTTTCTAATTGTTTTGGAATATAAATCCACTCCCCCCCCCAATGGATCCTGTCCTCTGGCAGCAATGCTCAAAGAACTCAGACTTTTGCCAGCCCCCCCCCCTTTTCCTGGGCTGTGGCCTCCGTTGCAGGAGCAGTAGTGGATGTGGGGCAGAACGGCCAAGAGGGGCACATGGGATTTGCTGTGGCAGCAGCAGTGCCAGGGCAGGGCATCTGCAATTGCTCCTCAGCTCTCCTGCCAGGGGCTCCTCAGTGGCCAGGCCCATCCTGCTCTTCATCTTGGTTTAAACAGCTGCTGGGTAAAAAGAGCTTTAATTGCTTTCAGGCCGATCCAAAGATGCTATTATAAGCCGTGACATTTGCCTGTGAAAGCTTGTCACTTGGGCCACTAAAGGTCACATCTTGTTGGAGACCCCTGAATCTCCCAAGTGATTGCAGCAAAATGGCTTTGGCAATAAAGTTTTTGGGAAGCTGTGGGCTGCGTGGCAGAAGTGCAATCTTGATTGTAGGGCTAATCATTTAAATGGGGAGCCTTGATCATCTCATATGCAAAGCCCTAGGAGGTTGGCTCTGAGTAATCTGCCTTTTGGAGGAAGGCGGGGAATATTTGTCAGTTGCAATATTTATTTCCCTGCTTGTTAATCTTAGTAACATATCAAGTATCCCATCTGACTTTCTTCTTCTCACGTATAGAACAGGGCAGAACTTGGAAGGGTGGCCACAGGGTGCTTCTTCATGCCGGATGAGAAGGGCTCTTCTAGACTTTGTGCCCCCCCCCTCCCCAAAGCTTCCATTTTCACTCCTATGCTCCAGATAAATGTAACCTCTGTTTCTCCTTCCACCCTCTCCCTTTGCAGTGGGTCGGTGGACGTTACTCCCTATGGTCAGCCATTGGCCTCTCCATTGCTCTGCATATTGGTATGTATCTGCTTCCCTCTGAACCGACTATTCCATGGCGGGTGATGAAAGCTAGTTTAGCTGAATAACTGATTGGGTCTTTCTTAAGGCAGCTTCTCCCGAGGAAAGAAATGCTTTTAAAACACCTTGGAAGGTTGTGGTATTCCATCAATCTTTTGCGCTTCCATGCTTATCTGAATAGTTTATTTGGCCAAGTGGGATTAGAAACACCAGAAATTTGTTGCCTGTACAAAACCGCTCAATGCACATGCCAAGCAGCATAATGAGGAGGAGGAGGAAGAAGAAATGAATGGTACCAATAGCAATAGGAGTTATTGGAGCAATACCTGAAGAGTTGCCCAGGTACATGGACATTTTGAACTTATTACACCTGGATATTCTGACTTTGCAAAAAAAAGAACCCCACCTTACTTGAAACTGCCTATATAGTCAGATGCTCCCTTAAGAGCTCTTAGGTCCTTGGGTAGGACTTGGACTGTGAAATTTTTACCAGTCCCAGACTGTGAATCCAATTGAAGATCAACCATAATAATAGCAATAGCAATAATCTCCCAGTGACATAATACCTTGACTTTCATACATTGGAAGAAGTTGGGGTTCGAAGGCAGCAAAAATGACTGGGAGCACCCAATTCACAAAGTTCTTGAAAATGAGCAATTCAAGGTCATGTGGGACTTTTGGGTCGAAAGAGACGCTTGTGGAAAAGAAAAAAGTCAGGTCCATTGATATTGCAATGCCAGGGGATGCACCAATTGAGGAGACACTGCTAGAAAAAAATAACAAACTCCTGTGATTTGCACCTTCCAGATATTCAGATGTGGGATCCCCATAGGAGGCAGATAGTCTGGAGGGAGGGGACCAAGAGCCTTCTGATCAGGCAGAGGGAGGGTCTTTTAGCCACATGAGTATTTACTTCAAAACCCCTCGAGGGCAATGATTTGGGCAGCAGCACATAGGATTCCGCCTTTGACTTTAAGGCCTGCGTTCTTGAAATGTTGCATACATAATAATATAACAATTTTATTTAGGTTTTGACAATTTTGAGAAACTGCTGGCAGGAGCCCATTGGATGGTAAGTCCCTGAACCTTCTCGGCAGCTGATCTGGAGTTGGGGAAAATAGGGGCCTGTGGGCTCTATGTAGCCCTCGAGTTACACTCCCAAAGGATAACAAGCAAATTGCTGCCCACGGAGAGGATTCTGAACTATTGGGCCCAGGTTAGAATTCCCTCTGGCTAAAATGGCCTCAGCTTAAAAAAAAAAACAATGTTTCTCCTAGCAGTGGATCTGAATTGGGAAGCCCTAAAAATCTCCGTATTCCATTAGAGTTTTGCCCTGGGCCTTCTAGGGGTCTAGCTTGTCCTATTAATCCAGTATTGTTTTTATGCTCCTCGCCCCAAAGGACAACCACTTCCGCTCAGCTCCCTTGGAGAAGAATGTCCCCGTTCTGCTGGCGATGTTGGGGGTCTGGTACATCAACTGTTACGGCACAGAGACCCATGCGCTGCTGCCCTATGACCAGTACATGCACCGCTTTGCTGCTTACTTTCAGCAGGTGAGGTGACTCCTTTGTGTTCTCTAGCAGAAGGGGTTCTCACGTGGAGAGGGGAGTTGAGGGCCATGCTTCTTTGAGGGTGGTCCTGAGCCACAAAGAGCCGAGGTGGTGCAGTGGTTAGAGTGCTGTACTGCAGCCACTTCAGCTGACTGTTAGCTGCAGTTCAGCGGTTCAAATCTCACCGGCTCAAGGTTGACTCAGCCTTCCATCCTTCCGAGGTGGGTGAAATGAGGACCCAGACTGTGGGGGCGATATGCTGACTCTGTAAACTGCTTAGAGAGGGCTGAAAGTCCTATGAAGCGGTATATAAGTCTAACTGCTATTGCTATTGGGGGTGGGGGAACAGTCTCATTGCTGCATGCATGTATGGGGTGGATGTGTTCCTAAGCAATACCTGACTCTCCTTACATGCTTCGCGTGGCCTTGCGCCATCTCTGGCCCAGAATTTGGCCTTGTCCACGCTCTCCTGTCCTTTCAGAGGGCTAAGTGAGCCTGATGGTCTTCTGCTGTTCTTGTTTAGGGGGATATGGAATCGAATGGGAAGTACATCACAAGGAAAGGCACCCGTGTGAACTATAATACTGGACCAATTGTGTGGGGTGAACCTGGAACCAATGGGCAGCATGCCTTCTATCAGCTGATTCACCAAGGTACAGAGAAGGGGTGGGTTTTTAAAGCCATCTTAGCCAATCAAAGAAGGCCGGAGTCCAATTTGTCTGGAGCCACTGTAGGAAAGCATTCGCTTCGGTGGGAGTTCCTGGGGGTCAAACGGCTGTGCCTTCCATCAAGTTAGTTTGTGGGAGAGTTGAGGGAGTATAGGCTAACATTTAGAATACAAAGCTGTATGGTTTAACTGCACAGAACTTGTCCGCAAAGTTCTTGATGGCCAACATAGTTGTGTGATGTTCTCTGTACAGCAATCGTGATAGGATCAGACTCTGACCCTCCAGATCTTGTTGAGCTCCAGCTGGCCTCACCAGCAGATTGCATGACCGGGACCAGAGATGAGATAAGATGACCAGCAGGAGTTCCGTGTCCCTGCTATTGTAAAATGACTTTTTCCTCTTTTTGCAGGTACTCGCATGATCCCTTGTGACTTTCTGATTCCAGCCCAGACCCAGAATCCAATCAGAAATGGCCTGCATCACAAGGTAAGCTCACTTTTCCTTAACTTCCTAACCTTCTTGTGCTAATCGTCCAGAGTCCATCACGTTTTATACAAGCAACCTTCCTGCCTCCAATAATTTCAAAGGGGTCAGTTCATGAGACTCTTTCTTTTATACAGGGATAACTTCTCCCACTCTCAAAATAGTGTGTTGACCCTGCGTTTTCTTCTGTTGTTTTGAGAAATTATTATATTTCTCCATATAATGTTGCTGCCATTGTAAGGTGTACAATCTACACACCTGCGGCAAGAATCGACTGCTGTAATTTCTCTGTTTCAGCCATGACTTATTTGTGGACCCATTTCAAGTTGCAGACTTCGAAGAGAGTCTGGCTGCTGGAAAGGCAAAACACAAGCCAGGGTGTGGATCCATGCAGTTCTAAAGACCCTGGTGTGACCCAGCAGAGTTTAGGAAGGCACCTCAACCTGTGTCAGGTCCCCCTTCATCTGTCCTGGCATTCTGGAATTTTAGCCGGAGAAAGATCTTTCTTTAACTAGCAAAGCTGAGAAACTAAAGCCCAAATATCCCATGTGAAAATGTGTCCTTTGCCCCAAAGTCACACCAAAAGGTGGGGGCATAACAAAAGAAAAGACACACATCTCTATACTTCTGCCATATCTAAATGTCTCCCTCTTTTCTAGTGAGCCAATTTCTCCTGTTTTCAGGGAAAAGTATAAGACAGCTGAGTTGCATGTAAATTGGATGCTTTCCTAATTTCCTCAGGCTGGACTTAGGGGGCAGATTTAGGTTTGGCCTTTTGGCATTTGCCTTGTTGCCCTGGAATGCCCGCCGGGCATCTTTTGACCTCCCTGTTGTTTAGCTGGTGATCCTACAGACCTGGTAGCTGCTCTTCAGCAGAACTTCTGAATTCTGCAGAGTTGACAGAGAAGTTGTTTGTCCCAGCCAGGTGCCCAACTTGCCATTCTAACCTCTGGCTTTTCCCTGCTAGATTCTTCTGGCCAACTTTCTCGCTCAAACAGAGGCATTAATGAAAGGGAAGACGACAGAGGAGGCCCGCCAGGAGTTACAAGCCGCTGGACTAAGTGGAGAGGCTCTGGAGAAGCTCCTTCCACATAAGGTACTTGGAATCCAGCTTTCCCCCAGATCTCAGTGGGAGCCCACTTACCGTGCCTTCCTTCGGTTTGCTCCCTGATTTGCTCAATGGATGGTGGATTGGATGGTCCTCTCAAAGGGGAAGGGATCAAGGCTTGTGCCCTAGATGCCATGGGTTGATTTAGCCTGCTGCCATTGATTAGGAGCTTTCAGAGGATGAGCCTTTTAATCCACCTGGATAGAGGGCAGAGCCTGAGGTTGGTGAGCTGCGTCAAGCTTGAGCTTGCTTTAAAGGGACATGAGGAATTGTGGGAGTCTGTTCCAAAGGGGTTGCAACCAGGAGCTTCTCTGTATGAGGAGGTGGTAACATTGGGGATGCCTAGGAACACGGTTTATGTTTATGAAGCCAACCCTAAACTTTCTTGACTTCAAGATATTGTGTTTATATAGTGTTTTATCACTAGCAGATGTGTCTGAACATTGAAACTTCACCTCTGTCTCTTTCTTGAAAGGTCTTTGAAGGAAACCGCCCAACCAATTCCATTGTCTTTACTAAACTTACTCCATTCATTCTTGGATCCTTAATTGGTAAGTTTTTCCTCTTTCATATTTTTGTTTCTTGACTTAAATATATTGTCTCAAAAGACTTATTATTAACACTGCTCTCTCATTGAAAACAATCTTTTTCCAGCAATGTATGAACACAAGATCTTTGTTCAAGGAATTGTATGGGATATTAATAGCTATGACCAGTGGGGGTAAGTGTCTATATACAAATTATTAATGGTGTTTGTTTCCACTCACTGAGATTGTATCCTTGGCTTTTCCTGGGAGTTAGAAGCTCCTTACTTAGTCAGTTCAATTTGTTTGGCTGCCCATCTCAAAGAAGTGATTCTGGGCAATGAGCAGTCGTAAAATCAATCAATGTTCTGCGTTCCTTACAAGGCAAAATGAATTTAAGCTGCCTGGTTTGGAGAAAAAGAATTGAATCTGGGCTGAAGATCAAAGGTGCCTGCTGTCGGGGTTCCGACCAATGCCCTAATTGGAAGGCTTTGCGAGTTGACACCTTCCCTGCAACACAAATGGCCATAGCCATAAAACCTCTTTTTGGTACATTTTCTCCCAGTTTAGGTTAACATATTGAATGACCCGGTCAACTTCTAATGAAAAGATTCCAATCTTTTCTCAACGTTTGAGAAGTTAGTTGGGTAACTTTTTACCATTTAATGTTTGTGTAGTTGTGAACTTGGTTTTTGTCCCCTAAACGTTTGTGATGGTGTGCTAAGCCATAAACTGTGGATTACAAGGAACAGTGGTTGGATTCCCACAACAAAACATGTTTCAGTCTGGTTTTGACATCAGGCGCAGCTGTCCTCTCCTGTTATCTTACAAGGGGATTTCGCAACAATTGGGGATGGTGAGAATAGGAATTTGCTGCCTGTTTTAAAGCTTTTCATTCTGGAGCCTGAATTTTCCTCCTCTTTTTGCTTTCTTAAGTGTTGAGCTTGGAAAACAATTGGCCAAGAAAATTGAGCCTGAACTGGCAACTGATGCACCAGTCACCTCCCACGATGGCTCAACTAACGGGTTAATCGCCTTCATCAAGAAGCACCGAGCCTGACCGCAACAGGCTGCATGGCTGATGCCCAGATCAGTGTTGTAGCTGCTGCTTTTGTTAGCCACTTCCCAGGCCAGACTTCCCAAGAGTTCCGGCCTCATTGTTCTTCATGGTTAGCTTTGTTGTATCGGAAGCAGTGTTTGTAAAGGAACCCTTACAAAATCTAGAAACTTGACCTAGTGACTGTTTCATGGCAACTGTGATGTGCAGAGCACCGCATCCCTTCCGTGTCAGTCCCCGTGCTTGGCCCTGCTGCGGAGACGGGAGCAGCCTGTAGAAGGTGGTTAAACCTTTTCCGTGTTGTCTTGTGAAGACCCAGCCTTACATGCACTGAAATAAACCAGAATTAATCATCACATTTCTCTTTCTCTTCTTCCTTATTTGGACTGTAAGTTGTCTTGGTCTGTGTACAGAGGGACTCAAGCATCCTGAGACCCTTCAAAGTTAGATTTTTCATCCTCAGAAAAAAGGCTTCATGCTATCTCGAGATTCCCAGTCCAGAGAACTGTGGTGGTCTCCCTATGGAACGCTTTGATGAATGGCTCCTGCTAAGTCCATTTTGACATCAGAAGTCATCACAAAGGGAAAAATTGCGGTCAGGTGAGGTTTGTAACACAAATCCACAAATATTCAGAGGTTTCTTGAAAAGGCGGCATGTTGGGGGAGTTTAGACCCCCCCAAGCCCCCTCCCCGTTGTTCTCTCTTCTCTGGTTCTGCCCTTTGAGGAAAGGTTGAGAATGTCTAATGGTCTGCAGGCCAGGCCAGGTTGGGGGCATCAAATTCCATCTCTCTCTTAATTTCCAAAGAGCCACTTGGTCAAAAAAGAATGATCTCTCCTCCCCCCCCTCCCTTCTCTGTCACTCACAGACACTCACACATATCAGTGGTGGGTTCCGGATCCTGTTCTAACCGGTATGGTTGGAACGGGCCCGGTGGTGTCCATATGGATGCGTGCAGCGTATTAGTGCCTCTACGTGCCTCCGCGACGCTCCAGCTGCTCAGTGGAGCATCGTGCAGGCGCTGTACGTGCCGTGCACAGAAGTACCAAAGACTTAAAAGATCAGTGAGGAGCTTGGGTGGGCAGGTGGGCCGTCCGAAGCTCCGTACCGGAACAGTATCCAGTGCTCCGGGCAGGCTCCGGTACACCTGTACCGGGGCATACCACCTGCCAACCCACCACTGACACATACACCCCACAGAAATACAGATAAGAGCAATAGCTCTTACACTTAAGAGGGGGCTGTAAAGCACTATGGAGTACTAAGTGGTTTAAAATATCACCATAATATTGCCCCCAACAATCTGGGTCCTCATTTTACTGACCTCAGAAGGATGGAAGGCTGAGTCAACCTTGAGCCGATGAGAATCAAACTCCTGACAGTTGGCAGAGTTAGCCTGCAGTACTGCATTCAAACCACTGCACTAATAAACTAGTAAATAAACTCGGTCTTGGTGGATCGCCACAGCTCTCCACAGCTTTTGTCCAGTCGGAGAGATCCAGTCCAGGAGGGACCTGGATGAAGCCTCCCTCCAACATTCAATCTCCTGGTTGCTTCCCTTGAGCAGACATAGCATACATGGTCCTCACGGTGGAGGTGGTGTCCTTTCAGGGTTGACAGCAATCACAGATTCCACTTAATGTCAAACCTGCCCCAGAACACCTTAACCGCCCCCCCCCACACACACACCCAAATAATGTGTTTGTGGGTAGCCAATCTGGCACCACCAAGATGTTTTGGGAAACACTGAGGTGCTTGTGCTTGTGAAATTCCACTCTCAGGGTAAACGGCCTTGAAGATGCCAGTGCGCCAACAGGAACTGGATTCCAAAGCGGGCTGTTCTTTCTCAGCTGTCAGTTTCCCATCATAAAGGTATACAGCTTTATTGCCCATTTGTTCCTCCCTTTCCTCCCCGATTGATGGCCGAAGCTGGTAGATATGACACAAGGAATTCATCTCCAGTACAGAACTACTCCGTGTACATACAAAGCAACAGAATTATCAACAGCAACAAAAGGAGAGACCAAAGAAGATAAGAAGGATAAATAGTAATACTACAGACAGACTAGATGAGTAAATATATATAGAGAGACATTAGACAGCACTGTTAAGAATTTTGTGTTCAGCAGAGAGATGGCACAAGGGAAAAAGCTGTCCCTGTGTCTAGTTGTTTGGTATGCAATGCCCCTAAAGCACCATCCCAAGGGAAGAAGCTGAAGCAGTTCACGTGTGGATGCACAGATACCTTCTTAGCTCTCTTTTTAACCTGTACAACATACAGTTCTAAGGAAGGCAGGGTGGTTGCAGTTGGGGTGGTGGTGTTTTTTGTAGTCCTCTCTGTTGGAGTCTTTATTTTTTGGTTGCTGTCTGAACAGGCACAGTGAGTTGAATGGGTTCTTCAGAGTGAAGAATTTCTGGAATGATGGTATTGACTACTGAGGCGGAGTCAACAAAAAGCACTTGTGCATAGGTTTTCAGGCAATTCAAGGTGTGGTGCCAAGTCAAATTCACAGCATCCTTAGCACCAACCTCTCAAAAGGTTTTCATAACCACAGACGTTAGAGCAATTGGCCTGTAATCATTCAGCTCCGTGATGGAGGATTTTTAAGAAACTCGGATGATGCTAGAGGATTTGAAGCAAGAAAGGACATGACCCGTGTCCAGTAATTTATTTTTAAAAAAACTGTATGAAGGGAGAGGGGGCAGGCCTTCAAGCAAGGGGTTCCTCTGTCTGGGCCTGGTGCTTTACATCTTTTACTCTATGAAATAGACCTCACACGTCGTCTTCTGAGCTCACCAGAGGTGGAGGGCCCAGGGGGATGGAGGTTGGTGTAGGAAAATTAGCTATTGTGTGTACCTGAGATGGGGTAGGTAGCAGTAGAAGACTCTGATCTCTTCTCAAAGTAGAACACATACAGGTGGCCTGCCACTTGTTATTTCTCTTTAACAAGGGAGGGAGGTCTGCTGTAGCCGCAGATATTCTTCAGGCTTCTCCAGTTGCAGGTTCATTAGCAAAGGTCTGGGTTATTTTAGGCTCTGCTTCAAACTGGTTACATCTGCTTGTCCCATCAGATGCCGCATGAGGAATGCAGCTTGTCAGGGAATGACTCTTGGTGGGCCCAGGCAAGTGAGTCTTCGCATCCATGTGGCCTGCCTTGTGGAAACCCTCCCACACACACACATCCCAGTGAGTTAATGTTTATCCCTACTAATTTTTGGGAAGCCCCCATATCACATGGCTACATCATCAGGCCTTGTGGGACAGACTGTGTCTCTGGGGTGAGATCACAAGCCTCTCTATTGCTGATCTAACCTCTTAGGTATTTTATGCTTTTTGCATAAAATGGATTGAGTTTCAACTTGCTTCTCCTGAGGAAGTGGATAAGGCCATGGGAGCGGTGAGTGCCTCCACTTGTATACTGGACCCGTGCCCCTTCTGGCTGGTCTCGACCAGCAGGGAGGTGACACGCGGCTGGATCCGGACGATAGTTAACACCTCTCTCCGGGAAGGAATTTTCCCGCTCCTCCTAAAGGATGCGGTGGTGAGGCCCCTCCTGAAGAAACCATCTCTGGACCCAGCCATTTTGAGCAACTATCGTCCAGTCTCCAACCTGCCCTTTGTTGGGAAGGTTGTTGAGAAAGTGGTGGCCTCTCAACTCCGACGGTCCTTGGATGAAACCGATTATCTGGATTCCTTTCAGTCGGGTTTCAGGCCTGGTTACAGCATGGAAACTGCTTTGGTCACGCTGATCGATGATCTCTGGTGAGCCAGGGATAGGGGTCACCCCTCTATCCTTGTGCTCCTTGACCTCTCAGCGGCCTTCAATACCATCGACCATGGTATCCTTCTGCGACGGTTGTGAGAGGTGGGAGTGGGAGGCACCGTCCTTCGGTGGTTCTCCTCCTACTTCTCGGACAGGTCGCAGTCAGTGTTGGTTGGAGGGCAGAGGTCGACCCCAAGGCCCCTCAATTACGGGGTGCCGCAGGGTTCGGTCCTGTCCCCCCTCCTATTTAACATCTACATGAAGCTGCTGGGTGAGATCATATGCCAGCACGGTATTAAGTACCATCAATATGCGGACGATACGCAGTTGTACCTGTCAGCCCCGTGCCAACTCAGCGAAGCAGTAGAAGTGATGTGCCAGTGCCTGGAGGCTGTTAGGGTCTGGATGGGAGTAAACAAGTTGGCACTCAATCCAGACAAGACCGAGTGGCTACTGATGTTCCCTCCCAAAGATTGGCCAAGTATTCCATCTCTCAGGCTGGGGGGTGAAATTATACGCCCCTCAGAGAGGGTTCGCAATTTGGGAGTCCTCCTGGATCCCCAGCTGACTTTAGAACACCATTTGTCGGCTGTGACCAGGGGGACCTTTGCCCAGGTTTGCCTGGTGCACCAATTGCGACCCTACCTGGATCGGGAGGCCCTTCAGACAGTCACTCACGCCCTTGTGACCTCAAGGCTGGATTACTGTAACGCGCTCTACATGGGGCTGCCCTTGAAGAGTGTTCGAAAACTTCAGCTGGTCCAGAACGCAGCTGCGCGAGCGATTGTGGGTGCACCCAGGTACACCCACGTCACACCTATCCTCCGCGAGCTGCACTGGCTACCCATAGTCTCCGGATCCGCTTCAAGGCGCTGGTCGTTACCTATAAAGCCCTACATGGCATCGGACCTGGGTACCTGAGAGACCGCCTCCTGCCAATTACCTCCCATAGACTGATTAGATCTCACAGGTTAGGTCTTCTCCGGATTCCATCTGCCAGCCAATGTCGGCTGGCGACTCCCCGGGCAGAGAACCTTCTCTGTCGCAGCTCCAGCCCTTTGGAACGATCTCCCCGTGGAGATCCGGACCCTTACTACCCTCCCGGCCTTCCGCAAAGCTGTTAAGTCCTGGCTGCTCCAACAGGCCGGGGTGCTCTCGAAATATCCAGCCCCATGGAAACTGTGACTGTTGTGTATTTTAAAGTGTTGTTTTGTGTATTTATCCCCTTCCCTTGTTTATTGTGAGCTGCCCGGAGTCCTTCGGGAGTGGGCAGCATACAAGATCAATAAACTCAAACTCAAACTTGTCTTTCTAATGTGCTTTTGGCATGTTGTTTTACATTTTTTCTTGCATTCTGCCCAGAGTAACTTCTTGTGAGACGGGCAATGCATTAAACAGACACTGGAAATAACCTGCCTCCAGACAAGAGAAATCATACAAACTAAAGCCAGATAATCTTGTCACAAATGGCAAGAACAACAGTTCTCTGGAAGTAAGTACGTGTCTTTTGCAGAGACCTCTAAGCAATTCTGGAACAGACGTTGCCTTTGGATGCTGTGGGTGCTTCATCAACGGAGGTTTTTAGGAAGAGACTAGACAGTCACTTGTCTGAGATGGCATAGGAGCAGCTACTTGAGCAGGGGGTTGAACCAGAAGACCTCCAAGGTCCCTTCCAGCTCTATTCTAGTCTAAAACATTCTAAGTACCAGAAGGCAGGGCAAGAAACAATGGCTGGAGACTAATCCAGGAGAGAAGCAACCTGGAATTAAGGAGAAACTTCCTAATACTGAGGACAATTAACCAGTGGAACAGAAGTTGCCTTCAGAAGTTCTGGGTGCTCCATCACTGGAGGCTTTTAAGAAGAGACTTGACCCGTTCAGAACTGGGCTGCGGAAGTGGAGGGTGAGTGCACATGTGCACATTCCCACTTGTGTGAGCTGCAAGTAAGAATGTGCGCTCCATTGGCGCGAGCAGTGTGCATGTGTGCCCACTTGTGCAATTTGAGCTGCGTGCCTTGCCCACCACTCGAGTGGAATCATCCTTTCCCCCCCCCCCCGATCCACAAAGTTTGGGGAATTCTGCTGTAGCATATATGGTGACATAAGAATGAAACTTCTTTAACCCTACAACTTATTAGGGCTAAAAAGCTTATTCAGAAAGGAGTGGAATTAATTTTGTATCTTAAAATATCTCCACTAGAAGTGTTCTCTCTCTTCAGCCTCCACTATCACATCCAACTGAGATTTGCAAAATCCCTTGCAATCCTCCCATGAAGCGGCTGCTTGAAGTTTCTAACCGATTAGCCGATCCTTCCCCTCATTTTCTTTTTTAGAATTGCTTGGGGTTTCTGGGCTGAAATGATTATAAACCAATGTATAGGTTTATTCAAAGAAACAAAAAATATTTATTAGGAAAATTTATATGGCTACTCAACTAATTCCCAGTGACAGAAAATAAGTCTAAAGACTGTTAGTATGGGGTCATGTAACAGGTAAGTTGTTCTTATGTCAATTTTTTTGTATGTAATACACTATAAAATCAAGAGATAACTACAAAATGTCTTTATTGAAAAAAAGATTATAACATCTAAGGTTAAATGAAATGCTGACTTTTAATATTAAAATAACTTAGGATAATAGTAAGTAGTTTTTTTAGATAAATTAATCTATATTTCCCAACATTTATTCTTCAACAATCATAGAAACCATGTGGTAACACAAAAACTTTGACAAGTTTATGAACTAAAAGTCTGACATTTTAGAAAGATATATACAAACATGGTTAAACTAATATGTTTGCAGTGTAAACTAGACACATAATATACAAATTGGCCACTTTTTAATTTCCTACAAAAGAAAAATTAACATTGGTCCAAGTTCTTGGAAATAAAACCTATATTCTTTTAAAGAAAATGCAAATATTTCTCAAGAAACAAACTTAATTTAAGTCAAATCATTTACTCTAGTTATGGCATTAGTTGAATCAAGAGTTTAATGGGGCTAAGAAAATATTTTATGTTCTGTAGTTTTGGTTTAACTCAACTGAACCATCAATTTTTTAATTTCTAAATTATAAGACATCCACCCACTTGTTTTGAAATAAATATTTCCCCATCCTTAAATCTCTTCATCTCCTTTGGAATCTTAGGTTCTGGGGCAGGATGGTCTCCCAGATATTTATTTTGTGTTCATTAAGTGCATCTATTTTGGGTTCCTCGCTCAGGTGGATGTGAATCGGTGGAAAGAAAAAGGAAGGAAGGTATCCCATAAATATTTTGGCACAAACATTAAAAGCACTTCATCCCTGTGGAGCCAAACTCTCTGAAGTAAATGTAGAGGTGGCACTGAACTCCCAGTATTGGTCTACAGCTTCCACCATCTGGCATCTCCTTGTCCTTGGGCACCAGGTGGAGAAACTCCTGCCAAGGAGAAAGGCTGCAGGCAGCTTCCCTTGGCAGCACTGGTGGGGAAGTGCCCTCCCTCCCCATGCTTTCAGCAGGAGAGGCCAGTGGGCAAAGCAACCAGGCTGCTGTGGAGCAGGGCCAGCCCAGCCCTCATAGGGCCTGGAGTTTCACAGTTCAGCCACTATTGATGGGAGGTAGCAGGTTTCACATTTTTTGCAGAATCTGGTTGTTTGTTTGTTTGCTATATGTCACTTTCTAGCTGCTTTCTGATTGAAGACCACATTTTTAAAATGAAAACGAGAGCTCTTCAGCAGTGATTATATTTAGGCAATGGGGGAAAAAAAAATTAAAACAGCAAAATGTGGGAAATCATCAGGTTGACAAATCTATTTTAAGTATCTAAAAGGTGAATCCCCTGAAACATTTTGAACAAATGAAATAAATAGCCTGGTATGTTTGAAAAATCATAGCCCGTGTACATATTTTAGCTGTTATGGTATTTGCGGAAGATTAAGGCAGTAGCAGGAATGGACAAGTTTGACACTAAAATAATCAAGATGCCTTAAAGAGCAGAGGAAGGAGAGAGGTACTTTCCAGAAGGCACCAGAAAGCCATCTACAAGAGGAAAGAGGTGGAACCTTTGCAGTAAAATCAAAGGAATTACAATGACTTTCTGGAAACTTCCAAACATGAAAAGGCCAACCATGTGGAACAGCCTTAAAAGGGCTGATCTGATGGGATGGAGAGGGGGGCTCCTTTCAAAGCATCCCATCGTGCTCCCATTTGGAAGGAACTGTTTACATTCCTTCTGCACTGACTCACCTGATCCTTCCCTCTTCCCAGCCCTTCAGACTTGGGAAAGGTCCCTGCTGCAGCTGGCAGGGCTATTGGGATAGTCTGGGGGAAGTCAGCCTGGTTGCTCTTCCATCAGGGGTCTTTTTTGCACTTTTCAAACACATTTAGCCATGTTATTTCCATCCGATTCCCAAAGCAGACTTTCACTGAAGTTGCTGGTGCACCAACAGCTTTTGGCCTGCAAAGGGCTGATCCAGGTGGTTTTATAAGAAGCGAGTTGAAATGATTTCAAGGTTAATGTATGCAAGGAATTAATACAATATGGCTGAACCTGAAGTGTAAACTGATGTGGTCAGTTTTTAATTAATGGCACCTCTCAAATAATCAAAACGCAGCTTATTTTTTTAATAGAAAAAGTAAACATTTTCCATATGGAACACAGATTTTCCCAGAGTTGGAAATGTGCTTTAAAAGTCTAGCAAAATAGAAATGTAAGACTTCTAACACTTAACACATTATGTCTTATAGGTTTTAATTTTTGCTAATTAAAAAAATTTCCTCTATGCTCCAAATTAGATATTTCCCTGCTATACATCTGAGCCAATTTTTTTACATCCAAACACCTAGAAAAAAGACAATTGTTTCCTGAGACTTTTAAAAACTGTTTTGTGACCTACCTAAAAACGCTTTGTATGGTCAAGAGGCCATGGGAATTATTATGCAAGTGCTGTGGATTCAAGTATAATTAACTTGGCCTTTAAAGCTGGGTTATCACCAAGTTGTAAAAAGCAGGAATCCCCTTCCTTGTACTGAGGGGCAGAGAGCAACTAGCAGAGCTTCTGCAGGGAGCCCCAGGGTACCTGGCTGGCCCTGGCAGGTTCTGCGGTTGTTGGAGCAGAACCATTTCCAGGCTCCAGGCTGCCTCTGGACTTTGGGAGGCTGGGAAGATTCCCTTCAAAAATAAGCAGTGGCAGGTCCAAAGAAATGGATGGGACAAAACCTTAATTTGGTTGGATTAAAATCTGAATTAAATTTAATGAATAGGCTTATACCACCTGTATGTAAATTTTTCCCATTCTGACACATTCCCGTTTCTGCCGCAAAAGAATGCTAAGAAAAAAAACTGTGGAATGGGAATGGAGAAGTTTCTGCCCCTTTTCCCCCTCTGCCACCCTGCTTTCAGCAAGGCTCCTCTGCACAGTTGCTGCCCGTCGGATCCCAGAAAGCTACGAGGTGACTGTTCTTCCCAGAGAGCCTGCAGCTCTCCCCTTAGCGGTGTGTTCTGCCTCACCTGGAAACACCAAACCCTCACATCCTTGCCAAGCACCTGAGAACTGTGCCGGACACAGCCCGGAATAGGAATGCTCTCTGTCCTTTCACGGGCTCCCAGCACATGGTGTCCTGTGTACTCTTGTTTTGCAGAGAAACCCAACAAAAAGCCAAGCTGGAAGGCCCACAGGAATCCCCTAGAAAGTTATTCCTTTTTAAAGTCACATTCAATTTTGCCCTCCCTCTTTTGATGCATGCAACAACCCTTGTGTCTCTCAAATTGTGAGAACCACAAGGTCAAGGGTGCAAGGAGAGCTAAAACATGGCGAAAGTCTTTTGGTCTCTTTCCTGTTGGAAAGCTAACGTTTCTTCTGGGAGCTCAAACATAAAAATGGCAACAAGCCAGTATTAATGGGTGGCCAGTCATCCCAACAGCTCTGGCATCAGGCCCCTTTCCCCATCCAATCCATGGGGTGCACGACTTTTCAAGTACCAGCATCGTGGAAAGAATCACTTAGGCAATTGCACCCAGAGCCAACCCAAGAGGTGCCCCTTCCTTTCCAATCTTAGAAGCAATAAATAATGGCGGCCGCTTTGTCTTTCTGGAGAGTCCTCTGTTGAGCCCTTTCCCCAGCGGGGGTCTTCCTCCTGGTCTTCAGTAGATGGGAAGCAGAAGCCTCAGAGCTCCGTGATATGCATGGGGTACCCAGAGGCAGAGTGTGCCGACACTTTAGTGCTCAAGCGCCTGATATGACAGGTGTGGCAGAGCAGGTGTCTCTCCAGTGGATAGCATCGGCGGCCCTCCTCGTCATTCAGCTGGAGTCCACAATCCTAAGAAAAAGAAGGTCACCATCCATTAGTGGCCAGTGGACTTAGGATACTTGAAGTAAGCCTCAGGAAGACATGAGGGGTACAGATGTCTACAGAGATTCTCAAGTCATCCGGGTCATGGTTGGGTTGAGGCAAATTAGGAAATAAAAGCAAGAAATACCAGGAATGTGTTGCCACCAACCCTTTTGAATAGATATCTTTTCCTGGGGAGGGGGGGGACTAGTCCCAAACTGCTCCCTCCCTTCAACTGGGCTGCCTCAGCAGCTCTTAAGGTTTACCTCGCAGTGGTAACACTCCACATGGTAATCCCTGTCCATTGACACCACCCGGATGGTCTCTTCGGAACCCTAGTTTGGAGAGACAGCGAAAGAGGGTGAAAATTGGAGAGGAGTCCATTGTTGGCTTTCAAGAAAAATAGGCACTTTGAAACACCCTCTGCAACTATATAAATCCCTCGTTATATAAGTGCCACAATGAAACCTCTTCCATTTCCCAAATATTTGATTTCCTTCCTTGCAAAATTAAGTGCAAAAATTATGGTTCCTGAAGATAGCAAGAGCACTTAAGACTTCTATACCGCTTCACAGGGCTTTACAGCCCTCTCTAAGCAGTTTACAGAGGCAGCCTGTTGCCCCAATATTCTGGGTCCTCATTTTACCGATAGATAAGATAGAAGATAGATGGATGATGGATGGATGGACAGACAGACAGACAAATAAGAGAGGGAGAAGCAAGCAGTCAAAGCAGTTTAATTCCTAGGATTGGAGCATGGGGAGAACTCAGCTGCAGGGAGAAAAAGTTGTGCTTGTGGCCAGCACATAATGGCTGTGCCAAAGCCAAAGTTTTAATCAAATGACAAAGAAGAACCTACCTGGACTGGCAAAATAGGCTGGTTACAGGAAGCGCACTTGGGTGCAAAAACCCTAGATTTGGGAAGGGGGGGAAGGAGGGGGAAAATAAGTTACATTTTTCTTGATAAGCAAAGAAAAAAAATGGCAGGCAGCATTTAACAATTGAGAGCAAACAATGTTAGCTAATCCCAACTCTGTCCCATGATTGTGTTGCATTTTTTTTAGACCACAACGGTATGACATCTAAATTCAGCTATGGATTTAAGAATAACCCTCCTTCTAATCTAAGCAGGACAGCAGAACAAAATGATGATCCCATTAACCTCAGACAATCCCCCCAACTGAATGGCTGCCATCTAGTGAGATCTATTTGGTCCCCATGTACCATCACTTTAGTAGTGCAGGATTTAATTCATTTCCCAAATATCTCTGAGGGAAAAGTTTTAAAAGAAGGAAGAAAACAGCCGTGATCTCCTTTCAATATAACCACGGTTCCTGTTACATTTTTCAATGCAATATACAGAAATGTTGGCCACTAGATTGCCTTGCTGTCCGTCCTTGACTGGACTTGATCCTGGATACCGTCTCCTTTAGCAGCAGTCAACCCTTCCTCATGATCTGACCCCGGGGGGGGGGGGGGGGTTCCCCCTTTTTTCTTTTGCCTTGCAGAGCTCTGCATTCTCACGTGTGATAGTCTTTGACACAGTAAATGTTGTTCTCCATATCGACAGTGAAGGGTATGCCATCCAGACATTCATTGCACACCACACAGCGGAAACAGCCAGGATGGTATGACTTCCCAAGAGCTTGCAAAATCTGAAAAAGAATCACAGGCGACAAATAATGCAAAGTCTCTTCCTGCTGTCGATAATTTGCTTCGTGCATCAAGGAACAGCGAGTGCCAGGCTTGGGGAAATCATTCAGAGTGCTAGGAACGGACCACTGGAGTAACTGGCCGTCTTGAGAAGCCACAATACAGCTGTCATTTCCCCTCTGCCTGTGGGCTGTTTTAAACCTTCCCAGCCTAGAGAGCAGTGCTGAGTTTCCTAGACCTCTCCAATCCAATCCAAGTACTAACCAGTAGGGATGACTGTTTCTCCCTCTACTCTGCTCTTCTGAAAAGTTTAGAACCAAGTCTGGAATTGCAACCGGCCTCCCTTGGAAGTTTTAGGCCTCAACACTTTTCTTGTTTGTGGCAATGGCTCCAGGAGAGTCAAAAGAGAGAGATTTACCCAATGCTCCCTTGGGCAGCCCAACTCTCTTGATTGGCAGAGGGACTATAAATATCCCTTGATCTTTTTAAGCCTCTTCTTGATTTGTATTGCATGCTAACTAAGGGAATTTCCAAGTGCAATCCTTACCAAGGGAGTCAACACTTTCTTCTCTTATTGTCATGCTTTCGTTCGGACACTGGTAACCTTCCCCCACCTGCATTAACTAATGTAATTGGAGGCACATTGTCTCAGAGAGTCTTGAGGGGAAAAAGATTCTTCCAAATCATAATTAAAATAGAACTGAACAAAGAAAACAACCCTGAAAATTAGATCAGACTCTGAAACCCAGGTAGCTGGGCAGGTGTGTCATCTCAAGTGCCCCTAAGGGGGAAAGAGAGGTTTGGAGATGAAAGGCAATGCTACTGAGTGCCCTTCAGCACACAAAAGCCCTCTTCTGTGAAAAGCCCAGCACCAGCTCTATGGCCTTGATCTTCAACCAGAATCCCTTTTGGTTGTCCCCTCAGTGGAACTGTTGCCAGATAGCTGGTGTGGTTGCATTTCTTCTGAAGATCTAACGAGATGACTGATGCTTAAGCCAGCAGCAGCAGCACTGCAGGTTCGCCCTTTCCACTGCTATGATTTCACCATCTCAGCAGCAGACTGCCAGAGCAATGGTTTGTGGATCACTATGATACATGTGGTAGCAGCTGAGGCGGCAGCAAGAGGAAAGGTTTAACCAGATCCTGGCCAGAGCAGCTCCTCTGGTTGTGCCTGCAGGCTAGAATATGGAATTGAACTGGTTGGTTTACAAGAGTCATGAAGAAGGCCAGACAAGGAATAATGGATGGAAACTGATCAGGGAGAGATTCAACCTGGAAGTAAGGAGGAATTTCCTGACAGTGAGAACAATCAACCCATGGAACAAAAGTTGCCTTCGGAAGTTGTGGGAGCTTCAACATTGGAGGCTTTCAAGAAGAGACCGGACAACCATTTGTCAGAAATGGTGTAGGGTCTCCTTGGGCAAAGGGTTGGACTAGATGAACCACAAAGTCCCTTCCAACTCTGTGAATCTGTTAATTTTAATCTGTTAAATCCACAAATGGGAACCTTAACTACCGCATCATAATCTGAAAGATTTGTGAAACAAAAATTCCACCTTATGCAGGGATGTGAATAAATGTTTATGAAAATTCAATCAGGTATCCTTTAGTTCAGGGGTCTCCCTGAAATTTTGGACTTCATCTCCCAAAATTCCCCAACAAGCATGAAATCCACAAGTCTTTATGTTGCCAAGTTGGGAGACCCCTGCTTTAGGTCAGTGATGGTAAACCCGTGACCCACATCAACCGTAATATGCTATTCTATTTTGGGTGGCATAACTGCATTTACCAACACCTGACAACAACTATTCTTGAAAGCAGGCCCTGCGATGTTGGTAAGCTGCAGAGACCATGTGAGAATGGGGTGTCCTCTCCCACGGCCTCTGAAAATTGTGTGAGGAGGCGGCATGATTCCACATGGTTTCGGGAAGCTCCAGAGGCCACGGAAGAGCATCCTCCAAAGCTGCTCCCAGAACGAAGGCACCTGCACTGAGTAGCCTCAGGGAGGCTGCAGGGTACTGACCACCGAAGGTAAGTGGTGTAAGGCAGGCCCTGGGGGATGCTGGATTGCAGGGCAATCCCTCGGTGGGCCCTGGGGAAGGGTGTGAACGGCTCCAGACGTTCAGAGGCCAAGGGTGGGTGGGTGTGGGGGGCACAGACAAGTTGGGGTGATGTTTTATCCTCAACATTTTTGAATCAAGTATTAATTCAAGTCAGAGTTTTTTCTCTTTCTCCAACTGTCAAATGGAAGAGAGAAACAACAGATCCCAACAATAAAGACGACTCTTTTCCTTCCTTTCAACCCTGCGCTAAGGACTGAAAGCCACAAAAGTTCACGGGTGTCACTGTGGCCAGTCGCACACAACCTACCTCACAGGGCTCTTGTGGGGGAAAAAGGGTAGGGAGGAATACTACGCTTTTGAGCTCCTGAATGAAAGGCAGGAGGGAAACCTAACAAATGACCAAATATAGCACTTAGCAATTGCACTTAAGACTTGTATACCGCTTCACTGTGCTTTGCAGCCCCCTCTAAGCAGTTTACAAATGTCAGTCTCTTGCCCCCAACAATCTGGGTCCTCTTTTTACTGACTCCAAAGGATGGAAGGCTGAGCCAACCTTGAGCTGGTCAGGATTGAACAGCTGGCAGTTGGCAGAATTAGCCTGCAATACTGCCTTCTAACCACTGTGCCACTAGGGCTCTGCAAACAATGAAAAGTGAGGAATAGCGAAGGCAGCAGAGAAAGTGGCTGCACTGTGAGGGTCCTTTGCGGTCCATAACTAGAGCTGCCCCTTAGCATTTCTGGACCCAATGCTTTACTGCAGCACAAACCTTCCCCACTAGGGGCTGTTGTGCCTCAGCCTTTGATGCTCAGTCCTTTAATGGTTGGCTCAAGCAAAAGGTTATATCTGCAAAGCAGAATGCAACCTTCGCCTCCTTCCAAAAGTCCTTCCATGACTTGCAATGAGCTGCCGTTTCGCTGGGTTCTTCCTCTCACTGCAAAGTACTGCTCACTGCAGTTTGGGGTCCCAGCAGTTGACTTTCCTCCTTGAAAGAGCTGCCAGTTTTCAGAAGTAGCCTCCACTTCCTCCAAATCCTTTTTAGCGTTTTGCATTTTGTAAGCAAAAGGTCCTGGATCAGCAAGGTTGCCTCTGGCCCTTGAGCATCCCTCAATTATTGCAGCCACAATGTTGGCTTGAATGCTTGTGAGTAAAATGGTGAATGTATAAATGCTTCAAGGAAAGCGGAAGGGAGGGGGGAGAGCTATTTTTCCCAATCCCACCATCACTCCCTCCCCAAAGTTTCCCAGAGAGCTGGCCAGAGAAGAGCAGAGACCTCAAGTGAGCATCCCCAGGGAGAAGCACCAGGAGAGCCAAATGGGCACTGGAGGCAGAGAGGAGGGGGAAGAGCAGACAAAAGACCCTGCCACAAAGGGAGAGGAGGCAATCTGATTCTGGCAACTTTGCAGACACACCCCAGGGATGTGTCATTCCTAAAGGGCTCTAGAACAATTTGTCCCAGGCCTGCAACTAGCTGCAGGACAAGAGTTACATAACATTGAAGAAATAATGGAATCGAATCATTAAAGATGCAA
Organism: Thamnophis elegans; assembly: GCF_009769535.1. Lineage (NCBI taxonomy): Eukaryota > Metazoa > Chordata > Lepidosauria > Squamata > Natricidae > Thamnophis > Thamnophis elegans. The sequence goes on from NC_045554.1 coordinate 24,005,526, forward strand.
AAGGAGGGACAGAATGAAATGTGAATGACAAAAATTAAAACAATTAAAATAAAATTATTTTAAATAATTAAATTGAATTGTTGAATTGTCCCACAGCAAGTTGGCTGTGGCGAGTTGTTCCATTCTGTTTCTAAAGAGGCCTCCTGGGGCACAATCCAATCTGGCTAACAGAATAACAGTTGGAAGGGATCATGGAGGTCTTCTAGTCCAGCCCCCTGCTCAAAATTAGACCGGCTGTCCCATCTCTTCTCAAAACCCTCCAGGGATAAGAGCACCCACAGCACTTGGAGATTAATTGTTCTGTCAGGAAATCCCTCCTTAGTTCCAGGTTGCTCATTCTTTCCACGGCTCAGGAAGGACTGTCCAAAGAGGAACTGCTCTGCCTTCTTTCCAGACAAACCCAACACTCTCTGGAAGGCTTTCCTGCCATCTCTCGAAACAAACACTGGTGCAACAGTTTAAAAGTAGAAGCAGAAATATTTTTATTAATACACATGTATTGCCAGCAGGATTTTCCTTGGGGGCCAACTTTCTTTGTCCACGAAGGGAAAAAAATTAGTTCGTTTATGACAGGAGTGTCAAACTCAGGACTTGTGGGCAGGATCAGGGTGCTTAAATCTGGCCTGTGGGGCCAGCCTGGAAATATCAAAGGATCAGCCCACGGTGCCTCTGCTGGCCAAAATGGACCATGGGGGATGGCACGTGCGGCCTCTCCCGCAGCCCATTTTCAGCCTCCCCTGGCTTCCTGCAGCACTCTGCCGGCTGAAAATGGAGTGCTGCAGGAAGATTGGACTGGACTGGACTGGATTACCATTATGTGGCCTGAAGTAAGTGCCTGATCTGTAGAGAAAACCAGCAACATCCTATATTAATACTACAGTTTAATGCCATATTTTATGTAGGCCCATTTAATCCACAATCTATAATTGACAGGCGTTTCTATTTACTATCCTGGAATTCACCTCTGCTGTTAGATCTCTTATTATCATGTTATTTATGCTATTGTATTTTTATTATTAGTTAAATAATAAAAATACAATAGTATAAATAGCTTTTTTGCCTTGAAAAACAATGGGGTATAAATTTAGAAATAAAAGTTTTAGTGGAGTATGAAGAGTAAGTAATAAATGTTTGTCAGTAATATCTGGTAGAAGAGATAGGAAAATGGTTATAATAAAGAACTGTGGAAAGAAAGAAGAGAAGGGGAAAGTGCTTCTTGAGCCTCTGTCAAATGCCCACCATGGCACACCTCACCACAGCCCTCCGAGGTCAAACACAACCTTGATGCAGCCCTCAATGAAATCGAGTTCGACACCTCTGATTTATGATTTTATGCAGCGCCATAAGGCAAATATCCCCCCCTGGGGGGCACATATTGGCGCACTTGGGCAGTGCTGGAGACTCAAATTCAGCCTGCAAGGAAGAGAACTGCCAGTTCCTTCAGAACTATCTGGAATGTGTCCTGGGGCCACAGAGAAGAGCCCTGTGGGGAGTTCAGGGTGGAGGAGGAGTTTTCTAAGACACAATACCTGTGGCTGGCTGGGTTCATACAACAGGCTGAACTTGGTTACAGCCCCAATCTGTTTTCTGGCAGCACACAACAGACTGAAATGGAAAGCGAATAGGCCGGATTCTTAGAACATTACAAAAAATTAATGATTAAAACTAATCAAGCTTGGCAGGTTGTACACATGCAGCTGCTGGCACCTTCCTGAACCTGTTCCACCTAAGAGGCAAACCTGGTCTCAACTGTGAGGGTAGTGTGTGTGTGTGTGTGTGTGCCTGGGAGAAAAAGGTGGCTGTAGCCCGACTGACCCCGTGGCCAGCCTTTTTCTGAAGCTAGGACTCTTACCATTTCCATGATGAGATGGCCACAAATGAAGCACTTGTCTGCCGTCTGCTGAAACCCCGAATACTGTTTATAAAAAATAAAATAAAAAAGAGGGGGGGAGACAGTCAGAAGGCTTTCCCTTTCCATCCTGTTAAAGTCACAAACACATTTTCTTTTCAGCAATCAAGCAAATATTCACGATTAACTACTAAACTGGAAATGAGACTGTGGAAGTGAAAACGGTCCTTCACACATTAACTTTCCCAACACTTGCACAATAACACTGAAGAGGATAGATTTTTGATCCAGGCATTTCCATTTGGACTGCAAAGTTGCACTGAAACCTTTTTCACCTAGTTAAAATGAAACTGTTGCTCAATCAGGAGATACCTGTGATATTTAAAGCCGAAAACTCAATTAACTCAACATGGGCAAAACTCCAAGCGATGGTGAAAACGGCCAGTGTGAATCTTGTTTTGCACCTAACCATCTTTTTCAATTTCATGAGCACAAATTTCAGTTTGCCACTGCAGACAAAAGGAAACCAACACCTCTACTTTGTCACAACCGAGAGTGTAATTGTTGGATCTCTGTGATCTTTTCCAAATGGTTATTTAGACATAACAGAATCAAATGATGATAGTAAAACTCTCCTCCATCTTCAATTCTATCAAGACGTATCCATAATATCAGCTTCATTTAAATTAGAAATTGCAAGTAATTTACATTTTAAAAACTAAATATGCAAGATGTTAAATTGCCCATTTATTTGGGTGATTTTTCTGATATTGCTTTCAAAAATAGTTCCTCATCAATGTTGTCCTCACTTTGGTTAATGTTCTGTTGTGCCATAGTCTCACCAAGCAGGAAGACATGGCATGAAAGAATGACAAGGGCATCATAGAAGAAGATACATAGGTTAAGTGCAATAAGCTAATAAAAGTATTTTTATCTCAAAATTAAAAACAAATAGATCTAATATGGAGGCAGTTATTAATAGGCACATCAATACAGGATGGAAATAGATCATCTTACATGACCCAGGAATTCCTGGGTGCAACTGGCAAATGTGAGGAGCAAGCAGAAAGAGTGACTTAGTCAGTGTGACTGAATCCTCTAAGACAGAGGTCTTCAAACTTGGGAACTTTAAGACTTGTGGACTGCAATTTCCAGAATTCCCCAGCCAGCAAGACAGTGTTGGTGAATCTTTTCGGCACCGAGGGCTGAAAACAGGAGTGCGGGCGCACATGCCAGAAACCAGAAGAGTGGCCGCCTGGTGTGCATGCGGTCTTTGAAGCTGGTCTTTGTCCGCGTCTGTGCGCCAGAAACCAAAAGACCAGGTGCCTGGTGTACATGTATGCGCCAAAAACCGGAAGATCATCTTTCCCGGTGCGCAAATGTGCACCCGGCGGCTGCTCTTCTAGTTTCCAGTGTTCCCATATAAGTGAAGACCAGCTGGTCAGCGCAACGGAACCCAAAAGAGCAACGGGAGACAGTTTGTGTGCGCAGAGAGGTGGCTCTGTGTGCCACTTCCGGCACATGTGCCACAGCTTTGCCATCATGGCTCTAAGATGAAACTCATGGATGAAATGCACCAACTCAGCCAAGATGGCAAACAAAACCCTCACAATTTTCATTCAAGCATGATTGAAGAGGCAAAAGCTGTGGGGACCTTGACAGAAAGCAACTTACATCTTCTTGGGATGCAACAGAAAGAAAACCTGCTACACAATTGTATACACCCACCAGGTTCAATAAGGAAATTTAAGCAACCTTATAACAGAGGGAATACCATGTATTGAAATCCTCATATTTAAGGGAACCTAGGAGGGCTGGAGAGTTCTTAAAATATGTTTGTGATACACAATTGTACCCCACACCAATGAAGAACAAGGGAGCTTTAGAAGCCATTCTGGGTGGAGAGAGTTTTTATCCAAGTTCAAGGGACAGAAAACGAGTGTAACCACTGAGGAGGAGGAGCTGCACATAACTTATATCTGCAGAAGGAGTATGAGAAAACATAAAAAAGTGTATGCTTGCAAGTGAAACTCAATGATGCAAATGTTGGAATGGAAATGACAGGTGATGGGAAGAGGGAAAACCTCTCAGCAATTACTATGCTTTAATCTTGTCTCCAAAGGGAAACTATCACCTGGCAAAAGGGAATGAAAACCCAAGGTAAATAAAGAGATGATTAGGAGTCCCTGACCTTAAATTAATGCATTGAAGTCTTTAAAGTCAGATCAAGAAGACTGGAGAACAACAAAGGTTGTTCCTGTCTTGAAAAAAATTGGGGAAAAAGAGAACTAGAGTAACTTCAGACCAGTCAGTTGATATAAACTGATTATTCAGTACTTCATTTGGGAGCATTTAGAAAAGAATGCATTACTTGGCAGGACACAACATGGGTTTATCAAAAATAAATCATGGCAAGCCATCCTCATCTCTTTTTTTTGTAAGAGTGACCTGTTTAGCTGACTACAGGAATGTGGTATGTATAATGTACCTTGACGTGAGCAAAACATCTGACAAAGTCTTCTGGGTGAGATTCCAGTACAGAAGGCTGCAAAATGTGGGCTGGACTATGTTACCAAAAGATGGATTCAATGGTTGAATAATTGTGCAAAAAGGGAATGAGTGATCTGGATGGGTGTGCCAAGTGCTTACCCCAGGACTCTGTTCTAGGCCCTATTTTATTCAAGATATTTATAAATAAGTTGGATGAGGGGTGGGAAAATATGATTATCAAATCAGAAGAAAGCAGAAGCACAGGATAATGATCATCACTATCTGAAAAATCTGGCAGAAATTGGCCAGAAGAATTTTTTTAAATGCGAAGTAGAGTCAGATAGGAAACAACAAATGTCATAAATAATAAAAGAAAGTTTCTTTCAACGCATAAAAAAACAAGAAAAAGGCCAAGGAAACAATTGGTTCACATATGAGAGAAGATATCAAGGAAGTAACGGATAGCACAGAGAAAGCACTAAGGTCTCTCTTTGCCTCCTTTTCTATAAATTGGGATCACCAAAGCTAGGCCATAATCGTCAGGAACCTCGGCATGATTATCGATACAGGTGAATAAAGAAGCCCGCACAGGTACTTGCCAATCTAGATTATTTTACATCATCTCTGCTGAAATAAAATTGGGTCTGGGAACTTTGTTTGGTTTCAGGTGTTCACTCATTTTGGTAATTTCAGAGCCTGACCCAGGGGGGCAGGAGGTGGGCTTCATATTCTAATTTCTCTTTTGGGTGTGGCCGTTCCTCCTGTGCGAACAGCCACCTGAAACTTCAGTGGGAACACAGGGTGAGAATACATGAGTAAGGGAAGCGGATCAAAGAGCTACATACATTTCCAGAGTAGAGCTAAATTCTTGGGATGAGTAGCAGATTAATTGGTTCCAAACTGTATCAGGCCCACTCTCTTCTTTAGCTGTAATTATCTGTTTATACTTCCTCTTAAGCAGCAGCAGGTCGAGAGTTGAGTAGGAGAGAGAATCCTTGAAACAGGCAAGAGTTTCTTGCTGTGTGGCAACCATCACTGTTGAATCAGGGTTGCTTGAAAGAGCTTCAATTCTTCTTCATACTAGATCAGAGGTGGCCCTTTGATGTCTTATGGGCATGGCTGGCTCAGAAATTCTGGGAGTTGAGGTCCACAAGTCATAAAAGGGCCATAGTTCCCCACCCCTATACTAGATGGATAGGTAGAGAGAAAGGGCGTTGGTACTTACCTGATACGCCTCTTCTCATAGTGGGGGGAGGAGTATCCAGAATGGGTTTGACCTTATCCTCTCGTGATTGGTTTGAGTCAGATAAGCTCTTTGGGCTCCGCCCCCTGGAAGTGAGCCTGCCCAGTTTTATGACGAAAAGCTCTCTCCGACTCGTTGCATCATTCGCTCCAGACTCTTGATTCAGTTTTTTTTTTTTTTTTTTTTTTTTGCTTTTATTGTCTTCAACATCAATAATTAAATAACAATATAAACAATGAACATAACACTTAGTTGTACAAACCTAGTCAGGGAGGGACTGGATACTCCTCCCCCCACTATGAGAAGAGGCGTATCAGGTAAGTACCAACGCCCTTTCTCCATAGTGAGGGGGGAGGAGTATCCAGAATGGGACGTACCAAAGCCTGCACGTCCCTAGGGAGGGAGATCCCTGAGGCCATATGTCCCCCACTCAGGCCTGTTGAGGCATGGGTCCAGCCCTGTGACCGAACGAGGCCTCTGCCGAGGCAAAGGAGTCCAACTTATAGTTCCTAACAAAGGGAGAGGGGGAAGCCCACGTGGCTGCCCTGCAGATTTCGGCCAGGGATGCTTGTGTGGCCCAGGCCGTGGATGTGGCTGCACTCCGTGTGGAGTGGGCTGTGATATGATTTGGTGTCCGTAACCCCTGCGATTGGTAAGCAGTGGCAATGCAGGTTCGCAGCCACCTGCCGATAGTGGTGGAAGTTACCTTATTACCCAGGGATCCTGGTTGGAAGGAGACAAACAGGGCTTCGGATTTCCTGTTTGGCCTGGTTCTCCTGAGGAAAATCCTCAGAGCCCTCCTAACGTCCAGAGTGTGCCACTTCCTCTCCAATGGGTGAGAAGGATCTGGACCGAAGTTGGGCAAAATCAGTTCCTGGGCTCGATGGAAGCAGGAGCACACCTTGGGAATGAAGGATGGGTCCAGCCGTAACACCGCCCTATCTTGGTGGAAGACACAGAGATCCTCCCTGGTGGACAGCGCCTGCAGTTCGGATATCCGCCTGGCGGAAGTGATGGCCACCAGGAAAGCCACCTTCGGGGTCAGGAACTTAAGGGAAACTGCTTGTAATGGCTCAAATGGGGCGCCCGTTAGAGCGTCCAATACCCTGTGTAAATCCCAGGAAGGGTACCTGTGTACCGTAGGTGGTCTGAGGTTGGAGGCCCCCTTAAGGAATTGCCTGACCATGGGGTGGTGTGTCAGGCACTGATTTCTGCCACACGGGAGAACTGATGAGATGGCTGAGACCTGTCTCCTAATTGTGTTAGGAGCTACCCCTCTATCCAGGCCCGCCTGGAGGAAGTCCGGAACCTGAGGCACCGTAGCCTGGATGGGGTTGGACCCCCAGGAGTGCACCAAGAGTCAAAGGCCCGTCACGTGGAGCCATAGATGCGCTCTGTGGAGGGCCTGCGGGCGGCCTGGATAGTCCTTATCACCCTGGGGGGGAAGAGGTCTTTCCTCGGGATGCTCCGCTCCACCGCCAAGCGGTCAACTGGCTGCAGCTTCCGCTCCAAGTTGTCCCCTTGGTCCGGTTGAGCCAGCCGGCTCTGATGAACCCACCCCTGCTGTATGTTCTGCCCTCAGCGAATGTTGTCTAAATTCATAGGCTATCTGAGGTGCTTCTGCGATCTCTCATAGTCGGGCATCCCATTCTGAGTTTGTGGTGGGTTCTGGCATGGGGACCAGCCTGTCTGACCCTTTCCCCCCCCCCCCCCCGGCCATAAGGGTGCTATGATTCTATGGCTAGGATTAGCGCAGAGATATTCAGAATGTAAACACAGACGGAGTTTAATGGGTGGCCACTAGAGTGTAAAGATGGAGTGAGGGGAGCTAAGGCTCACAATAAAGGCCTGCCACAAAGGTAAATTAATAATAATAACAACAAGAACCACAACCACAATAATAATAATGAAATAGAATAAAATACAAAAGGGGGCATCTTCCCGCCTGATAAAACCAAGAAAGATTAAGGAAACGATTGGTCCCTTGCTGGGAGAAGTGGCCCGAAGGTGACAAGCAGCAGGGGTAAGCCGAACTATTTAACTCGTGCTTGGCATCTGTCTTTACCCGAAGGGATAAACAATCCAACCTATCAAGAACAGCATCCCAAATTCAGATTAGGAACCCAAGATGAAATAGGGAAGAATGGTAGCCTGTCTATCTTAGGCAAGGTCCAATTCCCAGGACCGGGTGGGTTACACCCAGGGGTCTGAAGGAGCTGGCGGACAAATTCTCCAAACAACTGAAACTATATCTATCAGAGATCCTGGAGTGCTGGAGAACCACTATAGAATTGCTGATGTGATTTCCCCCCCCCCTTCAGAAAGGAAGAGAAAACCGTCTCGAGAGCCCAAGGCCCACCTGGGTTTGTCAAAAACACATCATACCAGACTGGCCATATTAGATTACGGTGGCAACCCTAGTGGACCATAGGAATGCCATTGATATAGTTAACTTGGACTTCAGCAAGTCCTGATAAGGTAGACCATAACCTACTATTAGGTAAGTAGAAGAATGTGGGTTAGACCTAGTCGCCCCAGGTGCCTTGGTAACTGGTGCACCCACCTGTACTCCTCAGTGGAACTGCCTCTTCATGGAGGGAAGAGAGCAGGGAGTCTCCCAAGGTCCAGTGTTGAGCCCAGTACTCTTCAACATCTTCATCCGTGATTTGAATGAGGGTGTTAGGTGTGTAAGCTAACATTTGGGATAGCAACATATATGCCATGATAGTAGTACTGTTCCTTTAAGAACTGCTGTTATCTCCAGCGGTCATAAGAAGGAGCCGGAATGACTGTTAGCTCTTTGTTTGTTAACGGCTGATGAGGGGGGGGGGTCATCAGGTTAGCAGATGAACCCCCGGCTGGCCAGAATAGCCAACACTTCAGAATACAGGCTAAAGTTACAGAAGGATCTTGATACCCTTGAACATTGGGCACTACCTAGGAAAATGGGATTCAAGGAAGTAATGTTCTACCTTTAGGCAATGAAGGTGAAGTGCACAGGTACAGGATACCTTGCTCCACAGTAGTAACTGTGAAGCGGATCTTGGGAGTCCTAGTGGACAACCCCTTTAATGTGAGTCAGCAGTGTGCAACAGCTGCCAGGAGAGCAACACAGTTTTTGGCTTCATAAACAGAGGACTAGAATCAAGCTCCCGTGAAGTGTTAATCCCACTTTTTAAGGTCTTGGGAGGCCACACTTGGAATTCTGCACTCAGTTTGGTCCCCATGATGTAGAAGAGATGTGGAGACTCTTAAGGAGAGTGCAGAGAAGGCAACAGGGGATCAGGGTACTGGAGACTAAAGCCTATGAAGAACGGTTGCAGGAACTGGGTAGGTCTAGTCTACTGGAAGGAAGGACTAGGGGAGACGTGATAGCAGTGTTCCAATATCTCTGGGGTTGCCACAGAGAGGAGGCTGCCTGACTATCCTCTAAGGCACTTGAGTGCAGAACAAGAAGCAATGGGTGGAAACTAAACAAGGAGAGAAGCAACCTAGAGCTGAGGAGAAATTTCATGACAGTTAGAACAATTAATCAGTGGAACAGCCTGCCTCCAGACATTGTGAGAGCCCCAACAGTTTTTAAGAGGCTGTTGGGTGGCAATGACAATAGCAATAGCAGTTAGATTTATATACCGCTTCATAGGGCTTTCAGCCCTCTCTAGGTGGTTTACAGAGTCAGCCTAATCAACCATAGGAAGCCATTTGTCTGAGATGGTATAGGATATCCTGCCTGGGCAGGGGATTGAGCTAGAAGCCTGCAGGTTCCTTCCCATTCTGCTATTGTATTGCATAGTATTGTATTGTATTGCATTAGCCGTTTGCCTAGTCACCCCCACCCTTGGAAGGTCTTCAGTAACCTGATTGGGGGCTCCATTGGGAGCTGCCCTTTAGCAGCTGGGCTGAATATTCTCCCCCCCCTGCGTTTTTCCAGGCTGCAGGGGGGCTGCCGGCTTGGGATTAACAAAACAAAACACAGTTTTTGCTACTGGGGCCAGTAGCCCTCTCGCCCCTCCCCTCTGTCTCCTAATTAAAGGAGAGTTTTCTTAAGGGGGAATCAAGAAATAGCCATGACAAACAGAGCTTGCTGGATGCCGGTCAGCCTCTCGCCCCCCCCTCTGTCTCCTAATTAAAGGAGAGTTTTCTTAAGGGGGAATCAAGAAATAGCCATGACAAACAGAGCTTGCTGGATGCCGGTCAGCCTCTCGCCCCCCCCTCTGTCTCCTAGTTAAAGGAGAGTTTTCTTAAGGGGGAATCAAGAAATAGCCATGACAAAGAGAGCTTGCTGGATGCCGGTCAGCCTCTCGCCCCCCCCTCTGTCTCCTAATTAAAGGAGAGTTTTCTTAAGGGGGAATCAAGAAATAGCCGTGACAAACACAGCTTGCTAGGGATGCCGGTCAGCCTCCTAATTAAAGGAGAATGTTCTTATGGAGGAAGCCTTCTCCTGTTACTTGGTAGCCAGAAAGGTAGGGGGGGTGGTTCTTCCGGCTTGGGGGGGGGGGTTGATCCACCACCTGCCTCTTTAACTCCTTTTTGCCCTTTGCTGCCTCCCTCGCTCTTGGCTAATGCCTCTGCGATCGTCTCTCACCTTTGTAGGTCTCCTCAAGTGGTGGTTGTTGTCCTGCCGGCCTCCTGAGCTGCTGGGGGCCGCCATCTTGGCCACGTAGCTTCAAGATGGCCCCCGGCTCCAAATTCAAAAGGCTCCTCTTTGCTGGAGCACATGGGAATGGCTTTTGCCTTTTCAGGCTTGCCATGCGGTTGCCGCTCATCTCCCGCAGCTGTTTTAGAGCCTTTCCGGCTCTCACCTTGTCCACTGGTGATAGCTGCCAGCACAGGTTTTCCTTTTTTTAAAAAAAAACCCTCGTGGCTGAGGGGAGCGGAGGAGCGCTTCTGCTCCTGAGAAGCCTCTCATCAAGGGCTGCCTATGGGAGGCATGTGTGCCCGGTTCTCCTGCTTGCCCGGCAACGGTCCTCACAGAGTGACTCCACCTCACTCAATGGCCAGGGCAGCGTGCCGCCCCAGAGGGCTTGTGGCAATCCGGTCGTTGCAGGAGGAGGCTGCGATGAAGGGAGGCAGGGTTCGCCGGGTCCAAGTTTATTTTCTTTAATCCTTTGAAAATTACTGGAGGTCTGGAGAGGTGCAACCTTTCCCTTGATTGGGGTGAGTCAAATCTCCAGCTCTTACAAGCCTCAGCTGTTAGGGCTGCCTGCTAGAGGCTTCTGCCCGTCCTCCTGGTTAGGGCTGCCTGCTAGAGGCTTCTGCCCGTCCTCCTGATTAGGGCTGCCTGCTAGAGGCTTTGCCCTTTCTCCTGCTGCCTGGCCAAGCTCCCCACTGAGGGTCTTCGGATCTCCTCAGTGTCCAGGGCAGCCTGCCGCCCCAGGGGGGCTAGTGGCAGACCCAATCCTGCAGGAGGAGTGAAGCAGGGAGGCAAAACTCGACGGGTCCAAATGAATTTTCCTTTAGATCCTAGTAAATTCCTGGAGCTCTCGAATGAGCAACATCTCACGATCGTTTTGAGTCAGAAAACTGGGCAGGCTCACTTCCAGGGGGCGGAGCCCAAAGAGCTTATCTGACTCAAACCAATCACGAGAGGATAAGGTCAAACCCATTCTGGATACTCCTCCCCCCTCACTATGGAGAATGACTTGCCACGTAGGTCTGTTCAGGGAATTTGTTATCCACAATAGCTGTACATAATTGAAGCACTTCATTGGTGGAAAGCATTTGAGTCCATTTCTCCTATCAATTTTGTTTGCATTTGTCCCCTAGGAATGCCCTCAGATGGGACAGGATAGGAAGTCAAAAAGAGAGTGACAAAGGGCATCAAAAGCAACCCATTGGCATAGGGAACACCCCCAGGATGGTTGTCAATGTGAAACCGAAGAACTGAGGAAGAGAAGTACCTTAATAGAAGGCCTTGTGCCTGCCCCGTGCAGGGACTCTGCTGGGAGGGCATTAACATTTTGTTTTCCAAATGTCATAGCTTTAAAAATGACTGCATAATCCATATTGGCAACCTACTGGTATAAAAACCAGAAAATCTCCTCTGGTCCTGCACAACTCATGTCACCTTCCCAGGATGGACCAAACTGTTCTAAAGTTATGGAAATTTTTCTCCTAAATCTTTTGCCAGGTCAACAATGATTTATTTTTCCCTTTTCTAACATGGTATTCAAAGGCCAGCAGGGAGAGCAGATTGTTCCCAACTAAAAATAGCAGGGCCTATTTTCTTCAGCTTTAAGAATGCTGCAACTTATCATTGAAAGGGAGGAAGAATATCTGGCTGGGAATATTTATGTGAGTAAAAGGCAGGCGAAAGGATCGTCCTAGCTGAATGCAGCCCCAATGGCAAGAGTTGTGGCTCGTAAAACCGTGTTTCAGCTTTATTCCAGGATTCTTTGCAAAATCAGAACTCAGATTAGGCCCACAACTGTGCAACACAACACAAAAGGACTTCTTCCCCTGTTGCCCCCATGATCTCTTTTTTTCTTAAGGCGCCCTCTTAAGAAGCTGGGGTGGGGGCGGGGGGGCAATTATCTAACTAGTGTCCCATAAAGGAGCTGAGCTAGTGGCTTAGCCTAAAAGAGTTGAAGTGTGTCTGGAACCCAATTTGCTCCCTTGGACCAGAGAAGAGTATCATCGGCAGTTCTTGGTCCAGTAACAGCAGCATATTTGCAATGGGCCAGTGGCAGGCATGACAACTCCTAAATACACAAAAGCTAATCATTTGTTTTATTTTATAACCATTAATGTGCCATAAATAAGCTTCGGCCTTTTGATAAAAGCTACAATCTTGATTTTCTGGTAAGTTCATTTCCAGATTATCATAGTTGCAAAATTGGACCAAAGTTCTCAAGAGCTTTTTTGAGGCCTATTAATGTCTGAAGGGAACTACAGCTTCATCACTATAGAGTAGAAGGGCGATGCTGCCATCCTCGGGTTTAAGGGATGGAACTTTGGCCCATGTAGACATCTCACCATGCTGTTGACATAAACATTGAAGGGGAAAAAGCAGTGGTGGTGATAAATTCCTGTCTCCCCCACTTTCTGCTGTAACTGGCTTTGAGTGACCTCTTGCATACTGCACCTGACCTTAAAAAGTATATGGATGTGAATTAAATTGAGCAGCTTACAATTCATTGATGGATTGATGAGACTTCCAGCTTCTCCCATTATTTGAATAAAGGACCAAAAGCTGCCTTAAGTTCTATAAAGGTGGCATATGATGATACCACATTGTTAAGTTAAATATTTTTTTTTATAAATTGCTGATAAGGGACTTAATTTCAGACCCAGGCATTGGGAGCCACTCGGGTGAGTCCTCCATTTTTTGTACCAAGTTCTTATTGCAAGAATTCTAATCTGAGCTCCCTCCCAACATAAAGTGTCGTCCTGTGGAAACTGTAGGGCCTGATCATCGCCACATACTTTGGGGTACGTGTACACACACACACACACACACACACACACACACACTGATCTCTGAAGCCTATTCTCTCAGGACTTCCTCCACAGGAGGCCAGCTGACCAACCAGAGTGTGAATCATCAAGGCCTTACTTTCCATTCAAAGCATTCAGTCCATGGAGATGGGCTTGGCAGTTCCCAACTCTTTGGCCACCAGATAACCTTCTAATTTTCTAACATCTTCTAGAAGCTCTGCTGCAAATTCCATGAGAGAACTTGCCGCTCTTCTATCTTTCGACATCATCCCGACAGCCCAAGATGTCCTACTACTTTCTCATTCCTACTGGAATTTGGATCTAGATCGTGACAAAATAGTATGTTGGTTACACATCTTGGAAATAGATGGGTTCTTGTGTTCATTTTGAAGTATGTTTTCTTTCCTTTTATCTCTTAAAACCTCAGTGGCTGGATTTACACAGAATCCTAGACTACGCTGTGCTAATCTGCTAAAGGTCTGTAACTGTCTTAAGAGGTTGTGTGAATCAGGCCATGCCCTGCAGCCATAATAGTTTGTCTGTATGAAAACATGAGGGTTTTTGGTGTGTGTGTGTGTTAATGTAGGATAGGGGTTGAGGAGATTGTGTCAACTCAGACAACAAGAATATTTGAACAGTTTAATTGATATTTCAGGACCTTCCCAGCTAGAATTTACGTTATTTTCCAAAATTTAAAATAAGATTGCTTGTCTATCTTCACATCTCAAGCATACTACAAGGAATACAAATATGTTGAGGGCAAGGGTGGGAGCACAATTTGACCCATCAATCTTAAATTTTCATAGCCAAAACGCTACTGGTTTGTGAACTGTATTATATTATCCCAAAGGTGCTTTTGCAAGAGGTAACTGGACTTTCTGATTTTTCTTTGAAGACATTTAGCTTCTCATTCTTGGATGAGAAGTGAAACGTCTTCAAAGAAAAACCAGAAAGTTCAGTTGCGTCTTGAAAAAGCACCTTTGGGACAACCATGACCTGGACGACTGAGAATCTCCATAGATATGTATTACTTTATAATCTATTCTCTAAGATGGCTTTAATTCGTTTATCTTTAATTCAACATTTGTATTCTACTACAGTGGTCTCCAACTCTGGGAGTTGAAGTCCACAGGTCTTAAAGTTGCCAAGGTTGGAGACCACTGTTCTACTAGACTAGTATTATTAAGAGAAGGACAAGAAGAGAGGCTAGAATAATGGTGGGTTCGAAGAGACCATTCCAAGAGTCCACTAAATTCCGTAGCTGAAATTTTAGAAATTGTCCATGGGGCCATTTGATTTGAATTGATCACAAACAAGATAAATCCAATTTTTGGCTGTATCAATGGAAGTAAAAGTTCTACACGTAAATCTTGTTTACAACTGTCCTGTTTAGTGACAATTCAAAGATGTGACAATACTGAAGAAGTAACTTTATGACTGTTTATAATTGTCATAGTATCCCACAGTCACATAGTCACCATATGCAGAGTCAACAGAGGAATGGGCAGTGAAATTGCAAATCGCAGTCACTTGATGTCTCACTTAACAACCTGCGATGATGTGCTTAACAACTACATGGGAAGTGAGGTAAATCTGTCAAAGTCATTGATGTTTCACTTAGTGACTGCATAGCTTAGTAATACTGTAGATTGCCAGTACCAAATGTGGTCACTAAGCAAGGACTACCTGCATTTTATTCTAACCTTTATCTAAGCATTCTTTGAGTATTATGATCAGTTTAAGTGACCAAACTGTTTCAAACAATGTAGAAAAGGTTCAGAGAAAAACAAGTAAGACAATTGTAGGATATCAAATCAAATCCTCTGAGGAAATGTTACAGAACTGAGAAGTCCTGAAAATAGGAAACTGGGAAGAGACAGAATAGCATTCTTCAAATACCTAAAAAGATGTCATCATAAAAAAAACCAAAATTATAGATTTATGTTACAAGAAGACAAATTATGATTGTATGTTACATGACATGCATATATGTTTAAATTTAGATTTCTACATGGAGCAGAGAATTAGATTTGTTGGACCCTACATCATCTCCTAATTCAGGATTATTTTAAGCGGGTAACGCAACCTAATTGCTACCTCCATGAAATGGCCATTTATTTGCCTGTCCCCAAATAGCTGCCTTCCATGAAGGTTCTTCAGCCTAAGTTGCCCAATCTAGGGAGTTGGTCTATCAATTGGGTAAGCCCCACAATCTTATGATTAATTCTATGGCATATTTGTGCCTGTTATTGTTACTCCCAACATTTGATCAAAGGATTTCAGGATTTACCAAATAATTGATCTTGTTCACTGTTAATATTTATCTCTTGCTCCAAGATAGTCAAAATGCTTACTTATTTGCATTCCCCCTTTCCTTTTTTACAAATAACTCAAGACAGCAAAGATATCCAACACACCTTCCTTCTCGTATTTTCCCCACAACCACCACCTTGTGAGATGGCTGGACTGAGCGAGAGAGACTAACCCAAAGTCACCCAGCCACCTTTCATGCCTAAGGCAGGACAAGAACTCACAATCTCCTAGTGATTGGCCCAAGTCACCCAGCTGGCTTTCATGACTAAAGTGGGACAAATCTACCATCTCCAGGTGATTGGCCCAAAGTCCCCCAGTTGGCTTTCATGGCTAACTCAACCAGCCGTTTAGAGCTTTACAAGAGCCAGCTTAAAAGGGTTCCTCATTTTAGTAATGAGATTATAGTGCAGATTGTGCACACAACAGGAAAGTATCAGCATGCAGGGGTGATTGAAAATGTGAGGATGGTGGCCATGACCATTTTATGTTCTCTGCAGCCAAAACTCTGTGACCCATGTGAAAAGAAACAAGGTCCTATCATATGGGGCATGGCTATCTTGACGTTTACACACCGCCACACATAGGAAGCTACCATCCAGCCAACTACCTTTAGTAACAAGACAGAAAAGGCTGAGGAGGGAACATTGTGTTCATCCTACAATTAGTTCACAAATGCAATATAATTATGCAAATAAACAGGATTATGATGGAAAACCAGCCTAAAATCTTGTGAATGCTATCTAAGATTCCTTTCTATCTCCAATTTGTCAAAAATGGTTCTATAATTTATATTTAAAATAAGGAGAAATCTGTGCACAAATTCACACAGTGATAGTTATAAGGCTAGTATACTGAATTTTACCAGCACCTCTCTGGAACTTAAGCCCTACAGTTGCTCCTCAGAGGCGCATAATCAAGGTAACTTGAAAAAATAATAATTTATTGCTACCCTTAGTACCCAACTTCCTAAGGATTTAACCAATTATACACAATTTGTCTTTGATTTTGCAATTCACACAAATGAAATGGAGCCTCATTTAACATATAGCTGCCTGTGAGCTTTGTACACACATTAATTTCCTACAAGACTCAGATGCCTAAAATCTTACTTACTAGGAAGTCTTCTTCACAGTAGACCTTTCCATTAACATTGTAGAAGGCTTTCCCCCGTAATCTTCTCCCTGTTAAAAATATTACACTGTCAGACCTTTAATATTTTGGGGATATTAACAAAAGGGGATTGGTAACAATACAATGGAGAGGAACAGAGGGATTCAGGAATTTCCGCTCAAACTACAGTTTGGGGTATAAAAACAATTTTTCACATAACAGAAGGGGAAAAGTGCTATATATATATATATAATAAATATAATATAATATAATATAATATAATATAATATAATATAATATAATATAATATAATATAATATAATATAATATAATATAATATAATATAATATAATATAATGCAATCATATAAATGTATGTCATTCAGGAAGTTTAAGTTTACTTAGAAGTTAATGAAAACAATTTGATCTTGTAGCTTTCTGGGACTCGGCCAAGATGTTCATTAACTTCCAAATGCTTGTACTACCACAGTGCTTTAGAGCAGGGGTGTCAAACTCAAGGCCCGGGGGCTGGATCCAGCCTTCGGGGTGTTTAGATCTGGCCCCTGGGGCTGCCCTGGAAACAATGAAGGACTGGCCCGTGGTGCCTCTGCCAGCAAAAATGGAGCTCGGGAAGCCCACAGGAGGCCTCCCGAGCTCTGTTTTTGCTGGCAGAGGGTTGCAGGAGGCAGTCACAGCCCGAAACGGAGCGTGGAGTCCGTTTTCGCTGGCAGAGCACTCAGGCCACCACAGGGACCCCAACATGAGTGATGTCAAGCACCCCCCCCCCAGTCAAACAGAACCCTGATGCGGCCCTCAATGAAATAGAGCTTGACACCCCTGCATTAAACCATCCTGAGCTCCCTAATTAATATGGTACCAGTGTCAAGTGGGAGAACTGTTTTCGAATCCTATATACGATAGATGATTTCCATTTGACATAGAATTCAATTAAATTGACGGTTCACTTATGCTCGGTGGGCTGAAGTTGCACAGGACTCAAAGAATTCAGCCCAGGCAAGTTGCCAGGCACAGATTTTATTATAGCTGAGATTCTTTAAAATAATTTCAACTGGTGGACTCTGGTATTAGCCTTTCTGTTTACATCTATCTACCTATCTATCATATACCATGATGATTCCCAAAGACTCAGGTCTTGCCTTAACAGTTCCTATTTGCAAGGAAGGTAATCAGAATCTTCCAACTGACCATGTCCCATCATCAGTCTACTGAACACTACCAGCAAAATATATGTCAGAAACCTATCCCTAAAATGTTAGGACTGGTTAGACATAGATAATTAGTCAAGGAACAAACTGGATTTAAAACTGTTGCTCTATTTTTTATCACTTATTCTGCAACACGTGGTAGAGAAATACTCTTCAAAATATAGCTGTGAAGTTATATGCAGCATTCACAGATTTTACAGTGGCCCATGACCTAAACTTCCACTCTAATCTTTGACATAAATTCCAAAATCCCAACATAGACAGAAGAGCACACGAGGTACTAATACCACTCTATAAAGCCTTAGTAAGACCACACCTAGAGTATCACATCCAGTTTTGGTCACCACACTATAAAAAAGATGTTGAGACTCTAGAAAGAGTGCGAGAAGAGCAACCAGGATGACTAGGGGACTGGAGAGTAAAACATATGAAGAATGGTTACAGGAACTGGGCATGCCTAGTCTAGAGAAAAGAAGGACCAGGGGAGACAGGATAGCATCTTCCAATATTTGAAGGCTGCCACAGAGAGAAAGGGATCAAGCTATTTTCCAAAGCACCTGAAGGCCAGATAAGAAATCATAGATGGAAACTGTTCAAGGAGATTTTCAACCTAGAAATAATGAGAAATTTCCTGACAGCGAGAGCAATCAACCGATGGAACGGAAGTTGCCTTCAGAAGTTGTGGGAGCTTCATCACTGGAAGCTTTCAATAAGAGACTGAACTGCCATCTGTCATTAATGGTATAGGGTCTCCTGCTTGGGCAGGAGGGCGGTTGTATTAGATGACCTACAAGGTTCCCTCCGACTCTGTTAACATTCTGTTATTCACCTATCTACATATTCTATGACAACTCAACCCCAAAAATCAGATGCAACTACTCTCAGAATCACAATTCCAAGAAAATCCCTGTTGACAGAGTTTAGTAGGGACACATTCATTATTTAAGGGTTATATTGATTCTTTATTCCATTCACACTATTCTCCCAACCTGGGAAACCAGGATGGAGCATTCTGAGCCCTGAATGAAGATTGAAATGCAGAAGCCCTAGAAATTAAGCACTGCACAGTAAAATGAACTGCTGATGTTCACAAAATATCTTAAACACACCCAGGAATCAAATACTCCAACTGAGCAGATCACGTCATCCAAATATCTTAGCACTGTATTTCAAGCCACAACCAAATGTAGGCTGCATATGAAACATGTCATTCAAAAAGCCCCAAAACCTGATACAGTTCTTGAAACATTCTTTTATACTCAATGTTCCTGCTGCACTTTTAATGCATTCAGCCCCCAAGTCTGGCTGCAATTACTGTCTGGGGCCCAGATAGGTGCCAACCATTCTTTTCCCCTTTGGACTAAGTTCCTCAAGATTTTATTTCAAGTTTCATATTATGTCTCAAACATGATCCTATGTCAAAGATCAGCTTCTATTAGCAAGACTGAATCCATTGCCTGGATATATATTTTCACACATTGGAGGAAACTACTTTTCTCCCTGGCATGTCTAACCCCACTTTTTGGCAAATTTATTTTCTCTTGGGTCAAGGCAATACACAAAAAATGGGACCTTCTGAGTTTTTCCTTAGCTCAGGGAAATCAAATTTACTGATCATTATATATTGGGACTTGCCATGAGCTGCTAATTCCACACCTAATTAAATATCCTGATCACTCTGACCAGGATTACCTAAAACTTTGAGATTCAACTTATTACAGTTCCTTAAATGTAACCAAATTTTATCCTATAAATGTCCAGCAGTTTGACTAATCCGTTTACCTAATTGGGGAAATAATGCAATGTATTTTATGAATATAAGGTGTTCTATGTA
The DNA here is from genome assembly GCF_009769535.1 of Thamnophis elegans. NCBI lineage: Eukaryota > Metazoa > Chordata > Lepidosauria > Squamata > Natricidae > Thamnophis > Thamnophis elegans. The sequence continues at coordinate 24,025,027 of NC_045554.1, forward strand.
GAGGTCATTGGAAGATTCTTGTTTTCAATGCTGACGTCCTGCAATCAATGTTGCTTGAGAAGAGACACTAAGCTGGGGAAGGTTACTATAAAGGAACAGTCTAGAAGTCAAACTAGCAAGTTTCTACTTGCAGAGGATCTTCCTAGGACATGCAGCCATCTGTGGGTAGGGAGAAGTAAAAAAAAAACATACCTCGTGACAACAAATCTTATGACTTTGGGCTGAAGTCATCATAAGACCTACACCCCCACCCCCGGAGCTGAAGGAGAAGAAGCTGTAAGAGAACCACAGGGCTACAGCATTGCCTTGCTTTCAAAGTTATCCTCAGTTTTGATCAGTTCCCACCCACCCCTCCCTCTCCAGCAGGGTCTGCTCCAAGTCTATTCCTTCTACTTCCCTGGGGAATGGGACTTTTTTGTAGTCCTTGAGTTACGACTAACAGTTTGATGTTACAGCGGTGCTGAATAAAGTGATTATGTCCAAAGCCTTATAATCAAAATGGAGGTCTTTGGAAGTCCATCTGTATCTATGACTTCAGCAGCACTTCAATCCCACCCTCACCCCCACTAGGGCCCCTGGACTCCATGATCCTTGATCCTCTCTGCGACCACCCATGGGGCCCTTTATGAAATACTTTGGTTCCCCAGGTTGTGGAGTCCAGGGGCCCTAAAGCAGTGGTCTCCAACCTTGAAGTCCACAGGTCTTAAAGTTGCCAAGGTTGGAGACCACTGCCCTAAAGGACATGGAGGTGAGGGGTGGGATTGAAGTGCCCTCTAGAGAAAATGGCCCCCCAAAGGGCGGTGGCTTCACGCTGCTATGGTTTCCTGTTACGGTGCTGGTGCTTCCTGCGGCGGCAGCTCTGTGCTTCTTGCAGCTCCCGAGCTGCGTGTTCTGGTCTGCAAGGCAGGCATTTTGAGGGGGGTCAAAAGGGGGAGATGGGGGAGGAGGCGGAAGAGAGGCCAGTTGAAGAGAAAGCAGCCTCTTATCTTACCAAGGTTGCTTGTGTTGGGGGGGGGGAGAAGTATTTGCTAACCCATGTATAATTCTTGGCTAGTGATGGCAACAGAGAGTGCCAGGATTATGCACGGTCACACTTTATGGCTGCATTGCTTAGCCATGGAAATTCCAGTCCCAATTATGGCACTTATATAACATGTGGGGATCACTTGATCCCCAAAGTTGCCAAGATGCCCTATGCTTCTTTTTCCAACTCATCCATGCCCTGTTCCTAACCCTCCCCTGAATTGTTCTTCCCAGCCACGATTCCTTTTGGAAAAAGTCAGGGACCCTTTCAACCCAACATCTCTAGCCCACTCTGCAGAAAGGAGGGAGGGAGGGAACTGAGAGTTAATATTTTATATTTTTTCTGAAATGACATTGAAGCTTTCATTTTATATCCAATAATTTCCAATCCCCCGCCCCTACCCCTGTTCTCTCTGTTGTTATCATCTGCTCTGCCTTCTCCTGCCAAGAATCAGAGGAGCTACTGGAGTTTGGACTACATTGAAGAATATTTTTAGAGTTGGGGGAGGGAGGGGGGAGGGGGGAGGCTGCTCAGGCCCTCTCTTACTCAGACTTAAAAAGTCTGGTCCTGTCCCGTCCCGTCCCCCTGCTCTACCATGCCCTTAAGTGGAGGTGGCTTGTAGGGACTTGTTTAGGATCTACACCCATACGGAAGCTTAGAGTAGGCAAGAGCTTGCTTGTAGACAAAGTGAAGGAGGGGAGGCTGAGGAGACTAACCGGTTTTCTCATATACAAAATGAGATGGGTCTACTTTACATGGGTGATTGTGAAGAAAATCCCCCACAGAATTCCATTCTGTATACACATCAACAAAAAACCAATTCAAACAATTTCATCCAACGTTTGGCTAAGCAGATGGAACTCAAACTTCTCATGAAGGGGGCTGAATCATCCTCCAATTCTCTTTTCTCTCTTTCCTAGTTCTAAATTTTTTAAATGTATTTTCCGTGGATTAAAGTTTATTTGTGTTTCATTATAAAAGTGTTCCGTGCAAGTTTTATTACAGAAGCCACTGCAACTTGCCACATAGAGGGGCCATAATGAGAGGCCCTCCTAACTTCCCACACTGCTGCATTCTGGACCAACTGAAGCTTCCAGATAATTTTCCATGTTTCCATGTGTCCCCATCTTTTGCAACAATCCCATCAGGAGCTGTCCGAGGCATGTGTGACAATGCAGGGGGCCTCCAGGAATGGAAGCAACTGGTAAACAAGGTCCTAAGGCACCCCAGGCAAATGCTGTTCCCTGCAGTTCCAGCAGAAGTGACAAGCCCAGGAAAAACCTCAGATCGTGCACCACATCTGAATGAAGGAGAGCCACCCCATCTAAAGATAGAAACCCTTCAGCTCCCAGATGTGGGAAACCTGAAGCTCCTAATCCCTTAGTCCTGGCCAGTTTGAGCATCGATCTCTTCTTCTTCCCTAGCCAGACTCCCAACCACCAGATGTTGGGAAAGAACCTCAAGAGCGTCCCTCGGAGAGCTATGGACAGAAACATATCACTGGGTATTCATCTCGCATTGAAGATACCTCACGCCAAACCAATTGTCATAGTTCTAATTAAAATTTCATTTTCAGAAAATAAAGTGGAGGCTGCGGAGTCACCCATTATGGATGGTGTATCATATCCTGTAGTATGTGGTGGGTTGGATTACATGACCTCTTAGGCCCCTTTCAACTTTTATGATTCTATGAACTACCTGGCAGTGCATCCAAACTAACTTGGGCATATGGTCTGGATGTCCACAATTTGTTAAGGATTGGCAGTCATCAGTTGGTCTAGCACACCTTAAAGATTTACATTACTTTGGTGCCACGCCAATCACTCACCGCCATCCCACGTCACGAATCCACCCATCTACCCACCCCCAATATTTGTTTTGCTTCAACATGTCTCATTTTCTGCATTTCCTCACTAGAGAAAACACTGGCAGCACATTTTTCTCTGACACCGGTTGACTGAAAGTTATTGATCAACCACCAGGCTAAAAATTAATTTCAACTGGTAGTTGGAAATGGCATTCCTGGTGTCTTGTGGTTCCTAAAACTGTAATTTTAACTTGGTTGTTTGCTTAGAGACATTTTACCTACCTGCCTAGGTAACGTCATCAGTGGGAGTGAGGTGGGATTGGCTCCCTATTTACATACAGGAGCTTGCCCTGTTAGTGTTGGGGGGGGGGGGCAGGATTTTCTCTTTAGTAGTTCTTTGATTAGGATATTGTACCTATTTTATCTCACCACACATAGACAAACTAAACCATAGTTTCAACTGGGAAACTGTAATTATCCTAGACTAAGTTAAATCCCGAAAAGTGGGAAGCAGAAAGCATGGCATTAGACAAACCAGTCCTCTACAGAGATAGAAAGACTATATTTACACACCTTCAAAAGAGGCAATTAAAAAAGCTACGAAGGAAACAAAAAGACCAGCAGATAATATCCAGATAAGCAAACTATCATCAAGCAGAAAACAATACCGTAACTAGGGAACCACCAAGGAGGACCCCCCCCCCAAACACTGATAGGGCAAGCTGCTGTAATATAAACAGAAGCAAACCCCCCAGATTCAGCAGCAGTGATGTTAAGTCTGCCATCCAGCCCCCCCCCCCCCCCAGTGCGGACCACAGGTCAGCCCTGAGCTACAGATACTCTTCTATTATAATCCTAAAACATTGTTGGAGATACTTCTAGGAACTTGAATAATTGATGGCAGAAAAGGAGAACACCCTCTATGCCAGTTAGATTGTTATAAGACCCTAAGAACCATATTACTTTAGTTTTAGGTGGTTTTTTTAAAAAAAAGTTTACTTCTTTGATTAGCCCTTTGACCATATCAAAGTGCAGAGTTCCAAACACAAATTATTACTAAAATCCGGTAAAAACAATTTAAAATGGAATTGGAATAAAATACAATAATTTAATATATAGCTACATAAAATATAATAAAATTATATTTCGGTGTCATCCCTACAATCTATCCCAATCAGTCCCACACATGCCAATCTCAACTGAACCATTTTGCTTAAATACTATGCTGTGTTAAATGTTATTTTCAGATTCTGGCCGCACATAAGCTAAGTTATTTTGATATGGGGATCCCGATGGGTCATTTGTTTAGGATACAGAGCAAGGTACCTGTCTCTCGCTCTCTTATACAGGCAACAATCAAATAGGATGTGAGCCAGGTCTTCCACCTCTGCCGCTCCGCAAAGGCAGACCATTGTGCTAAGCTGTTCGAATCTCACTTGTGTAAATATCTCCCTAAGATGTTTTGGCAGTTGCAACTTCAAATAGCTGTCTACTTGAAAAATATGCTTGTATTTACTCAGCCATTTCAAATTACATATCTTACTAAGGATAGCTACCGTATTTTTCGGAGTATAAGAAGGACCTTTTTCCCTCAAAAAAGAGGCTGAAAATCTGGGTGCATCTTATACACTGAATACAGCATTTTTTCCCTCCCGAAACGCCCGGCCCTTCACCAAAATGGCCGCGCATAGCCCTTAGGAGCCTTGCAGAGTGCTCCCGGGGGCTGGAAAGCACAGAAATGAGAGAAAAACAGGCTGTTTTTTGCTCAATTTCCCCCCCCCCCAGCCCCCAGGAGCACTCTATAAGCCTCCTAAAGGCTATCCATGCTTTTTTTTTTAAACAAAAAGGGCCCATTTTCATGAAAAATGGGCCATTTTTTGCTTGTTTACTTTTGCTAAGATATTCTACATCTGAGTTTTCATAAAAATTAGGGGGACCTCTGGCATTTAAATGGCAAAGGACAGCTGCAGACCCATTACCTGAATACAGTTTAAGAAAGTTCATTTCTTCTGTTGTCCACCATTTTAGCCAGCAGTCTGGAAAAAGAGTGGAGAACGGAAGAAGCCTTGCCAAGAAGGCTAGAAAGCTCTCCTGCCCTCCAAAGACCCCTTTGGGAGAGAGACTCTTCGCCTGGGGTTGAGTCCCACAATGCCTCTGCTCTAAGAATGCAATTATTCCAGAAAGAAAGTTCCTGCTCCTGAGCTTTGTTAGAGTCTCCAACTATGAGAGTGTTTTCCAGATGAAGGGCTTCCTTCCTTCCTTCCTTCCTTCCTTCCTCCTGCTGTGGTTTTTACCTGGCTACATCCTCTGGCATAGCAATGTGGCCTGACCAGTTTTTGGGAATTCATGGATGTGGTTCTCCATTTCACACCTGCCAGTCTAGGTGAAGAACTAGAGAGCAGTTCATTTTGCCTTCATAGGCAAAAGCCCATTTGCAAGACCAGCAGCAATTAGAACAAAAAACAAAAATCCATTCACAAGGCTATTTAAACCAAAATGCTTTAGCGCAGTGGTTCCCAAACTTGGCAACTTTAAGACTTGTGGACTTCAACTCCCAGAATTCTCCAGCCAGCTGTCTTAAAGTTGCCAAGTTTGGGAACCACTGCTTTAGCGGCAACTAACCTCCAAAAATAAAGAGATAGGGGACTGAGATCCAGGAAGTCCTTGACTTACAACCATTCATTTACTGACCGTTTGAGGTTAACAACGGCACTGAAAAAAGTGACTTATGAACCGTTTTCACACTTACGACCGTTGTAGCATCCCCAGGGTCACATGATCAGAATTCATATGCTTTGGAATGTATGACTCAGATTTATGACGGTTGCAATTTCCTTGGGTCACAGGATCCCCCGTTGCAACTTTCTGACAAGCCAATTCAATGGGGAAGCCAGTTTCACCTAACAATCATGTTACTGTAGTGATTCACTTAACAACTGTGGCAAGAAAGATCATAAAATGGGGCAAAAGTCACTTAACAGCGGTCTCACTTAGCAACAGAAATGTTGTGGTTGTGCTTAGTTGCAAGGACAACCCGTATTTAAGTTATGTGTGTGAAATGGTAGAAAGGGGGGGGGGGGACATATGGTAGCTTAGGCACCAAAAGACTCCAAATCCCACCAAGTAACCATTTCTTCCACTCCACTCTATTTTTCCCAATTAGTTGATGCTGGAAAGGCTGTTCCGGGACAGGAAGCATGTCAACTGGGGACCTAGCAGATAGGAACACTGGGTTTATAATTCATCCCAGACAGCAAATCCCACATATAAATTATAATACCTGAAAAGCGTCAGATTGAGAAGGGGGAAGGGCAATATAGAAGTAAATAAATTAAAAATATCTCTGTAAGAGAACTACATGGACAAAGTAAAGGCAACTAGAAAAACTGGGAAGATAGCAAGAGTAGCTGGATTAGACTACCATAAAATGAATTCAACAGCTTCATTCATACCACAATGTGAAAGGAACTCTAACAGGCCATTCTAGAGCAGGGGGGATAAAAATAGATGATTTTCTTTAAAAAAAATACTTAAAAATTAGGTTTTTAAAATTTAAATTGGATTTTTTTATTTTTATCAAATGTATTTTAATAAAATGCTTTTGGAGTAAAAATCTATCTAAAGATACTTGTCTAAGATACATAAATAATTTAGTTTATTCAGCATAAAATGGAGCTGAGTTAGGTTAGGAGATTGTGAGACCATTTTTGCCGGCAGAGGCACTGCCGGCTGATCCTTCACTGTTTCCAGGGCAGCCCCGCAGGCCACATCCGGCCTTGAGACTGGCACCCTTGTTTAATGCTAAGGTTGTTGCAGGGGCACCCCAGTGAGAACGCTTCCACTCCTTCTTCAAATGGAAGTGGAGACACATCGGATACTAGGCCAGGACAAGCTGAAAGGGCCTTTTGTGGTGAAGGGAAAGACAATCCCGAGGAGAAAGTATACACACACTCTCACAATTTCTGCACCACAGCAGTGTGCCTCCCAGTCATTCAGTACCTCAAGAGACCCCAAAATACTTTAGAAGTCTCAGGCCTCTAAGTAATAATGTCCCTGCCTAATCAAAGCAGAACCTGGAGGTAAAAGTTGCTTTTTAAAACAAAACAAAGCCAGTGCAATTCTCCAATCTCCAATCGGTCAATCAGAGCTCTGCAAAAGGAAGAATTCAATGTTTGCGGCAAATCTTTTCAAAAACCACCCTGCATCTCCAAGACACAGTAAAAGATCTCAGCACTGTGTTTTTGAGGGGCTGCGTATGTCTTGTTACTACAAGTATTAGGATGCAAATCTCATATCGCACAAGCTTTCGGCTGGCCGATAAACACAAACCTGGCTTTACATGTCTGCCCAGAACAAAAGGCTTCTTGCTAAATAGCAGGAGCGCTACATAAACAAGGAGCATTCTTGGAGGCTGAGGTCACTGACTTGCTCAGCTATATTTCACCCCGTCTGCAATTTGACAATTTAAGCAGGGGAGAGGCAGTCCTGTGTCTCCCCCACTCCCTACCTCGCAGCATGCACATACATGTACGCCCTGAAGAATGCAAGCTGTTCTTTGAAAAGGTTCACAAAAGAAAGCTCTACCCCCTGCACACTGACCTGAGTAAAGATTATTTCAATATTAAGACACTGAAGGGTTGGGAAAAACCACCTCTTTGAGAATGAAGTAACACACACACACACATGTGGGTGAATATGAGAGGGGATGGTTACACGGATTACATTTTATATGTAATTCCTATATTTATTATTCATTCTCCAAAGTTAGTACTTTATGCATCTCTTAAAAGGGGCATTGCTTTATTCAACAGCATCGATCGCTGCCAATATTAATATTGAGGTCCCAAAAATATTGGTTCACATGTAGCTTCTTCAAAATTTCAATTTCAATTTTTATTAGAGCGGGTTTTAGCTCATGCACCTCCACTGATTTGTTTGAAAGTGTGTGGGGAATGACCACGGGAATCTCAAGCAGGACTAGATTGCTCCGGTCCCCTACTTGGGGTATGCGTGTGTCCGAGCAGCAGAACTCCCCCTTGAGCAAAATTCCATGTTATGCAGGGTCATCCCAGGAACTATTTTTCTGCACCCCTGAATGCCTTTAACAGCTCTACCAGTTCTTAAAAGACAAAAGGAACCCCATTCACTACTACCAGGAATACGACTGCACAAAAAGGGACCCTACTAGGCATTTTCCAGAAGGAAGACAGCCGCCAAGATCTCAACATCTGCACAGACTTTGGGATGCCTTTTAGGCGGACAGCCCCATCCTCCTCCTGCAGATTCTAAAATGCCTCTCAGCACAGAGAACAGCAATGGAAGCCTACTGATGCCCTCAGCTAGCTGAACTACGGCCAAACTACAAAGGGCAAGAACCTGTCCCAAGGATCCTGTAGAACAGGGGTGTCAAACTCAAGGCCCTGGGGTGCTTAGATGTGGCCTACGGGGCTGCCCTGGAAAAAGCAAAGGACGCTGGCAGAGGGCTGCAGGACACCGTTGCAGCTGAAACGGGGCCCGGGCTCCGTTTTCACTGGCAGAGAGCTAGTAAAAGGAACAAACGAACAAAAAAAAAGAGAGAGAAACGTTTTCCCTTTTGCATGTGAGCATGCAAGAAGGGGCAGGAAAGGAGAAAGGGAGAGGGGAAAGATGGGAAGAGAGCAAGGAAGGAAAAAGGAGGAAAGAAAGGAGAAGGAAGAGGGAAGGAAAAGAAGAAAAGGAAGGAGATAGATTATAATGAGAGGGAGGGAGGGGTTTGAGAGAAGTCTTGCCTTAGCATTTGGCTACCACAGGTGCCCCCAATTCGAGTGATGTTGAGTTGGCCATGCCCCCTATCCCCCCCCCCCCCCAGGTCAAACACAACCCTGATGAAATTGAGTTTGACACCCCTGCTGTAGAAGCTTAAATTATATAGGAACTGCACACATGTATTCATTGTATGGATACATTCCCACTCACCAAACTACATTATATAGGAACCTCCATCAGGGCAATTTTCAAGCCTACGAGGATGAGCTCTTCTGCCAGGTGCACCTGAAATGCTCCTCAGCTGCACAAAAGGGAGTGCGTCCTCCCTATGAGTCAAGTATCAAGTGACCTGACCTAAAAATTCTGCAGTGCCAGAGGAGGCAGGTGCAACTGTCCTTGAAAGCATGGAGTTTGAGAGGAATAGGCAACCTTTGGGCCATCAATGCATCATGGCTTTCACCAGGATTCCTTGCTGTGAACCCTGAGAGGAAAGTTGCCAAACGGTATCCCCCTTGGATTGACCCTCTTCCCTAATCTAGCATATTCTTCAAACCAGCTTGTCAAAATGGCTGCAAGGAGAGCTGGAGAAGCACACATCAACCAAGGACAAAACTGGAGAAGCTTCAACCATCCTGTTATGGCTTATGGATCCAGTTCTACTTTGTGACATTGAGAATGGAGGAAAATGAAACACGGAGCTGATGTGAGGAGCAAGGACAGCCTTCTTTCGTTGATTCCCAATGACAATTTTCTTTGGACAGCATCATATGGAAAACCTTCTATTTCACAGGAGGAATTTGCTGTTTGAGCAGGCTTGATGCCAAGCTTCTCTGATCAGCCAGACGGGGCATTTGTGTTCCACATTGTTTTGGTTCCCACGGCTGCTGGAGATAATTTATTTTTTTTTAGCATCCAAAGAATGTTAAAAATATACCGTATTTTTCAGACTATAAGATGCACTCCCCCTCCCTGTCCAGAAGTGGGTAGAAATGTCTGTGCATCTTATAGACCGAATATGGCCCTGTTTTTGGCCTCCCAAACCCCCCCCCCCACATTTTTGGCAAAAACAGGATCCATGAAGCATTTGGGAGGCTGCAGAATGCTCCTGGGGGACATGAAGAGCAAAAACTGGACGTGTGGAGGCCAAAGACTATTTTTCTTCTTCTTTTCATCTTCGAAATCTAGGTGCATCTTATACTCCAGTGCATCTTATAGTCTGAAAAATACGGTAAGTTCTGGGCAGAGGGAAGAACTGTGGGGGAAGAGAGTAGAAGAGCATTCTTTTAAAAGGTTGTTTGTATACAAATCATAGCAAAAAATAAGCATTCTGTATGGAATGCAGAGAAAGACTGGCCAAAGACTACATAGGACTAAAATGTTCTCTTACCAAGCAATCCACATTTTTCAACAAGAAACCCAGATGTATCAATAGAAGAAAATATTTATAGCTCAGGGTTGAACAACATCTACATACCATTTAAAGCAGTGGTCTCCAACCTTGGCAACTTTAAGACTTGTGGACTTCAACTCCCAGCTTTGCTGGCTGAGGAACTCTGGGAGTTGAAGTCCACAGGTCTTAAAGTTGCCAAGGTTGGAGACCACTGATTTAAAGGACACAGTTCAAAAGCAAAAAAGAAAACAAACAAACAAACAAACAAACAACCCCTCAAGATATCGCCTCACCAAGCAACCAATGCTCAGATAAGCAGAGAGTAACATCAGGATCAATTCCAGACAAAAACATCAACAACCTAATCCAGGAATACCCTCACTCAGCCCCTTGATTATAAACAGAGGGGCAACCTCACTCCCTTCTAGCACTGTGGAGGGTGCCTAGTTGTGTAATGAAACACCTGCAGGGAAGCCACCCAGCTCAGAGAGCACAATGGATCCCACAAATCCAAATATTATTAATTATATTAACTTTAAAATATATGAGCAGTCTTTTCTTGCATTGTTTGGGTTTTGTCTATCCTAGTGAGGAAAAAGCAGGTATGTAGCCCAAAGCCCCATCGGTAGCGCCCAAGACTTCAGGCTTCTCTCTTGCCTGCTGGGCTGCATAGAGGTGGATAGGTGAGGAGGAGAGCAACCTCCAACTTCTTAAATACTGTCCCCACCCCCACAGCTGGAAGCCTCCAATGATGCTGCCTTCCCTGAGCCCAGGAGGCAGGTTATTCCCACTACTTGATACAGCTTAGAAAATCCCTCCTTATTTTGAGTTTGGATCTTTTGCTCTCCATTCTTGTCTGACTTTGGAGAGTTATGGGAAATCTGACCCTTCTTCCCTGTGACAACCGTCAAATATCGGAAAAATGCTATGAAGTCTTTTCTTTAGGCCAAACATCTGAAGTTCCTTTAATTTGTCACTCTCCTCTGCACTCTTTCCAGTTCAAGCCAACAAGGAAGTCAGCAGGGAAGGTTGCGGGTTGCATTTGTGAATTGCTCCTACCACTTTTCCCCCAAAGGAGCCCTACTACCGAGTAGGAGACCCCAGATTCTGCAGCAGCCCTGCCAGCCGCTGTTCCCCGGCACACAGTCATTACTGGGCCTTATTGCCTGCCTGAGCTCTCCACTGGTTCACACCCACAACCTAGCCCCCCGCGAACCTGCCATGCGTGCTCCTCCGTACCCCTTTCCTGCTTCTTCACTCTTGATAATCTCCATGGTCCTGGAGTTTCAACAGCAACCAGGTCACTAAGCAATGCAGTCATGTCACACTTTACAGCCATACTGCTCAGCTATGGAAATTCTGATCCCTGAAGCCAAAGCAACAGCAACAGCACTTATATACCGCTTCACGGTGCTTCACGGTTTGATTCTAAGCAGCTTATCGAATCAGCCTCTTGCCCCCAACAATCTGGGTCATTTTACAAATCTCAGTAGGATGGAAGGCTGAGCCAACCTGGAACCTGGGGAGACTCGAACTGCCAAATTGTTGGCAGCTGGCAGTCAGCTGAAGTAGCCTGCAGTACTGCCTTCTAACTACTGTGCCACCATCTACACATGGTTGGCTTGTCATATTATTCTTTCAATAATCCCAAAAGTCATCTTAGGCTAGGAGACAGTAGTTTCCCCAAGATTACCACTGAGCTTCCCAATTAAGCATGTTTTGATCACAGATGTTTCCAGTTCTAGACCCACACTTCAATAACATTTGATCCAAAGTAGAGAGTGAACAGATGTTTCCAATGTGTTTTCTGCCAAATGTTTACTGATTGGATTTCCCTTTCCTCCAAGGAAAACACGCACCATTCTTTTAGCACTTTCTTATTCCGTTTCAGAAATATTGTGTCTTCATTGCAGTGTCTCTTTACAACTGATTTGAATCATTATGGGTTGAGTTTTAAATACTTCTTTACTTGAAATCTGTTTTTAATAGAATGGGATGCCCTTCAATGTTTTACAATCTGTCACAACCTTGAGATTAGAAATCACACAACAAACCATCAAGGGATGCTGCTCCAGTGACCCCAAAAGCAGCCGCTTCTGCTCCCCAAACCCTCCCAAGAATATCTGGGTCTTTTGAGAAAAGAATCATCCTTACATTTGGGGAAAAGTCATTCAAGATTCTGTACAATCCAAGGAAGCTTCCAGGCTGACTGGTCAGCGGATAGAAGCGAGTCCATCTGAAGGTCTCTTCCTCTCTTCCTTCGGAGTCTGTATGACAGTCACTATTCACTATGGTCCTCCCCTTACAACAGTTCATTTTGTGACCGTTCAAAATTACAACAGCACTGAAAAAAGTGACATGACCATTTTTCACACTTATGGCCATTGCATCCCCATGGTCACATGTTGTCCTGGGATCATGTGATCTTGTTTTGTGACCATCTGGCAAGCAAAGTCAATGGGGAATCCAGATTCACTTAACAACCCTGTTACTAACTTAACAAAGGCAACAATTCACTTAACAACCAGGGCAAGTCGTAAAGTGGGGCAAAACTCACTTAAGAAATATCTCATTAAGCAACATAAATTTTGGTTGTTAAGTCGAGGACCACCAGTACAGTAACAGGCCACATTGCTCCTAAGTAGCACCTTCCAACTCCACTAGTAGAAAAAGGCCTCTGAGGAAAATCTCCAGGTACATGGGGGGAGATACAGGTGGGGAGGACCCTTCCCTTTGGATACATTCCCTCCGTTAATATTCTTTGAAGGTCTCTCTGGCATTCCCTGTAAGCTTCATAATTCAGCCCTGACAAGGACGTTCATTGTTTCAAATCCATTTCAGATCATGTTCAGCCAATCCCAAAGTGCCCCCATCCTAACCACCACAGCAATGCCAAGATGACTCAGCCTGTATTCTTCTTACTTCATGGTGCAAGCTCTCTTCCTTAGTACTTCTCTCACTGGGCACACACAAGTACAAAATGTGAAATATCGTGATACGTATTTTGCCACTTGTCTCGCCACAGTTATCATTCCTTTCCCTTTCTGGCCAAATCACAACTTTTGCACATCGCTCCCATTTGCACGCCTTCTAAATCAGTGTTTCTCAACCTTGGCGACTTTAAGTCCTGTGGACTTCAACTCCCAGAATCCCCCAGTCAGCTGGGAGTTGAAGTCCACAGGACTTAAAAGTCGCCAAGGTTGAGATCACTGTTCTAAATTGATTCATTCTCAGGTCAGACTTTTTCCATAAATCAAAACTCACCCTGAACTGGCAGGGTTCAGTTTTAACGGGGGGGGGGGGGGGGGGGGCACAAGACGCAAGAATTGTATAGGCGTTGTTGTCTGAGTATAAATGTGGAACTTACCACAAGAGCAGCATGTAAAGCAGTTGGTATGGTAAAGGTTCCCCATGGCCTGGCACGCTTGGCTGGCCCCATATACCCCCTTTCCACACTTGATACAAATACCTTTGGAGGAAAAAAAAACAGAAGGCACGTTAGACCTTGTTAATGGTCTGCAGATACCCCCCCCTCCCCACTAGAAATCTGCAGGTCTCTTATTGATAGGAAAACATGACATTCCAACAGAAAAGCCCTGGGGTACAAACGCCCTGCAGTACACTTCTAATTCCTTCACTCTTTTCCTCGTCCCCATCCTTTTCTTTCCATCTTTCCCTGCTCTGCTGGAGGGAGCGAGATGGGTATTAACATGCTCATACTTACGTGCTTCTGTGCATGAATGACCATTATTGCTGTTAAACTCAAATGGGAATCAGTTATTGTTGCCAAGTAGTAGCTTATTTCAGAGGCAAGTCATTTTCTTGCTAGCTATTGCTTTTATTTATTTTTTCTTGGCATTGGGGGGGGGGGGGGGGACAAGGGGGAGTGGCTTCACATGGGAACTCCATGTAGCCTTTTCTCTGGAGTTGGCTGCCCTAAGGTGACAAGGAAACTGGACATTGGACAGGAATTTCTTCTGATTAGCTTTTTTCTATTTACTCTTCCTTTGGGGGGGGGGTTAAATTTGGGATTATCTTCTTTTGGATAAATACAGTATTGCTTCTTCCTATCTGCTCAAAACAGAATTTGCACATCAATGACACAGAGGGGGGTACCCAGAGATTTGTTAGAACTCTTATGCATATGTGGTTTGTTAGGCTATCTTGGCTGATCTCAAAAGCTCGGTAGGAGCTAGTTAGGATATGGATGAGAGGCCACCAGGAAATCTTATAGCAGTAACCTATTGAAAAAAATCAGAAGACGGTATTTATGGATTTATTTCATCTGTCTGGAAACAGACAAAATCTAAGTTCTAGTATTACCAGAGGTAGAGAGGATTATCCGTTCTCTTCCTAATATATTTTCTTGCCACCTGTACATTGGAATATAACTCCTCAAATTGCAAAACTGGGATTAGAAAGAAAGTCCTTTTAGTTATAAAGAGAAGAATAGAATCACCAAATTGGAAGAGCCACAGAGGTCATGTAACTCATCCTCCACCCCAGGAGTCCCCAAACTTGGTAACTCCTGCTCTGAGCAAGAGGTCTTCAAACTTGGCAACTTTAAGACTTGTGGACTTCAACTCCCAGAATTCTCCAGCCAGCTATGTGCTATGCTGGGAGTTGAAGTCCACAAATCTTAAAGTTGCCAAGTTTGAAGACCTCTGCTCTACTCTCTGCTCAAAACAAGATCCATTGGAAGTTCTTTGGCAGTGACTGCCTAACCTTTCTGAAGACCTCTAACAAAGGAGAACTCACATCATCATATGGCAGCAACATTCAGCACAAAGAGTAAATCAAATGGATTAAAACATTGGTATTCAATTATTACCTAATTTTAACAATTCAGAAGGAACGGGAAGATTTTAAAATTCTGTGCAAATAACTTCCCAAAATGAAAAATACCATTTTTGATTTATAGAAAATCACCAAGGAAATATTACCTTGTGTTTGGACTGGGGCTCAGCCCTATAGAGTAAGCACTGATCTTCCCCGTTTCAGTTCAACCCCTTGTCCCTTGAATTAAGTGTCTTGATGATGCTAACAATTCTTCCAAGGTCTTTGGGCAACTTTTCGCTCTCCAACTTTTAGAATCCAAGCACAACTCTGACTAACTGACTTTGTTAACTTTTCAGAACAACAGAAACTGTTTCCCTGAGTTTCAGCCCAAACATCCTTAATGAAACATCTTGTTTTCTGCAAACTCATTCATAAAACATGGCCAGCTCTTGCCTCACCCTCCCCCACTCAATCAATTCATGCATATTCCTCTCCTGGGAAACAGTGTTTGTACGAGAGCCTGTTGTGTTTTATCTGCCTCCTCAACCTTTCGACTTATTAGCAAGTTCTTGATATCTGCAATGCATTTGATTAAAAAACGGAATCACCGAACCACTGCCAGATCAAAAAAAGGGGTTTCTAGAAGATTCAGCATGTAAGTCATCAATATAACTGAAATTATTCCTGATGCAGTTTATGCAAAATATGTATCCCTTGGATGAACAGATGACATCGCATCATGAGGGCAGAAAAGCTAAGAAAAGATTTTACAACTGTTGACATTCCATTGTCCATTGCATGAAGAGGTCCAGTTTTTATTTATATATAAATATAATATATAAATATAATATAAATACATTTAGCTATCCACAGCTGCTTTCTAGTGTGATAGGCAGCACATAAATATGTAGAAACTGATATCTTGCCTTTCACGTGTATCATTTTAAGCACTAAAAAAAAATCTAGTCCAAAGTTTAAAGAATGAAAACCACGATAAAAACATCCATGAGAAATTATCTAATAAAAATGAAGCAGAGGCAACAAATAACACTTTCAAGTTAAATGGATGCTGCTTGAGAACACTTTCCCAAGAGTAAGGAATAAAGTGAGATGAGCAAAGATCATCAGACAGGGGCTGAGGTAATACCTCGATTTATGACCATTTGTTCAACAATGGTCCAAAGTCACAATGGCACCGAACAAAGTGACTTCCAACCCTCCCCAAAGTTAAAGCCGTTGCAGCGCTCCCCCCCCCCCAAGTCATCTGATCAAAATTTGGACACTTGGCAGTCCACTCCACTTATGGCCTTCAACTGCCCCAGAAGATGGTCAAGGCCAGCTAGAGCCCTGGGTGACGGGGCCTTGGAGTGCAGGAGGGGGGGCTCTGGGACAACTACATCTTCACGTTATGCTGCAGCTCAGAGCCAGGGGGCCGAGAGAGCAGAGGGGCTTTTGAAGGCTGCCCTCGTTTTAAAAGTACCAGGTCAGAGAGAGAGAACTGCCTCTTCAGACAGATGGGAGGTGGAAAGAGATTAGAGTCCATGTCTCTTAAGAAAGGTGGGTGGACAATATTTTTAGCTGCTTTTCTTAAAATACTGGGAATCAGGCATACTTGCTGTCAGGAGGAATTCCCAGCTGTGGATCCAATTTTTTCTTTTTTCTACCCTGCCTCCAAGGCTGGCCAACCCTGCAGGCCCAACAGCCGGGGAAGTAGAAACTGGGTACTGAGGCCTGATTGAAACACTTGGGCTGGGAGGGAATCCTGGAATAAGCCAATGCCAACATCTGTCCAAGCCACTTAAGCACAAATTTGATGTGTATGTTCCCTCCCCTATCTGTATCCAAGGAGGAAAAACAGATACAGATACCACTTTTTCTGTACAATACCTAGATAGAATTATGGGGAAATAAAAACCTGTGTCACTTGATTTCAGTATTCCAGGATGTAATATTCACCCTAGAAATTATGTAAGAAAAGAGGCTCTGATTTAGGAGCCAACAGGTGGAATTCAACCTGCTTCTTCCCGGAAAGCACCACCGAGGGCCTTGGTTTGCAACATCAAACACCTTCAACAGGGGCTGCTTTGGGAAGCTGGGACAGCTCAGTTACTGACTGAGTTGGCACAGATTCTGCACTATTGCTCCAGAAGAAGCCAACTTCTAGGTGTTCATTTGGCCCTTTTCAGCACCCATGAGCCGCAGGGAAAATATTTGGAGGGCAGGATTTCCCCCACAAATCACAGGCAAAATTAGCTGAAGGGGTGGCTTTCAGCTAATTGGCCAAATTTTGGCAGAATGATCAAGAGCGAGTAAGAGAGACATCCTTTTTCATCATATTATTGTTACATTAACATTTCATTCTTTTAAGTAAACGTTACTCTTGGTAAACTTTGCTCTTTATTGGAATTCAACTTTAATTTAGAAAATGAAAGAATCCCCCACCTCTGTCCCCATGCACCAAGTTTATATAAAAAAGGAGGAGTTGACTTTTAAAAAAACATGGACATATGAAATAAGGGAAGATCTACTGCTTGGAAAAACTGATAGGATAGAAACAAATGATGGGGAGATTAGGTAAAGGTTTCCCTTGCATATATGTGCTAGTCATTCCAAACTTTAGGGGACAGAGCTCATCTCCGTTTCAAACCCGAAGAGCCAGCGCTGTCTGAAGACATCTCTGTGGTCACGTGGTCAGCATAACTAAACGTCGAAGGAGCACGTTACCTTCCCACCAAAGGTGATTCCTATTTTTCTACTTGCATTTTTTACTTGCTTTCGAACTGCTAGATTGGCAGAAGCTGGGACAAGTCACGGGAGCTCACTCTGTTATGCGGTGCTACATATTCGAACCGCTGAACTGCCGACCTTTCTGATCAACAAGCTCAGCATCTTAGCCACTGAGCCACCATGTCCCTTTTGTTGGGGAGATTAGAAATGGGCAAATATTGCTCCTACTGTATTTTCAAAAAAAGGGACAAGAGAGATTCTGGCTAAATACGTGTCTTCAGCCTAAATACCGAGCAAAACCATGAAATAATTAAGCAGGTGATTTCAGAGAAGGAATGCAATACACTCTGACTTGAAAAACACCTTGCAGGACTCTCTGACCACTGCACAGGTACAGAGCTAGTTGAACTCACCATATGCACCTCAAATGTTCTGCATCAAGCCAGAGATAGGAGTGGAAGAGGCCAAGCCCAGAGAAGTCATGGTTCCTGGAATATGCATCCAGCAATGGATTTAAGGAAGGACACTGAGGACACAAGGACACCCAGACATGGGAAACAAAGATGGTGGGAGCCAGTTTGGTCCAGGCACCAGACAGGAAAGCAAGAGACTGTGTGAGTTCAAGTCCCACCTTAGCCATGAAAGGGTGACCTTGGTTCAGCCACTCTCCCTCTCTGCTCATCTTGCCTCCCAGGGTCACAATTGTGGAGAAAAGAGGAGGAGGATGCACTGGATAGGTTTGCCACATCAGGGTATTTGTAAAGGTGGGATCCGAAAAAACAGGTGAATTATAAGAAATTAAATTTCTTTAACTATTTGAACCGCTGTCATATAGAGCATG
Source organism: Thamnophis elegans (assembly GCF_009769535.1). Lineage (NCBI taxonomy): Eukaryota > Metazoa > Chordata > Lepidosauria > Squamata > Natricidae > Thamnophis > Thamnophis elegans. The sequence goes on from NC_045554.1 coordinate 24,043,340, forward strand.
GACAGAATTACACATGAAATAAAGCCTTCAAATGGTTAGGAGAGGCCAACCAATTGCTTCACTTGATATTGTATTGAAAATGCTGTAGTAATGGATTCCTGCTTTTTTGCATGGAGCTTTCTAAACCTTATATTATCATTCCAATCCCTTATATCTGGGGCATGTAAGCATTTATCACCAATTGACTGGATTGAACTAAGACTGCTATGGCAAACGATTTGAATGGGAGGAAGGGCCTTGATTAGACACATAAAGTAGGGGAGACTGGAACTTCCAGGCCTTTTTTGGCACCTCCATGCTTTACATCTGGTTCTGCCCCAATTGCGAAGGAGTGAATTTAACATCAAGTTAGTGAACAGTCCATGTTTCCTGGACCAATATATTGTGGCGAGAGAGGAAGTTGGGGAAAACAAAGCTTTCTGGTGGATACAAACCACTGAGTCACATATTTTTCCCCTTTCCCCTTTTGAGTTGTTCGCTGCCCTGAGTCCCTCCCGGAGAAGGGCGGCATACAAATAAATTAAATCTGAAATCTGAAATTTTTGTATAAAGGCAAACACACACAGTTTAAATGTGGTTTTTCTAATTTTTGTGTAAGTTTTGTTTTAACATTTAGTTTTTTAAAAATTATCAATTTATCCCATTTTCCTTATGCTGGTCTGTGACTGTAATAAAAGATTGGATGGATTGCCATCCAATCCTGATCTCGTAGGATTCGCTTCTTTGTCTTCCCTGAGTGTGAAAGGGGGGCTGCCCAACTTCCAGCGGGGACCGAGGGATGGGAAGAAACCCTGTCAGGTACATCCCTGCCCCTTCACCTGTACTGGAGATCCATAGAAGAACCTTTGCTCAATGTCACTGGTGCCAAACGAATTGGTCCTTCGGATGAGCCCTGCAGCTCTTGCAGAAACCAGACCAAAGAGGTTCCCTAATTCCACAAGAAACAAATGCCGATTCTTGTAATAAAGTCAGGAAGCGCCACTTGCAAATGCGCTTGTGTACATTCAGCACGTTCTCTTATATTTTAGGAATGGAATTAAGGAACTCTTGGCAAGGGGCGAGAAGGAATACTCATTACATGAGACCAGAGAACACGAACAAAGAGGAGCATTTGCCGAGTCACTGGAAGAAAACACAGCTGCATTGTTTGCCAAAGTTATGTACTGAAAATAAAATTTGGCCTATGGACAATTCTAGTACTTTGGGAGAACATTTGTGTACAGCAGATCGCGGTCATTTCCCTCCACTAAACAGATGCTATTTCACTTGGGAAAATTGTTCAAAGAGGCTCTGGAGCATCCGAAGAATGAAGAAACACTACAGCCCCCCTTTGGGGACAAGCATATTAAAAAGACCAACAAAAAGTGATTCGGTCAGCCTTACCCTCCATGCCCTGCGCCTCCCACTCTCCTCAGAGTGCTGGTGTACTGTGCAAATCGGGCACCCACTCCTAGCAGCACCTGCTCAGGTGCTCCAGGACAGGGCCTTAGATAAAGGCTCCTTTTCTCCCCCTTTAGCATCTACCTCTGCGCTTTCCAACGCAGAGAACTTTTCGATCAAGCGCAGTTATTGTAAATGTCTTTGGAGATCCTCCGTCATCCAGTCTCCCAATCTGAGTCTAGCAAAATACCCTTATTCAGATAGCAAAATTACTTAATCTTTGTAATTTACTATAGAAACATTAATTAACATACATTAAAGCTCTTTACATATTTAGCTGCAGTTCTTACAAGAACTCAGTGTTGTGTTGTATTATTACCAGTAACAACAACAACAACAACTTCAGTGACTTTCCTAAAATCACCCAGCAAATTAACAGTGAAGACCAACTATTATAGCCCTGTTTCTTAGCCAGGTACAAATACTATGACAGCTCACTTAGATTTACTCATACAATCATGAGCAGTTGGAATTTCATAGGATCAACCAGTAGGGGATAAGATCCCTTATGCTCTTCTAGAGGAATGCACTAGCTTGTAATCAGCCTGAACTCAAGGCATTACAGTGTGAAAATTCTGCCTGGGTAAAAAAGTAACTCACTAACGGGTAGTTTCTGAAATTAGTGCAATCTTACACTAACATGCTCACATAATGAACATTTATTTTAATAAATCTTCATTTGGAAAAAAAATCTTCAAACACAGCAGCATATCTGATAACCTAACTTCCAATGACGACATTATTGGAAGGGACAACAGAGCCTCAAGCAAATCAGAACTTATAATATCAGTTATTTCTAGGAAGCTTCCCCCAAAGTTGAACTGAAATTGTTATTTCATGCAATTTTTTCCTCCTGGTTCTAGTCCTTCTCCAGAGCAACCACAAGACACTTCTACATAGCAATGTTTCAAAAGCAGGCTTTCATCCCTAATCTTACTGTTCTACAAACTAAATTTTTTAGGCCTTTCTGCCATTTCCAGATGCCTCTCCATCTTTAAGTCATCACTCAATGGACACATTCCAATTTATAATATCCTTCTTAAAATGTGGCACACAGATGCAGCATTCCGTGTCTATCATAAAAATGCACAGGGAACTATCATATATGGTTTATGCATGCATGGCACATCTCTAAGGCTGTTTGGCAGGTGCATAAAATTGAAAGCAATTCCTTCCAAGTATGAGTCAATTCTGCAAAATTTATGGAGAAGGAAGACACAGGGTTAGAAAATTCCAATAACTGAAATATTTTTCATTTACAACAAACATATTCCTATGCATATCACAGTGGAAGCTTTCTTTTGTAGCTGCTTTGATTTTTTTAAAACTAATACTCAGGTATCTGTTTCAAAGATGTCCTTTCAAAGATGTTGTTTCCTTACAGACAATTCAAATGTTTTAAAAATTGCAAAAAATAATCAGATGGGGAATATCTCAAGGCACAAAGAAAACACAGTAGCTTTGGACTGGTTGCTAAATGAAATCCCAAGGGCTGGGTTAGTCTTGGAATTCTTCCCCCCCACCCAATATTTGATGGCATTTTCCAAGGGTCATCCCACTCATACTACTGAATTTACTGCTGACTGAATATTCTAAAACAAATCTTCAAAAAGGGGAATGAAGTTTTAGAAGGATGAGAAACAAATTGAACTGGAGAATCCTTGATGCTCTCTAAGTTTGGTTGCTTGCTTGCAGACATTTCAATACCAGACTAGGTAACATTATCAATACACGGATTATGTTATTTAGTTGAATAATGAACCAATGCAAGCAAACAACCAAGCTCAGAGAGCACCAAAAATTTCACAGTTCAACCTTGAGCTATAGAATATACTGAAAATGAACTGGTCTAAATATGACAGGTTTTACAGATAATAGTGGAGAAGCTGTTGCCAAGAGAAGGACATGACCTGTAAAATGAGGATACAGAACAGGACTATTCAATATCCCCTGGCAACTAAAAACAAAAATATTAAAACTAATGGGAAGGGTGGAACATACATGGAAACTAGCAACAAATAACTAGCAACTTCAAACTTATTAGCTAAATTAGAGAAATGGTTTGAAAATAACAGTATGAAATGCAGGCTTCAATTAACAAAAATAACATCAAATGCAGATGTACAGAACTGAGGTGCAAAGTGGATACATACATACATAGATGATGTGGTGTGTGTGTGTGTGTGTGTGAGAGAGAGAGAGAGAGAGAGGGAGGGAGGGAGGGAGGGAGGGAGAGGGAGAGAGAGAGAGAAATGGATTCCAGCAGTGAAAAAGCCCAATTTAATTATGTAGTTGACAATTCCTAGGGAGTAAGAGCCCCACTATATTCTCCTTTAGTCTCTGACTCAATTCCCATCCAGACAGGTACAAGAAAAAGAGAGAGTGCATGCAAATGATAAGAAGACTGGGAACGGAATCCTAAGCGTATAGACTGAGCAAACTGACTGTATTTAGCCTTGAGAAAATCTGAAAAGGGGAGACAAACAATAAGCCTTCCCATATCTAAAATACTGTACAGAAGTCAAATCCTTCTCTCCATCAATCCCAAGAGAAGACACAGAATATGAGTGAATTTACAAGAAAGTAGCTTTCAGTTGGATTATATTCCTGTACAATCTTAAAAGAAGTTTAGCAAGAATTAAACCGAGGAGGGGAGGGACTCCCTTCACTGGATGCATTCAAATAGCACCTGAAAAACAAGCTAGTCAAATAGTGGACTTGGTGTCCTCTTCCAAGTTCCTCTATTGGGAACACAGATTACTAGAACTCTAAATATGAGAATGTGGGGTTGATACAGAAGAACTGGCAAACAGAAGTTTCTTTTTCCTGTGTCGGTATCTCTCAGGGCCTTATTTATGGCAGCTCTCCCATATTCTTCACTGCTAGCTGACTTACAAGAGCACTGTAAGGAATCAGATGACCTTGACATGGGTGGACCACATCTGTTACCAAAACGATAAGGGGAAAAACATGGTTTAAGTCTGAAACAAGAAGGCCTAGGCAAAAGACGCAGACAGATACTTCCCTAATTAATATGAGTCTCAGGCAGGGTGGGGCAGAGAGAGAGAGAGTAAAGTATAGTCAGACTTGCAAGATTCTGTTACTATGGCCAAAATTAAGAAAAGTAATTTTAGCCTTGAAATGAAGTTGATTTCTTAGTCTACAGTGTTTTTCAACCTCAAACTCCTAGAATTTCCAAGCCAGCAAGGGTATACAAAGAGGCACAATGCAAATTGGGGACAATTTGTGAGTAACAGAGGGTTGAGGGAGGGTACTTGAGGGTCAGAGAGATGCAGGTCGGGGAGAGTGCATAGGTCAGTGGAGCAAATGCAGCAAGGAGTGTGTGTGTGTGTGTGCGTGTGTGCGCGCGCACTAGTAGACAGCTGAAACCCAGAGGGATTGGAGGAGGGCACATGGTTGGTGGAGACTTATTCCAACAACTTGCAAACTTCCCTGCTATTGATTCTCTGGGGAAGCCAATAGGGAAGGTTGCAAATGATGATCCTATGATCACAGCACTTGGCAACAGGTTGCTCTTAAATGTGACCACAGGATGCTGCAACAGCCAAAACTCATCATTTGTTCAGGACAGTTGTAATTTGGAACATTGTTGACCAAATAGTCATAGGTCAAGGTCACCCGTATAAGGAATGCCTTTGTTGACATTTGAGGTATCACCGTAGAAGCAGGAATGTAGGCGGATGATGCTGTGCTGTTAACAGATTGTGTACTAAGGGAAGCAAGCAGAATCCAGTCACAAAAACAAGTATATGAAAGAATAAGTGGGAGAGGAAGGGAAGACTCAAGAGAGTCATGCTAAGAAGCTGATGAGATCCTCAAACAGAGAGGAGCGAAAGCTTAAAGAGCCCAAGGCAGCCAATGAAAAAAGTGTGGATGTGGTGGGAGTTTAAAGAGAACCCTTCATAAAAACAAAGATACAAAGAGTTACAAGGTAATGGAAATGGCATATACTGGCTTTTGTTATAATTTCCTTTCTTTATGTTTTCATGTTCTATGCTTTCCCTGAAAGGAAAAGTATAATGCATATATTTGTATTATTTCAATCATTATAATAAGGTTCTAAACTGGAGGCTGGAATTCTGAGCATCACAAGAAAAGTGTAGAAACATGTTTTTAAAAACTGCTCAGGCTTTACAAAGAGATCACACTGTTAAAAACCATCCCAGATTTTGCCTGTGTGGTTTTTCTTTTAAATTCCGTTCAATCCTGTCAGATACTTGCAGACTACTAGCCAAGACCAAGCAGTTTTCTTGCCAAGATTTTTCAGAAGTGATTTGCCATTGTCACCTTCCCGGGGCTGAGAGAAAGTGACTGGCCTAAGGCTGCCCAGCTGGCTTTATGCCTAATGAGGGACTAGAACTGACACTCTTCTGGGTTCCAGCCTGCTATCTAAACATTACACCAAACTGACTCTGCATTTGCAATAAATGTTTCAGGTTGTGAAAGTTCTTTATATAGAGATTGAAAAATCCCAGAAACAGAATGGAAGAGTTAAACAGGCTCTCAGAGGACCTCAAATCAGGGATCCCCAAACTCTTTAGTTCACTGACCTTCCCATGAAATATACTGAGGAAGCTTATACCATCATGGAATGGCTATTCCTGATCCACTTTTTGGTAAGATGTAGCTGAATTTTCTATTTCTAAAACAATTCTGAAGAATTCTGCTGCAAAATTAGATCAGGGGTATCCAAACTTGGGAACTTTGACTTGTGGGAATTCTGGGAGCTGAAGTCCACAAGTCTTAAAGTTCCCAAATTTGGACACCCCTGCTTTAGATAGTCTAAGGCAGGCGTGAGCAATTAATTTCCCCAAGGGTCCATATATGAAACTGAGACTGTTGTGGAGGGTCGAACCAACAGTGCTACTCCCTGCCCTGGCGGCCCCCAAAGGCCACATAGGAACCGTCAAAGGCCGGTTGTGGCCCACAGGCCGTAGAATACCCAGGTCTGCTCCAAGGTTATTGGAATGTTCTCTTCCTCAGGCTAATGATACCAAATACCTTCAACTATTCTCTTTCTTTTTCCCTATTATTGGTTTCTGTCTTCTATGTCCAGTTTGTCCTACAATATTGCACCTAGAGCTAGGCTTAATATTCTACATGTAACTTGAGTGTAACTTCTGCTTTTGACAGTCTACTTCTACTGATGAATGTAAGACATGACATGCAACTCTCCAAACTTGCACCGCCTGGTCTTTTCTGACAAAGATCCGACCTTCAGAGAGAGGATCCTTCTCATTTCCCCTCAAAAACACGCTAAACTTCCATCAACTCAGAAATAGATCCCCTACAGATCCGGAGAACTCTTTTTGGGCCATGGAGTTGGCAATCGTTTCCTGTCATGGAGAAGTGGAAGCTCCAAAAACTAGAAGGGAACTCCTGGAAGAGGCACAAGAAAATTATGAAGGAAAACTGCAAGCCTTCTTCCAATTAAAAGATGAGAAATCTCTAGCCTTCCTTCCCCTAAATGCCATTAAGTGTGATTTGGAGCTGCTACAAGGATACCCTTGGCAGTACAGATAGCCACCTCCAAAACCTGCCTGGATTCCTCAGGGCATTTTCAGCATTCAAACAGGCTTCACAACCTGGACCTTAGGTGGACTTCAGCGTCCAGGATTCTCTCTACTGGCCCTTCTTGATGGCTAGGAATTCTGGAAGTGGAAGGCCCCGGACGGCTGCCCCATGGAGAGATTGGCACACCAGCCAAAACTCCTGCCAGGTGGTGCAAAGGGGCCATCCCATCTGTCAGTTGGCCATTTCTACCTCTAGCTCAGTGTTTCTAAACCTTGGCAACTTTAAGTCCTGTGGACTTCAACTCCCAGAATTCCCCAGCCAGCTGGGGAAGGACTTAAAGTCGCCATGGTTGAGAAACACTACTCTAGCTGGCCAGATGTTGCAGGAAACTGGCAAGGCCCAGAAAGGGATTCCCCTCAGGCCTTCTTGGTAAGGCAGCTGCCCTTCGGGTTCTCACGGCGGCCTGGAGTTGAAAGGGGCCATTGGGACCACTCGCCTCCAAACTTGAGGCAACTCCTCTTTGCTCAACTCTGGCAAAGTAGTAATGGAAGCCCCCAAAGTAGTTCTTGTTACATGAAAAAGAATCCCAGCAAATTCTAATTTCTGGCTGAGAGACTCCTGGGGGGGGGGGGCATTTAAGGGGGAGGTGGCTCCCCTCTTCTTTCCCTCTGGAGCCCCTAATCCAGGCAGCTCCACCCGAGGGGCTTCCCTCCCCCTCCTCCCCTCCTCTCCAAGGAGGGATGACCTGAGCCACTTTGGGGGACTGAAAAGGCCTCCTTCTCATCTCACTGGCGCTTCCCAAAGAATCGGGCTGCAGCAGCAGCAGAAGATTGGAGGTCACAAAATGTCGGGGCCGCACAAAGGAAAACCTTCCCAGTCGGAGGGAAGGGGCTTCGCTCAGCCTGGGGGGGCGGGGGGGCGAAGGGAGCCCCTGCCTGATCTTTGCCTGACCCATTGGAAGAGGCGGGGAGGACGGTCCTCTCCCTCGAAGCCAGAGGAGCCATTGGGCCGCTGGGAGGAGGAGGAGGAGGGGAACTGAGCGTGGGCTCAGCATCTCGCGGGCCCCGGGAAACCGTCAGGCGGCCTGAGGAGGGGCCGAAGGGGGGCCAAGTGCCCCAGGTTCCCCCGGGGCCACCCCGGCCTCCCCAGGGACCCGCACTCACCGAAGTACTCCTTGCGCACGTGCAGCTCCAGCTCCTTCTCCAGCTCCAGCGTCAGCGCCTCCAGTCGCCGCTCCACCTGGCTGGGGCCGCTCTCCCGGGCCGGCGTCACCTGGCAGGGCAGGCGCAGCTTGGCGGGCTCGGCGTCGGCCGGGGGCGCCTCCTCGGGGAGCAGCGAGGCCCGCGGCGAGGGGGCCGACAGCTCCGGATAGGCGCCCATGGAGCCGCGGGAGCTCCGCGAGCTGTGGCTGGAGAGGCTGGAGCGCGGGCTGGCCAGGGAGGAGACGGCGCCGGCCGGGCCCGACGGCACCAGGGGCCGGCCGGCCGCGGCCTCCAGCTCGGCGGAGGAGCGCGGGCTGGCGTGCCGCTGGTCGTAGCCCATGCTGATGCCGCTGGTGCGGGCGCTGCTGGGCTTGCTGCCGTCGGAGGAGCCGGCCAGGCTGGCGCGCGGGCTGGAGTAGGGCTTGCTGGCGTCGCTGGCCGTGCTGGCGTAGCTGGAGCGCGGGCTGAGCGGTGCCTCGGCGGCCGAGAGGCTCCCGCGTGGGCTGGCCAGGGCGCCGCCGCTCCCCGACGCCGGCCCGCAGCACGTCGAACCCCGCGGACTGGCCCCGCCGGCCGCCTTGCCGCGCGGGAAGCCCTCGGCCGAGTAGCGCTTGTAGCAGGGAAGCGCCACCTCCGAGCGCGGGGCCTCCTCGCCGGGCAAGGCGCGCGGGGGCGGGCAGGCGGGCTCCCCCGACGGGTAGGGCGGCGGCGGCGGCGGCCCGTTCAGCGGCTGCTCCCGACGCCGCAGCCGCCGCCCGACGCCCTCCTGGGGCAGCGCCGGCTCAGCCATGAGCTCCACGCACTCCGGCCGGCCGCTCAGCACCGCGCCCGCCCCGTGTCCCGTCGCCAGCAGCCGCCGCCAGGCATCCCGGCCTCGCCCGGCCACGCGCGGGGGAGGCGCCGCGGGAAGGTCCGCCTCGCGCCCGGCCGCTCCGCTTCTCGCTGCCCCTGCGCTGCGCTGCCCCGTCCGGCCCGGCGCTCCCTGGACGGCGCCTCCTTTGTGCGGGCGGCGGCGGCGGAGGAACTTCTTTGTGCGGGGCAAGAATGCGCGGAGGAGCCCGAGGGCGCTGCGTCCCTCTGGAATGCGCTCCGCTCCGGAGCCAGACAATGGCTTGAACCGGACGGGGGGCGTGGCCAGGACCACGCCCCCCTCCGCCCCTCGCGCCTCCCTCCGCGGGCGAGTGGGGGCAGTTCCCCCTCGGACCCCCTGCGGCTCCCCCCCCGCCCTGCCCGCCCGCCTTGGACCCGCGGGGTCTGGCCCGACGGCACGCGGGGGGAAGGCGGCGGGGGTGGCTTGTTCCAGCGCAGCGCCCGCTTCAGAGGCCGGCAGGAGCGGAGGCTGGAAGTCCGAGCAGGAGGAGGTCCTTTGCGGGACTCGCGCCGGTGGAATCCTTGGCCCCCGCGGCCGGTCGGCCGAAAGCTTCCCTCCTGCGGGGTTGGGGAGGGCCCAGAGCAGAGACCCCCGCCCGGTTCCCGCCTCTGAGCGGCTGAAGGCAAAGTTTCCCCTCCATTGCCTTGTCCCGCTCGCTTGGCAGCCCAGGCTCCGGGGAAGGAGGAGGCAGAGCGGGGCTTCTCCCTCTCCCGTAAGGACCCATCTTTGTATGTGTCTTCCTTCCTTTCTTTATCTTGTCAGGTTTACGTAGCGCGTATTGGAGGCGGAGACCCTCCGAGAATCCCCTTTCCATGCATGGCCATTCGGCTCCAGTCAAAGTCCTCAGAAACTGATTCTAAGTCGGAAGTTCTGAGCCTGCCCAGGAAAGAGAGGCAACCTCACCTCGGGCCCTTTTCTTACCTGGAAGCCACCTTGTGAGCAGAGGTGGCCAAAGGACAGGGGAAGACCCGGACGACCAGCCCTAGGCTTGGGAGGCAGGGGGGGGGGGCTGTTCTCTTACCACAGCCCTGCAAGCAGCTTGCAGTGGCTCTCAGAAGGCTCCACTTCCCCCTCCCCTGGGGGAGAGGAACATGCAAACATCTGGTGCAGCCTTCCCATAACAGATTACTAGTCTGGGTACCCTTTCTGTCCAAGGTGTGTGTGTGTCTGTCTGTCTGTCTGCCTGCCTGCCTGCCTGCTTGGGGGGGGGGGGGGATAGAAGAGCAGAAAGTAGGAAAGGCAGGCTGCCCCTGAAATGCCACCCCTTCTAGCCGCTGCTTTGAGTTGTGTCTCCTGGGATGCAGCAGGATGCATATTAGATGCAAATGCCAAGAATCAGGCTGCAGCCCCATATAACAGGGCCTGTTGAATGGCATTTGAAGCACATGTGGTGGTGGAACATGTAGGCGGACTGCCTGGTGCCCAGATTTTGATCATGTGACTGCAGGGGGGCGCTGCCACAACCACAACTTCGAGGAACAGTTCAACTTTGCCAGTTCAACGCCCAACAATTGTGGAAGGAATGGCTGTTAAACGAGGTTTACCTGTAGCATGTCAGGCTCCTATTGAATTTCTTTTGCCAAAATAATGATGCAAGTGATTTGGGTGGGACAGAAACCTGATTGGCAGCAGCAGAAGTATCTGGATGCAGGGGAAAGGAAGGCCAACCCAAACAATCAGCCAACTGTTGGCTAAGCATGTAGAGTGATTCGGTCTCAGTGAACTTTTTACCTCCAAATGTAGATAATCCTTGACTTATGACCTTCTGATCTTCTTAACCATTCAAAGTTAAGACAGACTCAAAAAAGTTACTCATGACCAGTCCTTGAAGTTAATGACTGGTTAAGATGATTGGATTTTGGGTGGCTTGGCAACAAGTTCACATTTACGACCAGTTGAATTGTCTCACAGTCACATGGTTGCATTTTGTGACTTTTTTGCTGCTTTCCGGCAAAAGGAATGGCATAAAATACCTGTCAGCACTCCTCCATTGAATAATTAGGAAAGAAAACCACGAGACTCCATTGATAGAAATCAAGTGTACTTTTACTAATTATAAATGATCAGAAGCGTAGCAAAGCGAAGACTGATTATTTAGGCGCGAAAGCAAATGATATATAGAATAACCCATTCCCCACCCCCTGGCATCCCAGTTACAGTCCAATCATAATTCTCCCAAGTGTCAGGTGCGAGATAACTTTGAAAGGCATCACCAAGATGGAATGTCGGTGCCGTTGGCCTTGGCGGGAAACCTCCTCCGCATGCGCAGTAAGAAGGCAGCAGAAACTCCAGAATCTTCCTCCAGCACTAGTAGTAGTCCCCTCCCAAATACCATGCCCCCCCTCCCCGTTTCAATGGCAGCCGAAGCAGCAGCAAAGCAGAAGCTGACAATACCTATTGGATAAGCTGGATTTGGACTTACAAGCCATGTGATTAGTGACTTACTTCACCACCATTGTAAAAAGAGTCATAAATTGGAGTCTTGTCCCATGATGACTCAACAAACAACTTCTAGGCTCAGTTGTGGTCGTAAGTTGAGACCTATGCATGTAGGAGAGAGGGAAAGTATCCGGATTTTCATAAACTCTAAAGATTGGAAGACCTTGGGAGATCATGTGTTCCAACATTTGACAAGCTGAAGAAGGGCTCAAGCTATTTTCCAAGGCACCCGAAGGTCAGACAAGGAATAATGGATGGAGACTGATCAAGAAGATATTCAACCTGGAAATGAGACATTTTCTGACAGTGAGAAAAATCAACCCATGGAACAGAAGTTGCCTTCAGAAGTTGAGGGGGCTTCATCCCTGGAAGCTTTCCAGAAGAGACTGGACTGCCCTCTGTCGGAAATGGTGTAGGATCTCCTGTTTGGGCAGGGGGGTGGACTAGATAACCTACAAGGTCCCTTCCAACTCTATTAATTATCTCCCACAGTCTTTCACCTTGCACAACAATCTTCATTTCCGCATCCATGAGAGACCCTACCCCTGACTCTGCTCACCTTCTGAGGAAGCCTGTTTCATTTCTGCAGGTTACAGGTAGTGTCAGGTCCACATCATGTCCTCCCATTCAGTTGGGAGGGGGCAGGGAGGGGGAGGGGAGGATGATTTGCTGGCATTTTTCGCATGTTTTTGCTGCAACTGCTTGGAAATTAGGGAGGGGGATTGTCTTCAGAGACGGAGCAGCCTCCATCCCTGCCTGGTTCCAAGGCCATTGTGCCTTGAGAGTGAACTGTTATCTGCCCAGCACCGCAGCAGTCTCAAAACAACCTTGTGGCATCATATTGCTTTGTACTTTGCGTGGGATTCTTCAGATGTTGCCTGACTTTAGCGCAGCCGCACCCTCCCAGTAAACGTTCTTTTGAGTTGATTCAATGGAGTCAAGACTGTTACTTTCCCAAGGGACCAGCTGGAGCAGGTCCTTTCAGGTAATCTTCGGCTTACAACCACAATTGAGTCCAGAATTTTAATTGTAAGTCATTGTGGTCATTAAGCAAGGCGCCCAAACCACCACCACCCCATTCAACGACTGTATTCCAAGTTTTCTTTGCAGTGGTGCCTCGGGCAACCTAGTAGGCCCTGGGAGGTGCCCAGTACCCACCATCTTGTAGAAGTGTTCCACAGGCTGGAAGGCAATGCATTGAACAAGGGGAATGCCTTCGTTTCATAATCTCTGCGGTTCATCACCCCCGTTGAGTGCCGCTTATCTGCTATTGAAATAATAATCTGCTCTTGTTTCGGATCTTTCAGGATGCATTGCTCTGCTGGGCTGCCCGTGTTTGGTTTGGGTGAGACTAGCGTGGCCAATACTTTTTTGTCTGATGGCATGATTTTCTGGCTCTCCTTTCTCTACTTTGTTGAGTATTGGTGCGGCATCTTCTGTCTTAAACCTCTCATCATGTTGAAGTATTCGTAATTCTTCCTGGCTTAATTGTTTACTCAATAAATTATGGACCAAGTTCACACAGGTTTCGGAGTGTGGCTTTAACTCTTGAATTTTATCTTCCAATTCTTTCCTTTTTCTCACCTGTTTTTCTTTTACCAGGGTCCTAATAACATTTTCTAGTTCTTCTCCAAGTTATGATAAACAATGTATATTGATAGGGTTGAAGGTTTCCCAAAGCCAAACTGTTTGATTTATAACAATTTATTTAGTGTTATAAATCAACAATGATCAGCTAGCCTCTGTTCTGTTATTTCTGATTCTGGATGTTATTCTTTCCGGAACTGGTCCATTCATTTCAAATATCCTTTTCTTTTTGGACTTGATTTGTAATATCACCATTTCTGTTTTCAATCTATGTATATTTGCATTATACAAATATCATCTACAAATAAACACCCGTTCTTCCAGTAAATCTGTAGCTGCTGGCCCTGGTTGGTCAGCCAACAATCCTGAGTCCTGTAACCTGTTTCCTACCAGATGTGCAGGAACTCCCAACACCTAGTGCAGTTTTTGTTGACCTGGGAGATGACTGATCTAGTAGACATTTCTGTAAATTCTAAACCACCATATTTTTTTATGGGAGAGACACTCTTTGGCTCCTCTAGTGCAGGGGTCGCCAACCTTGGCAACTTTAAGTCTGCCAAGCTTAAAGTTGCCAAGGATGGCGAGCCCTGCTCCATTGAGACCTGACCAATATAATTGAACCTCTGGCATAGCTCTCATCTTCCTTAGAGCACACAAGTCCTACAAAATTACATCAAAGGAGGGTGTCATGGAGGTCAAGGTAGTGCCTCTCTGGAGGCATGGCAGTGCCTTTTATGATTATAGCTCATCACATAGCCAGATGTTTAATCTGGATTGGCATCTTTATTCACCTATTATGGGCTAGGCAGATCTGGGTGTTTGATGGTGTTAAGAGGTTTTGTCACTAGATGGAGCTATTCCCACCAAATCTGCCTTTGGCAATTGAATTGACCGTTGACTTACCTGAACGGTCCTTCTATGTGTGCTGCGAGGGGAATCCAAGCATGGGTTAACTTTGTCCATTAGCCTAGAGACTGAGTTATGTAAATTGATGACCACGCCTCTTCTGACTGGATGGGTCAGTTTTGTACGAAGTCAGCCGGTTAATGATGTATAGCAATGTCAATGATGGCCGTAGCCCAAACAAGTTGAGTTAGCCACGTCCAGAGTAAAGTCAAGTCAGTAAAGTCAAGTCAGTAAACAGATAAGAACCAGTCATAAGTCAGAGTCACGAATAGCCCTGGCCAGCCGGAGCTGCGGGCGGGTTTGGATTCCCCTCGCAGCACACATAGAAGGACCGTTCAGGTAAGTCAACGGTCGTTCTCCTGTGTGCTGCTTAGGGAATCCAAGCATGGGACATGCCAAAACAATTAAGAGTCAGGGCGGAAGCTAGGCTGGCCAGGGTCCCCAGTAGAGGGGAGCACCCGTTGCAATACTCGCCGCCCAAAGGAAGCCTCGGCCGAGGCATACATGTCAACCTTGTAGTGTCGGATGAATGGTGATGGTGATGACCAGGTAGCCGCTCTGCAGATCTCTTCCACCGAGGCTTGTGTGGCCCAGGCCGCCGTGGTGGCTGCACTCCTGGTAGAATGAGGAGTGATGCGTCCGGGAACCGGTCGGGATTGGCAGTCATAAGCAAGAGCGATGCACGCCTTCAACCATCGGCCGATGGTATGGGAGGACACCTTCTGCCCCATGGATGATGGCTGAAAGGACACAAAAAGTGCTTCCGACCGCCTGAAGGGCGCAGTGCGCTTCACGTAGTGTCGAAGAGTCCTGCACACATCCAGGTGGTGCCACTGGCGTTCCTGCGGATGAGAAGGGCTGGGGCAAAAGTCCGGAAGGATGAGCTCCTGCGCCCTGTGGAACAATGTGTTGACTTTTGGTAAGAAGGCCGGGTCCAAACGCAGGACGACTCTGTTGGAATGGAATATGCAGAGGTCCGCTCAAACTGAGAGCGCTGCCAATTCGGACACCCTTCTGGCTGATGTAATCGCTACCAAAAATACAGTCTTAAGAGTCAGCAATCGAAGGCTGATAGATGTAATGGGCTCGAATGGAAAGGCCATAAGAGCCCTGAGCACTAACGTCAAGTCCCAAGTAGGGTAACAATGCACGGTCTGAGGTTAGCAGCCCCTTTCAAGAAGGATTTGACCCATGAATGCTGAGACATTGACCGACCCTGGCCACCCCCAATCACCGTGGCCAAGGCTGCGACTTGTCTGCGAAGCGTGTTGGGCGCTAGACCCTTGTCAAGTCCCGTTTGCAAAAAGTCCAAAACTCGGGGCACTGAGGCCTGGATGGGATCAGCCCCGGTGCGGCGGCACAACCTGCAGAAGGCTTGCCAGGTGGCCTCGTAAATACGAGTAGTGGATAGGCGATGGGCCACTTGGATAGTGTCAATGACCTTACTAGAGTAGTTAAGTCCGGTTAGAATAGCTTGCTCATGTGCCACACGGCTAACTGTAGCAGCTGGGCGTTTGGGTGGATGAGAGCCCCCTGGTTGAGTTGGATCTGGTCGTCCGGAATCCTCCACGGACGTGAGACTGACAGGTGCACAAGGTCCGCATACTAGGGGCGCCGGGACCACATCGGGGCCACCAAGAGGACCTCCGCCTGCTCCATCAGGATCTTTTGGATGACCAGCGGGAGGATCGGCAGCGGCAGAAAGGCGTAGAGGAGGCCGGCCGGCCACGGGCTGCACAGGGCATCCACTCTCTCCGCCCCAGGAGTCACGTACCAGGGTAGTTGCGTGTTGTGAGGCTGCACGAACAAGTCCACTTCGGGATGGCCGAACCGGCGAGAGCTCTTGAAAGAGGTCGGGGTGGAGTTGCCACTCCGCTTGGTCCACCGTGGCTCTGCTCAGCCAGTCCGCCTGTATGTTGAAAACGCCCAATATGTGCTCCACCCGAAGAGAGAGCAGTCTGGTCTCCGCCCAATGATGCAACTCCGCCTCCAGCATCAGGGCCCTGGAGTGTGTGCCTCCTTGGCGATTGACATGTGCCTTGGAGGCCACATTGTCGGTCAAGACCAATATGTGGTTGTGAGAGACAATGTCCCGGAATTCTTGAAGGGCCAGCTGGATGGCCCGGAGCTCCAACCAATTGATGCTGTTGTTCAGTTCTTGACTTGACCAGCGGCCCTGTGCAACTCGGTCCAGGGCATGAGCCCCCCACCCGAATAGGCTGGCATCTGTCGTAACTTGGATGCGATCTGGCTCCTTGAACGGGCATCCTTTGAGGAGCTTGGAGGATGTCCACCACTGAAGGGATCGGAGAGGTTTGGACGGGAGCCGAACCTTCAACTGGGAATGGCTGGTGTGGGCCCTCTGATAGGGGAGCAGGAACCATTGCAGTGGACGCGCATGGAGCCTGGCCCAGGGAACGATCTTGATGCAAGAAATCATTTTCCCAAGCAGTTGGGAAATTACTGCCAAGGGTAATAGTCTTAGAGATAACACCTGGGCCGCCAGTTGCTGGATGCTCTGTCGCCTCTCCAGGGACAGGGAGACCTCATAAGTGATGGAATTGATAATGGTCCCCAGGTGGAGCAATGACGTGGTCGGCTGCAGATGACTCTTGGGGAGGTTCAGGACGAAGCAATGCTTCTGCAGTGAGTCCATTGTTACCTGTAGATCCCATAGGGCCTGTTCCCGAGATGGCGACAGGACCAAGATGTTGTCTAGGTAACAATTCACTCTCACTGGGACCAAGCGAAGCGACGCCGCCACAACCGCCAAGAGCTTGGTAAAAGTTTGAGGAGCCAATGACAGGCCGAAGGGCAGGGCCTGGTATTGAAAATGGCGGCCTGCGAAGTGAAAGCGCAGAAATCTCCGATGTGCTGCATGGATGGGCACATGGAGATACACCTCCTTGATGTTGACTGATGTCATCATGTCGCCCTGGCAGATGGATGCTAAGATGCTTTTTAAGGATTGCATCTTGAACTTCTGATACTTGATGTACAAGTTGAATCTTTTCAAATCTAGAATGGACCGCCATCCCCCCGAATTTTTGGGCACTAGGAACAAGATTGAGTAAAATCCTAGCCCTTCCTGCCCCTTTGGAACTTGTTCTATGGCGTTGATGGATATGAGATGTTGTATTTTGGCGTCCATGAGACACCGCTTCATCGAACACCTGGGTACAGGACACTTGATGAACCGCCTTGGGGGGATGGAGAGAAACTCTAGAGTGAGGCCCAGCCTCACCATCTGAAGGGCCCAAGCGTCGGATGTGGTCTCCGCCCACTGATGAGCGAAGGCCAGGAGACGCCCGCCCACGGGTTCTTCCCCTTGGGAGTCACCGGTACCTCCGAAAGGACCAGTTGCCAGTCCCATGAAAGGGCCTCCTGTTGTGGGATTGCCCCTGGTTCTGCTGGCGACCCCTATCCCTGGTACCCGCGCAGTCCTGACCGCGGTCCTGTGGTTGAGTAAAGGCCCTGTTGTAGTGGGGAACATAGGGGGCAGCGGTGAACCCAGAATCACCGCCCCGAAATGGCTGGCGTCTGTTGTAAGGTTGCTGTGTCCTATTGGCACGCCCCCCAGTGGAGGGAAGAACCTTGGGTTTGTCCCTGGTCTCTGTGAGAATTGGGTCAAGCACAGAACCAAATAATGCCCCGCCCTTAAAGGGTGTGGAGGCCAGGCGCCACTTAGATTTAACATCAGCCTGCCAATGGCGAAGCCACAGCAGACGCCGGGATGCCACATTGGATACCACAGCCCGGGAGGCAAACTTTGCAGCATTAAGAGTGGCATCCACCGAGAATTCCAGGGCTGCCATTATCTTGGTAACATCTTGGTGAAGACACACTTCATCAGGGGCCAGTCTATCCTGCAACTGCTTGAGCCAGAGCACGGAGGTTCTATTAAAGAAGGACGCTGCAGTGGCGGCGCGTAGAGCCCAGGCCGCAGCCTGATGGGTCTTACAAATGACTGTTTCAGCCTTACGGTCCTCTGCCTTCAGGCCTTCAGAAATTTCTGATGGAATAAGGGCTGGGGAGGCCAGAGCAGCCACGGGCAGATCCACAGTGGGGAATTGCAGAATGCCCTCCAGGTCAGGAGTGGAGGTGTACAATTTCCTGTCCCCATTGCTGGGCGGAGCAACCGCAGTCGGTTGGTCCCACTGCTTTTGAATAAGGTCTAGAAAAAGCTTTGGAGAGGGAATAACCTCCTGCAGTGAGACTGGCTCAGCAAAGAGGCGCTCAGTTGCATCTAGGCCCACAGCAGTACTATCCTTTGGAGCCACCTCCCCCATGTGGGTAGTGGCCTTAGATTTATATAATAAGGATTTGAATAGAGTGGGGCGAAATAACCTAGAGGAGTTAGGTTGATGGAAAATCAAACCTTCATCATCAGAAAAATCTCTATCGCCTCCCCTTCCTCCACTAAAGCCGAGTCCTTGCTATAGGTTGAAGGAAGAGGTGAGGAAGGGCCTGCCTGGAGATCCAGAAGATCCACTTGTGGGGCCTGGGGAATAGGCCCACCGTGGGCACTGGTGACCCCAGGAGCATGATTTCTGCAATGCAGTTCAGCATCCACCCCACTGGATATTGCTGCAGAAATCAGCTGGTAAAGATCCGGGGGAAGGCCCAGGTCTTGGCCTTCCACAGGCCTCAAGCCTGCAGCAGTAGGAGTAAAGGTCGCAGAAGGCCCAGCACGTGGCAGTGTGTAGGCCGAGGCCGCATGGGCCTCTGCAGTTACCGGAGGGAATTGGGGCCCCCTCCCCAGCATCAGGAATAAGGGGCAGGGGACGATCAGGAGACCAGCCTTGATTCCCTGCTGGCTGCGGCGCTGGAACAGGTGAATTACGCTGAGGCAATAATGTGGGGGGGGGGGATTTCTACCCTCCCCAGCAGCCTTAGTTGCTGCCTTGGTCTTTTCCTTTTTCTTATGGGCTCTATCCGGAGCTCCGGATGTGTCCCTGGGCCTTTGACTGGGGGCTCTAGAAGCGGCCCTGCCGGGCCTTGAGGTGACCCCCGCCTGGGCAGAATGTTGGGCTTCGGTAGAGGGCTCTACAATACCTCCTGAGGTGGATTGGTCAGCCATTCTATATCAGACAGTGAAAAGACTCAACCGCACTTATCAGAATTTACTAGCAATCGCAAGCAGACCGCCTGGCAAGCAGGAGCTGAGCAAACGATCCTCTCACTGAGCTAGCCAAGCCGAAATGAGGGAAGTGGGAGGAATGATGAGGTAGGCGCTCCCTTTGGTGCGAAGCCTCACAACGCCCTCTGTCGGCTGCCTGCAAGCGCGCACAAATAAACGGCCCCAAAATGGCGACTGCAACTGAGGCATGAAATTTGAATCGGGCAGCAGCCCATAACGCCGCTCCCAGGCTCTCTGCTCATCGGATGCCTTCGGCGGCTCATGTTCCTTCCGAACGGTCAGCGGCGATGAATCCACCCAAAAATAATACGCCTCGCAAGGCGGCTCAGTATCAGGGCGGGAAGCGCGGGCGGAGAAACCAACCCAAGGCGCAAATGGCAAGGACGGCAATGCGGCGGCGAAGCGAACTCATGCCGGCAACAGTGGCTGCTGGGCTCCGATTGCACTAGCCCCCACGAGCCTGCGAGCCCGGGCGGTGCAAGAGCTCCAGAAGGTCTGGGCAGGCAGCGAATTGCCGCCTCTCCCTTTATTCCTGCAATAACTCCCTCAGAATACCTCCAAGTGCTTGCTGAATCCAAGAATAGGTAAAAAATTTTGTCAATTAGTCAGGAGAAATTTGGTATACGTCTCTTCTGGCTGGACTGAGTTAAAAAACTGACCCATCCAGTCAGAGGAGGCGTGGTCATCAATTTACATAACTCAGTCTCTAGGCTAATGGACAAAGTTAACCCATGCTTGGATTCCCCAAGCAGCACACAGGAGAAGATGGGAATGTTGTCAATGGGGATGGTGCTCAAGTTGTGCTCTTTTTTTAGGATTGCACCCAAGGCGCTTATTACTATTGATATTATCTTTGCTTTCTTTTGCCCCATCGATTCACTTGTTTGCAGATCTTTGTTTTTTGTGATTTTCTCCAGTTGTTTCTCACCCATTCTGCTGACTTCAGCTACTACCCTGTTTCCCTGAAAATAAGATCTCCCCAGATAATAAGCCCAACTGGGCTTTTGAGGGCATGTGCTAAAATAAGCCCTCCCCAAAAATATTGCAATGTAGCAGCAGCCATGAGGTGACCATGCTCGCCGCCTCCTGCACCTCAAAAATAGTAAGATCTCTCCGAAAATAAGGACAAGCGCTTATTTCGGGGGTCAAAAGAAAATAAGACCCTTTTCAGGAAAACGGTACCAAATTCACTATGCACGGCAGTTGATACGTGGCAGGGGCCCATTTGTTGAACTATAATTCTTAGTTTCATAATTTGCTTTTTTTATTTAATGCTCTATTTCAGGCTTGTCCCTGACTCCTGAGCCTGACACCGTCTTATTTTCTCCACAATTACAACATTGTGAGGGTTGTGTGGAGAGAGAGAGACGGCTCAAATTCCCCCATGCCTAAGGCAGAATTAGAATGCAAAACCACCTGGCTTCTAGTGGAACACTTTCATTACTAGGCTAAATTGGATCTCTTGTTTGAGACAGTCCCAACTCTGGGGACTGGCTGGAAAATCGGTGGCGTTTTGTTAGCAAAGTTTTTGGCAGCCATTTGCCGTTGCCTCCTTCCTGGAGCTGGGAGAGGGACTAGCCCCAGGTCACCACCCAGCTGGCTTTGTGGCAACAGTGGAACTAGAACTCATGACCACCGGTTTCTAGCATGATGCCATCACCACACCAAACTTACTATGTTTATGTTGTTGACACCCAGAAAGGTTGGTATTCCAAGTTATTAGTTCATATAGAACCACTGAAGCCCTCCTGCCATCTCCCCCCCCCCCACAACACAATCTAATCTAATCTATGGATTACTTGGCTTTGGTTTAAAGTACTATGTACAGTATTCTTATGATTTATAAAACAGTTCATGGTTTAAGGTGATGTGATTTAACCCCCATCTTAACCCTAGCTGTGAAAATTTACTCAGCAAACTATAATTAAAAAATCCAAAATTTCATGGAACTTGCAAAGCAAAACATTGACTAAATAATGCCCGATGCCTGGATTAAATGACTTCTTAAATAGCTTTCTTGGAAAAAAATATGAAATGATGCATCGAGTGTAGTGCTAGATGGTGAGATATTTTCATGGGAGGGGGAAGGAATGCTTATCATTGCATTCAGAAGGCAACATTGGCAGGAATAGTAAGTATTCTGGAAGACAGAAAGAAAGCCATCTTCTGGTTAAACAAAGCAATGTAAAATAGCAGAATTAAATTTAACAGACGGATGGAAATGTTTTCACATAGGAAAATGACACAAAATGTGTGGCTATAAAATGCAGCTAACATCACATAGTACATGTGAAAAGGATGTTGTACCTGATCACCAGCTAAGGATATTTGAAGTACTGAATCAGTTCAGTTCTAAGAAAGACAGGATGTGATGATGCTCTTCTAAAACCCAAAAGGATGCTACACAGAAGGACAAGACCCCTTCTCTAAAAATCAAGAGGGCAGACTCAAGGAGAGTCTGTTTTACTTCTTAAGCTGCACAGATTTCAGTGGCCTAAAAGTGCTTATTCTTCTTTAGCAAATATATAAAACAGTTTTAATTATAGGATTTGAAACCTTATTTTGCATGTGGCTAGATGGTGAGCAGAAATCACTGGACGTATTCAAACCTTTGGAGATTTGGACAGATGCTTTAATTGGGATTCCTGGCTTACACAGGCAGTTGGACTCAGTGACTTTAATGTCTTCTAACTTTATGATTCTGCAAGAAGTGTAACAGTGGCTGCTTTTGTAAGGATAGGCTGATCTGCTATTTAATTGTTTTGATTTAAATATTATTTTGCTGATGGTTTTGAACTTTTCTGGATGTTGAAGAGTGAGTGGGTGACCACTGTATCAGTCACACTGACTGTCATTACAGTACAGCCCTGAAAAAACCCATTATTTTGTATGGACTTGCTCATAAAGATGTTTGGAGAATTTGACCCACGAATGGCAACAGGATTAAGGAGGTTTTGTTACTGGAGAGACACAGGCTGATAGATGGAAGAATACAATTTAAAACTAGCTAAACCTAATTAAATTCATTTGTAATAGATATAGTTGAATAATAATTGATAATGATAGTAATGTATATAATGTTGAATTGCTATGATAAATAATAATTGGATATGAGAAGGGAAGGTTAGAAATATTCTTGGACTATATATAAAGGTTATTAATCACAATAATTATTACTATTAAAAAATAAAACTATATACAGTTAAATCTTAACTAATATGTGGAAAATGCTATGATATACGATATAATTACATAAAGAAAGGAGAATGATAATAAACTATATACATGGAGGATGGAATTTTTGGTATTAAGTATTATGGATGTTTAGCTAAAACAGGATATGAGGATTTGATGTTAATGGAGGATTTTATAAACAAGTAAATGAAATGTTAGCATGTAGTTATGGATTAAATCTTTGGCATAGTTAAGGATGAAGGATGTTTAAACAACTGTAGTCAACTAAAAGTGGAGGTATGATGATAATATGGTAAACATTTGAGTTAAGATATTTGAATTAATATGAATTAATGGAAGAGATGCACAAAAACTTGTTGTAACCAGCTGATATACTTTTTTATAACATATACTTGTGTTTTTTTTCTCTGCCTTGGTTTTTTTTGTGTGTGTGTGTGTGTGTTTTGATCCCCCCCCACTGTTGTGGGCATGTGTTGTAACAACAACAAAAAAAAAATATTAAAAAAAAAACCCATTGCATTCTCCAAGTCTATATTGCTATCCTAAACCTATTCAAGAGAAGTTTTGTGACTGATATGCAAACAACACCTTTTCACCTGGAGGACGTATCTCCCACCTGTCCATAATGGCTGGGCACACATGCGGAGTAATTTTCTCCCCAGGATTTTAGGAACTGTTGACCCAAATCTAAAAGAAATACTTTTTGGTTTTACTGACTTTCAGTGATAACTTGCACACCATTTTTGTTGCCCACCAGCCTTAATACAATTTAGATTCTTTCAATAGTTGAATGTTGATACAGCCAAGCACCAGCTGCATAAGCAGCCAGAAGATTCAGCTATGACTGACATGCCATAAATACTTAAGATTAGATAGATGGAGCCTACATTCTGTCATTCTGAAGTAAGATTGTTCTTTACTTATTTAATCCACCCAACAAGTCTATTAAAATCTAAATCTTTTAACAAAAACACGGAGAATGGAGGTTAATAAAGTTCTCAGCTCTCTGAAAATTACATCAGGTAGCCATGTGCAGGCCAGATTCTGCCCTCATCCCCAGGGACTGAGAGGAACGTAGCAGTGGTGGATTCCGGGCGGTATGGCCCGGTACGGGCATACTGGTGGCAGCTAGGAGCAGCGGCCACTGTACCAGAACGATGGCTCGTTGGGCCCACCTGCATTCCTGCGGCTGTGAGTGTGAACGTCGCCGCAGGCTGATTGCAGGGATGCCTGACTAGTCGTCAGGCCCACCGCAGATAGATCTGAGATAGATCGGGGCCCCAAATCCCCCTCATCCATATCCCTCCCCAATGGTGTGGGAAGATCGGGGGACCAGCCCTGGATTCCCGCTGGAGGAATTGGGAACGGTGCTAAATAATGGCGGCGAACCGACCTCTGCAGCACAATGACTCTCTCTGTACTCAATCGCAGTTGAGCGCGAAAGGCAAACTCCACCCCTTCCTGTTGTCGATTTGGTGCAAAGGCACTAACGGTTCAAATGGCTGGTGCCAACTACTGTGTCGGCGCAAAATTCAAAAGTGCCTCCAAAAAATGGCCAACGTCTTTCACTGTCCGGAGGGAGAGGGGGCGGAACACCAGCAGCCGAAATGGCGCGGCTGACTCACCTGAAACTGCGCAGCGGCGGCAAGGCTCCCAAAGCGCTGGAAACAGCGACCCATGCCTGACAATTCCGCCCGCTGGAGGTCACGCTACTTTCTCAGCGGCAAGCAAAGAGAATGGGAGGCAATAGCAGCGGGTTGCTGAGCCCTGCGCCAACACGAGCAGTGAACCAACTCTCACCACGGCCGCTTATCAGGGACGAGAGCGACGAACCAACCCTCTACTGATGAGAGCTGTTCAGACGCCCAGCGAGTAATCCTCCTGGTGAACGTTCCTGCAGGCGCTAGTCAAAAAGGAACCGCGAGTTCTATAATTTTAAGGAAACGAACACCAACGATCCGTAATCAAACACGTACCAAAAAAAGAGGAAAAATCCAAGTCAAATGAGCTAATTTTGTCTATTATCCTAGAGGAGAAAATTTTTTGCATCTCTTTAAGGCTGGACTGAATTAAAAAACTGGGCAGTCAGAGGAGGCGTGGTCAACAAATATGTAACTCAGTCTCTAGGCTAATGGACAAAGTTAACCCATGCTTGGATTCCCCAAGCAGCGCACAGAAGAAAGTAAGCAATGGAGAATACATATTGAAAGGAATGTGCTTGTGCCTCTTCCTAGTGCAGTGATGGGCAACCTTTTTGGCGTGGTGTGTCAAAAATCGGCAAAAAATCGAGCATAACTCGCGTTGTGTGTCACTTCGACAAAAACATAATTTTGCGCAATTTATAATTTAAACTACAAAAATGTATAATTGCAATATATAATTGTATTTAATAAACCAAAAACAAATTATTTAACATACCTGCTTAGTAACTTCTTTGTTCATCAGTCGATTTCGTATGTTGCCCTTGATATTATTGAACTTGTTTGGGGTGCCGTGAACCAGGGCTGTGGAGTCGGCTGCTTCCAGCTCCACGTTCTCATCAACATGCCGCTCCAGCCCGCCCCTGCTATGAATATTCCTAGTGACGCGAGGGCGAAGAATATGAATATTCATAGCAGGGGCAGGCCGGAGCGGCATGTTGATGAGGACGTGGAGCTGGAAGCAGCAGACTCCACAGCCCTGCCATGAACTGAGATAAGTGTGGTGCGGTCGTAACCGACAGTCCCAGGAGTAGACTCTCTGTGCCGGCCTGACTGGAGAGAGGCGCGCACTGTTCCCGCGCTCCTCTCCTGCGGGTCCTCCCTCGCCGCGCTGATGACGTGTGTGCGCACAGCACGCACGCCTTACCAGCAGCCCCTGCGCTCAGAAAGGGGCGGCGGTGATACAGTGAGTGTGGGTGGGGGAGATCACACGTCCCGCCCCCCCCCCCGTTCCTCCAGCACAGATTCTTTCATCCTCGGCGGCCGTGCAGGAGCCGAGGATGAATCGCATGAAATCCTGTGCGTGTCACCCCAAATGGCTACGCGTGTCAGCACTGACACGCGTGTCATAGGTTCGCCATCACTGTCCTAGTGTATTCCCCATATGTGCCTGTTTACTCTCTTCTAATCCCTTCTTTTCTAACATTTGCACTCTCTACAGGGAAAAAATGATCAGGTATAGGATATGTACTGATTGTAGTGCCATATATGTAAGAGAGATGCTGCAAAGGCGATAAATGAGCACCTTGGTTATATATATCCTTTGAATACAAGTAGCAGAACTCTCATTCTAAGATTTGAATACAGTGGGAGAGAGAAATGATGAGAAGTCTTTACTTGCATCTGCCATCTCTCAAGAGATAAACGGAATTGCTTTTTGATGTCACATTCATGTTTTGTTTTTATGGAAATGCATTGATTGTTGCTATTCCTTGCAGTTGAGTTAGATATTTCCACCCACTTTTCACACTTTGACATAGTGAAATCACTTCAAGAAGTTGATTTAAATGCTCTCATGGCAAATAATGATTTTTTTCTGACAATCAGTGACAAAAATTTTTATTTAAAAAACCCCTCCCTTTTCAATGCCAACAAAGAATATTTTTCAAAAGCCCTGCAGTATGTTTGTGGATGCTTAAGATCAAAGTTAGTACAGTATTATGAAGTCACTTTAAAAATCCTCAGGTCAGGACACAGATGGTCTGTGCCAACAGATGTAGTTTACAGCTAGTGTATCTACTTGGTCCATTAGATGGCTGGTAGAGTAGCAGTTAAGTTTTACATAACATCCTATATAAATAATCTGAAACTCTAACACTACACCAACATCCATTTTTCACACAGCAGGCACTACCAGCTGACTGAGTAAATCGTTTTACAGTAATTTACATAGCGTCCAATGACTACTTGAAACACAGCTCACCTTCATTTTCAAATTTAGTTCTGAAGGTGTGACAAATTGCAAGAACTAGGCTAAGAAATATTTTTTTAAGCCAGAATTGAAATGTTCTGAAAATTTACCAATTGATAACTCTTCACTAATCCGGGGTTCCTTTGTTTTCCTTTATCAATTCAGCTTTCAAACATTATGGAGAGCTTAATTTTGTGACTGTGCTTGAATGGATAAGATAATCCAGTACATTTCAAATAGCATACTGGGAAAGATCTAAATATGACGGAATGACAATGGCAGAGATTCTGCAATTCGGGCTGATACAGCTATTCACACCTCCTTTCCATTGGCCTTTTGGCACACCCTCTGGCATGGCAGCCCTCAGTCCAGGGCTATCACATCATCCTGTTGGTCATCTGGTAGCTCGGATCGCATTCTTTTCGCACCAGTGTATTCTTTGTCATCAAGCTTTCTCTTGCGGTTCTTAGCTTCTGTGTCATCGGCATTGTTTGATGGACCTTCTTCAGTCTCAACAATCATAACATCATCATCATCATCATCATGAGCTGGAAAGCAAAGAAGCATCATAGAACAAACTGGCTTTTCTTTAAAATGCAAGTTTACCGCAAGAGTTTGTGGTTTTATTTCTATCAGTACTTTCTGCTGTTCGAGAACAATCTTTTATGAATATGTCACAACCTGACATTTGCAGTGAAGGATGTGAATTGTTAAACCACTTTAATTCCTAAAATGTCTGGCCAAGGAGAGAGGAAGACATGATTGTGAGGACAAGACCAGCCTAGTAGGAAAGAAATTGGTGTAATCCTTATTCAGAGGATTAAGTAAAATCTGTGTATTTTAAAGAATATTACAAAATGTACAAAACAATTAGTTCTCTTCAAACAGCTTACATTTCAACATGCAACATGGCTGCCAAAACATCCAAAATATATCAGCAATATTGTTTTTTCTTACCTGTAGATGTTGAGGGCTGAACTCCATCATCACTTCCATTGGTGATATTTTTGGTGGACGGTTCTGATTTGGGACCAATGATCTCATCGCCAACAACCTCAAATTCCAAATCTTTTGCAAGGTCTTCGCTGCTCAAAAAAATACACACAAGAATAAGCTTCTATATGGCCATGGCTGCATGGTTAATGAGAAGACGTGTTTCTGAGCCTGCTCTAGGTTCTGGTAATTGGCCAAGAAAAGCCACAGATTTGATCTCTCTACTAGCAAGATCCCTGTCATTCTTTCCGTAGGAATTCTGATTTCAGCAATGCCTCATAAAGTTGGATTTGACCTTCCTCACCTGTGTAGCACATTGATCTGTAGGGTATAATCCTGCAAAAAGTCATCTGCTTGTAGCCGAGTGCCGTTTCGTATCCCAAATTCTGACAACATCTTGTGGTTATTTGCTGTAAGCAAGAAAGGAAATCAGAGAAAGGACACATGCAATGTTTTATGAAAACAACCTACAAAATTGTTATAATAATCAAACACAAGGCTGGTAAAACATTGAATTATAGTCAGTTTTTTACTTTGACTGGAAAAAAGGGAGATGCATGTACCATATTTGAAAAAAGAATATGGATAAAAAAAGTGAAGGTTTTATGGAAGCACTAAAGCCAGTGTTTACACAATTACTCCTTCTTTGTCCTCACAAAGAGTTGCTTCAACAGTGACTAAACATACATTCTTACTCAACCCCCATCTCTAACTTCAAGCATGCCATCTTCCAGCCCAATATGCATTCCTATTTATAGTTCAGCTCATGATAGGACTTCTTTCCTATGGATGCTTTCATTTATCTCTTCCACTTCCATATTTGTCCAGATGAGTCAGTGTCCAAACCTCATTTATTCCTTTCCATTTTTCCCATCGTAAGTACCCTTTTCCTTGCATCTCACACTTCTAGCAAGTACACAAGGAGAATTGGATTCCCAAAGAAGCCACTGAAAAAAAGGAACGTCCATGCTTTCATTTGTGTTTATGAATCTTTCCTGCTTTAAAAGTGGCTGAAGAAGGGCAATCCCCCCTCCCCGGTCCTCTTTTGCTTCTTGGAAAAGAAAGGAGAATAAGGGATGATGACCTGGCTAAGCAGCAAATTTTTCCTTGAGTTAGTTCAGTTGCAAAGGTGAATTGAGAAGAGAATATGTTTGTTAAATTAATTATAACCAGAATACAGTGTAATGTGCTTCTCAGAAAAAAAAGGTGTTTGTTTCCATTGTGGCGGGATTGGAGTTTGGGCTGAATAATTCTGATGAAATGTAACATATAGAGTTGAGAAGTGTTTTCTCCTTAATGTTTTTTTTTAATATATTCACTCTCTGGTTTTAACTTTAATTTCATACCTTCCGTTTCTCCTTCTTCTGAAGAGATGAGAATAGTTCCCTTTCCATCTTCTATTTGGACGTCAGGCGCTACCATATTAAATTTCTCTTTAACTATCTGTTAGATAAAAATATACTTTCAGATGCTAAGATTCTTTCTCCCTTTCTCTCTAAATTAAAAACAAGAATGTTAAAAATCAGTCTTGGGGCAGAGATTCTGGGGAGGAGCATTCTATCAACGCTGTTCAAGCAGGAATTGAATGGAAAAAGCGCAGCTGCTTTACCTTGTCTTGCAGGGTTAGAACAGAGACTTTGTAGACATTAAGCTTCACCGTCACTTCTGGTTTACTCGCACAAACATAGCAGTTAGGATTGGGGGGGTCCAGAGCACATGGAACAAGCAGCTTCTTTTTGGGGTTAGGTTGTTTATTCAGGAAAATCTTAGAGAAGAGAAAACAAACCATGTATTCAAGAGGGCCAAGAAGAAGAGAAAAGTACTTAGTTGCACCATACTTACCGCTCTGCACTGCTCAATTTTTCCCGAGAGAATTTTTAGTCCCTCTAGCACTATCAGACCAGCTATTATGGCATTGGTAGTAGCTATAGCTGGGATAATGTTTCCTGCCATTGCTGAAAAGGAAGCAGAAATAATATGCTTTTCCTGTATGTGGAAATGGCACAGAAAATATTTTTTAAAACTCAGGGAAACCAGAACTTACATTTAATATCAAATTTGCTCTTCATGTTCATACTAAAGATATGCATCCTGAGGTTTGCAGCAGAAGTGACAAAATCCATGGCAGAAGGCTCATCCTGCAATCAAGATTCTACCTTCGGTTAACAAGAAAATATCTATATATCATGAAATATAAAGTTAACTATATGGTCATTTTTTTTTCAGTTTCATATATTTTCAAAACTTTTCCCACACACATTTATCCAGTAAAGAACATTTTGATCCATTTATCAGCCTTCAAGTCAATCTTGGACTCTACGTCATTTATTTCATCTTAAATAGCGCTTTCTGGCTCTGTTCAATAGTATGCAATGCTACTTCTTAGGTAGCAGGCTGGTTTACTCCTCTGCATTCAACAGACTCTCGAACATTTGCTGAACTAACCTTATCCCATACAAGCTCAGCTCCATCACCTTTTTCTGCCAGTTGAACTCTCAGGGTCTCTATGCTCTTAGCGAACAAATGTGCAGTGCTCTTTACATCTAAAACCTGCTGATCCTTGAGGCCCAAAGGAGGTTCATCCTGCTGATTAGATGTGTTGCTGTCTTCAGATGGAAAAGAAAAGAAAAACTGAGCAAATTGTTCTTTAAAACATTCTAAACAGAATGCAATTTCACATCAAACATATTATTTGTACATTATGACAATGAGGCTTCCACTCACTCTACAACTATTACAAACACAAACGCATGCCTGAAGCCACAGCCTGGTTTCTGCTGTGATCCAAACCTCTTTGCAGAGAGAGAAAAACGGGCCTTCAAACAGTCGAAGGACAACGGTTTCAACGCTGGAAAGGCAACCCAAAGTGACCTTCACAACTGCCTGATTTGAAACCCCTCCGCTCTGAAAAGTTCATTACTTTAAGGCTTTACTGTATTTAGTATTTTATACATAACATCTATAACACAAACATTTTTAACATTTTCACACCAGCACTCGTGAAATGCAATCAACTCAAGGAAATCCTTCAATCAATGGTTTTTGATGACTTTGTGGGAAGATTGTTGAGGTGGTGGTAAGTCTGATGAGAACCCTGGAGGAAATGAATCATCTAGATCTGTTCCAGTCCAGTTTCAGGCTGGGATTTAGCGTTTAGTCAGCTTTGGTCACACTTCAATTATAGATGACCTGGGGTGAAATCAGGATGCAGGTGGTGTATTTACCCTTGTGCTTTCTGATTTCTCAGTGGCTTCTGAAACCATCCATCGTGCTATTGAGGAAGTATGCAAGCTTAGTGAAGCGTGCAAACCAGCATTTGCATGAATGAGAAGAGTGCATCTTTCTACTTCTGCCCTGGCCACTTTCTGCAGACGCACAATTGAGAACATTTTTAACAAACTGCATCACTGTTTGGTTTGATGTTAGCAGAGCCTCGGATAGAAAGTCCACACAGAGAGTAGTAACAACAGCAGAGAAGATTATAGGAAGCTCATTCCTGTTATTCAGGATACTGCTTATAAGTGTTATGTGTTTAGAGGTCAAAGCATTGTTAGAGCCCACACACCCCGACTTCATGGTCTGTTTCTGTTGCTCCCCTCTGGGAGGTTTTGAAATATCTATAGCATGATTGCTAGATTCTGTAGTATTCCTAATTTGGGTGGATCTGTTCCTAATGCCATCCATTTTGTAAATTCATAGGATCCCCCTCCCCCACATATATGTATACATTTAAACTAGATGTTAATGTTTTTCTGTGTCATCTGTATGTATAATGGTTATCTTTTGAGAGCTGAATGCAATAAAATTTCATGTTAATATATGCTGATTTCTGTTCTGTTCCATTTGTTTTATTTGTATTTGTATTTATATTCTTCTGAGCCAGCTCCATGGGTTAGATACTGGAAACACTGTTTACAGTAGTTCTCATTTCCTCTGGGGCTGGTTCCAGTCAACATTGGTTGAGGGGGATGACTCCGTAGGCCCTCACTTTGCCCACGGCAAATTCAATAGTGCTGTTGATGACCTTCCTCAAGATCTGGAGGCTGTATGAGTTTGGGTGGGGAACAGAAAGGCTTCAGCTCAACCTTGACAAGACCAAGTTACTTTGTTTTGGGGCCTATCAGTTGTAGACCTAGGCCATCTTTGGTGCTGAATGGGGTGGCACAACTCCAAATAGACCCAGTGTCCAATCTGAGGGTCCTTTTGACCTTATGACTCCAGCATGAGGAGCAAGTGTTGCTAGGAGGGCTTTAGTGCAACTGCACAAGCAGAAGTTTTGTCCTTCAAGGCCATTCCCTATGCCCTTTACAAGAGGGTCTTGTTCACTTTGATCACTGGGCAACAAAAGCAGTTTGCAATCTACCCAGAGTCATTAACGCCATGGTCACCTCCCAAATGGACTAATGTGTTCCACATGGGACTGCTCTTGAAGAGCACCCAGAAGCTGCAGCTGGTGCAAAATGCAATGGCTTGGGCAGTTACGTATAACCCTAGAACAATAGACGTCCTCCCTCTGCTTCACAATCTGCCTTGGTTGCTTGTCTTCTTCCAAATTCAAGGTGCCTTGTTATGACCTCTAAAGCCCTACGTAACACGAGGCCAGGTTATCTGAGGGACTGCCACTTCCTGGTTACGTCAACCTGTATCATCCAGTCCAGCAGAAGGGGGATTGTGCCTGCCG
The DNA here is from genome assembly GCF_009769535.1 of Thamnophis elegans. NCBI lineage: Eukaryota > Metazoa > Chordata > Lepidosauria > Squamata > Natricidae > Thamnophis > Thamnophis elegans. The sequence goes on from NC_045554.1 coordinate 24,075,220, forward strand.
AGGAGCTTCATTTGGCAGAACCCAAGAGGAGAGCCTTTTCCGTCATGGCATCTTTCCTGTGGAACATCATCCCTGAGGCGAGATTGGCTCCAACCTGACCTTATGGACAACCTGGTCTAGTCATTCAGTTAAGGATTCAACCAAAATATGGAGCTGCAAGATATTTTGAAGTTTTGGAATGCACAAAACTTAATTGATTGTAAGTTTTGGAAGGTACTTTCCCATTTTATTTTTAATTAGTTTTTAACCAGTGTAGTTGTATTTTGATGGTTTTGTTTTTCAATTGTTTTGATGGTTTGGTTTTTGTGAAATTGTGTGTGCTAGCCAGTCATGTATATGAGATGGGCAGTTGTGGACATTAAATAAATAAATAAAAATGATTGTATTTTCTTTTTTGATGTTTTTTATTTGTTACCACTCAAAGTCCTTTGGTAGTTGGATGGCATAAAAATTAAAAGAGCAACTTGTCAAATTTAAATTGGTACGATCACATCCTTCAAACGAATATTCTGGGATCAGCACTAAATAAATGATGTAAATACACTGATCAGTTCTGCTGGAGGCTGATTCAGTTATTTTCAACTCTTAATCTAAAAATTCTTACCTTGATTTTGTATTTCATTCCAGTCCAGAGGAATAGGTGGTTTCCTTTTTCTCCAGAGCTTATCCATTGTTAACAGATACCCGATATCATCTTTGAAAAGCTAGAAAACCAGATTTGGAAAGAAAGCTTATTAAGTGATGTTCTTGTTTGCCAGAAATATTAACAGCTCTCTGGTTAGGGCTGATTGGGAATATTACAACAGAACTCTTTCAAAGATATGCTGAATCTTGACATTTGCTGATAATAAATTTCTGGAATACCTGAAATTGCTGAATGCAATCTTGTGTAAATTTGATAAAGACAGCAACATTAGTAAACATGCTATATTCTATTTGTGAACACTAAAGGTTTAACATAAACTGAAGTAGCCTAATGGCCCATAAAAAAATGTAATAAAGGTCATGTCAATCACCACCTTATCCCACTGCACTCCTCGGGTATAGAGTATAGCCCCCAGACCAAAAATGGTCCTCACCTGATACAAACATTTGTCCACCTTCTTGCTATTTTAGCAGCTCTCCCTTCTCAAATGTACGGCCTGTCGCTATGAAAAACAGTGCTTTCTCTAAAACAATACGAAGAGTGTGAATGCAGCTGGGAGCCTTTGGAGTTTTCGCATTCCTTTACCAGCGCAAGAGGAAGAGGACGGTGAGGGAGCAAGGCAAATACAGCTTCACGTGTGTGTGTGTGTGTGTGTGTGTGTGTGTGTGTGCCCACTACTTGTGCAAATGGAACTGCGAGTACATGGCCACAGGCCTCTACCACACCATGGCCCTAGGGTTGGGGACCCGTTTTACAGTATGGAAACAGCTTCCTTTCTCTTAAATGCCCCTGATCAAAACAGCTTAAATGCAGCTGATCAATGCCCCACAGCAACCAAGCTGGGCTATATAGATTCACCAGGTATAGAGGATATATCACTAATACATACATTGAAGTGCATTACAATTTTAAATTTTTAAAAATGTACAACTGTTTAAAATTAAAAAGCGATGACTACAGTGGTTCCGTGTTTCATTTAATTTCATCACTACCTCCCGGTATACAAATAGGCCCCATGGAAACAAGTCCACTGTTCTGTTTTTCTTCAGCTTGTACAGATATAAACACAGAGCCTGCCCTACCTTAGTGAAAAGCTTAACTGCATCATAGCCTGTGGATTTAGCCCATTCCTTCGTTGAAACCCGTTTGATGTCCCCGTCCTCATTTGAGGCTCTTGCTCTAGCCTCCACTTCTGCTGGCTCCCCTGTTAACAAAGGAACATTTCACACTCATTACTAAGATATTTTGCCCAAGATCTTTTACTGGGCAAAGAGCAGGTACTTCTTAGGAAGACAGCCCACAAAGGTGATTGTGGGTATTATTCAGATTACCAAGTTGGTTGGACATATGAAATATTCTGAAGACATGTTACTTTTTGCATTTCCTGCATCGGATGAAGAGAGCATCTTTCTCCTTCTATCTGGCCACTTTCTACAGAGGCATGATTGAGAGCATTTTAACGAAGTGTATCACTGTTTGATTTGGTGACTGCAGTGCCTCAGATAGAAAGTCCATACAGAGTGTGGTAAGGACAGTGGAGATTATAGAAAGCTAGCTTCCTGTCATTCAGGGTACTGCTTATAAGTGCTGTGTGCTTAGAGCTCAAAACATTGTTAGACACCACACATCCACTTCACGGTCTGCTTCTGTTGCTCCCCTTTGGGAGGAGGTTTCAAAGTATTTCTAGCACAACTACCAGATTCTGTAACAGCTTTGCTTCCTATGCCACCCGTCTGGTAAACTTGCAAGATTTGTTTTTCTCGCCACGTACATGTATACATCCAAACTAGACTGTGTTGTTTCTCTGTGTCATATAATAATATATGTGGGTATATGCATAATTTTGTAATTATCTTGTCATGTTTATGTAGTATATATTGGAAGTGGTGACCCTTTGAGATCTGTAAGCTACTAAATTTCCTTTCAATGTATGCTGATTAGTGTACATTCAAAGTGACAAAAAAGTTATTCTAAGTCTTCTTAATCCAAACCCTTTTAAGGAAAGGGATAAGACTTGGATGGTCCGGATAGCGATGCTTTTGTGGCAAGGAGAATGGAACACGCTGGGCTGGCCTCTGGGAGAAAAGCCTGGTGAGAAGCAGTGAAAGGTTCTTGGCCTCCAACAGGCAGAGTAAAGGGCTCATTTACTCAAGAACAAAGAAGAATTTCACACTTACAAGAAGCTTCAGGATCAGCTCTGTCAGGAGACACCTCTTGATCAGCATCTTCTTCTCCGAATAGTTGGCTGTGGGTTCAAACATACAAAATATACAATTTCATGGTGAACAAAGAATGTGAATATGCACATACACATATCACCTTTTTTCTTTACAAATACATTTGAAGAGCAATTATCCATTTGGTTTATTGGAATGTCTGCTGACTTTAGTCCAATTTAACAACAGTTTAATGATCGCCCTTGAAGTTACAAGGATTGTACCATCCTGGAGTCAGAATTGAAGTTTGGGTGCTTGGCAACCAGCTCCCATTTACAACAGTTGCAGCACCTTGTAGTCAAGTGGTCGCAATTTGCAACCTTCCCAGCAGACAACGGACAAGCAAAGTCAATTGGGGAAGTTGGACTTGCTTAATGACTCTGTGATTCACTTATCAACCTGCTTAACTGCAGTAAAACCACTGGTAAAATCAGATCTGCTCATCTGATGACTCTCATGACAATTGTCTGCTTAGTGACTGAAATGTCAGTTCCAATTGTGGTCATAAGTCAAGGATTATCTGTAGTAAACCTTCCTCTTCTACATAGCAGTCTACTATCTCCTCCAAGCTCTATCCTCAAATATATTTATTGTTAAGGAAGATTCTCTGACATTCAGTTGGAATTTGCTTTCCTCTAATTTAATCCATTATGTCATGCAGTGACAAAGACAGGTTTTGGTCTTCTATCATCCTTAGAGGAGTTTCACAAGTGTCCCTGTATCCTCCTCAGAGTCGTCTTCTCAAGGTCAAATGTACCAGACTGCAACTACTGGGATTTATCCAAAAGGGCCCTGCTGGTATTCATCACCCAGTGCAAATGTTAGAAAAAGAATCTCTGAAGAATTATTACAAAAAGAGAAGTTTTCACAGAAAACAGGCACTGATGGCAGCTGCAACTGAACAGGACAGGGCAACGTGTCTTCCTTGTGTTTAGACTTGCAGCAGGTTAACTGTAAGGATTTGTTACGTCCAGGTTTCTTCTACAGGGTGGGATCATCCACACAATAGTCCTAGCTGATAAATCTATATTCACCAGATAAGGAAGCCCAGCAGCTCAAGGAGTTACGAGCAGAGAGTAGCAGAGCTCTTCTGAAATTTGCCACAGGAGAATGGCATTTTCCCCTTCAAGAGGGGCAGCTTACTTGAATAAATACTTTGCCCACACAATGCAGTGGATGGGTTCGGAAGGAGTGTTCCGAATGGTGCAGCCTGGAAACGTTTTCTGGGTTGGTTTAGGATGACATTCATAACACTCTGTCACTCCCTGTTGAAGAAAAAATCATGAAAAAATGACCGCAGTGTGAGTATTGATAAATTTTGAGGATTGTAATGCTGCAACACCAGAGACCAGAAAGACAATCATGTCTTACCTTTTTGATAACTGTGACTTGCCCAAGATAGCCTGCGGTTCCACTTTCTATCAGAGGGATATCAGCAGCCAAACACATCCTGTTCACGTGGTTACGGGCAGCTGGGTAAAGAGATGACCATTACTGACTTCCAAGGACCAAGAGAGCTAGGTTCAATACTGCCATATTTCTCCCGAAAGTACAGTGATGTCAGTCCTATGAGATAGACCTGACTATAATAGCTGTCTCCCAATATTTAAGGGGCTTCAGAGAAGAACAGGTCAGCCTATCCTCCAAAGCACCTAAGGGCAGGACAAGAAGTAACGGGTGGAACATTATCAAAAGAAGAGATCTAACTTAGAAGTAAGGACACATTTCCTGACAGTGAGAACAATTAATCAATGAAATGGCTTGCCTCCAGAAGTTGTAAGTGATCCATCACTGGAGATTTTCCAAGAAGACTGAAGAACCATTTGTTTGGAATGCTATAGGGCCATAATGGCAAACCTATGGCACGTGTGCCATAGGTGGCACGTGGAACCATTTATTACCCAGTGCGTCAGCTGACTCCGGCCTTCTTTTGAGGCCATTTTTCGCCCTCTGGAGGCTTCAGGGAAGCTCCTGAAGCCTCCAGAGGGTCTCAGGGGAAGGCGAGGGAGGCTGTTTTTGCCCTCCCCAGGCTCCTAGAAAGCCTCTGGAGCCTGGGGAGGGCGAAAAAAGCGCACCAAAAGCAGGTGGGGGGGGGGAGAGAGCACACACGCATGCACGGTGGGGTCGCGCACATAGCATTATGGGTGTGGCACGTCCATGCACTACCCCCTAACTCCCCCCGCTTTTGGCACGCGAGCCAAAAAAGGTTAGCCATCACGGGTATAGGGTCTCCTGTTCAAACAGTGGGTTGGACTAGAAGACCTCCAAGGTACCTCCCAACTTCATTATTCTATTTTTTTCTAAAAACTTAGGCTAATGTTGAGGGCCTATGGAAGGGTTAGCGTGATGGACCACAGTAACGTAACAGTTTCTAGAAAAAAGCGAGCACATTCCAAGAAAGGGAGCCTGACAAGAAGCAACACAATCCAGAGGAAGAGATTTAGGATAGCCACTTCCTAGAATATGTCCTGGCCCACTGGTCTCCAGCGCTCTGGCGCACACGAAGACCAGCTGGCCTCCGCGTGCCAGAAGCAAGGGCAGCTGGCGACGGTGCACATGCCCACAGAGGGCTCTGCATGCCACTTCTGGCACGCGTCCCATAGATTCACCTTAGAACAAGAGTAATTATATGTTTAGTCTGATAAGATTCGGTCTATTTGATGGAAGCAAATAACAAACTGAACTTTGACTGATTGTTCTATGTCATTTTTTGGGCAGAGCTTGACAGCCATATAAATTGGGACTGTTTTTTTGTAACCGATCTTACAGGTCTGAATGTGCTTCTCTTCTCCCTCCTTTTATCTTTGTGTGAACATAGCGCTAACAATAGCTCTTAGACTTATACACTGCTTCACAGGTCTCTCTAAAGCGGTTTACAGAGTCAGCTTATTGCCCTCAACAATATGAGTCCTCATTGAGCCTGGTGAGATGTGAACTGCAGGCAGATGAGAGTCAGCAGAAGTATCCTGCAGTATTGCATTCTAACCACTGCGCCACCACCATGGTTCTTTGGGGGGGGGGGGGCTTGTCTGATGTTTTCTCAAATTTGTTTCTGACTACTGCATGAGCAGCAGTTCTTCTGTCATTCAAGACCATTCCCTGTGCCCTCTATAAGAAGATATTGTTCACTTTGATCACTGAGCAACAATTAAATCAGCAGCTTGCAATTAGAGCATTTAACATGAATTCTTAAATATTACTCTCATGTTTATCTATGCCTCCCATCTTATTATAAAATACATTGAAAAAGATATTTGAGGTTATTTGAGGTTACGAAAGTGTTTGTCTGTGGGACCCATTTAAAAATGTAAGATGCAAAGAGATATCTCACCTCTGTTATCTAAGGCATTCATTACTAGGGTGAACTGTCGAAAAAATTCCACATTATAATCAGCGCTGCAAAAAGAGCACATATCTGTTTTAATTAAGCGTGTCAAGTGAAACCTATATGAATACAATCTTTTCCAAACATCAAATCACTAAGTTTGTAATTCTACTGGTTAAAAAATAATTCAAAAATACTTTTTCAGTTAATAGATTAAAACAGTTTGAAGAAAAATAAAATGTTTTATTTCAATTTAATTTATTTTAATTAGCTGGAAAGCTAATTGATAGAAGGTTGCTGTTCTTTCCACAACCTATTTCTTTAAGTAAAAGTTAGGATCCAAACAAAACATTTTATTTTCTGAATAAAATTGACCGCATTATTATCTAGGCAGATATCTAGTGAATATATATCTTTGTTTGGAATATGTACAGCTGATGATGATGTTTCAGTAGCTATCAGGTATTCTATGTTACTAAATCAGAATTAAGTAGAAAAAGAAAATCCAAATAGTCTGATATATTACAATCCTTCAAGTTATGGAAGAAATCCAGTTATATGTGTGACAAACAGAAATTATTTCCAAAAAACCAGACATTTTTTTTAAAAAGCACCAAGAAAAAAAAAAGCACTCGGTTCCAAGATGGCTGCGTGTGTAGACACTGCAGCTTTGAGCTCCTGGTGTCTTATTCTTTATACTATTTATGTTGCTTGTATTTTTTGTCATGGATTGCACCAGTGAGGTTAAAATCAATTTTGTTGTGTACATGATGTACAATGACAATAAAGGCTATGCTATAAAAGCACTAAAAATCTTAAGAAGAATCAGGCATACTTCATAATGCTGTCATGATAAGCGATAATATTAGCTTGCTGGTGAAATTGTAGCACACTTTCCTTGGCAACCTGCAAGAGATCAAGAAAATCTATTGATACTCAAGAACCAATTAAATCTAAATTTTATACAGTAAGTCAAAATGACCTTATGGCTTTTTAATAATTCTACAAGACGAATAGGCAGACACAAAGCAAACCGAGATGGAAAGCAAAAGATTGGTGTATATACACCCTCTTGTTACTTAGTGATGGCAGTCCCTTCCAGTGTTTGGTCATTAAGCAAAATAGTTGCTATATGAACACTTGTGTGGAAGAGGGAGAGAGAAAGAGAGGCACTGCAAAGATCACTGGCAGAAACGATAGAATGACAAGCTAGAGGAAGGAACTAGTTGGTCAGCTATATTGGACTACATTCTGATTAACAGATATATGAAATAATAGAGGCACCGGCTGCTCATGCAAATGGAGCTGCGCACGCACTCTCGTCTGCTGCTTGCCCAGCCCAGTTCTGAACTGGCTGCATCCCAATACTGGGCCACGGCTCGGGGGTTGGGGACCTCTGCTCTAAGTCCTAAACAAATGATTTTACTTAGTGCCCAGATCTTGATGGCTTTGGAGGTGTAATTTTTTGTCTGCTTTTTAAATTTTTAATATTTCTTGTTTACTTGCTTTTAACCCAAGGCTGCAATATGTGAGTTAGGAAGCCACAAAATTGAATAAAATTAATGAATGTTTAAGGAACTGTTGTTTAGTGAAAAATGGAGAGGAACAAATTAAAATGATTTCTTAAGAAAGGGAGGGAGGATATAAATGGTGAATAATTTCAAATTAGCTGAAAAATATAAGAAACTACATATACTTAGGATTCCTCTTACCTGAGCTTTTGATCGCCCGACATGCTTCTTTTGAAACAAGAACTGCCTGTTGAGATTACTGACATCAATGGTATCCAGATCAATCTAGAAATATAGTAATTGTGGTTACCAGATTTATTCAGATGAATTAACAAAAGCATATTCTATGCATATCAGAGATCAAGCTCTGTAGTCAATGAATGAGGAAGGACCCAGAGAGATAGATACCCCTTTGCTTTCACCACAGTCTTCTCCAAAAATGTAGCTAGATACAATTTCATGTTAAAAGCTGAACACCAATCTGGATTTGGGTCATTGTGGAATACAAATTATTAAGTTAAGAAATAGTATTTCTCAATCCTCAATTCTTTTCAACTGCCTGCTTCAATTAGCAGTCCAAGTTCCGAAAAGAATATATCTCACACAATATTGTCTGCTATGTGCACAACAATCTTATACATTCGTGAGTGTCAAATGGGTCTCTTCTTTGTATGTTCAGGGCTTCATATAGGTTCTTTGATAATCCCACAATTATTGGAATGCAAACAGAATGAACTGGGTCCAGGTTTAGTCATACTTAAAGTAGAATAACTGAGATCAGTGAGACTTCAGCTAATCAAGGTATCAATGGATTTGCTCCCAGCATAATTAAACCTGTATCCAACCTAATGCATATTAAAAATATAGATACTTGTGTTTTCAAGCTTTTACTTTGCAATAATCAACAAGTAATAATTTATTTTCCTTTGCATTCTAAAATAAAATTAGTTATGTTGCCTGTTCTACCATTATCTCCTGGTGAACTCAAATTATAGAATGAGATTAATCAGTAAAACGTAGCTCAACTAAGCTTTATTAGCAGAATTCTTTTTAACCTGTACCCAGCACATACAGGTGCAAAAGTATACTGATCTAAGCTAGAAATATAGGAATTTGATTGATGGATGTCTGAAAATAGTATTTGAAATCCTCCATAGTTTTTGTATTCTTTCTTTATATTAAAGTTTGAAATTTTAGGTCTTTTCTATTTCCTGCATACCCCATGTCCTTATGTGAAAATATTAATTCACTATTATTTTTACAATTAGGTGCTACCAAATACACAGTACACAAACACTGAAAAGGACACTTCCCAATCTTAAGGAGTTTTGCAAAAAACAAAACACTTGACCCTTCAATTTTGCAGGGAATATATTTTAAAGAGTTGCAAATTGGCAGCAGGAAAAAAAGAGCTCAATTATGAATTGACAATCTTGCAGCAACCAAAGGCAAACTGTAAGTATAAAGACACATTAAATGCATTCACACAACATATTACATTTTACTAGTTTTAACTTGGATGGGGAGGGGAGGTCCCTGTGTTAATGTTGTGTTAATGTTAATTGCAATATGCTAATCCAGGCAAACGGGTTTATTTATAACAAAGTTAGCTATCTTGCACAAACTTTCATAAGATCTCATAAGTACCCAATGAATAAATGCAGTAAGACTCCAGATAGGAATAGAAGCGCTGAACTCAAAATACAAACCACTCATCCAACTCCCCGACAGCAACCCAAGGGAAAATCCATTATGAAAGAACTCGCTACTGTTCTTTACTATTTCTTTCCAGGCTCTAAAGCAGTGTTTCTCAACCTTGGCGACTTTTAAGCATAGCTGGCTGGGGAATTCTGGGAGTTGAAGTCCACAGGACTTAAAAGTCGCCAAGGTTGAGACTGCTTTAAAGGTAGCCTGCTCTCTTTCGGGGAGGCTCCACCGTCAGCGGCCACCACACCGGGAGTCAAGGACTGCCTTGTGAGATGCAACGGCTGCAAAAGCCTTGTGGGACGGGCTCCAAATCCCTCGGGGGGAAGGAAGGATATCAGGGCAGCTGCCGAGAGGGAGGGTCAGCCCCCCCCCCCAGGTTCTGCTGCAAGGGAGGCCGGTTCCCTCCGGACACCGTTCGCAGCTCCCCACCTTCCAGCGTCACTGCTGGAATGCTCTGCGGGGGCCCGGAGGGCTGCTTTCCCGGCGACCCTCGTCCATCTTTCCGCCGGAGCCCCTCGGCCGCCTTTTTTCTCTCAGAGAGCCCGCCGGGAGGCCTACGCGCGCACAGCCAGCGGAGAGGCTCCCTTCGCGCGCCGCCGTCAGGCCCCGCCCCTCCCGTGTGTGTATGTGTGTGACGCGGGAGACCCGAAGGCGCCAAGCCGCGCGAGCGCCTGCCCCTCCCCCCACGCCCGCCCGCGCGCTTCCCAGGCCTCACCACGTCGATGTGGGCGAAGCCGGTGAGCACCAGGTCCTTGAGGAGCTCGCAGCCGATGCCGCCGGCGCCCACCACCAGCACCCGCGCGGAAGCCACGGCCTGGGCCAACTCCCCCTGCAGGGCCAGGGCCGCCGCCATCCCAGCACTGAGGAAGCGGGCGGGAAAAAGGGACGGCGAGGGACTCCAGCCAGGCGCCGCGCATGCGCCGCTCCTCAGGCCGCCTCCGGCGACCGTCACCGTAGAGCGGGAAGCGTACTCCCAGAGCGGCCGCGGCCCTCGCAGCGCGGCTGCCCCTAGCGGCCGGCAGGCGGCGGCGCGTCTCCCTTCGCCCTTCGCCGCCTCTCTGCCCCGGCTGCCCGCAGCGCGGAGAAGGGCGGCCGGCTGGAGGGGCCCCGCGCTGTTTCACGCCAACCGGCCGGAAGGCTCAGCAGCAGGAGGCCTGCCCGCTCGGCCGGCCTCTTCTCCGTCTCCAGCCGAGCTTTGGAAGCGGCAGAGGCTCAGGCGGCATTCGTCGGAGAAGCCGCCCCCGTCCGATGCCCGGGCAGGTCTCCTCCCTGAAGGCTGCAAGGCGGCGTCGGCTCTGGGCAGCTGCATCGCAAGGCTTCCTCCAGCCCCCGCCGCCGCCGCTCCCTTTGCCGCAGCGCTCTCGGCCCAGGAGCCCGCGGGTGCCCAGGCTGGAGACGCTGCTGGGAAGGTCCCGGCAGGCGGGGGGGGGGAGCAGGAGGGGCAGCTCCGAAGGCGGCCGACTCCTCCGCCAGGCGGCCGTTTGGGAGGGGGTGCAAAGCCGCATGCCCCCCCCCCTCCGAAAGGGAAGCGATCCAGGCAGGAGCAGCGGCGCTTTCCCCCCAGGGAAGCCTGGAGTCCTTGGAGGTTGGCGAAGGCAGCGCAGTTTCTGGCGGCTTCTCCTCCGGCGAGAGAAGGGAAGCTTCGATCGAGGTTTATTATAGCCGCTGCCTCTGTTTCAATGCCCTCCGGGTAGTTTGGATAACGATTCCTATGCTGCATCGCCTGCCGGAACGAGTAGACGCAACGACGGGCGTCGCTCTCCTGAACACCTCATGAGCCCAGTGAGGGTTTTAGGTCTAGGATATTTATCCATTTAGGTTACTTTTATTGTCATGGCACCTTGTACAAAGAAGTTAAATGCGATCTTCAGTGTACAATGAGAGTTCAGGTTGTGGTGGTGAAGGAATCCTGTGCAGTCCTTAAGCATAACCTCAGGGGGTGGCTGGTTTCCTCATTGACTTGACTCCTTGGAAGCTGGCAGTGAAGATCACAAGGGGTGAGGATGACTGTGGGAAGCTGTGACCATTGTACCTGTGGGCCGGTTGCCAAGTGCCCCGATCCTGTGGGCCACAACTTCAAGGACTGGCCATAAGTCTTCTTGTTGAGCACTGTTGTAACTTTGAACGGTTGCTGAACAAGAAGTCACTAAGTAAGGACTACCTGGATAGTCAAAAGCCCTTCCCTTTAGTAGGGCTGTAATTCTCTTTCTCCTCTTCTGCCCACACCTTAGCTAAGCTGATCATGTTCCTATGGGGGGATTTGGGGAGGAGAGAAACGGTTGATTTGGAGAAGAAGAGCAGGGCACTTTGGAAGATGCTGACATCTTCAAGGCCATTTTCCCTGAGGGTGGAATTTCACCAGCCTCAATACCTCCGGGGTTCCCAAAACGTCTTGGTGATGCCAGATTGGTCATGGGACTTCTTGAAAACCCCATTCTCCCCTTCCCTTTCCCACCCTTAATTTTTTTTTGGTGTATTTTATATAATAAAAAATCTTGAAATACTGGTACACTGACAGGTACACGGGCCAACCAACCAGACACTGTGATCGTGGACAACAAGCAAAGGACAGCAGTGTTTATGAGAACCTGGAGAAATACCGGGACCTGAAAGAGGATAGTCAAGGCCAAAGTGGAAGGAGCACTCAGGGCTGTGATTCCTAAGTTGGGAGTGGCTCTAAGGATCCCAAAAGTGAGATTAGAACTCTGTCCAGACGCTGTGCAGAAACTGCCTTTGAGGTGGTTGAGGAAAACCCATGCCCCACCTATAAGGGTGAGAATGGAACTACCCCCACCCCCACTTACACTAAGAGTAAAAAATACATGGAATCATTACAACAGTAACAGTATTCGTTAATCAAATTTATAGCATGTTGCAATTATATAACTCTCGGTAGCTGACAAGATAGGAATATACAGTAATATATGATAAATATAATTACTGTATTTTTCTGAGTATAAGACACACCTTTTTCCCCCAAAGAGAGGATGAAAATCTGGGTGCGTCTTATACACTGAATACAGCATTTTTGGCCTCCTAAAACCCCCCTCCCTTTTCAAATATGGCCATGCATAGCTTTTAGGAGGCTTCCAGAGTGCTCTTGGGGGCTGGAGAGGGCAAAAATAAGCAAAAAAGCCAGGCCATTTTTTAATTGTTTGTGACCCCACAGCTCCCAGGAGTACTCTATAAGCCTCCTAAAGGCTATGCATGCAATTTTTTTGACAAAAACGGGCCCGTTTTCACAAAAATCAGGCCATTTTTGGGAAGTCTGCAGAGTGCAAAAACTTGTTTTTAAATTTGCCTCTTCAAAATCTTGGTGCATCTTATACTTGTACTTGTACTTGACGCCTCTTCACCCATTGTGGGTATAGGCGACTTCTTATACTCCGAAAAATACAATAAAACCCAGGCCCAACATAGGATAGCAGGTCTCAAAAGCCGCCTGGAAAAGCTTTTTCTGAAAGGCAGACCAAATGTGAGACAGAAAAATGAACCTGTTAAGGCCATTCTAGAAGGGCAACTCCCACACCAAAAGGCAGTGCCTCCAGGACTACACCCATGGCCTCCAGGAAATTGGGAACAAATAGCTGCTTCTCCTTGCATCAGAATGGTCAGCCCAGCTGTAGTGGGAAGAGGCAGCAATCCAACATAAAGGGCTTTACAGAGCCACGCGTGGGTGCGCATTTGAGCCTGGACAAGGTTAGGCAGGTAGGACCAGTTGAAGCCAACATTTCTCTTTTGGATAAAATACAGGGCTTCTTATCTGCTTCACTCTTCTTGTGTGCCTTCAGTCAAAGAACTAAACAGAATCTATTTAAACAATCTCTGGTCTGGATCTTCTTGTACGAAGATAAATTCTTCCAAGGGTGAAGAACAACCTGCTGTCCAACAACTTTTCTCACATGTGTATACTACTGCAGTTCCAAATTCTATGGATGTATCTGTCAAAAAAATGAAGAAAAGTCTTTTCAAGGTTATTGCCCTCATCAGAAATGCACATAAAAAGATAATTTATCAAAGTGTTGCCCTTCTAACAGAGGAACAATAAAAACACAAGATTAAAATTCAACCTCCCCACAATCGGCACCATAACAATGCCCCCCACCCCACCCCACCCCAAAACCTGAGAGAAAAGAGAAGTCTTAACAGCCTTCTGGAAAGCAAGGAGGGACTGAGCCCTCCGTATTTCGGGGGAGAGGGTAGGCATGGTTTCAGAAAATGCTCCCTTCCTAAATCCCACCAGATTACACTTAACACAAGAGAGCAGTGATGGCTAGCCTTTTTCTAAAGGTGTGCAAAATTGTGTGTCTGGGTGCCATTGTGCGTGCATGCGTGCCTTCCCACCTGTGCATGTACGCACAACCCCCTCAAACGTACAGCCCTCCCAGTGCAGGGGGAGAGTTTTCACCTTCCCTACGCTTCAGGAAAACCTCCTGAGCCTGGGGAGGGCGAAAACGAAGGCTCGTTCTGACCCGTTGGGCCTGTTTTTTGCCCTCCACAGTCTCCAGAAGTTTTCCTGAAGCCTGGGAGGGCGAAAATGGCCTCTTCCGGGCCTCTGGAAGGCCGAAAATCAGCTGGTCAGCACACACATGCACTCCGGAGCTGAGGGCTGCCATGCTGACAAATATGGCTCCACGTGCCACATTACGGACCTAAAGCAAGCCCACCGTATCCAATCTAGTGGGACTGGTGGGTGTCATCAAGGAGAGCTGATTGATCCCCCAAACACCCTGGGATCTCTGCCATGCAGGGCTTCAAAAATGATACCCACCACCTGGCAAGGAACGGGAAGCTGGTGCAACTTGTGCCACAATAGGAAGCTGCCCTATTGTTACCCTGCTGAGCCAGGCTGCTCAGAATTGCATGTGCTGCTGCGTTTTGGACCTCTTGAAATTTCCAGGTGGTTTCATTTTGCAGTAGTTCCAATGAGAGGTGGCCACAATAAGAGTCAGGACTCCCAATCGAGCAACGGACACAAATGGAGCACAATGTGAATTTATGCCAAGGCCCTGTGGGCATGACTGTCCCCTGCTCCTCAACTGCAGCTATGAGTGCAAGAAGACCCCCAAATTCTACAGCAGCCCCTCTCTGGGGAAATGCCACGCCTCACGTTGCACCTCTCCATCCAGACCACTACAGCCTCCAGATAAAGCAGAGGCATCTGAGTGGGATTATGTTGATGTATGCATGCAATTCGTTGAATGTGTTATGGCCACCTACTCCAACAGACTCTGGGCAGCTTGCAAAACCTGTTGTAAAGTTAAAAACAAAACACAGCACAACAGCATCCCCCCTCCCCCAACACACTAACCCCAGATCTGGGCCCAAACTAGGTTTAAGAACTCTTCGGAACTCTTAAGAGATGCGCACCATCTGTACTTCTGGAATTGCTGTTCCAGTGGTTCAGGCAAGACAACGAGGGCCTGTTTCCTGTGTCCCACAAGATGGTAACATTTAAGGCAGCTCCTCTGCCTAAACATACTGGTTAGGCAGAAACCAGAGGGAAGGCATGGTGCCTCAGATAACTAGATCCTATGTCAAGAAGGATTTCAATGATAAAAAGCAGCTCCGGGAATTCTACTCAGACGTCAAGGCAGTTTAACATCAGAATCTGGGAGTCTTGGACAAATGTCCAATATATTCAGATCCACAAAGATGACCTTGTGAGAACAGGGAGAACCACAGCTTCTTCTAAAGAGGCATTAACCACCATCTGGACCAACCCATGGCCCACCTCCTGGGAAGCCATGAGCACCCAGACCACAGCTGGTCCAGCTGCAATGATCCCGTCCACTTTTTCAGAACCAACCAATTGAATCTCTATTCGGTCACTTCCATGGGATCCCCCAAGCAACTTTATCAAAAAGAGGCAGAGCATAGTCTTCACAGTGCAGGGGGTTCCACTGGCCCTTCCTGCCTTCCTAATATTGATTTAGGAAACCCTGACCAGCTGTAAATATTTCTACATTTATCCACATTCCTAGCTATCCTATAAATAACTTACAAAGAACAAAAGAAAACTAAGAAAGGCTTCAAGCAAAACAAGAATATGCTTGCAAGAAGCCTGAAAGGTCTCAGGACGAGGCCCAGATACTGGTACTTAAGAGATGGGATATGACTGCACCTTCTGAATTGCAAGGATCTGGAGGTTAAATCTCCACGGACTTAATTGCCCGCATCTGTTAGCATCTCAATGATTAGCTAGTCTGGCAGGTTTTGTCCAAGTGTGTGTGTGGGGAAAAATAATTATTGTAATAGAAATCTGTAGGAGTAATGGAACAGCCAAACCAGATTGACAAGGCATTTGCAAACAGAAGCAGTATATAGGCAGGAATTAGCAGAACAGCCATCCATTCTGAAGTAGAACCTCCAGTTTTCTACCCAGCCTCTCTTCCTTATTTACACCACAAAAAGGAGGAAAAGCTCCCCCTATTAATTTATTGCAAGCCAAAATCTTAATCCAGGCTGCCTACCATTTTCCCTGGTCTTCAGCATGTTGACTAGAGTTGGCATCAGTTGGAATTCAAAGATTCTCTTACTTTTGCAGTTATTACAGGGTGGGACTCTTGTCTGGAAGTCTGCAGATGGTTGGGTAATAAATAAAGGTTGGCCATTCCAGGAGTATCTAAGAGACAGAAGGTCCCAAATCTATTATTATCCCAAGCTTCCATTTAGGGAAAAAGCTCTCCCTAGGCAGCTAAACAAAAAATACAGTAAGAATACTTACGATAGCAGTAGCAATAGAATAGCAGTGATTTATATTCTGCTCACTCCATAGTGTTTTACGTCACTCTCTGAGCAGTTTACAAATGTCAGCGTATTTCCCCCAACAATCCTCATTTTACCAACCTCAGAAGGACGGAAGGCTGAGTCCACCTTGAGCCCAGTCAGGTTTGAACTCTAGGCTGTGTTTAGAGTTTGCCTGCAACACTGCATTCTAACCGTTGGGCCACCATGGCCCTTCCGGACCTCCTCCAATCCCCAAACACCCATTCCCAACTTTTTAGATACTTGGTTTAATAATACAGGTAGTCCTCGACTTACAACAGTTCACTTAGTGACCATTCAAACTTACAATGGCACTGAAAAGTGACTTAGGACCTTTTTTTCACCCTTACGACTCTTGCACCATCCCCATGTCATGTGATCACAATTCATAAAACGGTCATTAAAAAGGTCATAAAATGGAGCCAAACTCACTTAACAAATGTCTCACTTAGCAACATAAATTTTGGGTCCTATTGTGGCCGTAAGTTGAGGACTACCTGTATTCCACTGTCATTGTATTTCATGGCATATTGTTATAAAACAATAACACACACTGCAGCATTACAGCACAGCTGGTTGAACCAAAAGAGATCAATTGAGAAAATTTTATCCTACAGAAATTGCCAAACTTTTAGCTTATACATTATTTGGAATCCCTGATCTTGATTTATTGTTACACGGACTTTACAAGGACACATAGAGAAAAGTTTTTGCTTCGGACTAGGATAAGTCCACCTTTTAGTTTTGTTCAGTTCATCAGAGCCAACTGTGTTTAATTTTTATTTGAAGGGGAACAGCCCTATGGTGCCTCCCATATCAGCAGGGAATCTGCTCAGAAAGGATGACACCAAAATTCAACGCAACATGCCCATTGCTTTTCTTCATACCTTAATGCTTACAGCAGGTATATAAAACACTTGCCAGCTGAATGCCACTATTTCCCTCAGATCCTCCCCTTCCATTGCTAAAACAAAGCCACATAACTCTCTTCTCTACCTTCCAGGAACATCACTACATTATCAGTGGCCTCACTGCCTCAGAGAAAAAATGTTGTGTTTTTAAGAGTCTAAAAGCCTGCTTCCCATGATTTAGGATGCTCTCCTTCATATAGGTCTCATGGCTGAAGCATGGCTCGCAGCATGAATCCCATTCCCAAGGGGGGGAGAATGAATGGAATGAAAGGGAGGTATTGGGAGCCCCCCCCAAAGGGATGCAAGAGAGCAGACTTGAAGCTTGTAGCTATGTCAGATGCCAATCTTCGCTTTCTTTGAAATTGGCTAGCAACTGCCACACCCGTGTGTGTGTGTGTGTGTGTGTGTGTGTGTTGGGGAAGAGAAGGGATCTGGAGGTGTGATTGAATGCTGTGGGAAATAAGGGAGTATGCACACCAACAGGAACCAGAGGTGTCAAACTGAGCTATCTTCCTGCCTTCAAGGCCACTGACCCTGGGAAAGGAATTTACAACCCTGCCAGAGGGATCTGGCTTCCAAAACATTGGGACATACCTGATTGGACTTCTCCCAAAGGGGGGAAGGGATTTGGGACATGGGGATTGCTTTCAAAATGTAATTTTCATGCAGATTTTCCTCAGCGCTTCTTGCTTGTGTTGCACCCAGTGCCTTTTCTCTACATCTGTGGAGCCAAAGGTCATGCTTTCCTAGGAGCAAAGCTGGAGCCAGTCCGACAGCCAGCGCCTCAAGGTCAACCAGCTGGGAAAGTCCAGTCCAAACAAAATGAACAGTGGATTGGAGGAAATAAAGCAACTGTGGGATGGGGGACGAGACATTTAATTATGCTATTTGTGTAGGAATCCGTTAAATTAGCTTTGCTATTTTGGTATCCATGGTCAGCTCAGTAAATTGTATTCTTGGAAAATGAAGCTAGCCCAGGAGTCCTTATTTGTTGAATGAACTGCGTGGAACAGTTGACAGCGGGGCTCAAAGATATTCTAAATTCTAGCTTATTTCCAAACACAATTGGTTTTTATTAGACAGAAACAAAATAAATGGGCCTAACCTACCTTAAGATCTGTTCCTGGCAGGAGGAAATTCTTTTCATGAATTTGTAGAATATCTGGTTTCTCTTTTCAGCTTCACTCTTCTCATACTTCTCACCAGAACCATCAGGGGCATAACTAAGCATAAGGAAGACACTGATATTACACCAATCACAATATTACTGTGTTAGTAAACCAACTCAGAAGGGTTTTCTAGTAAAGAGAAAGTGGAAACCATGGACTGGGATAGCCACAGGATGTGGTTAAAAGCCATGCCAGCAGGGCTGAAGCTGTGCCTGGTTTATTCTATCTGGTGGAGGATTTATCTATGCTCTTTTATGCTGCTGACTTTATGACTGATCCTGATCATTTTTACATTTGTATTTTATTATCTGAATGGTCTGTGCTTTTGTGAGTCGCTTTGAAGCCTAGAATAGAAAACTATAAATATTTAAACAGCAAGTCTCTTGAATATATTCGGTTGTATGCTGTCCATTCTCCACATCTGCAGACCTGGCTGTTGCTTGGTACCAATTTTCCAGCCACTCTTCGCAATCCAGAGAAAACCTTCAGACTCAAGCCTCACCTTGCTGACACCAAGTGTTCCAAATCCACATCCTCCCTCTGCTGATACTCCTTTAGAAGCCTCTGGGCATCTTCCAAGTCCTCCCAACAGAGATAGTCTTCTTCCTCCACTACACTGATGTAGTAGGGCTGGAACTCCTGGGCACAGCTGGAGGGCTTGATTGGCTCTTCCTGAGTCATGTCAGGAAAATCCCCCATGTTCTTTCCCAGGCTCATCCTCTGCAATAGAGCTGCACATTGTGTTTCTCTGGGGAAAGAGTGGAAAGTCGCAGACAGCTCAGAAGGTGCCTCTTCACCGTTTTCTCCCCAATCATCTGCTCCACTGCACCAGTCGGTGGCTGCTTGTGTCCGTTCTTGCTCCTATCAAAGCAAGGGATGCAGAAGTGACTTATGCAGAACCAGATCCAAGCAGTTATAAACCAGTTGCTTGGATCCATCCAGCTGGAGACTTTCCCAGACCTTGAGGAGTCAGAATATTTTTCTATTCTTTTTTCATTCCAATATGAGCCGTATTCGAGATGGGCAGCTATATAAACTTAACTAGTAAATAAATCTGGTTGGACTCTTCTGCCTGCAGAACAGAGCTGCACTTCTTTATGCTCCTTTTAGGGAACAGTCAGGATTTTACACAGCTAAAAACATCTTTGAAATTGAACACACGACTACAGGAAAAAAAACAATTTAAAATGATAAAGAATATTTGTAGCTTGGGGTTGAAATGAGGGGTACTTGATGCTCTCTGAACTTTTCATGCAGATTTTTTATTATCCAACCTAGGTAACAACATCAGTGCTAGTAAGGAATGGGATCTGCTCTCAATTTCTATTCTAGCAGCTTCTCCCATCAGCATTGGTGGAAATGGTCTTGGGAGTTTCTTTGGTTGGGCTGTTTATTGTTAGCTTGTTTGTCAGTTCTTTGGGTACTGATTACTTCTTGATCGACGGTCTGATGTTAATCTTTGCATTGATCATCTGATTGTTGATTGCTTATAGGAAGGTGTTTGGGTCTCCCCTCTCCCCTTTTTGGCTTGTTGATCGCCTCTTTTGCAGAGTATGTTGCTCATGTGTCTATTGATGGCCAATTTGTCAAGCGTGCCAGGCTTCCCGGAATTCTGCAGCATTTTTGGACTTGGCTTGGTCCAGGATGGTCACAGTCCTCCAGTTGAAGGTCTGTCCATATTTTGTGAAATTAAAGAGTTTTCATCATGGCATCTGACTTCTTGGTGTTCATGGAATGGTGTTCTGACCATTGGTGTTTTCACAAGTTGGCCATTGATAAGACACATAAGATATAAAAGTCTACATACTGTGCAAAAGAGACAATCAACAAGCCAAAAAAGGGAACAAAAAGACCAAACAGCTTCCTGTCAGCAATCAACACCCAGATGAGCCAAGATTAATGCCAAGATTAACATCAGACCAACCAACAATCAAGAAATAAACAATACTCCGAACAGGAAGCTGCCAAACAAGCTAACAGGAAACAGCCCAACCAAAGAACCTCCAAGACCACCTCCATCACTACAAAGCAAAAGCAAAAGCAAAAGCAAAAGCAAAAGCAAAAGCAAAAGCAAAAGCAAAAGCAAAATTCACTCTCTACTAGCACAGAGGATGTTACCTTGTTTGGATAATGAAACACCTTCAAGAAAACTACCAAGCTGAGCGAGTGCCAAGGACCCCTCGAATTTAATGACATTCTGGAGAGAAACGCTAATAGATTGTAGATTTAAGGATGGGTTTTAGTTTTGAGACTGCCTTCATTACCCTTGTCAATGACCTGTGGTGGAGCTGGGATGGCAAGAGGTTGCATGGAAAGGAACCATCAATTCCTTGTTTCTTAAACTCTCTCTGAATTGTTTCAGCAAATAAAGGACTTCCCCCAAGAGTGAAATATGCCAATCTCAACTGGAGCAGGCACCACATTAACAAACAAACTTGAAGAAAAAGAATAAATTAGGCATGTTTTTTTAAACAATTTGAACATTTTTCATCCTATTATAACCTAACCAAACACATAGCTGAATACTTCTGCTTCACAGAGAATGCTTGCCTCCCCCTGCATCCAGACTGGGAAGTTGATGTAAAAAGGCACGCTAGTCTTCCCATTAATATTCCATATAACTCTGCTGAGCTATATACAGTAGCTATATTGAAGCAAAGTGCACAGATATAATAAATATATTCTGATGAAAGCTACACATATTATCTTGTAGAATGTTGCAAGCTACCCTTGTGTTTCAACAGACTAATGAATAAAATGCTCTCTCTCCCTATGTTTCACTGATACTTAAGATTAGTTCATTAAATGCCCCAATTTTAACATGAACTTCTTAACGCAAAGGCTTGTCCTTCTACATAAGAAGTTCCTCCAGTTAGAAAACTGACCTGGCCACATGCATCTAGTTACAGAATATATTCTCTGTGGCTCATGTTACCTGCTTCCGTGTGCAGTCTTGTATTTCTTTTCTTGGGATTTGCAAATACTGGGATCGTAACACCTTCCAGCTTTAAAAACATGGTACAGACAATAGCAAAAGAGACACAAATTAATGCTAACAAAATTACTTCACAATAACTTTACTAGATTTGATAGCTTAAGGCAAAAAAGTAACCTGCACAAATCAAGAAATTTCTGATTTGTATTCCTTTTCTGCCATGTTCTCACTGGGTGAACTAATGCAGGATGCCACCCGATTCTAAAACTGGTTACTAGTCTATTTAGCTTTGCACAGTATTCATACAACATATGGTTTGCTTTATTACCACAGATTACCCCAACAGAGTAAAAAATAAACTATGGGTTATAAATTTCAATGGCTGGGTTCACACAGCATACTAAGCCATACAGGCAGTCCTTGCTTAATGATGGTTATTTCCATCACAAAGCAAATCATGTACCTTCATCACTTAGCAATTGCAATTCCCACAGTCTCAGTTGCCATTGTTAAATGAAAATGGGGATTGTTAAGCAAGGATCTCACGTGGCCATGACTTGAAACTTCCCACAAGCAAAATCAGTGGAGAAGCTGGTAGGAAATCTCAAGTCCCAGTCGGCTCACAAGGCCAGTTGGCAGGTGAGTGCTACAGAGTGTGGGCAGGCAGGGGTGCTGCACAAGCTTGGCCAGGCAAATGTATGATAGGGAGTGAAGGCATGGGGAAGTGGCTTATGGGAGTGATTTGTGACCTTCTCTGCCGGTTTCCCCATTGACTTTGCTTGTGGGAAGCCAGTGGGGAAGGTTGCAAATGATGATCATGTGACTCTTGGATGCTGCAATCGTCTTAAGTGACAGCTGGAACTTCAAGGACCAGTTGCACATACCACTTGTTCAACAGTGTCACAACTTCTAACAGTTGCTGAACCTGTAAACAATATTTATCATTTGCTGGGGTCCCTGAACCAAATAGCAGTAGCTCTGGAATGTTCTTTGCCACTTGAGGTCTTTGGCATACAAGGAAGGTGCTCATCCATATCTCTTTTGCAAACTCTTACAATAGGAAGGGTCCACTTTTGGAGATGGCAGAAAATATTAAGAACTTGACAGAGTGAAGTATTACATTGCATTACTTCTTGGGCACAGATTTCACTTAAACTCAAGAGGTTCTGCAGCTCAAAAGCCAGGATAAAACCCAAACTACCTTTCAGAATTCCCCCAGCAGCTTTTCCTGGCACAAGCAAATACATTGATGACCCGGTGGTACTGGGAGCCTTCAAGGGGACAATAGATTTGCACCACGTGCAGCAAACCAGCACAGCAAACCTCACAGGATAGGTGGATCACAGGGACCGAGAGCCTCCAATCCTAGAAGAGAAAAAGAACCTGACGTTGTTTTAACCTTCAATAGAGGATTTTTTCCCCCTTCCTTCCTTCCTGTTGCCAAGCGGGGCCACAAAAAGCGCCCAGGTGTGCTGCTTAGCCCGGCCTCCAGCCAGCTGGTCTAACACCTGCGGATACCCTGTAAAGGCCGGGCTCCCTGCGACCCCCTTCCTCCCAACGGCCCAGGCCAGAGAGCTGGCGAGGCCCATTTCGGCCGAAGGTTTCAATCCCACGGAGGACACGCGGTTAATCCCACCCAGCGCCTCCTCCTGGCGCTCCGAGAAAGAGGCGGGACCGGCAGTGCGTCCCGCTCCACCGCCGCCTCACCACCCCCAGCACCGGGGCAAGAGCGAGGAGGCGCGTCTGAAATGCGGCGCCTGCAGAGGGACGGTAGAGCCCCTCCATGCCTCGCCCGACCGAGCCCAGCGCTGCCAGCCGGGGCTCCCACCCGGACTGCCTGGAGGAAGAGGAGGCGGCGGCGGCGGCGCCCAGCGGAACGGCTCCGGGTCCCCAACCCACCGGAGACCCGCCCAGCTTGCTGGCGGTGCCCTGCGACGGGAGGCCCTCGCTGCCCGGCGGGACGGCGGCGTCGCGCAGCCCCAGCAGCACCCGGGCCGGAGCGGCCGCCATGGCGCCTCGGTCCCTCCACGTGGGGGAAGAAGCGGCAGGACCACCGGAAGCGGCCCCACCCCCGGAGACGGCAGCCGAGGGCGGCCAAATGTGGGCGCGCGAAGCTGTCCCTTTCCAGCCAGGAGTCGGGCTGGGACGGAAGGGCGCCGGTGAGCTTCTCGTGCGGGAGGGAAGCCGCTTGGGCCGCCGGCCGAGAAAGACTCGCTTTCTCCGGGGGAGGTGCGGGGGACCTCCTCCCGGATGGGAAGGGGCAGGCGGATGGGCTTGCCGCAGCGGGCGAGGGCCGCGTCTCCTCTAGCGCCCGTCATCTTCCCGACTGGCTGCGGCTACGGGAATTCCGCCTCCGTCATTGCTAAAGACAACAAGCGGAGGAGCGGACGGTGATCGCTGGGTAGCCCCCTTTCCCGCAGCCCTTGCAGGAAGAACAAAAAAAGGGAATCCCCATTTTTTCTAATTACAGGCAGGCGCCGGTTTAAGAGACAAATTGAAATCATGTCCCATTTTGAGATTAAGGTCCCTGCTAAGCATTGGCAATTGAACAGCACCTGCCTCCCTACAATAAGGCAGGCATCCAATCTTTGATTGTGCGGCCCACGATGGTCTTTTTAAATATAAATGTGCAGAAACGGCATCCGTGGGACGAGAGAGCATTCCGGTTTTCAAAAGCAGAAATTGGAAATGTTGGCTGGGGAATTCTGGGAGTTGAAGTCCACAAGTCTTAGTTCCCAAGTTTGGAGACCCTTGTATTAGATGATCCTGATACGGCAAACCTATTCTCTGTTATTTTGACATTGAATGGTAATAGAAGAATGTGGACCAGTAATATGTAATATAAGAAAGTGATCAAAAATTTAAAATTTAGCCCCGCTAAAATTAATACCAAGCATGTTTCCATCCAAAGCTGTGAGGCTATAGGTGTAATTGATAAACTTTATATGGCCAAACTGTGGTTTTAAAACAAGTGAGCCAAAAGAAGTGGCCCAAATATCTATGTCTGAAATATGATTGAGCTGTAAAGAAATTTCACAAAGATTACTTTTCTTATTGAATGGTTTTATTCCGGCTTAAAATAAGGCCCACTTTTCCGTAGCAAGATACACTGAAGGGACATCATGCTGCTGTTCATTGGGGTACAGTACACCCCAATTAGTAAACTCAAATAACTGATGGGTAAATCGAACCCAAATCATACCTTCATAATGTCTCATTGGTATTTACAATTTATCTGGTTTAAATAAGTTTGGGACACCTTATACAGTATACATAGTTATTGCAACAATACAGCACTTGCCTTGTCTAAAAAGCCTCCTCCAAACTGTGCAGTATCATGATTTGTGGATTCCAAAAAGGTGTTTAACATGCAGAATATTACTAAACAATCGTATCTAATTCTACTTGACCTCATATGGAAATGAATTACAAAATACTTCCTTATAGTGCTATACAAAAAATATAAAATTATGATTCTATCACTTGAATATTCCCATTTGCTAACAGTGCATTTATCCACATTTTATCACTACTGAACATGAAGGAAAATGAACAAAAATTCAGCAAATTAGATAAAATATTTTAATCTTTGGATCCCTTTATTCTTGCGGCTTTCAGATATACATAAAAATACAAATTATTAAAGATCTGTATCTAATTATAACTTAATAGCAAAAGAAGTCATAACTAGTTATTCAGAATTAACCTCAGTTACTCCAAGCAAAATCACTCTAGTGATACTGGGGTAAAAATGAACAATGTCTCCAAGTTGCAGTCCATCAAAACTTCTTAATTGAGTATGCCAACAATACAAAACAATATTTTAAGAATCGGCACATTTCATTTTTATTCCAGGCACATCAACGGGAACAAGAAGTCAGTAACTGGCTCTTTTTTCACTTACTATCATAACATGACCTGCAAACTGCATAAAGTGTTAAAGGTTTATCTTTATCTAAATAGTCCCTTAGTGTGGTCCAATCCAACAGCAAGACCAAAAACTAGAAAATGGATTTCTTGCAAGAGAAATATTTTAATCCTTCTGAATAATGGAAGAACATTTCAAATATTTATTGGTAGTCAAAATATAAAAACAAACAAATTTAAAGCTGAAAAGCTAGAAAGAAACCCTCCAAACGTGTGTAGCATTTCAACACGGCAGTTTTGTAGACTTAAAAATGTTTATTCTTAAAAAATTAGTTGCTTTTTATACAGCTATACAAAATCCCTAGTGTTTCTTTGGCAATGGGATAATCATGGAATTATACAACTATAAAAAGCTTCCTTTGCCTAAGAAACAGCATTTTCCATGTTTATACTTTCTTTACTGACAAACCAATTTTTTTACTGCCCAGCATCCTATTTGACAAAAATTACAACTATCTGAAGAGATTATAGGATTTCAAATACAACCTTCACTGGATCAACACACTCACAGTACTGACGGCCTTCTGCATACAATTGTCTTTTTAGCCTGCAGCAATTATAAAATACAATTTTAATTCAGAAAAACCCTTTCTGTAATGAAAAAAAATACTAAAACTCCACTGAAGTACTGCTTTATACTTTTAACTATTTGTAAGAAATTATTTAAGTTTTCTATCTCAAATATATTTAATATTCTTGTTTTTGAAGATGGCCATATTTTCAAAAAAGTTACTGCTCCTTTGAAATTAAAAATGAACGCTAGTGCTGGTGAAGTTTTAACAGCAAATGAACATAATTCTTTGCGAAAACCAACACATTCTTGGTACCATGAAGATCAGCAAGTCCACCTGCTTTCAAATTCTTTGTAGATTATGCTGCAACTTTGTTGTCTTTCTAAAAAGCAATACAAGATTAACATTACTTTTGATTTAAGCTGGTATAAAGTCAATTTGATAAAGATCATAAACATTTTGAAAGATGGGCAAGCCATTCAAATTTGATAATAAACTTGTCATCAAAATTTAAAAATGAATACATGAGTTTCATTACTAGACCCTGCCAGCTATATAACAGAAATAAGCTCCTACAATAATGATAACTACTGTAAATCAAAATATGAATGGAATAGAACAATTTAGTGCTGTGAAAAGTCCCAATTCATTGCCTGGTAGAGATGGAAAATTCCTTGCTATTGCTGGGAAGTATAGCTAATGATGTTAGACAGAGAAGTGGTCTGACTTGATAAAAAGGAAACTTCACCATGCAATTTACAGATATTATTGGTAATAATAATATTGGTAAGTGCCTTACCCTATATTCAAAATCCGCGAACTCCCTGCCACCACGGCCACCTCTAAATCCACCACGAAAACCCCGAGGAGCATTGAAAGGTCCTCTTGCGTTTCCACGTCCTCTACCTGCCCGGAAGCCACCAGCTCCTCCACTTCCCCCTCTGCCTCTGAATCCCCCCCGACCACGGTTTGGACGCAGTGGAAGGCCAAATGTCTCTGCATTCAGTCTTCTTTCCTCTGCCCAGTTTGGTCTTCGGTTTCTGAAAGAAATGTTGCTGTTGCTTCAAATTATGACCAATTTCTTCCTAAAAAGATGCTTCCAGCAAATGACTACTAGAAATGCCAGGGTTAGTTAGCAAATGAAAAGTAAAAAGTGTATTGTAGCATATTATGTAACCCCTTTCTCAAACCTTTAGTAGTGGACACCCAGAGGTGGATTTACAAATGCCAACATCTTCATTAAGTTCCACTTGGGAAAGAACGGAGATCAGAAGGAATTCATTAAACTGTTGATAAACTGATGCGGTGCTTAGAAGTCTCTCAAATGTTCTTTTAGAAATGGTTTGCACCTTTTTGCAAGAGAAAAATGATGAAACAAACTTGTCCACTGCCTCAGCCCTGGATTTTGAGAGAACCTGCCTCAGCCCTGGATTTTGAGAGAACCTGCCTAATTTTAGCAGAAGTCGGAATCTCAGTGCACTGCATACACTGCTTTGCTGGCATCCTTCCATAAAATGCAGAGGGGGAGAGAGTGGGGAAATAGGAGGGGGATAAGAAGCAGAAGTGTCAATCCGGAATAGATCGGCCAATCAAGGACAGAACCATGAGAACGGACTGCGAAACTCCACCAAAGAGGCGCCAAATATCATTGGACACTGGGAGAGGGCCAGGGAAGAGGGAAAAATGTCAGTTTTGCATGGGAATATTCAGATCCAGCTTTGCTTATGCTGTAACCACTTGACTTTAGTAAAACTAAACCTTTATCACTTCAAAAATTGAGTTGAGGGTCTTTCTTTCCTAAATGCTCAAATCGGGACAAGCCTGACACTCGGAAGTGTCTATCTATGGTTCATATGTCCTGCAGCAAAATGAGTGGAGTAGAATGAACTGTGGCATGGCTGAATGCAGAAGAAAGATTATACTTATAAAAACAAGCTTCTAGTATTTGCATGATAGAAATCATTTTAATTGCAGACACTGCAATCAGAAGTTGCCCCCACCCACATGATGGATTAGTCCAGTTCATTTACTGCATTCTGCTTAATGTGAAAAAGGAACTTCAGTTCTTTATCCACATGCAAAATTCTAGCTCAGACATGCTACCTGTTAGTGTCAAAGGAATGCCATGTGTAGCTTGCTCAGAAAAACTTGGTACCTGTTGTCATCACAGGAAATGTTATCAAAGAAAGACTTGGTTTTGTCATAGTAGCAATTGGGGCCAAGTGGGTCCTCATCATCTGCATTTCCTTCACTGTTTTGTGTGTCAACACCTGAATCGCCTTTATCTTCCCCATTCACAGGTTTTTCAGGCTTATCCTCTAGAAAATCAAGGGGGAAAAATGACCATCCTCAATGACCATTCTAGGAAAATAATCTGTGAAAAAAAGGCAGATAACCATTTAAATTCACTATCACTGCCTGATCATCTTGGGTGCAGTTGCTTTGGAGCAAAACAGTTCAATGATTGGGAAGAAACACAAAACAGCTCTTTTAATTTTCTGTTTCTTCTTGTACTCTTTTACCACTCTTTACCACATTCCAGTAAATAGCAAAAACTAAAGTTACATCGGGACAATCAGCTAGATCCAGATTTAGTTACATTTAGAATCAAACCACTTGAAATAATGATGCCATGATGATTTTCAATCTGATCTAAGCATGATTGGTATGAACTGACCCCCCTGGAAACTGTATACTTACATTCTATTCATTCAGACTATTTGGCTACTTAAATCTGGTGCATAAATACAGTTGCATTTTAGAATGCAAGACAACTTTGCAAATTACTTTAGGGAAAAGGAAAATCATGTAGGAGAAAACTAAAAGACTTTGAATGTCTAAATGAAACCTCTCTTCAACAAAAACATCCATTACACTTAACTCCAAAGTCAGTAAGCCTTATAAAAATAAAGAAGGTTCTGTTCACCACTTACCTTTTAGTTTTAGCTTATTATGAAATTCACGATCTATTTCATCTTTATTAAACTGTGCATTTGCACTTTCAAAGTCAAAATCCTTCTCAAACTTCATGGGAACATCCCGCCTAATACCAAACCTTCCTCTGCCTCCCCGATGACCTCCCCGGCTCCTCCGTGAAGGTGCACCTGGAACTGTAGCAACAACAACAAAAACAGGGTCTAAAGGCACCACAGATTTTCAGGTTTTGGTAAACATCCTGAAATGACATTCAACGTTGACCCATGGGCAAGGTTCGGCTTGCCAATACTAATCATGTGAAACAACTGATATCTGATGTCACCAGATAAGATCAGTTTACTGAAGACATACTGAATGTTTTATTTTGGATTAATTAGCTTAAAAAGTCACAGAAATCCTGAATTAATGTGTTTTATAAGACTGAATATTGTTTTACTCAATCATTTCAGCATCAAAAATATTTGCATTTTGGGTGAGACACAAACTCAAAAGTCATCAGTGATGAAAACATATTAAGTATCCTCAGAAAGCAAGCTTGTGAGCAAGCCCCCCCCCCATCTCTCAGGAGAGGGAAGAAGTTGCTTTTTCTCTTTCACAAACAATATCCTTGTAATGTCTGAATAAGGAGCTAGCTGTTTGGGGATCAGAACTAAGATCCACTCTGGTCCTGGTTTGTTCCAATCAGCACTGGCTGAAACAAGACCTCTTCTCTGTATTCAGGAATATAATGCAAGACATTCTATCCAACTGTCTCATGTCCAAAGGAAACAGGAATTTTTTTGGGGGAGGTGGGGGTTCTTATAATCTCAACCCTTTAAAGCTGGGAAGAGCTTTTATGGCATCGTTGTAGTTTAGCCCACCCTATGGCAGAATATTTTATTTTCAACAGTGATTTCCGTTTACCTATTTGTCGCTTGTTTTCATTTCTTAGATGTTCTGCTTCGCATCTTGTTACCTTCTGTGTTTCAACTAGAAATAGAGGAAATGCAAACAATACTTATAATAAATACAATAAAAAGATGAATAATTCTGTTTAGCACAAAATCACAGAATTGATAGCAGTGCAGTAGGGGTTTGCTAGAAAGCAGTCTTGTTCACAGCTTCAAATGCAGATGTACAAGGTTTTCTGTGCACATTTGAAGTGGCCCATAGCTGAAACAAGACCTGTACCGTTTGACCCCTGAACAGAACAGACAGGGTCAGGGTATGCTTTGGTTTCTGCATAAAGTGCAAGTGGTCCTCATTTAACAACCATTTGTTCCATGGCCATTTGAACTGGTCCTCAAGATTATGGCCGTCGCAGAGCCCCTGTGGTTTACATGAACACAGTTCAAGTGCTTAGCAATTAGCCTGGATTCCACCCATCACAGGGTCACATCACTGTGATTTGTGACCTTCCCTGATGATTCCCCACCAGCAAAGGCAATGGGGAAGCTGGGATCACATGAGGTCTGCTGATTGCCATCGCTAAGTGGCATGGTCCATTGAAACCCACTGCTTAGGGATGACTATTCTGGGCCCAACTACTGTCTTTAAGCAAGTACTACCTGTATGTTGGCAGTGGAAAGATCAAGGTTGGTGGGATGTACTGCATTGGTACAGCAGCAGTGACTGAAAAGGCAGAAAGAAAGGTGCTGGGAAGGTCAGGGTTGGAAGCCAATGCCATGGGGGCAGGTGAGAGATGTTGAGGAGAGAAACATGACAGTGTGTGCCAGCCTTGCCCTACTCACCCCATATCAGGCTTTGTCTCATCTGGGGCTTGGGAAGAATCAAAGTATTCCTGGTTTCATTTCTGCCAAACTCTGGCTGACTCTAAAGGTTTAGTGAAACTGGCAGAATGTGATGGGTTTGTTTCTTGATTAAGAACCGTTAAGTTTTCTGTTCTGCATACGCCTCAGAACAAAAAGACAATTTTTTCCAAGCTGGAATCCACCACGGGACAGATTTCTCTGCTGCCAGAGGTATCTCCCCAGATACAAGAGAGAAAGAGGCCCCCTAAGGCCTGACATTTATCTGCAGGCAGATAATATCTATTCCACTTTAGCACATAAGATAAATCAAGATTCAATTACATGGACTTTCAAAAGACTAATAAAGAGGCCAAAATGTCTAAAACACCACACCATACACAATATTGCAGCAATATCATGCTAAAGTCATATTCTAACCTCTCCTGTGATCCTGGTGATCTGATGTCTTTTGGTTGATCGACCCAAGTGGTCGGTTTGAAATAGAGCTTCTCCCAACTGGGACTGAGGCAGGTAAATGGGCAGTTTGCACTGCTTGTTCCAGAGTTGGACTCTTTCTCAAGTGATCTAAGGGAGGCGGGGTGGACCGAGCTGAAACAGAAGCAGGAATACAGTATTAGCTTAGGCCAGTCATGGCAAACTTTTAGAGACCCAGTGCCAAAACCGCATCCCAAAACACACTTATTTATCTCGGAGTGCCAACACGGCAATTTAACCTGAATAAAGAGGTTTTAGTTTAGAAAAAACAACTCATACATGATTAACATCTTTTCTCTGAAACCCCCCTCCACAATAACAGCACTTTTAATGATGCAAACACCTTTTTATTGAAAGGTAAACGTTTGCATTTGGCATGCTTTTGATTAATGTGACTTCTACTGTTGTATGCATGCTGATAATTTTTCTAACCTTGGCTCATACTTTGTAAGTTTGAGAGCAACACATGCAGCACTCAGGTCATCTGTTAGTCCATGGGTGTCAAACTCAATTTCAACGAGGGCCCCACTGTGGTTGACTTCGGGGGCCAGGGTGGGCGTGGCCAGCTCCCACGGCTGCTGTGCTCACTCTCCTTGGTTGCCCATGCTGTGTGCAGGAGGGCAAAGTATGTGGGTCAGAGGCTTGGCCTTGTAACCAAAGCATCCTCAGTGATAGGATGGGAGACCACCAGGAGAGGTCAGGAGGAAGAGACATGGGGATGGTAAAAGGCAGCAGCGCTGCTGGTGATCAAGTGCTAAGGCAGGATTTACCTCACACCATCACTCTCTCTCATTATAATCTCCTTCCTTCCCTTCTTTTTCCTTCCCTCTTCATTCTTTCTTCTTCTTTCCCCTCTTTCCTTCTTTTTGTCTTTCCTGTCCCTTCTTGGATGCTCAAATGCAAAGGAGAAACATTCCTTGCCTTGTGATCAAACGCCACTTTTGCTAGTAGTTTGTGGCCATTTTAAAAAACAGAATAAACCAGGCTCAGTTTGGTCCATGTTTGCATTTCATGGGGACAGCAAAACTGTCAAAATGACAGCTCTGATAGTTGATTAGCGCTCCTCTGTTTTTTTTATGTGCAACAGCTTTAGCATTTAAGAACAGAGCTAAGTTGGTTGCTTTTCTATTAATCCATAATGATCCTTAAAAGAGGCCTTCTGTAGGGACCCTGCCATGGTCTCATTCAGGCTAGAAATATAGCAAAGGAAACTATTTTTCCCCACTTGCTTTGTCCTGTTTTCGCCACTGGAAATAGCTGTTTGCAACAGACAAGAAGTAGATACTTTCCTAAGAGCTCACAATTCAAGAATACCAAGGTGCCCATGAGGTATCTCAGGGTGGGGAAGACCATGGGGGTCCTAGTGATAGAACAGACCCTCAAGACCTCCCCAACTCACTAAGATACCTCCTCCCTCCCTTCTTGCAACAAGGACTCACTTACTTTGCAAGCCTCTATCTTCTCTCGTTTCCCTGCTTGTTTGCTTTTGAAGAAGGGAGAGGAGAGTTGGCTGGGGAATGCTTTTCGTGCGGATAATGGACATTCCTGGGTACTATAATATTGTGCAGATTCAGGCACCCATCCACTTTTGCAGAGTCAGGGACCAAGAAACATTCATTCTCGGGAAAAGTGGCTGCCTGCCGGTCTCCTGCTCCTCCCCTCCCCCCAACTACTTTCCACTTAACTACTTATGGGGCTTCTTTGTCTCAGCTTCCCTGGCTGAGGAATTCTGGGAGTTGAAGTCCACAAGTTTTAAAGTTGCCAAGGTTGGAGACCCCTGGTTTATAGAACACCTGTTACGTTGTGGAATACATAACAATTATAAGGAATGTGAAAGGATTAATTCTCTACCTTGAGAGAGCTGTGTTTTTAGTGATCTTGAATCTGTGGTAAAAGTGGAACCAACTGCACTGTTTTGGGACAAGCTTGTACTCGCTGAAGTTTCTGTTCCAAACGATGTTAATGAATTTCCTGCATCAAGATAAAAGAAATGTTATTTTTACCAATATTTTTTTTTAACAGATGAAGTTACTCAGACACCTTGGGTGTTGGCTACGTGTAGTGAGCTCTATATGGGATTGCCCTTGAAGGCCACTCAGAAGCACAACTCATCCAAAAGGGAGCAGCTCAAAGAGCTACAGACATCCCTCTGTTTGCCCATAAGACCCTTCTACTACAGGGATCTCCAACATTGGAAACTTTAAGACTTTGTGGACTTCAACTCCCAGAGTTCCTCAGCCAGTGAACCTTCACTGGCTGAGGAATTCTGGGAGTTGAAGTACACAAGTCTTAAAGTTGCCAAGGTTGAAGACCCCTGCTCTACTGTGCAAATATGTCTTTTGCTTGTTGAAGAAAAAAAAAACCAATGCAGCTTACCAACACCAACAGCCCCGAACTGCTGACTCACTAAGGGGCTTGGACTAAATTGACTGTAGGCTGGCATTCTGCCGAAAGGACCATAAGATCCCACAGACTGGAATGAAGAAGTAGAAGATGATCCTAGAGAAGACTGAAGAAAACAATATTTGGAAGAGACTCATCAAGACAGAGTAAAATAGAGCCCCAAAAGAGATTTTGTGCTGTTTTCTAGAAATCAGCAATAAGAACAAAAGAGGCTCTTCTTTTAAGTCTTCACAATCAGGGGCCTGCAAGAAATGCAATTGTGCATTCATAGAAATTCATTGGAGACATACATAATTTTAATTTTCATCAACTCATCAGCCATTAATTAAGATAATAAAAGTATAGAATAACAATGACTTCAACCTGAATACGAGGCTTAGTTATGTTGGCCACTCCCTCTTATTCTATGTTTCGTTATTCTAGCAGCAGCATGCATGGCGAGTGAGGTTTTTTTCACTTGCATCATGTGTACATGCGTTGTTGATTTATAAACACTTGCTAAGGCATTTGCTAGTGTTTTCCCCTATGGAGGTGTGGAAAAACATTGTTCAAAGGCTCTGAACCATGGCGTTAGTTTTTCACCTGATTTGAGGTCCATTCCTCTAGTGTGCAGGAGGGGAGGGGAAATCCCTCAAAGCACTGGAGGAAGAGACTTCAAATTTAATACCCTCCCTTGCAACATTCCCTGCTGGCTTCCCATTGACTTTTTGGGAAAACTGGCAGAGAAGATTCCAAATGGCGATCACCTGATTGCAGGGCACACGGCAACTGGTTGTAAATGCAAACAGGCTGTCAGACACCTGAAATGCGTCCATGTGGTGGGAAGTGGGTAACAGCATGGTGTTTTACACTGGTCAGAAGTGCCTTACAGAACCCGTTCCGAAAATGTCGTGACTGCAAATAGTCATTAATGACCAGCTGTAAGTCAAGGACTACATATTAGATATTGGCCTTAATCATTTTACTAATAATAATTATTTAAAATTCATGATATCCTGTTGGTAATTGTGTTATATGAAATTTAAGCTTTATTAGCAATTTAGTGAACTAGCAATAATCAGCATTTCAGCATGGCATCCATGCCTCTTTTTAAAGTTTAGGAAATCACGTTTTTCCTTTGAGCCAAAGCCATTTCCTTTGATGTATAAAATCTAGCCTTTTCAGCAACCAAACAATAGAAGTGCCCTCTGAAGTCCTTTATTAAAGCTGCAAGTGTTAAAGAAACAAACCCCCCAAGGGCAAAAGGAAAAGATGTAACATACTTTAAGGATTTCTGCCTTTTTTCATTTCTAACAAAACAAAAGCCTTGATTGCACACCAATGTTATTTGTTTGATTTGTTGCTTTGCATATATAAAGCGAATGTATCATTTATTTCTGTACCTTATATAAAGACTTCCCCATTCCCTTAACAAGTGCCTTTCACTTTGCCTCATGTACTTATAGTTTTATTGTTGGGGATAGAGGGAAGTGAAAAATCCATTAGTATTGGGTGTTTTTCTCTCAAATTCAGGGAAATATTCAGCAAATATTTATGTACAGTAACATTCAATGCACTTTAAAAAACACACACTTTTCACAATCATAAAACTCAGTGTATTATAGTGTGATACCTGAACAATTGCTGGATCTTGGGGAAGAGAACACTGTGGTTTAGGAGGTTCACAAACAGTTAAATCCTTAATATCACTTCCACGGAATATAATGTATTCAAATACTTCATCACGAGGTGGTATAGGCCGATCAGTTGGTCTGTCTTCAGTTCCAAATGAACAAACTGCAGAACAAAACAATTTTATATCAATGTTATATGCAAACAATTCAAGAATTTGAATCATTAAAGTATTTGCTTTAAGCCGGGGGTGTCAAACTCAATTTCATTGAGGGGCACATTAGGGTTGTTTGATCTTTGGAGGGGGGGGGGGGCGCTGGCCAGGTTGGTGTGGCCAGCTCAACGTCACTCCTGTCCATTTTCACTGGCAGAGGGTTGCAGGAGGCCCTAGTGGCTGAAAACGGAGTCCAGGAACCCATTTTCACTGGCAGAAACACCTCACTGGTCTTTCACTGTTTCTAGGGCAGCCGCGTGAGCCAGATCTAAGCACCCCGCAGGCCGGATCCTGCCCCCAGGCCTTGAGTTTGCTCTAAGCCATGGGTGTCCAACTGCACTGAGTGAAGAAGAAACGTTTTGAACAATAGTTAATGTACATAAATCACATATTAATGTTAAAGTTTACCATCTTGTTTTGCGGCATTACTAGCTGTCCAGGGTTGCATGCAGTGGCTGCAGGTTGGACATACCTGCTCTAAGCAATCCTAGAACAATGTTACTCATACATTTGGGCTACTATGCCAATATTTTCAAATGAACATGATTTCTCAAAAATACAGGAGAGCTAAATAGAGGCATCTCAATCTGAAACAATGTCTTACTTATTTCAGCATTTGCATGCTGCTCATTGATAAATCTACAAAAATCTATCACATCACGCCTAGCTACCAATGGTTCATCAGATAGGAGCAACCAGAACCCTTCAGTGTAGCCTCAAGCAGAAGCTTTATCATTAGTCACCTGAGTTACAAGAATCTCATCAGACGGGCTACATTCAATGTGGAACGACCAGTTAGGGTTTGAGAGATTCTGGAGGTCAGGTGTGTGCTGCTTTCTGCAGTGCAAGGACTCTAAGCGTGACCCCCTCTTAACATCTCCTGCCATTCTATCTGGAGAGTCTATCAGAAAACACTGTTCAAACTAAACGAATTCTTACTAAAACAGTAATACCCTAAAGATAACATTAAGAACAGATTCAAAGAAAGGAATACCTGAAAATATTCAGAATACTAAACATTTTAATTAATAGCAGCTTGAAATAAGAGCAGAGCCTGTTTAAAATATATTTCAAGGCTACAAAAAAAGGAAGCTACCTGCCCTTTCACATGGATATAATTTTATTATTCTACAATGTCAATATTTTTAATTTTTCCTTTTAAATTAAATTTAAAACAAACAGCCGATATAGCTATAGAGGTGAAACATCTGGGAGTAGTAGGCTAGTGATGTCAGTATTGTCCACTCTTCAATGCTTCTGTTGGTTTAGAGAAAAAGCAGGTCAACTACACTCCTTGCAGAAACACCTGAAGTGCCATTTAGATCCACAAACTTGATTCAGAACAAGAAGTAGCCCACATTTAGCAATCACAATTGGCACCGGCAACTTGACTGTCAAGCAAGACCATGACTATGCTTATGATCCTTACTTCGCTTTTCCTCTGCTTTACTGGGCTGCCAAGTTCCAAAATGCGAGAGACCAGTTACTTTTTCATCATTGCTTTAATTGCAGTCGCTAAATGAGGCAGTCACTAAAGAAAAACTACTTGTATTGTGTGCGGGGGGAAGTCTTTATAGAACAGGGATCGGCAATTAATTTCCCCAACAGACCACATAACAAACTGAGACTGTTTTGGAGGGCCGGACCAATAGGCTGAACTTAATTCTGCTTAATATTAATTTGTTTTATAAAAAGTAGTAAATTATATGGTTTTAGTTAGCCGCTACTGGTAAGAATACAGACTCCGATTAGGCTATGAAAATGTGGATCATCTCAAATTACAGTAATAAAAAATAGTAAAAACATCATTGTCTCATTATTTCATTTTATTTTCAACATAACATACTGCTAATATTCACCAAAAAAAACCCCAATACTAAAAATGTATATACTTTGCAGTATGTTAAAAGACCTGTAATTCATTAACTTTATACAAAAAGCAGTGAGTGCTTTTGATGTTTTTCAGTTGTTTTTTCTCGTTGAGTGAGAAAAAATCAGTCTGTCTTAGGATGGAACAGGGGCACTGAAGTCTGGTTGAATGTCTGAGGTTGATATGCGAAGGGCAGCTGACAGGTGACAATCAGTGAGAGAATATCTACAACTGGATTTGTTGAACTTCATCACTGAGAATGTTTGTTCACAAGTAGATCCAAAGAGAATTAACATCTTCTGCATATGCCTCCTCATGTATGGAAAATTCTCCTCTTGGAGAGTAAAAACCCAGCAGTGATACTGACATAAAAGTGCTCGGCCAGTAGTGTATCAAACGGCAGGTCAATGAATCCGAGCTGAACATAGCTGGGTGTACTATCCACACTGCAGGTCAAGGGAGGAAAAAACCAAGTGCATTTCATTCTCAACTATTCTGAAGGTTTGAAATTGTCTTGAAACTCACCACACAGCGCACTTAATAACATGAGTATCTGGTGTGGCTTCCTTTAGCACTGGCAAGCGGGTAAGAATGTTGGCCAACGTTTGCCTTAAAAGAAACTACAAATTTCTCATGATCTGGCCATTGTATAGTCCCCCAGGCCACATCCAGCCCTCTGGCTGTCCCTGCCTAGCCTATGTGAGGTCAACTGGAAATTAGGAACCAAATGTAAATAAGCGCCTCACAGGACCAGAAGATGTTGAGTCAAGTCAGGCTCTGGCAGCTGTGTGGTAGCCTATGTCCTGTCCAGGCTTTCGTCCAAAGCCAAGGAGAAAAAGTCAGAATTGTCTGCTTTGTTTGGCAGCTGAAACTCCAGATTTCCTGCGATGCCCTCAATCTTTTTAGTTACGGTTCATTGGAGAGGAGCACATTTTCAGATGCCTCTTTCTTCCTGAAACACAGTTAGTGCTATAGACTACACCAAATACTCTTTGATAAACTCCCCATCAAAAAATGGCTCACTGTTTTTGGCAATTTTGTAAGATACTACATAACTGTTCTTGACTGCTCCAGCCCTGGATGTCTAAAGCTTGGCAAAAAAAATCCTTGTTCGTTTTCTAACTTAGCTAGCAAAGCACCAGATGCCGGTGCCCCTTCTGCATCATCGGTCAAGCTGTTCTACTTCTATCTGTGTTTAGTCACATAGTACGGATTCAAATTGTAATCCTTAAACAAAGCAGTCCTTATTTCAGAAACTAAGCACACAGCTTTACCTTTGACTTCAGTAGATAAACACTTAGACGTCCACATCTACAACTAAAAGGTTAAAACAACATAATGATCATCAGTTGAGGGCTACCGATATGCTGTGGCAACTGATCCTCACCCAAACGTTATAGGTAGTCAAGTCACAACATTGCTGAGTAAAGAGACATGTCCAGTCTCTGCAGTCACAGATGTTACAGCATCCCATGATCAAGTGACAGCTTGACAGCTCATCCACACCTATGGCCACAATGCCTCTCACCTACACCTCTTCCCCATCTACTCCCACTGATGATGCCATGCCTAGTCCTGTGCTATCCCACTCATACACACACAACCAAAAACCCAGAAGTGTCCCAATGAAGTCCAGCCACAAGCAGACCAATGCTAGTCCACAGAACAATGGCCAAGGAGTCCAAGGCACTTGGAAGTATCCCAGCCAAAATAAACAGGCAAAATTAAATCCACAAGACAAGAGGCAATGAGGCAAGAAAGGCCCAGAGTTCACAAGGCACGTTGTCAATCCAAAGCAAGGCAAGAATCACAACAACCGGAGAACACACAGCTAGGAAATGAACACGTTGCTCCCAGCATGGCTCCCATTTGTCCGCTGTGCTAAAAAGCAGCTTCTGGTGCAGCCCATCAAGAAGGGCGAGATTTCCTCCTTGCGAGTAATCTGGCTGACCTTCTCTGTTCCTGCCTTTTCTCTGCCCTACGTGTTCTTGGATCAGTGCAGAAGGCAGTTCCTCCTCCCCATCATTGGCTGGCTCCAGATGCATGCTTTCCCCATCTGAGGACTGTCCTGCTGCAGCTCTGTTTCAGCTGAATCCCTCTTAGATGGTTGCTTGGAGCCATTGAACAACTCCCCTCCAGATGTGCCTGGAACTGGTTCATTCTCCTTTGAGCTGACATCTGGAGATATGTCTGGAGAAACGTCCGGGGGAGTCATCACAGGTCCTTAATAATGTAACTGCCAGCCCCATAAGGTTTTCTTCCCAAGGCTACAAACGGCAGTTTCCCCACAGGACCTGGGTAAGATGACCAGCAATTGTCTCATGAAAGGCCAGGCTGGGCATGCCTTGATGGCAACAGGAGCAAGAAGATGGCAAAAATCAGCTGGGCCAATGGAATGGCAGGGACCTGGGGTGGGCAGGCTAACTGTAGCGGAGACAGGGCTAATGCTGCTATGGCTTTACACTGCCAGTGCACGGTGGCATCCCACGGTTGACTTTGCACTGTGCAGCTGCAGCAACTGGTCTTCATACTGTGGTTCAGGGCTTCTTGCAGCCTCAGAGTCACAGCACACCAGAAGCGACTGAGCAACGGTGTGGAAAGCAGCCCCAGAGCCTTACACTGAGGGTGCTGCTTGCACTGGAAGGCAGGGTGCAGGACACCCAAAAGGGCAAAGATAGGGGAAGGGGGAGAGAGGTGGGGCAATTGGAAGCACTCTTTTTCCTTACTGAGGCTTGGGGCTGGAAGGGACCAAGCCTGAAATGGCTTGGACTGGGATGGACCGTTGGTTAATGATGGGTGGAATTTGATTAAGGACAGCAATGGGGAAAGCCAGGATTGCAGTCACTAAGCAATGCATTCATGGGAATTTGCATTTTGACTGCATTACTTAGTGATTAAAAATCCAACCCCAATTACGGTCATAATTCGAGGACTACCTGTAATAAAGAGACTCAACACACAACACGACTGCCCAGAAATATTTTAACTGCTATTTAGTATTTCCATGTTGTTGATTTTCTGCAAATTGTTCTTGATCGATTCAATTTTATAATCCAAATCTCAAATTCTGACTGACAAATTGAATCTTTTGAAACACCATAATAAATCACCTCAAAATATACTGTGAAATAGAAGACAATCAATTCCCTAAACTACTCCACATTTCAACAGTGTAGCCAAATGATTTGTGAAATCTGGTAAACCTCTAATCAAATCTACCAAACATCAGATAACCAAAATGTAGCAGCTATATAAAAAAGCACAAGCCTAAAAGTGTAGTCCTGTCCCAATCTGTACCCAACCATCAAGGACAAGAGGCATTTCTAATTTTACAGATCCAGCTTTCCAGGTTTGTCCCACCCAGAACTCACAAGCAAGAACATCAGATGGGCAGGTAGCCTCAACCACCACAATTAGGACTGGCAACTCTGCTAAGTGACTTGGCCATAAGGTGAACAATCATGTTACCATTTCCCACTTACAACAGCAATTCATCAGTTCCAGATGCCATTGTTATAGAAACCACCACAGATCACAATCGTGTTACTAGCTTATCAGCCAATGCAATTTTAGCAATTGATAATTGGCATATTATACATGCTTCCACAATGAAAAGCTAACAGTGCTTTTAGATACTGACCAGACTTAAAAATATCTTACAATCAAGGTGATCAGCCAAATACAGAAATTCTGTACTGAGAAAAACAACTTTTCAGTATATTTAGAAAAGAATCGTAACAATTGGAAAATGTGAATTACTACGGAAGCTGTTATACTGTGAATCAGACTATGTCTGGCTAACTTTTTACAGGCTCAGCTGAGCGATCTTTTGTACCTTCTGCCTGCAGCAGCAGTTTAAACATCAGGCCTCCCTTTACAAAACTTCAGCCGGACACTGTACTGTGGTTCCTATGATTTGGGTAAGCAGAGTTTGCTTAATTAGTCAAGATGTTTTGCCTGAAATCAAATTCTGTCTTCATTTAATGTTTCCTGGGGAAGTGACACAAATTCTCTTTTTCAGGCCAGTCTGCTGCTAGCCATGTCTACCTCACAGTGTCTATATCAACCTCAAATTCAAAACTAATAGTTCTTGTACTTTGAAGTACAACTTGCATCGCTACCTCCAGCAAGAGTCCCAGTGTCCCCCCCATACAGGGGCTGTTGGATTGACAGCTTCCTCAGATACAGCTAAGTTCCCAATATACACGTCCAATTTCAGACATTAAAATGGGAATGTCTACCTGAAGATGTTGGAGGGCTGAAAAGGCTTCTGAAATGAAGAACACATGTTCTACCAAAGAATTATCTCCAAAAAGTGACGCTAAGTATTTCATACAGTAAAACTGGGAGGAGTGAAAAGCAGAACAGAAATATTTACCCATAAGATGTTTCTTATGCTATTATCCACCCTAAGAGTATCTAAAGACTGAATCAGTGAGGATTCTTTTTTTTAAGGCAGCACAAGGGATGAAACTCAACAAACTAATGTGACGTGGAAGCAGAAACAAGATCAAGCATTGAAACGATCCAGGAAAGGATCATTAAAAGTAGGAAAAAATATCTCTGAAAACAAGTAATGCTCAAAGTACCCTGTCAGTGCTCGTTTTTGTAAATAATACGGTTCTGAAGCACCCAAAAACTATTTTTATTCAACGCTGCAAAGGCGGCTGGCGTTTCAGCCGGGGAATCGTGGCTTAATCAACCACGGAAGGCAAAGG
The DNA here is from genome assembly GCF_009769535.1 of Thamnophis elegans. Lineage (NCBI taxonomy): Eukaryota > Metazoa > Chordata > Lepidosauria > Squamata > Natricidae > Thamnophis > Thamnophis elegans. The sequence continues at coordinate 24,116,825 of NC_045554.1, forward strand.
GACCATTTCAACGGGCCAAAAGCCGTTTTTATTTTCCTCGCCAGAGAAAACGTTTGGGCGGCTGCCAAAAGCCCCCCCACTTCCATCAGGGGAAACGGGGGGGTAGGAGGGGGAGGCAAACAAGGGCTTCGCGGCCCCGCATCTCTCGCTCCCGGCGAGACTGCACGCCGGCGACCCGCTAAGGAGGCCCCGAGAAGCCCGGCCCGCGGAGCCCGCTCCGCGCCTCACCCTTGGCGAGGGCCACGGTAGAGTTCTCGGTGTCGATGGTGTAGAGGATGCCCTCGTAGCGGATCTCGGCCTTGGAGATGAGGCTGATCTTGCTGCCGATGTATGGCGTGCCCCCGCTCATGGCGCCGCCGACCTCGCCCGCCGCTGCCCGCTCCGCTTCCTCTCCGCGCCAGCAGCGGCCTCCAGCCGCCCCAACGCTCCCAATATGGCGGCCGCCGCCTTCACCAGCGCCACGAAATGGATGCCGGGAAAGAGGAGCCACCTCTCGCGAGAGCCGCGGAGAAAACGGAGAACGCGGGACGGGGAGATCGGGAGGCCATCGCTACGAATGTTGGGAGTTGTAGTCCAGCCAGTATCGGATCGACTGCCAGGCCGGTGGTGCGCAGGATGCCCGGGAAGGCGCGGCCTCTCCAGGCCTCAGCCGCCACGACGGTCTTTGTGTTGCTCTCGCTGTCCCGACCCGAAAGAGCATATCTGTCCCGGGCTTCGCGCTCCCCTCAAGCAGGCCGGCCTCCTCCTGGCTCGTCCTCTGAAGGGCCCGGCTAAATTTCGCGGGGGCGGCGGACCTTCTAGCGCCCAGAGAAGCAGGGCGAAGAGGAGGGGGCCACGCTACCCGCGGGGAGATTTTCCCTCAAGAGGGCCGTGGAGGCGGCCCCAGGAAGGCCGAGTCGTAAAGCGGGAGAAACTCTTGGCGACTGTTGGCTCGTGGCGGGCCGGAGGGTTTCGATCTGTCTCGGGGCGCCTGGGGGAGAGGGCCTGAGGAGGCTGGTGGCGGCTCCCTGACACCGGGCGCTCCGAGCCAGGCCTCTCGACCCCTGCCCTTAACTCTGAATACGGGGAGTTGTGGGGTGCAGCCTGTGGGAGGTGAGCAGGGGGGCTGAAAGCCTTCAGAGATGACACAGAAGAACCTCCAAGTGGCCTCAAGGACTCTCTAAAAAGGACGAAAATGACCAGCTGCCTGCAAGGAATATAAATCCTTCCATTCCCCACCATCCATCCGGTCAGAGCTGAAGAAGCTTCTTGGATGAGAAGCGAAACGGGTTCAAAGAAAAAACAAGGAAGTTCAGTTGCCTCCTGAAAAAAAAAGTACCTTTGGGACCTTCAAAGTTGTCTATGGCGCTGCGGCCCATTTGGAAAGAAATTTAGAGCAGGCATTTCTTCACACTATTCATTTATTTGCCATATGGTGTATAAAGCCATCCATCCCATGATTGCATAGCGTACATCAAAACTCTTCCTCCTAATCGATCTGTGCAAATTCATTCCCAGTAGACCAGTGGTCCCCAACCAGTGGGAGCCTACAGGGAATGGATTTATACACATATGGCAAATAAATGAATAAATAGTGTGAAGAAATGCCTGTTCTAAATTTCTTTCCAATCGGCTTCATGATGGCCTTCGCCCCATTATTTTATGCACCTTCACCTTACTGGACTACAACGCCCCCTTACATGCTTGCTGTATTCCACAACCCCTCTCCCCGACCTGCTCATCCCAGGCCCAACACTCCATGCTGTTCCAGAGCACCCATCTGCAGCCCCCCCCATTTGTTTACTAATTTTGAAATATAGTATTGCATTGTTAAAGTAGTTGCAGGGGTGAAATCCAGCAAGTTCTGACAGGTTCTGGAGAACCCGTAGCAGAAATTTTGAGTAGTTTGAAGAACCGGCAAATGCCACCTCTGGCTGGCCCCAGAGTAAGATGGGAATGGAGATTTTGCAGTATCCTTCCCCCTGCCACACCCACCAAGCCATACCACACCCACAGAATTGGTAGTAAAAAAAATTGAATTTCACCACTGGGTAATTGCCCATATGCATAATTTTCATTCTACTAGTCTATAAGAAAACAAACTAAATTACAATATTGCATAAGAAAAATTAACCCCAGTATCACATAATTATTTTGCTTTTCTTTTTAAATCTTTTCTTTTTCACACCACATATTCCTTTAAAATACTTAATGAAAAGAAAAAAAATAATCATAATGGGAACTTATTAAAGCAACTGTTTTTAAAATAATCCATGGCTTGGTGCAATGTGAATGTCATACATAAAAGCGGGTTTCAGACTCCAATCTAATACTTAGGGTACCCTCATCAGATGCCCTCCAGAATCCTCCTGCACAGACTCCTCACAATATTGTGTGTTAACTGCTACCATCTAGTGGCAACTTCCTTCCATGAATACTTTTGATGTTCTGAAAAGAACCTGGTTCTTCTGGAATTATAGAGATGAAATTGATTTTCATATTTATTCATGTTTTTTTTTAAATTACCAAAAATAGAAACAAGAGAACTAATTTCCTGACAGAATAATTAATCAATGGAGCAGCTCGAGTCCTGGAGTTGTGAGTGTTCCATCACTGGAGCTTTTCAAAAATAGACTGGATGACCTTTCAACTGGGATTGTATAAATCATCTGCCTTGAGCAGGGGGTGGACTAGATGACCTCTGAGGTGCCTTCCAGCCCCTATGAGTCTGTAGTCTATGTTCTAATTACTACACCTAGGGTAGTAATTAAAAACCTCATACCAAGGATTAAAGCTTTTTTTTAAGTATTTGAGTGAATATTAGAATCATAGAACAACAGATTTGAAAGGGACCTTGGAAGTCTTCTAGTCCACCCCCCTGCTCGAGCAGAAGATCCTATATTTCAGACAAATAGCTGTTCAATCTCTTCTTAAAAACCTCCAGCGAGAGAGCACCCACAACTTCTGGAAGCAAGTTGTTCCACTGATTAATTGGTCCCACTGACAGGAATTTTCTTCTTAATTCTAGGTTGGAGCTCTTTTTGATGCTCTTCAATCTGTTACTTCTTGTCCTGACCTTGGAGAATAAGTTGACCCTTCTCTGTGACAGTCCCTCAGGTATTAGAAGACTGCTATCATATCACCCCTACGCCTTCTCTTTGTTGGACTAGGACATATCCAGTTCCTGCAATTGTTCATCATATGTTGATAGGTTTAGCCTCCAGACCCCTTATCGTTTTTGTTGCTGTTCTCTTTCTAGGGCTTCAGCATCTTTTTTGTATTGTGGTGATCCAGGATTGGATGCAGTATTCCAAGTGTGGCTAGTGTAGTATAGAGCGGTACTATTGCTTCTTGTGACCCTGATGCTATCTATCCCTCTGTTAATGCATTTAGGTACTGCCTATTTTATGACTCTGCATTTGGTTTTTCTTGCCTAAATGTAAGATTTTACTTTTCTAACCACTGTTGGACAGGGCCCAATATTCAAGTCTGTCAAAGTGTTGGCTATTTCCCACAACTTGGTGTCATTTGCAAATTTGATGAGTTCCTTTTATATTCCCTCATCTAAATTGTTGATGAAGAAGTTGAAGTATTCTGGGCCTAAGAGAGAACTTTGATGTACCCCCTGCTTCATTCCCTCAAATGTAGATGTAATTCCATTGAGGATAGCAATAGCAATAGCAGTTAGACTTATATACCGCTTCATAGGGCTTTCAGCCCTCTCTAAGCGGTTTACAGAGTCAGCATATTGCCCCCAACAACAATCCAGGTCCTCATTTTACCCACCTCGGAAGGATGGAAGGCTGAGTCAACCCTGAGCCGGTGAGATTTGAACAGCCGAACTGCAGAACTGCAGTCAGCTGAAGTAGCCTGCAGTGCTGCATTTAACCACTGCTCCACCTCAGCTCTTTGTAATTACACACTGAATCCGGTTGGTCAGCCAGTTACGAATCCATCTGGTGATGATGCTATCTAACCTGGATTTTTTGTATCTTATAGAAAAATAGACTGTGGTGTGGTCTACTCTGTCAAATACTTTACAGAAATCTAAGTAAGCTCTGTCTGCAGTATTTCCCTGATCCACTAATTTAGTCACTTTGTCAAATAATGCAATAAGATTTGTCTGGCATGACCTGTTTATGACAAAACAGATGTTGGCTTCTAGTACATGCTAGCTACCTTGACCCCTTCCAGTCCGGCTTCAGACCCGGTTACAGCACAGAAACCGCTTTGGTCGCATTGACCGATGATCTCTGGAGGGCCAGAGATGGAGGCCATGCGTCCATCCTGGTTCTCCTTGACCTCTCAGCGGCTTTCGATACCATCGACCATGGTATCCTTCTGCGACGACTGCGGGAGGTGGGGGTGGGAGGCACTGTCTTGCAGTGGTTCTCCTCCTACCTCTTGGACAGGTTGCAGTCGGTGTTGGTCGGGGGGCAGAGATCGTCCCTGAGGCCCCTAAAATATGGGGTGCCGCAGGGTTCGGTCTTATCCCCCCTACTATTTAACATATACATGAAACCGCTGGGCAAGATCATTCGGAGGCACGGGATAAAATACCATCAATATGCGGACGATACGCAATTGTATCTGTCCGCCCCGTGCCAACTCAATGAAGCGGTGGACGTGATGAACCAGGGTCTTGAGGCCGTTAAGAACTGGATGAGCGCTAACAAACTGGTACTCAACCCGGACAAGACCGAGTGGCTGTTGTGTTTCCCTCCCAACAATTTGGCTAATGTTCCATCTATCAGGCTGGGGGGTCAAATTTTATACCCCTCAGATAGGGTTCGTAACTTAGGAGTCCTCCTGGATCCACAGCTGACTCTCGACCATCATCTGTTGGCTGTGACCAGGGGGGCATTTGCCCAGGTTCGCCTGGTCCGCCAGTTACGACCCTACCTGAATTGGGAGGCTCTCACAACAGTCACTCGAGCCCTTGTGATCTCTAGGCTGGAATACTGCAATGTGCTCTACATGGGGCTGCCCCTGAAGTGCATCCGGCGACTGCAGTTAGTCCAGAATGCGGCCGCGCCAGTGATAGTGGGCGCACCTCGGTTCGCCCACATAACACCCATCCTCCGCGAGCTGCACTGGCTACCTGTTGATCTCCGGGTGCGCTTCAGGGTGCTGTTGACCATCTTTAAAGCCCTTCATGGTAGTGGATCTGAGTACTTGAGAGACCGCCTTCTGCCGATTACCTCCCTCCGACCGATAAGATCGCACAGACTGGGCCTCCTCCGAATTCCATCCGCCAGTCAATGTCGACTGGCGACTACACGGAGGAGAGCCTTTTCTGTTGCAGCTCCGACCCTGTGGAACGATCTCCCCGTCGAGATACGCACCCTCACCACCGTCCAGGCCTTCCGCACAGCCCTCAAGACCTGGCTATCCCAACAGGCCTGGGGATAAGCCTCTAATTTGCCCCACCCGAGTGTTGAATGTTGAATGCAAGTTGTGTTTTTATTATTTTATTTTGCTCACATATTGTTTATTTTGAATTGCACCCCCTCCCTAATGATTGTAAGCTGCCCTGAGTCCCCTCAGGGAAAAGGGCGGCCTATAAATCCTAATAAAATACAAAAAAATACAAAATACATGTTGACTTCACTTACAACAGTTCATTTAGTGACTATTCGAAGTTACAATGGCACTGAGAAAAATGACATGACCGTTTTTCACACTGACAGCTGTGAAAGCATCCCCATAGTTACAAGATCAAAATTCAGATGCTTGGCAACTGACTCATATTTATAATAGTTGCACAGTTCCTGGGTCATGTGATCACCTTTTGTGATCTTCTGACAAGCAAAGTCAATGGGAAAGCTAGATTCACTTAACAACCTAACTTCGCAGCTACAGTGATTCATTTAACAACTGTGGCAGGAAAAATAATAAAATGGAGCAAAATGTGCTTAACAAATGTCTCGCTTAGCAACAGAAATGTTGGGCTCAATTATGGTCATAAGTCAAGAACTAGCTGTAATAGCTTTGCTCATTTCTTGGTGCTTTCAAAGAGGTTTTAAAATCTTAAGATGTACAAAGATGAGATGTTGTGGAAAGGAATAGATACGAAGAGAAGAATCAATAACCACAAGTTGGTTGAGAGCTTATCTCACTCACAGCTGCTTAGTCATGTTGGGGAGAAATATGGGGAAAGGCATTCAAAGTGTTCAGAGTGTCTCTGCTTTCATTGCCTCACTATAAATGAATCTGAAAAAAATCATATTACATTGCAAGATGGGGCATTGTAGATTTGGCCTCTCAAAATCCCACTCAATCATCTGCAGCAATCTCTCCAGTTACAGCCAGTCTAGTTTGCAGTATGAAAAGTGGGTATTTAGTTTGCTGGTTCCCCAATTCCCTCATAAACTAACTGTACAGTAATATAGGAGGTCTGTACTGTCCCCTGTACTGTGCTGGTTAAAGGTAGTCCTCAGTTAATATTTGAACTTACGACTATGTTGGACACTGGTTATGACTGGTTTTTTAACCTCCAGTTGTTGCAGCATCCCACAATCATGTGATCATGATCTTGATGCTTGGTTCCATGGTCACATGATTGTAATTTGCTACCTTCACCTTTATGAGCCACAGTGGCGCAGTGGTTAGAGTGCAGTACTGCAGGCTTCTTCTGCTGGCTGCCTGCAGTTTGGCAGTTCAAATCTCACCAGGCTTAAAGTTGACTCAGTCTTCCATCCTTCAAAGGTCGATAAAATGGGGGTCCAGATTGTTGGGGACAAGAGGCTGACTCTGTAAACCGCTTAAATATGGCTGTAAAGCGTTGTGAAATGGTATAAGTGCTATTGCTATTACCTGCCAGCTTTCCACAAGCAAAGTTGTAGGGAAGCCAGCAATATAAATCACAAGTTGCTTGGGCAAATTTCTCCCAGTCCTCCTGTGCTTGTGCTACACAACATCTCTCCCTCCCCCCCCCCCCGGATACCCTCACACACCCTTGCTTCTGGTAATAGCACTATCCTCATACCATACCTCTTTCTACCACTTGTGCACCGTAGCACACTCTTTCCCAACTGGTAGCAGCCACTTTTCTGCCCTTGGCTTGAAAGTTCCTCTCTTATCCTTTACGTTTACTCTCCAAAAGCTAGGATATGTGCCTTCTGAGAACTTTCTTCACCCACACGTCTCCCTCAGACTTTATTTATCAGACCGTTCTCTAAGCTACAGCTCTTCATTCTGTCTTGCAAGATTATTGAGCCAAGCCAGGAATGGAGACTTTCACCTGGGACTTTTGGGTAATGTTTTGGACACACAAGGAAAGAACAAGACTGTGGAAAGCTGTTTTCCAGAATGGGAGGAGGGAATGGTCACACGTGGGTTTTATCACAGCCTGATTGGTCCAAGGCTGAGAGGAAATCTATAAATACCGGTGCCTGTCCATTGCTGGCCCAGATTCTCTCTCAGCCTGGTCCAAGCTGTAGAGTAGTTTGATAGGTTTCTATTTGTTTTCTCCTTTTGGGTGAGTTCTATTCAATCTGATTCCTATTTGGCTAATTGGGCACTTTAAATCCTTTTAAATTCTAAATTGATCTGCTGCGGCCCCAAGGGACAGATCTCTGCCTCGGGCGGCTGGGGGAGAGCCCAGTGGGGCACTAGTCTCCCCCCCGCAGGCCAGGAGCCTTAGCCCGTCCCCGGGTGTGCGGGGGTGTGAGCTCCATTCAAACTGCTTTGAAGCGGCTGTTTTTGCAGCAGGAAAGTTAAAGAGAAACTTCGAAGCCTCGAGGCTCGAGCGAGCAGATCCCTCCGGAGGGGCCTCGCTGCAGGCTTCTTTTGTTTGTGTTGCCGTGGGAACAGAGCAGGGGGAGGAGAGCTTGTGTGTGTGTGCCGTGTGTGCTCTCCCTGCTCATTTTAAAGCAACGCCGGCTAGAAAAGCCTGGCTGGGCTGCTGGTGATTATTTCCAGCCCTTTTCTCCCGCGCACGGAGTTCCGGCGGCCATTTTGGGGGCTGCCACGTGCATGAGGCCTGGCCCTTATCGACGGGCCTAGTGCGGCCTAGTGAGAGGCCTTGAGCCTAGGTCTCCCCACAGGCTTCAGGCCCTGGTCTCAGGTGGGACTTTGGAGGCCGATTCCTGCTCCTTTCGTCGGACACGTGAGTGGGGCATGGACGAGGGAGCGGTGATTCCCCAGGGGCAGGGGGCAGGCCCTACTGGGAGTGAGGAGGCCTTGGATCAGGAGGTGGGGGGGGGCTCCCCCTCAGAGACCCCTTTCTTCAAGGTGCCCCTCCAGTTCTGTCTCTATAGACATAGGGTGCTGGAAAGGACCTTTGCCAGGGCAGAAAGGCAGGCCCAGTCCTCCAAGTCTTTATCTAGGGACAGATCCAGGTCCCCTGTTAGGCCCATTTCAGAAAGGTCTCTACTTAGGGGTTTTAGCCCGGCTTCTTCATGCAGCTCCCCTGGTAGGTCGCAGGCCTTCTCCAGGAGGGGGCGTTCTCCATCCCCCATAGATGATCCTCTGGAGGGCACGTCCAGAGGCCCCTCTTCCCCCCAAAGGTTGGCCCCTCAGGGCCCTGCTTCTACTTATGGGGATGTGGAGGATCTGGATAATCTCCCTGAAGGGATTAAGAGGCTTATTTCTGCAGCCATTACTCGGGGCATTGCCCAGCGGGACAAAGGCTCTCTTTACTCTAGGCATGGGGGGCTGAACAGGGCTCAGTTTCGGGCTTCCTCCCCTTCCATGATCAGTGAGACTTCCTTCCTGGGGGGGGGGGGAGTTACCCCAGGAGATGGGATTCTCAGATGATGAGAATACCACTGTTTCGGAGGAACCTTCTTCTAAGGTCCTATTTATGCCCGCCTTGTTTAAAGTTCTCTTGGATAAGGCGAGGCACACCACCAAGGTCGGGACTGGGGATCCTTCTGTGCCCCCCCCCAAGGGATCCCGACATGGTCATGTTCTCTGCCACGGCCACCAACAAGGAAGAGATCCCTGCCCCTCCCTTGTTCCTAGAGGTTCTGACCGACCAGTGGGCTAAACCTTCCAATTTCTCTTCTCCAGGCAGTACCGACCGTCGGCATTATAACATGGAGCAAACCTTTGCTCAGGCCATTCAGCTCCCGACGGTTGACATCCCTGTGGCCGCATTGGTGTCCTCCTCCCCGGTGGTGTCGGGCGATGCGGCAGATAAGTTGAAGCCGGAGGATAAGCGCGCAGAGCTTACTTTGCGGAAGAACTTCAACGCCACAGCGTGGGCCATTAAGGCGGCGGCTTCAGCTTCGTACTTTAATCGTGCCACGGTCATGTGGCTCAAGAAGCTGCAGGCACGCATTCCCATACAGGAAGACCGGATCCATCAGGATCTGGTCAAGATTCTGGCAGCGTGTCAGTTCTCAGCTGACGCGACCTTGGATACGGTCAAGTTTGCTTCTAGTGCCCTGGCCACCTCGGTCACCTCCCGTAGGCTCCTATGGTTGCGCCATTGGCAAATGGACAACAAAGCGAACCCGAGTCATCCCATCGGTGGCCACCTCGCTCTTTATGCGGACCGGTGGGACGACATCACGTCGGACGCCTGGGTCCGAGCCACGGTTTGTTACGGGCTCAGGTTAGAATTTCTCTCCACTCCTCCAAATCTCTTTCGGTCGTTCCCTCCATCCCGGAGTCGGGAGCGCCGCCGCCTGATGAGTCAGGCGATCGCCCACCTCCTCGAAATCCAAGTGGTGGAGGCGGTTCCCGCAGGGGAACGGGGCCGGGGCCACTACTCAAATCTCTTCGTGGTCCCGAAGAGCACGGGGGGTTGGAGAGCAATTCTAGACCTCAAGCGCCTGAACAGGTTTCTGGTCTACAGGCGGTTCAAAATGTCATCGCTCAAGTCCATCCTTCAGGGCATCAGGAAAGGCGATTTCCTGGCCTCCGTGGATCTCACAGAGGCCTATCTTCACATTCCCATCCTGCCTGCTCATCGCTGGTTCTTGAGGTTCTCCCACGGGTCCCACCATTACCAGTACAGGGCTCTTCCCTTCGGCCTGGCCTCGGCCCCGAGGACCTTCACAAAGGTCCTGGATGCTCTGGCGGCCCATCTGAGATCGGTCCCGGTCTGCCTCCAATGTTATTTAGACGATGTCTTGCTTCAGGCGGGCTCCCTGTCTCAGGCCGTTTCAGATCTTCGGATTACCATTCGAAGCCTCCAGGCCCTGGGGTTCTCGGTAAACTTCGAAAAGAGCCATCTCACTCCCTCCACTCGCATTCTGCATCTGGGGACAGTCATAGATTCCAAGTTGGGGGAGGTGCGTCTGTCTCAGGAGAGGCAGGTAAGCCTTAGTCAGCTGGCGGAGAGCGTTCGCACAAAGCGCTCCGTTTCCATCCTCTCTCTGTCGCAGTTATTGGGCAAGATGGTCTCTTGCATAGGGATTGTCCCGTGGGCCAGACTCCATCTTCGGCCCCTTCAATGGGAGCTTATCCCCTATCCGAGGGGACGAATGAGCAATTCCCTTCGGACTCTCCGCATCTCGGCGGGGGTCCGTGCATCCCTGGTGTGGTGGCTCTCCCCGGCCATCCAGCGGGGGTGTTTGTTCTGGGAGCCGAGCAGGGTGACCGTCACCACGGACGCGAGTCTGTTCGGGTGGGGGGCCCTGGTGGGCTCTCGGATGGCTCAGGGCAGATGGACGGCCTCGGACCTCCGTCACAACATCAATTGGCGGGAACTGAAGGCCGCGCATCTGGCCCTGAGTCACTTTTGCTCCTCGGTGGAAGGGAGCCACGTTCTCCTCCTGACGGACAATGTGGCCACCAAGGCGCACATCAATCGTCAGGGCGGGACCCACTCGAGAGCCCTCTGGCTGGAGGCTCTGCGACTGGGGTCGTGGGCGGAGAAACACTTACAGTCTCTGGTGGCGGAGCACATCTCGGGACTCTCCAACGTCCAGGCGGACTGGCTCAGTCGAGCAACTCTGGACAACGGCGAGTGGCAACTCCACCCGTCGCTGTTCCGGGAGATCTGTCGTCGGTTCGGGTCTCCCCAGGTGGACCTGTTTGCGCCTCCCGAGAACACACAACTCCCGCGTTTCTTCACCCGTTTCCAATCCAGCTCGGCGGTGGGCACGGATGCCCTCAGGAGCCGGTTGGCCCCGGGCCTTCTCTATGCCTTTCCCCCCATTCCACTCATCCCGGGGACCGTCAGGAAGGTGGTGACGGAAGGGGCCTTGGTCATTCTGGTGGCCCCGTTTTGGCCCAGGAGGCCCTGGTTTGCGGACCTGGTTCAGCTGTCGGTGACTTCCCCGTGGAGGATCCCGCAAGGGGAGGTGGTCTTACGGCAGGGGGCCCTGATTCACCCAGAGCCTCAGTGGCTTCAGCTGACCGTTTGGCTCTTGAACGGCGGCTTCTAGGGGGGGCTCATCTATCTTCCGGGGTCATTCGCACCATCGAGGCGGCACGTCGCCCCTCGACGACCCGCATTTATAACTCCACCTGGGCGGCGTTTGTCCGCTGGTGCTCCCCCAAGGGCATCTCTCCCGACAGAGCCACCATTCCCAAAGTCTTGGATTTCCTTCAGAAGGGCCTGGAGGACGGGCTCTCGCAAAACACCTTGCGACGCCAAGTGGCAGCTCTGTCCTCGGTCTTGGGGGGGGCGGGGTCTTCTTCCCTTTCCCAGTCTCCTCTGGTCAAGCTGTTCCTCAAAGGGGCGGCTAATCTCAGGCCTCCCCCCGTTCATAGATTCCCCACGTGGGATCTTCCGCTTGTCCTCAAGGCCTTAACGGGAGCTCCGTTTGAACCTCTCCGCTCGGTGCACTTGCGCTTCTTATCACTGAAGGTGGTCTTCCTGGTAGCCATCACTTCCGCCCGGTGTATATCCGAGCTGGGCGCCCTGTCTTGTAAGGACGACCTCTGTCATTTTCACCAGGACAGAGTGGTCCTTCGCCTTGACCCGACATTCGTCCCCAAAGTAAATACCCCCTTTCACAGGGCTCAGGAGATCGTCCTGCCCGACTTCTGCCCGAGTCCGTCCACTGACAGGGAGCGTCTTTGGCATCGTCTGGATGTCCGCCGTGCCCTGCGGATCTACCTCCGGCGGACCAAGGATTTCCGCAAGTCTGAGGCCTTGTTCGTCTCCTTCCTACCTGGAGCTCTGGGTTCGAGGGTGTCCTCGGCTACCATCGGCCGTTGGCTGCGTCAGGCCATCTCGGAGGCCTACGTGGCCTCAGGGCGGCCGGTTCCGTCAGGCATCACGGCGCACTCTACAAGGAGCGCGGCGACCTCGGCAGCGTGGGCCACGAGGGCCCCGTTTGAAGACATCTGCCGGGCGGCTACCTGGGCCACTCCAACCTCGTTCATCCGGCATTATCGTCTGGATGCTTTCGCATCGGCGGACGCGTCTTTCGGTCGTAGGGTCCTACAGGGGGTGGCGGCTGAGGCTCCCCTTGGGCCCTAGAGTTTCTGTTCTCCCTCCCTGGGACTTTATCTTGGGTATGTCCCACGTGTGACCATTCCCTCCTCCCACTCTGGAAAAAGGACGTTGGTCTTACCTGAACGTCTATTTTCTGATGGGAGGAGGGAATGGTCACAACCCGCCCTGAGTTCTGTCTGTTGGGGCCAAGGGGAGGGCCCGGGGGGGGGGGTGTTTCCCGGGGTTTGTTGTGTTGTTTCTTGTTTTTCAGTTGTACCGTTCATGTTCGAGAATCTGGGCCAGCAATGGACAGGCACCGGTATTTATAGATTTCCTCTCAGCCTTGGACCAATCAGGCTGTGATAAAACCCACGTGTGACCATTCCCTCCTCCCATCAGAAAATAGACGTTCAGGTAAGACCAACGTCCTTTCTAGATTACATCTATGGACTCCCAAAATGTAATACCTTTCACGCTTCTTTTAAATCTTACGAGACTCTTGTATGACATCTTGCAGTTTTTGACAAAAACATAAAAGATTTGATGATCAAATTTAAAACAAAATTGAAATTAAAACATGAGATTTGCTCATCTTTTTAGTTTTCAGGTGGTTTTTTTGTGGGGGGGAATCCCAGAAGGGCACTTGGTGCCTAAAAATATTATTTCTAGAAGAAATGTTATAATTATCCAAAACAAAAATTATAATAAACAAAAACTTGGAAACTTTATTGTTTTTGATGTTTCATGTAAAGTTTCATGGTTCCTTTTTGTAAGATATCTTTATTTTTCTGCCCTTTCTTTACCCTTTTATTTTTATTCTTTTTTTTTTTTTTGCCTGACAGGTCTCTGAGGATTTCTTTTATTCTTCCTGTTCCGATTCGGATTCTGAGGCTGCATGTTGCCATAACATATTTTGCAGCCAAAGGAAAACACGTTGGATTCCTTTCTGATGCCTTTTGACTTGTGTTCCTTTGATTAATTATCAAGGTTATATTTTTATAATTTTCACTCTTGCAGAGATGTACTGTAGTATGCAACAGTTTTCTATGCAGCAATACCCCTGCACTGGAACATTACTTTTACTTACAGACATTTAATTACATATTTTTGAGATTTTAAACAACATTTTTGAAGCTTCATTAAAACATGTGCATCTTTGAATAAAAATTAATACAATATCTTAATTCTGTACAGAAGTACAAATAAAATGACAGAAGAGCCACAGGGCAGTTTTACCCTACTGAACTGGCAGTAGAAATTTGGATATTTTTTCAGTAATCAAAAGGGTCTTCATAGAAAGACACAAATATTGCAAGAGATCTTTCAGAGTGCATATTTAATCAAGAGAAGTTATCAGAGGGCCGCCTATCTGGGCTTCCTGCGCCACTTCCAGGCCCCCACAGAGGAGGAGGAGGAACTGCCCCAACCGCCTTGGACTCGTGCTGAGCACCTTCCCCGCAGGGCTCAGACGACGGCCCGGTCTCGGGCCAGGCTGCGGGAGGCAGCGGAGGAGAGCCCCGTATCGGAGTTGGAAACCCGGAAAACACCGACCCGAGTTCTCCCCCAAGCGGTCGATAACGCCCCTGCTTGGAGGTTCCCCTGCTGTAGTTAAGGGACTTTTTGGGGACAAGACCGTCAGAACTGCTGAAGCCCCTCTTGAGACACCTCGCCCTTTCTTTTCTGTTTGGAGCGTCGGAAGCCTCAGTACTGCCTCTCAAGCTAGTTTCTCCCAAGTGCCAGGCTTGGCTGATAACAATGGGGGGACTGGCCAGGTATCCAGGTTGCAGATATGCCTCCATCTCAATTCAGCTCCCCTCCCTCCCCCTCCTCATCTCCCCTCCCTCCCTCTTTCCCTTTCGGGACATTCAATTTTTTACCGTTCTTAAATTATTTTAATTGCCATCTATTTAGGAACGGCATTTTTTAGCCGGTTTGCTGGGTGTATGAGTGTATGAATGTGAGAGAAAATGTGCCCACTTTTAATTTAATTTATTGTATTTTAATAATTATTGTGGGCTGTGTCTGAAGAGAGTGTTTGATTGGTGAGTATGGTAGGATCGGGAGTGCGACCTGGAGTCCCCTCCACTGAGTGCAGAAGCAGAAGTGGATGGGGGCCCAGACTCACCTCCCGTCCTGGTGTGAATGGAATACATGGCCTGCCGGGAAGAATGGGGGCCATGGGGGAGGGGGGGACATCGGAGCATTTTGGTTACGACTGGGAGGGGCAGATATGGCGGGAGCTGTAGGGAAGGGAAGAAGGACTCGCTACATTACAGCGATTGCTTGTTCCGGCCCCTCAGGCTCAACTCAAGGACCTGGTGGCAGAGGAGTACAGGGCCCTGGTCTCAGGTTGTTGTTGCTAAATGCCAGGTCGGTTGTGAACAAAGCTCCCCTCATCCGGGATTTAATATTAGATGAGGAGGCAGACCTGGCATGTATAACCGAAACCTGGCTGGGCCAAGAGGGAGGAATCCCCCTCTCAGAAATGTGTCCAGATGGGTTTCAGGTGCTCCACCAACCATGACACCAGAGAAGGGGTGGAGGAGTAGCAGTTATCGTCCGAAGGTCATTAGTTCCTCGCAGGATCCCTGCCCCAGAGATTGTGGGGTGTGAGTCTCTCCTCTTGAAGTTGGACCTAAGGGTTCAATTGGGCTTGCTGTTGACGTACCTGCCTCCCAGCTACGTCACGACAGCCCTGCCTGTGCTGCTAGAGGCAGTAGCCGGGTTGGCGGTGGAGTTCCCCAGACTAATAGTACTGGGGGACTTTAATCTCTCTTGATGAACACTCAGATGGGGAACAGGAGTTCATGGCTTCCATGACAACCATGGACTTGACCCAGGTAGTTCAGGGTCCGACTCATAGAACGGGACACACGCTTGACCTTCTATTTCTCTCGGGGCAGTGGAGACGTGATCTTGATTTAAGGGGAATAGAGACCTTGCCCTTGTCATGGTCAGATCACTCCTTGCTGAGGCTTGACTTCAGGACACTACTCCCCCATTGCAGGGAGGTGGAGCCGATTAAGTGGTTCCGCCCCAGGCGCCTGATGGACCCGGAGGGATTTCATAGGGAGCTTGGAGAGATACCTGACTCCCTTGTCCGCAATCCGGCCGAGTCTTTGGTCACTGCCTGGAACATTGCGGCAGCTGGAGCATTGGATTGGATTGCGCCTTTGAGGCCTCTCCGCGGCAGTGGATCCAGGAGGGCACTTTGGTTTACCGAGGAACTCCGGGAGATGAAGCGCCAAAAGAGGTGCCTAGAGCGACGTTGGAGGGCTAGTAACTCTGAGTCTGATCGATCACTATTAAGAGCCTTTATTAGGATTTATCTAGTGGCGATACAGGCGGCAAAATGTACACATTTTGGAATCTCACCCAGCCGCCCTGTTTAGGGTGCCCCGCTCCCTCCTGAAAGGTGAGGAGGCGGGGGAACCCTTGCAGGGAAGAGCTGAGGAGTTCGTTCAGTTTCTGTTGGATAAAATCACTCAGATTCGGACAGACCTGGACTCCGCTTGGGCAGTACCAGCCGAGATGCCGAGGGCTAGTCTTAATCAGATTTTTTGGGATGAGTTTGAATTTGTCACCCCTGAGGAAGTGGACAAGGCCATGGGAGCGATGAGTGTCTCCACCTGTTTACTGGACCCATGCCCTCCTGGCTGGTTTCGACCAGCAGAGAGTTGACACGAGGCTGGCTCCAGACGATTACCAACGCATCTGTGCAGGAGGGGTTTTTCCCGCAACCATTAAAGGAAGCAGTGGTAAGACCCCTCCTCAAGAAGCCTTCCCTGGACCCAGCTATTTTGAAAAACTATCGTCCCATCTCCAACCTTCCTTTTTTAGGAAAGGTTGGTGAGAAGGTGGTGGCGCTTCAACTCCGACGGACCTTGAATGAAACGGATTATCTAGACTCCTTTCAGTCTAGTTTCAGGCCTGGGTACAGCACAGAAACCGCTTTGGTTGCCCTGACCAATGATCTCTGGCGGGCCAGGGATAGAGGATATTCCTCTATCCTGGTGCTTCTTGACCTCTCAGTGGCCTTCGATACCATCGACCATGGTATCCTTCTGCAGCGCCTAGGGGAGGTGGGAGTGAGAGGCAACGTTTTACGGTGGTTCTCCTCTTACTTTTCTGACAGGTCGCAGTCGGTGTTGGTCAGGGGGCAAAGGTCGGCCCCTAGGCCCCTCAAATGTGGTGTGCCACAGGGTTCGGTCTTGTCCCCCCTCCTATTTAACATCTACATGAAGCCGCTGGGTGAGATAATGCGACAGCATGGGGTAAAGTACCACCAATATGCAGACGATACTTAATTGTATCTTTCTGCCCCGTGCCAGCTCAGTGTAGCGGTGGACGTGATGTGCCGATGCCTGGAGGCTGTTAGGATCTGGATGGGAGTGAACAAACTTGTGCTCAATCCTGATAAGACTGAGTGGCTTTGGATGTTGCCCCCGAAGGACTGCTTGGACAGTCCATCCTTAACCCTGGGGGATGGGGTGAAAATTTACGCCCCTCAGAGAGGGCTCGCAATTTGGGAGTCCTCCTAGATTCGCAGCTGAAACTGGAACATCATCTGTCAGCTGTGACCAGGGGGGCCTTTCCCCAAGTTCATCTGGTGCACCAATTGCGGCCCTATTTGGACCGGGAGGCACTTCTAATGGTCACTCACGCCCTTGTCACCTCGAGGCTGGATTATTGCAACGCGCTCTACATGGGGTTACCCTTGAAAACCGTTTGGAGACTGCAGTTAGTTCAGAATGTGGCCGCGCGAGCGATATTGGGTGTGCCGAGGTACACCCACGTTATACCTGTCCTCCATGAGCTGCACTGGCTACCAATTGGTCTCCGGACTCAATTCAAGGTGTTGGTTATCACCTTTAAAGCTCTACATGGCTTAGGGCCAGGGTACCTTTGAGACTGCCTGCTGTCACATACCTCCCAGCGGCCAGTAAGATCCCACAGATTGGACCTCCTTCAGATGCCGTCAGCCAAACAGTGTCAGCTGGCGGGCCCTCGGAGGAGAGCCTTCTCTGTGGCTGATCCGACTCTCTGGAACCAGCTACCCCCGGAGATTTGGACCATACCCACTCTCGTGGCCTTCAGGAAAGCTGTAAAAACTTGGCTGTTCCGGCAATCCTGGGGCTGTTGACCTCACTGTTGAGGTCCAGCCCCGATTAGAATGAATGTATGAGGGTGTTGCTGTTTTTAAACTGTTTTCTTTTATCGTTATGTGTTTTTTTTCTTATATTTTTTGTGAGCCGCCCAGAGTCCTTCGGGATTGGGCGGCATATAAATATATTTAATAAATCAATAAATCAATAAATAAATCAATAAATAAATCTTTCAGTAGCTGATCAAACATTCGCAATGACCATCTGTAGTCTTAGCAACCTCAAAAAAACCGGTCCTTGCGTTGCCACCAGATATCCAAGTGCAGCCTTCCTTGAATTCTGTTGGCTCTCCTGTAGCGTTAGTTCAGTGCTGACTGTTACTTGACCAGAGTCTTGTGTAGAGGTCTGAATAATGCATGCTGCAGCTTTATGAGGAATCCTGATTTTTTATGTCTAACATTAATGGTCAATCTTCAAAAATTTGAGAGAGAGAAGGAAGGAGGGAGGGAGGGAGGGAGGGAGAGAGAGAGAGGTGACAATATTGAATGGACGTGCTCCTCTGGCACCAGCATGGCTTGGAAACCAAGATGCGGAATATGTCAGCTCCAATGCTCCAATTTGCCAGCAGATGCAGACTCTATTGCAGCCACTCCCCCCACCCCAACACACACACCAGTGGCAGAGCTCCCTCTCCTGTTCCAGCAACCATCCATGCCTTTACTCAGGCCATTTACGTGAGAGGTTAGCAGAAGAGTCAGAAAAAATGAGAACCAGAGAGCTCCTCCCCAAAATGGCTGCTATAGGGTGAGAGCTTTTCTTACTCTTACCCATGATCTGGAACAGAAAACCAAGCCCTGTTTCCCTGAGACTAGATATTTGAGGTTAAAGAGAAAAGTTTTTGCATTTTTTTAAAAAAGTAGAAACCCTTTATAACTCTTTTGTTTGTAATTAAATTCAACACTAGAGGGCAGTGTTTTTACATTATTTTTCTTTGGTATATTAGTTTTGATTTCTTTTTCCTAAAAAAAAATGGAATAAAAAAATCCAAATATAAGTTTTCCATTTTTATTAAGTAATATATTCCAATATTCTTACTTATTTAGTTTTTTGTTTCATAGATATCATATTTTCAATAACAATGTAACTTTTGGTTGACAGCTGCAGTATACTTAATGGTAACATTCTTCTTGTAGCCTGCAGTGAAATTTGTTGTGGCCGTACTATAGTCTTTTGATAATGGAAAACAGGTGTTAGTGGGAAGCTCCACTGATTTTCTCCTCTTCTGTTGCCATTAATTTTTCAGAGTTCTTTTATATCTACGTCAGTGACAGCCACAAAGACCAACCCAGCATTTTGGGGAAAAACATTTAAGTACTAATTCATAAAGATATGAAATCTAAATGTAAATAGATTGATTTGCCTGTAAATCTCATTGATTAGTAAGTAAAACAAATAAAATTTGAGACCTGGACTTCTTCATCTCTGTCCCACCATAAAATATAACACACAATATGAATTGGCTTATTTATAATCCGAAGTCAGTCCCTCCAGAGTACAACTGAGGTTCCATCTTCATAAGGAGCCTAACAGAACGGTATGGCTTCTACAAAATGTTTGCAAATCAAATTGAATTACGCTTCCAAGTGGGCCTCCCTCCCTCCAGTCGATTCTTCTTTGCCTCTTCTTTTCTGGACAATAGCAATAGCAATAGCAGTAGACTTATATACCGCTTCATAGGCCTTTCAGGCCTCTCTAAGCGGTTTACAGAGAGTCAGCATATTGCCCCCAACAATCTGGGTCCTCATTTTACCCACCTCGGAAGGATGGAAGGCTGAGTCAACCCTGAGCCGGTGAGATTTGAACCGCTGACCTGCTGATCTAGCAGTAGCCTGCAGTGCTGCATTTAACCACTGCGCCACCTTGGCTCTTATTCCAGGTAAGATACATTTTCAAGCAAATTGATGTAGCTGCTGCACATCAGAAAGAACGGCTGCAGCTGTGGCCTTAATGGAGATTAATGACCTCAGACTGCCCAGCGAGAACTGCTCCTGCTTTACTGTTAAACTGTGGCCAGGTGTAGTCTAAGACAAAGAAGAGGTGTGATTTGCACCTGTTAGTCACAATAATTTCCAAGGTTGGTTTTTTTGAAAGCTTTTTAATGGCCTATACTCAGCATTTGCTATTTTCTGTATTCAACAATCAACATGTACATGAAACTGGTGGGATAGATCATTTCTTGGTTCAGCATTTGAATTATCAGTAAACTGAGAGTAACCTGTATCTTCACCCTGGGTCAGAGGTTTTCAGAGCCTGAAGAAACAGAAGTCAATGAAGTGTAGTTACGTAGAATGAAACTTAATTGTCATCTGGTTGTTATGCAGGCTGTGTTACAAAAATGTCTTGAGCATATACGTAGCTCCACACAGCTTACTAAGAAGTCACCAGGCTGGGCAAAATAATTTAGTAGAGCCTGTAAGTTCATCAAGTATCTGAACTGCAACCTGATTCAAAATTCAAAAATCTTAAAACGCTTTAAGTTTCAAGCCTATTCAAGGATTTCCAGGGAAGCAATGGCAGACTGAAGATAGCTGCTCAAGACCAGAACGCAAGACTGGTATTAAGAGGAGCCAGTGAATGGATCTGCTCCGTGGAACTCCTCTCCAGATCAAGAAGACTAGGATCTTGATAAGTTTACTCCATACTGGGTTTGCCAGTGAATAAATAGTGATTTCCAGCTAGTTTGAGAGCTTTGGGAGCTGGGGGGAAATCATCCTGTTTAAGCTGCAGGTCAGCATCTTCAAATGGACTAGTCATCTAGTCCAACCCCCC
This sequence comes from Thamnophis elegans, assembly GCF_009769535.1. Taxonomy (NCBI): domain Eukaryota; kingdom Metazoa; phylum Chordata; class Lepidosauria; order Squamata; family Natricidae; genus Thamnophis; species Thamnophis elegans. Next base: position 24,137,078 of record NC_045554.1, read on the forward strand.
ATTCAACCAGGAGACCCTACACAGTTTCTAACAGATGGTAGTCCAGTCTCTTCTTGAAAGCTTCCAGTGATGAAGCTCCCTCAACTTCCGAAGGCAATTTCTGTTCCATGGGTTGATTGTCCTCACTGTCAGGAAATCCCTCCTTATTTCCAGGTTGAATCTCTCCTTGATCAGTCTCCATCCATTATTCCTTGTTTGGCCTTCAGGTGCTTTGGAAAATAGCTTGACCCCCTCCTCACTGTGGCAGCCCCTCAAATATAATAATAATAATAATAATAATAATAATAATAGAACTCCCAGAAGAAGCTCTCGGGGAGGAAATAACATCACCACCACTAGAACCAGTTATCACTGAACCAGCTGATGAACTAACTCAAAAACAAAAAGAATTGAAGGATAAGATCATGGAGCATTTTCTGCTTAATGAGGAAAGGCAACGTTTACCATCACTAAAAACTGTGCCTAAGAAAATTTTGGCCCCTATCATGAAAATGGTTAATGCAGTGTTTTCAACAATTGAACCGGGATCCATCTTGGAAACAAACCAGTTAATGTACAGCGCAGCTGTAATAGTCACTAATGAACTAGGCATTAAAATTAAAGTACCTAGTCACACAACAGAAAAAGCATCAAAGCCAAAGTGGAAAATCCGTTTAGAACAAAAAATCAAAAAATTAAGGGCAGATGCTAGTAACTTAAAGAACATGCATGAGCAACGGCTTAAAAACAACAAAATCATAGATCGGCTAATCAGAAGATATAGATTGGATACAAGAAACATCAATGAAGCTGTAGAGATTGTAAAACAGCAGATAACAGCAACAGCTAGAAAAATTGAAAGATATGAGGCACGAATCATCCAATATAAACAAAATCAGCAATTTCGATCAGACCAACGGCGGTTTTATCAAAGTCTTAATGTGAATGGTGACACCAAAAGTGAAAAACCAGAAAAACAGGCCACAGTTGAATTCTGGAAAGAATTGTGGGAAAATGCAAAGGACTACAACAAGGAAGCAAAGTGGATACATGACTTTGAGAAAAGCATTGGCAACAAACAAATGCAAGTATTAGAAATAACAACTGAGATGGTCAAAAATCGAGTTAAAAAGGTAAAGAATTGGACATCACCTGGAAAGGACCAATTACATGGTTTCTGGCTCAAATATCTGACCAGTTTACATGCAATATTGGCCAGGCAACTGAATGAAATTTTACAAAAGGGCCAAATTGATGAATGGTTGACAACTGGAAAAACATACTTGATTCAGAAAGATGCAACTAAAGGAACAACACCTGAAAACTACAGACCAATAACATGCTTGCCAACAACCTTCAAATTACTCACAGGCATTATTGCAGATAACATGATGGATTATTTGGAAACAAACAACATCTTGCCAGTAGAGCAAAAAGGCAACAAAAGAAGGAGCAGGGGCACAAAAGATCAGCTTCTAATTGATAAAATGATATTAGAAAATTGTAAGAACAGAAAAACGAACTTGAATATGGTCTGGATTGATTACAAAAAGGCATTTGACTCACTGCCACATAGTTGGATCATAAAATGCTTAGAAACAACTGGCATTAGCAAAAATATTACATCCTTTACTGAAAAGGCGATGAAACAATGGAGAACTGAGTTGGCAGTAGGGAATGAGATCTACGGAATGGTTAATATCAAGCGAGGAATTTTCCAGGGTGATTCACTTTCACCTCTTCTCTTCATCATCGCAATGATCCCACTATCAGTAATCTTTAAAAAAATGAAATTAGGCTACCAAACAGCCAAAGAAGCTGAAAAAATTTCGCATTTACTATATTTGGATGATTTGAAACTCTATGGAAAGTCAGAAATAGAAATCCAATCATTGACAAACACAGTCCGAGTATTCAGCACTGATATTTCAATGCAGTTTGGCATGGAAAAATGCGCCACTGTATTCATAAAAAGGGGCAAAATCACTGCATGTGAGGGAATTGAAATGCCCAATGGCCAATTAATTAAATGCAAAGAAAATGAAGCCTACAAATACTTAGGCATTCTGCAGTTGGATAACATCAAGCATGGAGAAGTAAAAACTATTGTCAGGCGAGAGTACACCAACAGAGGAAAATTTTGAAATCTAAATTGAATGGTGGAAATACAATCAAGGCCATAAATACCTGGGCAATACCAGTTATAAGATACACAGCTGGTATAGTTAACTGGACACAAGCTGATTTGGACCTTTTGGACCGAAAAACCAGGAAACTAATGACAATGCACTACAGTTTACATCCACGTGGTGATACTGATAGGCTATTTCTGCCCCGAAAATCAGGTGGCAGAGGATTATTACAAGTGAAGCAAACAGTTGAAGAAGAAAAACATGCACTGGCTGATTATTTAAAAGAAAGTCAAGAACATCTATTAATCGAAGTAAAGAACAAAAATCTACTGAAGGCCCAACAGACGAAACAAGAATACAGAAAAGATGTGATAAAATCAAGAATGGAGAGTTGGCAGAACAAAGCACTGCATGGCCAATTTCTGGAAAAAAAATAAAAGATAAAGTGGACAGTGAACAAACTTGGTTATGGTTAACAACAGATACATTAAAAAAAGAAACAGAGTCACTAATCCTGGCTGCGCAAGAACAAGCTATCCGCACAAATGCCATTAAGGCCAAAATCGAAAAATCCTCTGATGATGCCAAATGCAGACTTTACAAAGAAGCTGATGAAACTGTTGATCACATACTCAGCTGCTGTAAAAAAATTGTGCAGACTGATTATAAATTGCGGCACAATTCAGTAGCACAAATGATCCATTGGAATTTGTGCAAAAATTATAATATTAAAACAGCAACAAATTGATGGGAACATCAGCCTGAAAAAGTCACCGAAAATCAGATGGTCAAGATCTTGTGGGATTTCCGTATACAAACCGACAAAATACTGGCGCATAATACACCAGACATCACACTGGTTGAGAAAAATAAGGTCACAATCATAGACATCGCAATACCAGGTGATAGCAGGGTCGCTGAGAAGGAACATGAAAAAATCGCAAGATACCAGGACTTAAAAATCGAAATTCAACGACTATGGCACAAACCAGCAGTGATAATTCCAGTGGTAATTGGCACACTGGGTGCTATTCCAAAAGCACTGGAATTACATTTAAAACAGTTAAAAATTGACAAAATCACCATCAGTCAAATGCAAAAAGCCGCACTGCTTGGATCTGCACGGATATTACGAAAATACATTACGACGTCCTAGGCCCCTGGGTGGGGCCCGACTAGTAACCAATGCCAAATCCGGTGAAACAACTGGCCGCTGTGATACAATTGTATAATAATAATAATAATAATAATAATAATAATAATAATAATAATAATAATAATATGCTTTCTCTCTTAACTGCTGTAGGATGTTGTTTATTATTGATTTTCTGGATGTTAAGAACCTTCATCACTCTAGGAAGAGTTTCCTTCTATGTTGGATGAAAGATGTTTAATGTAAGTTTAAGAATTAAAAAGAAAAACTTTAATTTTTGGAAAACAGCAAAAGGTGGATTAGAATGTTGATTTGGGAAACTTTAAATTAATTTTATTTTAAAAAATGATGTTTTTAAAATCAACTGTAAGAAATCCTCCTCTGGGAAAGGGTAGTTGATTGGAAAATAAACATACGGTAAAACAGGCTTTGAAGGTTGACCAGAAGAAACTAGAAAGAACTAAGGATTACAATTATAGGAGCAGAAACTCATAGATACAATGAAGCAACACTATTTAACTATAAATAGTATTATAGGAGTAGTGCAGGATCAGAAGATGTGGAGACGTGGCCCATAAAATTGCAAATTGAGTTGGACACAACTGAATGGATAACCACTACCACCACCTCCTCCTCCTCCTCCTCCTCCTCCTCCTCCTCCTCCTCCTCCTCCTCCGTTTGGGAAATTGTTTGGGAACAACATACTCAGAAATTACTTAAGAGTGTCTAATACTATAAAAATGGATTTAACAGAGAATATACCAGAACAGACTTTACTAGATAAAACAAAGACTGAGGCTGATTTGAAATTGGATTTAAAAATGGATTTTTAAAAAATTCCAGGCAATAGTGATGTGGAAAAAGATACTTTGGATTTGAAATTGGATATACAAATGCCAGACTATAAGAGCAATATGAAAAAGGATGTCACAGTAGATTTACATTTGAAACCGACTGATGTGTTAATAACTAAAGAGGACATAGAAGTAATAAATCAGAAGAAAGATTTAGAAAACCTCCTTATCTTGGATTTACCATATCAAACTACTGAAGTTGTTCAGAAAGGAGTTTTAGAGAAAATGATAAATCAACATGCAGGACATTACTTGACAGAATTAATGATCAGGTTTTTAAAAAGTAAGTACAAGAAATATAAATTTGACCAGGATTAAAATATATGTGTTATGGATTCTGGTTTTTAATGGATTTTTTTTTTTTGACTAGGAATGAATGACGGGGCTGTAATGATCTATTTTTTAAATGTTGAGAGAGTTCTTTTGTTTTATTTCTTGGAGAAAGCGATAAATTGAAATACAAAATTAACTAAGATTAATATCTCTCTCCTTAGTTCAATGGGAGACTTTGAAGAATTTGAAAGGTGAATGGACCTATGGAAAGCTACAAAGAACCAAGACTGGGTGGAGTCAACAGAGGAGCTGGCATCTGGATCTGGCAAAAGCTGGGGAATCTGGAAAGCACTGAATAGGCTGAGCATGGGTACAACAAGATCCAGAGCCCCTCTGAACAAATGGGGTCATCTGTGAGGGGAGGGGTGCATGTGGGAGTCATGTGTGCATGCCCAGGGTATTAGGGTACATGCGTGGAGGTCACACATGCACACTGGGGATCGCATGGGCATGTGCAGGGTCATGTACCCATGTGTGGGATCATGTGTGCATGCACAAGGCAGGGGGGTGAGGGGCGTACTTTGCATTTTGGGTGCGTGCACACACACGCTTTCAGAATGCTACAACAAAAAGGTTAGCCCTCACTGGTCTAAGGCATGAGTGGCTGTGAGAAGGGTGCCCGACCCAGGAAAGATGCAATCTTTGCCAAGCCTCCTAGCCACAGCTGTCATCTACTCTTCCAGCAAAGACCTGTAAATATAAGGAAGAGGTTGCAATGGTGCAGCCAGTTTTTTCTAGTGTTCAACACTGTTGTTGGATGTTAGGAAACTTAGCAAGCCCAGATTTAAGTCCCTCATTGGCTTAATAGCCCTTGCAACTACAGATAGCTTCCCCGCCATTAGGAAACACGCGCTTACATTCAGAAGTGGATTCATTAAGAAGCAGAGCTGTTTGCAGACAACTGAAAAATCCCTTCTACTTTTACGTTTGATTTTATTTATATTGCTACAAATGTCCACAAGGCAAATTGGTAAAATGACAATGACTATCATTGTGCAATTAAGTTTCACCTTTTTTTTAAATGTGCATCACATCACAAATCTACCATTTTGACTTTTTTAAAACCTGGGTAAGGCAAAGAAAATTCTTGGCTGTTAGTAATCAGAAAGTATATTTACCTTTTCCAAGGTGGTAGCTTCCTGCAGAGTCTTTCAAAGATCTGTTGGGTTCCTTGGTGCTGTCCAAATAACATTGTGTGGGGGAGCCATCAAGCATTTTTTCTTCATTAACAAAACTTTCAGGTTGAACCTCCCACAGACTCTAAGAAGACAGAGTGTTTTCTTTCTCCTAGATGTTTTAAACGGGGCTAAAATTATTCTTGCATTTGCTTAGTTATATGTAGATGTCACTAGAAATTTATATATATATATATATATATATATATATATATATATATATATATATATATATATATATATATATATATATATATATATATATATATATATATATAACATTTCTTGTGAAGAGACAGTGTGATGCTTGAGGCACTGATCGACAAATCAATAAATCTATAGTGAGTTTTGGTAAATAAGCTGTCAAGTGTGTTCCTTTTCCCCTGCAAGAGAACAAATTTTAGTGAATAAAAGCCGTAGCCTTTTCTCTCTTTTTTTCTTTCTTTTCATCCATCAAGAAAGTAGGAAATAATTCTGCAACATTTGAGTGAGTCCATAAAATTTCAGGAAATTATTAAACAGCAATTGTGACCAAGCTTTGCCTTGATCATCTGGACAAAAAATTATGCTGTTGGCCAATTTAATTTCAACCTCTAACCTGAGGACAAATAGATGCTTGTCTATTGAGCCCCCGAAGAACTGGAAGTCTGTATTAACATTCTTCCTCAACATTCTCAGCGTGGGGGAAGAATGGGCTTGTAGCCAGGAGGCAAACTGGCATCTAGAGCCAAGCAAGGGCTTTGAAAAAAGAGTAGTGGGGTGTATACATTTATTTCACCTGTAGTGTTTATGATGCCATATTTTCTCTATTACTTCACACACTGCCTTTTCTTTTAAAACTCTTGAAGGTTATTTTATAGATGCTTGAGTAAATAAGAAATGATAAACTTTGTTTTGCTACATTAACAACTGAGTCGTCTGTCCTTTTGCTCAGAAATAAACTGCTCTGTTGAAGGCAGAAGGATCAACTTTTGGAATTATGTTTCCCCGCATTTTTATTTGAAAAAAAAAATGACTCTCAAGACATGTGCATGTCTCATTTTACAAAGCAAAATTGCACTATAACTTCTTTTGGTTCTTGCTTAGCTGAGATGTGAACAGTACCATTGTGACTTGCAAACATATTTTTTTTGGTTTAGTGTTATATGTGAACCCAAATCAGGATTCAACAAATCAGGCACCTGCCCCATAGAAGCCACTTTCAAAGCCAAAGCCATCTATTTTTCCTAACTTTTTTTTTGCAGCTTTTGTCTCTGATGGGTATTTTAAAAGTATTTGATTAGTAAAAATGTTAAATATTCTTTAGGTTTTAGAGATCGTAACTGCAATGAGACCATACTGAAATACCCACAATGGAGGAGTGGATTTTGAAGATGGCAGAAGAAATGATGAAAGTGGCATTTTGATTGGGGTTAAAGCAAGTACTTTTATAGAATGCTGTAAACCCTCTTATGGACTTTTTGTGAAAAATGGGGGCAGGGTGGGGAACGGTGGTTTATTAATTTTCTTGATTTAAAAAATGGTTGAATATGGGAAGAAGAGAACCATGTTCTGGGAAGAGGCTTTGCAGCATACGAAGCAGAGCAAATAGGTTCAGTAATAGCTTTATACCATATACTGTTAAGTCTGAAGACTCTTTTTTTCTGCTATATATTCAAAATGGACGGTGATAGATAGATAGATAGACAGACAGACACTGATCTTCCATAAGTCTTTTTTTTTTTTGAAAACTGTTTTATTTCATTTTCATTTTCATTTTATACAATCACTTATATACTGTGCATTTAAAAAAAGCAATAAACACAACTCATCTTCCACCATGGAAAACCAACATAGCACTTCAATCCTCCATACACCCTTTCTTCTCCCCCTCCAACTTTCATTTCTCCCCTCCAACATTCCTCTCTTCTACTTCCCTTCCCCCTCAGACATTCCTTTCTCCCCTTCCCTCCATCTCACCCTCCTTACATTCCCCTCTCACTCCCTCTTTACTTCTCCCTCTTCTTTCCCTCTACTCCTCACTTTGGTGTATTTCTACTATTCATTAATCTATTCAATTTATATTTTACACTAAAATTTAAAAAAAATGAAAAAAAGGAAAATAAAAGGAAAAGAGAAAAAAAAGAAAAAAGAGCAACAGTATACGAGTGCGTTCTTATTGTTCTGAAAATTGAAACTATATTTCCACCCTCCCCCCCATAAACCCCCCTCCCTAACCCCCTTCCAACTTCCCAGGTCCCATACCCGGCATAACTCTTTATCAAGCACAGTCTGGAGTATATTAAAACCAAATAGATTAGAAATTAAAAGATAAAAGATAAAGGAAAAAAAAAAAGGGAATAAAAAAAAACAAAAAAAGAAAAACAGGAAAAATCAATAAACTCTCTACATTGAGCTCAGCTTCCCATCATTATTAAAATTTAAACAATGTACATCATTCCTAATTTCAGTTAATTTATTACTTGCAGGATTTCAAACTATGTTGAAACCAAGTAAGTTAATCAAATGGAATTCTCTAGCTAGGGGCCTTATCTCTTTATCTAAATATCCAAACCTTTAATTTGTCCCTTTTATCTCCTTCTCTATAAAGCAATTTAAACACTCAAATGCTTCTCTCGGTTTCCTTTTCCAACTCCTCTCATCCTGCCTCTACCCGTGTCCATATATATATTTTATTTTCATCCGTACTCCTCTCATATTTGCTCCGCCTTCCTGCGGACTCTCTGGGTATATCCTTCCAAACATTATATTCAAATAACAGTTTATACAAAAATCAGCTTACTTTCTGGCTCAAAATAAACTCTAATTGAACCTTCACTACCCTCCCATCTACCCCACACTTCCCAACTCCATTCATCCTAAACCACAATCCAAGAACATCACGATCTCCACCCTCCTCACCCTAGATAATAAATCATAAACAATTTAAATAAAAATTCAAAGTTATCCATCAAGTCTTTTTTAAGTCCCATACAATATATTTTCCGAGGAAATCAGCATCACTTCTTTCAGCCTTAATGTCTCTTCATCGGTATGCAACTATACCATTTTATACAAGACAGAAATCACAAAGTATTATTCAAGTTAAAAATTAAGCAAATGTTTTGGAAGCATAACTAAGTCCTTGTTCTCTGCTCTTCTGCCCTTCCGGAGGGGGAAAGCGATACCTCCCGCCTTGTAGTTGTGTGTTTTGTTGTTTCTCTTCTACTTCTCCTTGTCTTTCTCCAAGTCCGGGTGATTCAGGAAGTCCCGCCTTCAGGATCTTGTAATAAAAATCTCGGGCTTCCCAAACAGAGTTGAGGCGATGTTTTTGGTCATCAAATGTAACTGTAATACCAAATGGCACTTCCCATCTATACTGTATCTGAGAATTTCTGAGTTCTTTAGTTAGAAAAAGCATAGTCTCTCCTGGCTCTTAACATTTGGGGTGGTATTTCTTTGAAAACAATCAGGTCCTGTCCATCAATTCGCAGCCTGTTATTATAAAACTCTTGTATTATCGCATTTCTGGATTCTCTTGTAGCAAAATATATAATTATATCTCTCGGAAGCTGTCTCTGTTTTGCTACGCACGAATTATGGCGGTAAATTTTTTGGATCTGCCAATCAAAGTTGAGTCCCGGACTTCCCACCGAACGACTAAAAGCCTCAAAAAAGGTCTGTTTCAAATTCTCCTGTTCGTTTTCACGCAATCCCCTAACTCTTATTGCAAACGCAGTCTTCTTATAATTTGTCATAACAAGTTGTTTTTGTGCGTTTTCAACTTCCTGTTGCAACATTTCAATTTTAGATGTCAGGTTAAAATTAGCTTCTTCCAGAAGCTCTAGTTTATCCTCCATTCCAGCAATATAATCTGTCATTACAGTTATAACCCCGATCATATCCTCCTTTGTTTGAGCAATCTTGGCATCAAGTTTGTCACATAAGTCCAAAATAAGTTGCTTCATTTCCTCTCTAAATTCTTTAAGGGTTTCAAAAAAAAATTCATTAACAAATCTCCAGTAGAGGGCGTAGAAGGCAAGAGCTGCGGCTTTATAGCAATTGCTTGGGATGTATTGTTAAAAAAACGTTTAGATTGCTTTGACTTCGGAGCCATTATAAAAAGGAAACAAACAAAGTCTCTGCTCACTTTGATTTAAGATAAAATACTTTCAATAAACTTTTAGCAATTAGTAAAGAGAAGTCTTCAGGAAAACAGGACTAATTAAATATATCTTATATCAAATGCGGAAGCTATAAAATCGCCATTTTGAAAAGCAGTTAGACAAAGGAGTTTTTCATAAAATTGAAGCTGGTATTTTGAATAATAATTAAAAAAGGGTTCTCAGGAATGGTCGCTGCTCGGATTGATTTTAAATAGCTTAGTTTTGTCCTGAGGGGGGGGGGACCTTCCTTGAGCTGAAAAAAAACAGCTGAGAAGATCTGGCTGGAGTAAAAAAAAAAAGCTTTTGTTGAACCTCTTCTCTGTTCACAGCGAAAAACAAAAAGCTGTGAACTACAAAGAGGATTCTAACGACTGAGTTCCTCCCTGCTCCTTTCTTGCCTGAAAGGAGAGATATCTATAGATCTTTTAGATATACAGACCAGAACTCTGAGGGCAGCTCCGTTGAGCCACCGGAGACGGCAGGCCCCTCCCCCGGAAGCCTCATAAGTCTTAACTAATTGGCTATCCATTGTCCCAATAAGAAAATTTCTGTTTCATCTGAATATTGATTTTTATAGTTCTTGTATGTATATGTACTCTTTACTTTTCTTTTTACTTTTTTGCATCATGCATAACACAATGTCCCTTTATGTTTTTCACATTTCTGGCATCGATTAAAAGTATCTTTGTATGCAATAACATTATTTTATAAAAATTCTGTCAAGTTGTAACACAATGTGAACCTCAGTCCTTTTATCCACATTCTCTCTCATTGATCCATCTGAATCTTATAACCAAATTTTTAGCCCATTTTATCATGCAGTTCTTTAAATTATTCTCTGTTTAAAATCTTAAACGTTTATACATTTTAGCAATCATTTCATCATTTGTACAGAATTAAATTTCAATTTCCATTTTGTGTTTTTCTTTTAAAAACAATTTTATTTGTTTTTTCAACAAGGACAAACAAACATAAAAATAAAAAAAACCATCTTCCATTACAAATTTGTAGAAAGTGTGTCAGTTGGTTACAGTATTTCCATGCATCTCCTCCATATATTTTGTGTTTTTCAATGCCAAATACTTTTTATCTATAGTAAATCTCTCTCTTAAATGTACATAGGAAATCTAAATCCTTCTTTAGTCAATTGTTCTCTTGACTTCATTTTAATTTCCCCATATTCCTGTACTAATATATATTGATATGTCAAACATTTTTCTTTGACTACTGTTCATTTTCAATAAAACGATTTCTGCATAGGAACCAGTAAAAGCATTTTAGGGCACAGTCTAAATTTATATTTATTCCATATTCTTAGTATAGGGTTTCTAACATGATTTTGAAAGTCTACATTAATCTTGTCATATCATTAAAAGCTGTACTATTAAAAAATAATATTGAATTAGACAAATGGGAAAAATTGGGGGGAACAAATTTAAAAATGACACTATCAGTTGCATACAAGGAAAACCAGTACAAAATGTTTTACAGATGGCACCTGGCACCAACAAGGTTAGCTAAAATCTTAACAAATACCTCCCCAAAATGTTGGAAATGCGAATCAATACACGGAACATATTACCATTTATGGTGGTCCTGTGAGGAGGCTAAAAGTTTTTGGAAAAGGATCAAAAATTGGCTGGAGGCAATAACAGGGGTTAAAATAGAATGGAAACCTGAAGTTTTTTTATTAGGAATAGTGTTTGCGAAATACAAAAAAGAAATCCAGTATTTAATACTATATCTAATTTGCCCAGAAATGGAAAAACAAATTAACTCCAAGCGAAGATGAAATAATAAGAAAAGTTATGGATTGTGCTGAAATGGACAAACCAACTAAAGAAATCCAGGGAAAAGAAGAGTCAGAATTCTACCAGATATGGGATCAAGGTGGATGGAGGAAAGAAACAAGAATCAATGAAGGAATATAACAAAACTCAAAAAATAATAGTTATGAGTAAAATAAGAGGGTTAAGAATGGTGAAATCCAAATGAAATACAATAGAAGGGGAAATAATATAAGGTGAGCGATATCGATTGATAATTGCTATTAGAAAGAACAGGAAGCTCCTGTTGGTATTGTATTGCGTAAATGTGATGTACATCTAAGTTTTGTGTGTGTGTATTTTACATGTTTTCTCAAATCTCCTTCTCAGAAAGAGCATGGATCAACTTTATCAGATCTGGTACTTAATTTGAAACTTTGGTATGAGGAGCCCTTGGTGCTCTCTGAGCCTGGTTGCCCCAAAGGTGCTTTTTCAAAAGGCAACTGGACTTTTATTTCCTTGAAGATGTTTCGCTTCACATCGAAGAAGCTTCTTCAGAACGTCTTTAAAGAAAAACAAAGAAAATCCATTTGCTTTTTGAAAAGCATGAGACAACCATGCTTTTCCTGGATGACTTAAGAATCTCCATGGACACTCTGTTGCAGATGTTTCAAATCAAATAGGTCAAATTATCAGTGCTCACTAACAACATTTTCTAGTTTGGGTAATAAAACATCTGCAAGAAAACAACCAAGTTCATAGAGGCCCAAACCCCAAGCTCTCATTTCATCTTTGAGCAACGTTTTCCTTTATTGAAACCTTGGTGTCTTCTATGTAAAGGCGTGTAACAGATTTGCTAACGGTAGGTCTCTTTAGGATGTTCAAAGAAAACGTAGGTACTTTATCACAATTCTAAATTCATACCAGTTGCTACATTCCTGTTGTTTACAATTCTCAGATAGTTTCTCAGCTTTGATTTTTGGTTAAAAGAGAACAAAACATCAAATCTGAGAAACTTAACTATTTGCCACAGGTCTCAAAGGTTTTTAAAGTCTACGTTAATGAAACCAAATTGTTTTCCTGCCATTGTACAATCAAATGTTCTCTTTTGTTTCCCCTTATTTTTTATATATGTCATGGTGTCTATTTTGTGACGTTAGGAATGAATATGAAGTTTCCTAAATTTTGTTTTGTAAGAATGAGTTTTCATATGTAGATTACTATTGTCCTTAATAGGGACAATATAAAATACCAGCCCTTTTTTTCAATTCTGGTATGCAATTTACTTGGAAAGGTGGGTGGCTACAGTTCAGCCAGGTCAAATGGAACCATAACTTCACCTACCTATTCAACATCCCCTCTGTACTCTCGACACCAGATTTTGTGCAAAGCTAAAACTAGCACAATTTAAAAAAAAAAACAGATGGGGAAGAAATGGAGGTAATGACAGATTTTATTTTCCTGGGCTTCAAGATCACCGCAGTTGGGGACTGCAGCCAAAAAATTAAAAGACGCTTGCTCCTGGGGAGGAAAGCTATGGCAAATCTAGATAACATACTAAAAAGCAGAGACATCACCCTGCCAACAAAAGTGTGTACAGTCAAGGCTATGGTTTTCTCATTTGCAATGGATGGCTGTGAAGGTTGGACCATAGGAAAGGCTGAGCGCCAAAGAATTGAGGCTTTTGAACTGTGGTGCTGGAGAAGACTCCTGCAAGTCCCTTGGACTGCAAGGCAATCCAACTGGTCAGTCCTAGAGGAGATCAACCCTGACTGCTCCATAGAAGGCCAGATCCTGAAGAGGAAACTCAAAGACTTTGGACACCTAATGAGAAGAAAGATTGAGGGCAAAAGAAGAAAGAGACGGCACAGAATGAGGTGGCTGGATGGAGTCACTGAAGCAGTCAACGTGAGCTTAAATGGACTCTGCATAGAGGACAGGAAGGCCTGGAGGAGCATTGTCCATTGGGTTGTGATGGGTCAGACAGGGCTTTGCAACTAACAACAACAAAAAACTAGCACACAAGTTTCAAATTTGCATCCTGTATCCAAGAAGTCAGAGTTGTCCATGTCCCAGGACAACATGGCCTTAAGCAAATGAAAGGCTGTGGACAAAAGTGTCCTTGCTTTCTCAAATGGCAGAGAGAGAACAGAAAGCCATAGCCACGAAGAAACAAAAACTAGAAACTGCAAAAAGAAATGAATTTGTCAACTATGCTCATGCATGAAGCCAATTTTTTCCCCAGTGCATTTTCTTAAATAAAATTCTAAGCTGTCTTCCATCAAAGACATTCAAACCTCTAGTTTCCATGCATGATTCCTGCATATATTTGCTGATACAGGATGTTTTAGAAATTGAGGTTTTAGATAAATGCTTACTTCAAAATGATGTACAATAAACAGAAGTAACTGGGTAATGAAAAGCCACTGTTCAATCATTATACTTGGCCGTAAGATCTCCTTCATGGACATAAGTCTTTCTGCAAAGGTCAACTACTTTGCCTATTAAAATAATATTTTGCTTTAAATAATTAAAACCAACCCCTCTTTGCACATAGTCCAAACCAAATTCTTTATTACTGCTTCTCCTTGAAACGGGCCCTGAGCAATCTTGATATAAAAGTAGCAGAATCCCATTTTCCTAAGTTCAGACCTTCCAGATAGGAAGATGATAATTTCTAGAATCTCAACTTGAAGACTGAAAAGTGAGGGTACCATATTGGGCAGAAAAAGGGCATAATCTGTACAACCTGAGTTATACATTATTTTAACAAATTGTAAAGGTTATGCATGTAATAGGAAAACAAATGCAATCACGAGATGAGAAAGTGCTACTCATTTTCACTTGTATTGTTCCAGATGCTAACCTGATAATTGATACATTTATTCATAAATAAATTTATTCAGAGTAAAAATATGGATAATCAAATTTGATATGTCTTCCTGCAAAAGTACTGTGATTCAAGTACACAACATTTTTAAAAACTGAAAACATAATTAGCTGCAATTGACTGAAGCCAATTAATCTTAATATCCATCTTAGCAAAGTCAGTAAATCAATTATTATTGTTAGTTGTGTTTGGTCATCTATGATAAACAACCTATTTTTTTATTAGTTTGATTTGAAAGGTTTTTTGCTAGAAACTTCCAGAACAAATAGAATCATGAAATATAGTTGTTTAGTTTGAAAATCATTATTATTAACCCAGATCATGGAGGAATAGAGGATGGAGGAAGGAAGGGAGAGAAAGAATTTCCTTTAGGAACGAAAGGGCAAAAATAGGGCAAAAATAGCCCTGGGCAACCCTTGATCCCTTTTTCAACTCCTCTCACCTTCCTGAAGGAAGACACAGAACACAGAATAATGGAAGGGACCTTGGAGATCTTCCAGTCCAGCCCCCTGCTCAAACAGGAGAACCTATACCATTTCAGACAACAGTTGTCCAGTCTCTTCATGAAAACCTCCAGTGATGGAGCACCCGTCACTCATCACTGAAGGCAAGCCATTCCGTTGGTTAGTTGTTCTCTCTGCAAGGAATTTTTTCCTTAGTTCTAGGTTGCTTCTCTCTTTGAATGGTTTCCATCCATTATACTTGTCTTGTCTTCTGGTGCTTTAGAAAATAGGTTGACCCCCTCTTCTTTGTGGTACTCCCTCAAATATTGGAATGCCATCATGTCACCCCACCCCCCACCCCAGTCCTTCTTTTCACTAGAAAGACCCAATTTCTGCTTTATAGGCTTTATAGAGTGGTATTAGTACCCCTGTTACTATTAATGCAGCCTAGGATTGCTAGGGCCTAAAACCTTGTACATTTTCCTGGTAGCTTTCAAAGTTGATGAAGGTAGGAGATAATGCAGTTTTCAATGTTCTTCTGATTAGAAGAATAATTATAGTGTGCCATGCTCTGGTCTAATTTCTACATCTCAACACATTAGAAGAGGACTTTGCAATGGCATCTAGTCTTACTGAATTTTCAAACACAAATGCCTCAGCTCCTCTTTTATCCATGCAACATTTCAGAAATATATCATTTATTTTTCAGCACAGCCCGTTCGCAACCTAGAAATCAGTTTCCAGAATGCAAAGCTTACTAATGTTGAGCATCTCACAATATCTGAAGAGTACCAAGCGTGGAGAGAGTTTTAGATAGTCCTTTTGTGATTGCCTAAAATTTTTAAGCTTGTGCTGATTATTGTCTTTAACTTTTTTTTATTGAACTCCTTCTTTCATTCGTGACTAGACCAGTGATGGCAAACCTTTTCACCACCAAGTGCCAAAAAGGGAGCACTTCACATGCGGGCTCATCTGGGCTGCGCTCATACAACTTCTGGTTTCCAGCAGGTGCATGCACAGCAGCCAGCAAGTCTTCCAGTTACTGCCACACATGCGCACATGCCAATCAGCTGGCTGGCAAGCATGATCATGCTGGAAAACAGAAAATGGAAAACTAGCTCTTTTGGTTTCTGGCCCTGCCACACACACACACACAAAGGCCAGCTGATCATTGCATGTGCAGGCACCCCAAAAACCTGGAAGAGGAATGGGAGACGGCGCACATGCCAGGAACATGGTTCCGCACACCACTTTGCGCACGCATGCCATAGGTTCAACCATAAAGAGGGAAAATGTAGTTGGATTACAAAGCTTTGTGTATTTGTGCCTTGACTTGTGGTGAATGGCTGGAAAAGAAAAAGAGATAGCCCATGTTTAAGCTGGCTGAAGAGCATGAGATCTATTGTTGATGTATGATGTCAACATGTACTTCATCTATTACAGAAAGGTCTTTGTCTCAACCATGTCAAGTTCTGGAATGTGTTCAGAGAAATGGAAATCCTAAAGCATCTCACTGTCCTTACAAGAAAGTTATATTCCAATGAGGAAATAACAGTATAGACCAGGGGTGTTTAAACCCGCGTCGTCACATCGTCCTCACATGGCGTATCACTACTTCCCCCCCCCTCACTAAGCTGGGCATGGGCGTGGCCAGTGCGTGACGTATCCAGAGAATATGGTGATACCATCTGGCTTCAGGTTGGCAAAGAAGTGAGACAAAGCTGTACATTGTCCCCATTGAATGTATATGTGAATTAAGGAAAGCTGCATTGGAAGGATTTGAGTGTGATCTTAAAACAATAATCATCAATAACCTGTGGCCCACTGATACTGTCCAGATAGCCAAAAATGCAAGCCTAATCATAAAAGTCAGGGAACAGTCAAGAAATGGGACTACAATACTAAAGGAGACCAAACAGTCTACATTGATGGTACGTATCCAACAATTAAATTTTAAATTGAGCATTATAGTTTAGTTCTCAAAAATCATAGATTCATCTGTGCTTCAGTTGTTGCTTATAAAGTGACAGTGGTGTTGATTGCCTTTGGATCAGTTTACAAAAGTAGACATATAATAATTTAATAATGTAAAAGCTAAACCATACATAATTTGCAATTGTCATGTCAATTCTATCTTTATGTCATAGGTATTTCTTATTAGCAGAATGTTTTTTTATCTCAACTGTCTGCTTGAATTCAATTAGCACTTGATTTTAGATTTATCTTCAGTTTTGTATCTCTGACACCTCCTTAAAGCCTATTTGACGTCTGACACATTTGCCAGATAATATGAGCACTTTTTGTAAAACGAATCTTCATCTTTTGAGAAGTTACTGCAGACGGACATGTAAATAAGACACGCAGCTCTCCCAGGCAAAGGAGGAGCTTTAAATGATAAAAGAAACAGAAGAAGAAAGGTAGAGCATCAGCCTCCCTCCTGCACAACCCATGGACACTATCCTGTCCCAGTAGGCTATAGCTTTGCCAAAGTGCTTTGGAAGGGCTGGAGCTCAAGGCTTTGCATCAACTCAGGTAACCCATTTATTTTTTAAAAAAGCCTGGACTTCAGGGGTGTCAAACTTAGTTTCATTGAGGGCTGCATCAGGGTTGTGTTTGACCTCAGGGGTGGGCGTGGCCAGCTTGGTCTCATTCGTGTCAAGGATGCCTGGGTGCCAACAAAAATGGGCTCCTGATCTCCGCCCCAGCTGAAAATGGAGATCAGGAGCCCATTTTCGCTGGCAGAGGCACCACGGGTTGGTCCTTTGCTGTCTCCAGGCTGGCCCCGTGGGCCACATCTAAACACCCTGCGCAGGGGTGGGTTCCTCCCTGCATTGGCACCAGTTCGCTTCGTGCGTGTGCAGCATGTTCAGTGTAAATTGTTTTGCACATGCAGAAAGACCATGAAAAACTAATAAAAAAACATGCCAGCAATGGCAGCAGCGGAGACTGGGAAGCCGGTTTGGGGTCGAGGCCAGCCTGGGTTGCTGCCAGTTCTGCAACCCAGGCCAAATTACCACTAACAGTTTCCCCCGAACTGGTGTGAACCGATAGAAACCCACCTCTGACCCTGCGGGCCGGATCTGGCCTGCAAGCTTTGCGTTTGACACCCCTGCTGTACTTAACTTCAGTCACCTTCTTTCAGGGATGTCCATGGGGTGTGTTCAAAAAAGTCAAGACATGGCCAAAGTTTAATTAAAGTTCTGCTTTTTTAAAATGTGTATCTTAACGCTTTAAGAGTTTCCAACTCTGTTTCCAACCTCAAGCTGGACTGCAACACTGAGCATCCAGGATTTCATACATCTTGCACGCCTGGTCATATGTGTCCCTGCCTACTGACAAAGCCCAGAGCCTGAGAATTCTAGAGGAATTCTGGAGAAATTAAAGCAATGCAAATTCATGGATTGGCAGCCTTTAGTGGACTGAGCCAGTGGTCTCCAACCTTGGCAACATTAAGACCTGTGGACTTCAACTCCCAGAGTTCCTCAGCCAAAGCTGGTTGAGGAACTCTGGGAGTTGAAGTCCACAAGTCTTAACATTGCCAAGGTTGGAGACCATTGGACTGAGCAACTCCTCTCATCTCCCTGAAGGCACACAGAACGCAGAATAATGGAAGGGACCTTGGAGGTCATCTAATCCAGCCCCTCCTCAAGCAGGAGAACCTAAACCATTTCAGATAAGTGACTGTCCAGTCTCTTCATAAAAACCTCCAGTCATGGAGCACCCACAACTTCTTAATGCAAGCCATTCCACTGGTTAATTGTTCTCACTGTCAAGATTCTCCTTATTTCTAGGCTGCTTCTCTCCTGGATTAGTTTCCATCCATTGTCCTTGTCTTGCCTTCTGGTGCTTTGGAAATCAGGTTGACCCCCCTCTTCTTTGTGGTACTCCCTCAAATATTGGAATGCCATCATGTCCCCGACTCTTATTTTTCACCAGAAAGACCCAATTAGAGATGGATAAAACACAGGACAGTCACACTCAAGCTCTTATACACCATGGAATATTCTTTCGCCTTTCAGAGACAAAGTTGCATAACCCCCTGCCCCTTCAATTCAGAGCAAAGAGGAGCAGACTTGGAAGGGAGCTGGGAGATCTTCTAGTTCAATTCCCTACTTGAGCAAGTGGCTGTCCAGTCTCTTCTTGAAAACCTCCAGTGATGGAGCACCTACCACCTCCGAAGGCAATCTGTTCCACTGATTAATTGTTCTCACTGACAGGAAATTTCTTCTCAATTCTAGGTTCAATCTGTTTGATGAGCTTCCATGCTTATTGTGCCCTTAGATGCTTTGGAGAATGTCAACCCCCTCTTCTCTCTGACAACCCCTCACCTACAACTTCTGGAGGCAAGCTGGACCACTACTTAATTGTTCTCCCTGACAGGAAATTTCTCCTTTTCTAGATTGGATCTTGCTTATTAAATTTCCATTTGTTGCTTCTTGTCTTCCCCTCAGGTACTTTGGAGGTTGACCTCCTCCTCTCTGTGACATTTCCTCAAATATTGGAAAACTGTTCTCATGTCAGACTGCTCTTCTTTGGACTAGACGTTCCCAGTTCCCACAAGTGTTTGTTGTATGGCTTCGCTGCCAGTCCCCTAATTGTCTTTGTTGCCCTTTTCTGCACTCTTTCTAGGCTCTCAAAGCAAAATTTTTTGTATCATGGGGACCAAAATTGGATGCCGTATTCCAAGTTTGATGCAGGATAAAATGGTACTAACACGTCAAGTGAACTTGAATGGTTGTCCCAAAGGTGCTTTTTCAGGAGGCAACTGTACTTCCTTGTTTTTTTCTTTGTAGTTGTTTTGCTTCTGATCCAAGAAGCTTCTTCAGCACCTTTGGGACAACCATGACCTGGATGACTGAAAATCTCTACAGACTTTAAGCTATACAATTTGGGATGAAGACCCTTGGAATGGGGTGGGAGTAGGAATGGATTTCCAGAGGAAAAATGGCAAGACTACAGGTTACCACTCAAGTGATCCTGAGGTCACAGATAAACGTCCAAGTGGCCTCAACGACCCTCTAGAACAATGGTTCCCAAACTTGGCAACTTTAAGACTTGTGGACTTCAACTCCCAGAAGAGCTGGCTGGAGAATTCTGGGAGTTGAAGTCCACAAGTCTTAAAGTTGCCAAGTTTGGGAACCACTGCTCTAGAAGGATGCCAATAACCAGCTGTTTGCCAGGAGTATAAATCCTTCCATTCCCTACTATCCTGTCAGAGCTGAAGAAGCTTCTTGGATGAGAAGCGAAACGTCTTCAAAGAAAAAAACAAGAAAGTCCATTTGCCTCCAGAAAAATCCCTTTTGGGACATACTTAAGTGGTTGTTCACTAGGACTCCTGGATCCTCCTCACAGTTATTGCTGTTGAGTCAGTTATTACCTATTCCATAGTTGTGCATCTGCGTTTTTTCCCTTTTTTTGCATTTGGTGTAAAACCCTCATTTTCTCACCATTTAATTGCATTTTGTCGGATAGAGTCCAATGTTCAAATCAGAATAGAGCTGGAAGGGATCTTAGAGATCTTCTAGTCCAACCCTCTGCGCAAGGAGGAGAAGCTGTACTATGTTGGAGTGGTGGCTGTTCAGTCTTTTCTTAAAAACCTCCAGTGATAAAAGCATCTACAACTTCTGAAGCCAACAACAGTTCATTTAGTGACCATTTGAAGTTACGACACTGAAAAATGTGACATGTTTTCCACTCTTAAAACTCTTGTAGGCATCCCCGTGGTGGTGATCATGCAGACTCCTGGGGTGACCTTTTGCAACCGTCTGGCAAGCAAAATAAAGGGAAAACCAGATTCGCTTAACGACTGTGACCAGGAAGGTTGTAAAATGGGGCAAAAACTGCTTAACATCTGAGCAACAGAAATTTTGGACTCATTTGTGGTCATAAATCAAGGATTATCTGTAATCTAACTTTTTATTTCCCCACCTTAAAATAAGACTTAAAATTGCTTAAAAGCAATTTTGGCAGATGCATCCATGAAATTAGGTAGTATCCCCAAAAAGGGCGCTTGGGAATTAATCCTGAGAGAATTTTTGGGATTGTTCATTCCTTGGCTCTTCCATTCAAGAATGATGGTTGTCTAATCCTCACTTGGTCTGTTTCCCTGATTCCCGTTATCCTTCAGTTCTCCTTTTCAGTTTCTTGTTTGCCCTTAAATTGTAGTAGCCAGCCTAATGCATATTTACTCAAAAGTAAACCAAATTATGCCCAATAGAACTCATAGAAATAGTACACAGAATTCCAGCATTAAATATATATTCACTCTTGCATACAGCTTTAAGGTTTCATATTTCCAAATTCACTTTTCTGAACTATTAGGACAACTGAAACATATACGGATGTTTTTTGTCCATGGGAAATGTTACCTAAAGCATTTTTATTCCAGAAAGGGCCGGATTCCATTACACTGACTACATCTTTTCCTCTTGAAATTGTCAGCCTTTGCCTTCAGAAATGTTGTCAGTGGCATTGATGGTTGAGAGTTGGCCTGATTTCAATGGAGCTGAGAAGTGGTTTCTGAAAAGAAGCTACACAGTCTCCTTAAAGACCATCCAGTGAAAAGTGCCCATTTGCCAGTCTCTTCAAACAGCAGTCTGCTGTTTATTTTCATGCCAACCCAAACCACACCTTTGGTTTGCTCTCATCTTCAAATCGAGAACTTCATTTACAGTATATAAATGCTAAAAGCATAGCAATTTGCAAAAAACAATTTTAGCTTTAATAAACAAACATTTTAATCGATTGCAGCTGAAGATGTGGGAAGCTTAAAGTTTTGCCACCAAGACAACTATAGAACACATTGTTATATTCATATTTTATATAAAAATATGAAATGATTTTTTGTAACGTCACAATACCAACTCTGTTCCTTTCATTTTCTATGTGTGATATGTGTACAAAAGGGGCAGAGCTAAACAACTTTTGTCAGCAAATGCTGCCCTTTTCTGCAGATCATGGTTTGATCAAGTTGCACATTTAAAAAAGAAGTTTTAATCTATTACTACAATTCTCATGTCAGTAATCTTTAGCTGGTTGAAATTGTTCATGATAGGGCAAAACTTTTTCAACCAAAGTACCTTAAATAGGTTAGCTTGTTGTTGTTAGTTGCAAAGTCATATCCAACCCATCGCAACCCCATCACAACCCCCATGGACAACATTCCTTCAGGCCTTCCTGTCCTCTACCATCCCCTGGAGTCCATTTAAGTTCACGCCGACTGCTTCGTTGACTCCATCCAGCCACCTCATTCTCTGTTGTCCCCTTCTTCTTTTGCCTTCCATCGTTCCCAGCATGAGGCTCTTCTCCAGTGAGTCCTTCCTTCTCATTAGGTGGCCAAAGTATTGGAGTTTCATTTTCAGGATCTGGCCTTCTAAAGTGCAGTCAGGGTTGATCTCCTCTAGGACTGACCAGTTGGGTCACCTTGCAATCCAAGGGACTCACAGGAGTCTTCTCCAGCACCAGAGTTCAAAGGTCTCCATTCTTTGGCGCTCAGCCTTTCTATGGCCCAACCTTCACAGCCATCCATTGCAACTGAGAAAACCATAGTCTTGACTGTACACACTTTTGTTGGCAGGTGATGTCTCTGCTTTTTAGTATGCTGTCTAGATTTGCCATAGCTTTCCTCCCCAGGAACAAGCATCTTTTAATTTCTTGGCTGCAGTCACCATCTACGAGTCCAGGAAAATAAAATATGTCACTACCTCCATTTCTTCCCCATCTATTTGCCAGGAATTGAGACGGCCGGATGCCATGATCTTACTTTTGTTAATGTTGAGTTTCAAGCCAACATTTGCACTCTCCTCCTTCAACCGCATCAAGTGGTTCTTTAGTTCCTCTTCACTTTCTGTCATTAGAGTATCATCCGCGTATCTGAGGTTGTTGATATTTCTCCTGGCAATCTTAATTCCAACTTTTGATTCATCTAGCCCTGCCTTTCTCATGATGTGGTCTCCATATACTGTATTTTTCAGAGTATAAGACGCACTGGAGCATAAGATGCACCAGGATTTTGAAGAGGTAAATTTTTTAAAAAAGCTTTTGCACTCTGCATACCTCCCAAAAACAGCCTGTTTTTTTTGTGAAAACAGGCCCATTTTTTGTTAAAAAAAGAGCATGCATAGCCTTTAGGAAGCTTATAGAGTGCTCCTGGGGGCTGGAGGGGCAAAAATGAGCAAACAATGCCCAATTTTTTTGCTCATTTTTGCCCTCCCCAGCCCCCAGGAGCATTCTGGAAGTCTCCTAAAGAATATGCATGGCCATTTTTGCAAATGGGGGCGGGGTTTCAGGAGGCCCAAAATGCTGTATTCAGTGTATAAGACGCCCCCAGATTTTCACCCTCTTTTTTGAGGGAAAAGGGTGCGTCTTATACTCTGAAAATTACGGTAAGTTAAATAGACAGGGTGTCAGTATACTGCCTTGCCGGACTCCTTTCCCAATATTGAACCAAAAAGAGATTCAGTGTCCAGTTCTCTATTGCAGTGGTTCCCAAACTTGGCAACTTTAAGACTTAAGACTCTATTGCTTCTTGACCCACATATAGATTTCTCAAGAGACAAATAAGATGGTCTGGTACTCCCATCTCTCAGGTTAATTTACCAAGAAACTGACATTTGCCAAATTTTATAAAACGTTTGAAGATATAAAACTTTCATGAACATTATATGACTGATTACAAAATGTGATAAAATATTTATTGGACTCAGTTCCTGATGTTTGACAGGCCCATACAGTTCAAGCTCTGTCTTTGTTGAATGCATTGAGGAACCTGGTAAGAAGATATTTCTCAAAGGATGAGCGAAGGGGACACAGGTTGTCTAGGTTACTGCCAAAAGTTAGATTTGGAAGGTGCAGCAAGGAAAGGGAGGGCAAATTTAAGGCAGGACGTGACACCTCATTTTCTCTGCACCGCAAATATGAAAATCCCATTGAGTGAACTGCTATTAACTTGCTGGCAATGCAAAACTAGACTATTGAAATCTGACATAATTTCTAGATGAGATTTCATTACACTGAGCAGATCAGACTTTTCTAATAGATCAAGGCATAAAATAAATAAAAGGGGAGCAAATGAAGGGAATCCTCCTTACTATGGAGGGAAACGGTTTCAAGTCATTTCTCATAGAGGGACAAAGAGCAAATTAGAGAGGGGCTTGTTAAGTACAATATAGGTGCTTTCTTTCTATTGATCACACATAATTTGCATCTCACAAATGTGAATTCTTGCATTCTCACTCCACACAAGGAAAATCTCAATGATTTATTCATTTCAAATAAAAAATAGACGGTAGATTAGAAGAATTACTTCACAGGCTTCAGCCTACTCAGGGCACTGTTAGGAGGCTCTTTTCCCCACTGCCTGGAGGAGTTTTGTCTGCGAGTCCCTCTAATTAACAAGGTGAATCATGCAGCAGCTCTCTCTAATTAGCGAACATGACAAGCCATTGGAAGCCAGCACCCAGGCCTGGCCAACAAAGACGGAGCCCCACATCTGGGGGGAAATGCATATTTCATGTAAATAGAGTGCAAAAAGTAAGAGAATTTGGGGGGAACCTCGTTTTCTTTTTTCATGTTTCAGGCTTATGCCTCATTTATTTTCAGACATAAATAATGACACCGTAAATCAAAGCACCCCGCTGCAAGTCACAGGCGGTGAGCACAAGCTTCTCACACACACAAAGACACATCAAGGTTTTCTTTTAAAACAAAGCTCAAGTATCCGCTTAAGGGGGCGCTATTTGCTTTCTGGTTATTATTATTATTTTTTTGCTTTGCAGTGGAAAGGAGATGCGACATGGATATTTCAAAACTAGCTTAATTATTCTTCCAGCCTCCTAATCAGCTTTTCCTGAGAAAAAAATTAGATGGACAAGATGGAGAGACGTTTGAACAGAGGTTTTCTTCCACCACCATCACATTTGGGTCATTTGAGATTCACACCACCAAGACCTAAAATCCACCCTTCTGTCCCTCTTTTTCCTGATTCTGTTTTTGTCTCCCCCTTTTTCATAATTTTTCAGTGATCAAACTACATTTCCATTCTTGGGGGCAAACAAATAGTAAACTTTGTCTATCTTGAAAGGGAAAGGAGAAAGTGAGGTAGGCATGTAGATGGAGAGGATGGTTGCCCTGAGAAATCACCTGCCCTCGGTTTTGTCTCCCCATTTAACACACCCTCCCTCTGGAGTGGCAACTGATATGTCGCTCTGCTTTATGGTTCAGTCATCTGTCTCCCAACCAGGCAATTCTGGATTAAACGGAAAGTTTGCCTTTGAAAGACCACTGCATATTAAGTGCTTTCTTTTTCCTTCTTGCAGGAAGGAGATAAAAATGATTACAAAGTTTATAGGATGGCACCTCTCCACCAGTGCCTTCCCCCCTTTCCCTTATGGTGTTGTGAATATAGTACCTTAAAGGTGCTGCCTTGTAAGCCACTTTTCTGGAAGGATCATGTGCTTGAAATAGAGAAATGGCAACCCTGGGTCCAAGCCAAAAGAGGAAGCAGGGTAAGGCTGAGGAGTATGTCCAGTTCTTGGCAGACAAAGTTGCCCGGTTTCGAGCGGACCTGGACTCCACCCCAGTAGATCCAGCCGAGACACAAGGAGAAGACTTGGCAAACCATCTCTGGGTTGAGTTTCAGGAAGTTGCCTCTGGGGATGTGGACAAGGCTATGCGAGCTGTGAGTGCCTCCACCTGCATACTGGACCCGTGTCCCTCCTGGCTGGTTGCCAACAGCAGTGAGGTGACACGAGGCTGGATCCAGGCGGTTGTTACCGCTTCTCTTCGGGAGGGGTACTTTCCCACCGCGCTCAAGACAGCGGTGGTAAGACCCCTCCTGAAGAAACCGTCTTTGGATCCAGCTGTTCTTAATAACTATCGTCCAGTCTCCAACCTCCCCTTTGTAGGGAAGGTTGTTGAGAAGGTGGTGGCTCTCCAGCTTCAGCGTACCTTGGAGGAAGCTAACTATCTTGACCCCTTCCAGTCTGGCTTCAGACCCGGTTACAGCACAGAAACCGCTTTGGTCGCATTGACTGATGATCTCTGGAGAGCTAGGGATGGAGGCCATGCTTCCATCCTAGTTCTCCTGGACCTCTCAGCGGCTTTCGATACCATCGACCATGGTATCCTTCTGCGACGACTGCGGGAGATAGGGGTGGGCGGCACTGTTTTGCAGTGGTTCTCCTCCTATCTCTCGGACAGGTCGCAGTCGGTGTTGGTGGGGGGGCAGAGATCGTCCCTGAGGCCCCTAACTTATGGGGTGCCGCAGGGGTCGGTCCTATCCCCCCTACTATTTAACATTTACATGAAACCGCTGGGCGAGATCATCCGAAGGCACGGGATAAAATACCACCAATATGCGGACGATACACAGTTGTATCTGTCCGCCCCGTGCCAACTCAATGAAGCAGTGGACATGATGAACCGGGGTCTAGAAGCCGTTAAAGACTGGATGAGAGCAAACAAGCTGATACTCAACCCAGACAAGACCGAGTGGCTGTTGTGTTTCCCTCCGAAAAATTTGACCAACATACCATCACTCAGGCTGGGGGGACAAAACTTACACCCCTCAGAAAGGGCCCGCAACTTGGGAGTCCTCCTGGACCCACAGCTAACTTTTGACTACCATCTCTCAGCTGTGACCAGGGGGGCATTTGCCCAGGTTCGCCTGGTGCGCCAGTTGCGGCCCTACCTGAATCGGCAGGCCCTCACAACAGTCACTCGAGCCCTTGTGGTCTCCAGGCTGGAATACTGTAATGTGCTCTACATGGGGCTGCCCTTGAAGAGCATCCGGAGACTTCAGCTAGTCCAGAATGTGGCCGCGCGAGTGATCGTGGGCGCACCACGGTTCGCCCACATAACACCGATCCTCCGTGAGCTGCACTGGCTACCTGTCGATCTCCGGGTGCACTTCAAGGTCCTACTCACCACCTATAAAGCACTCCATGGTAGTGGATCTGGCTATTTGAGAGACCGCCTTCTGCCAATTACCTCCCTGCGTCCCATCAGATCACATAGAGTTGGCCTCCTCCGTATTCCATCCGCCAGTCAGTGCCGACTGGCGACTACTCGGAGGAGAGCCTTCTCTGTTGCGGCTCCGACACTATGGAACAATCTCCCCGTGGAGATTCGTACCCTCACCACCGTCCAGGCCTTCCACACAGCCCTCAAGAACTGGCTAGCCCGTCAGGCCTGGGGATAAGTTTATTTTTGCCCCTCCCGAATGCTGAGTGAATGTTGAGCTTTACTGTTTAATTTATTTTTGTGCACATTTCTTTTTGTATTGTCCTACACTCCCTTTCCTTTTTGATTGTAAGCCGCCCTGAGTCCCCTCAGGGAAAAGGGCGGCCTATAAATGTCTAATAAAACAAAAAAACAAATAAAACAAACAAAAACAAGCATTTCAAAGACACAAAAATCCGGCTATTTAAGATCTGGATTTTGTACTCCCAGTTCCTGCCTAACCACCTAACGATAACAAAGGACAACGAATTCTCAAACTCTTGCATTGTCAACCTGATCTCAGGCTTGAATTAAGTTTGCATTTCTGCTACGAGTCTTTCCTTTCAAAATTTAATGCAAGAGAACAGAAAGGAAAGCTCTGACTGAAAATATTAATTAAAAAATAGGTCTAAGTTAAAATTTGAGCTTCATGCTTTTTTTTCTTTCTGGTGATCTTACTTGGGACAGCAGCTCCCATGCTTCCCAGGACTTCAAGTAGACCAAGGGTGTCAAACCCGATTTCATGGAGAGCTGCATCAGGGTTGTGTTTGCCCTTGGAGGGCCGGGGTGGGCGTGGCCAGCTCGACACCACTCCTGTCACCACTCCTGTGGTGGCCCAAGCGCTCTGCCAGTGAAAACAGGCTCCTGAGCTCCGTTTTCGGCTGCCACGGCCTCCTGCAATCCTCTTGTCAGTGAAAACAGAGATGGGGGGGGGACACAGCTCTCCCAAGCTCCATTTTCACTGACAGAGGGTTGCAGGAGGCCGTGGCACCCAAAAACAGAGCTCAGGAACCCATTTTTGATGGCAGAAGCACCGCATGCCGGTCCTTCGCTGTTTCCAGAGCAGCTCCGTTGGCCAGATCTAAGTACCCCATAGGCTGGGTCTGGTCCCCAGGCCTTGAGTTTGACACCCTCAAAGTAGACCACCTTGAGAAGGGCGAGTCCTTCCATTAGTTCCCAGGAGTTCCCAGATCTCCCATTTCAAGAGCAGGAAAGACAATCCACTGGAGAATATTCACCCTGGTCAAGGTTCCCAAACAATATCCCCATAGCTCATTACTTTTGGAACATTTCCCCGGGCCTCAAATATTTCCAGCCAGAAAGGTGGTTTTTAAAACGGGAAGAGCAGAGAGCAGTGGAGTACCTACTAATCAGGTTTCTAACGAGCGGGCCGGGGCTGCATGACTGCATGTGCCTCTGCCTTTGAAGAGCTGCTTGCAGAGGGACTGGGGGAATGATTTCCACAGGCCGCCTCAAACAGCTTGATATTATTTCCAGAATTTTCATCATCATTTATGTTTGTTGTGGCTAATACAGCCATTCTCTGAAGGAGGCCTTGGCTCAAGGCAGCTTCTGACATTCTGATCTTTATTTACTGGAGTGTTTTGGATGTGCGTTCCCAGGATTAACAGAATAACAGCATTGGAAGGGACCTTGAAGGTTTCTGGTCCAAACTCTGCTCAAGACCCTATACCAGTGATGGTGAACCTTTGTGGCACTGAGTGCCCAAACCAGAACGCCCGTGTATTATGTGTGCATAAGTGTTCGCAGGAGACCTGAACACCAGCTGGCCGGTGCGTTTTTTGGCTGTTTCTTGGCCCAAGAAATGGCCTTAAAATGGCCCAAAATAACAGCCTGAAAACAGCCCAAAAAACGGCCTGAAAACAGGCCTGGTTTTTGTTGGTTTTTTTGGCCATTTCCCAGACCCCCAGTGCCTGCAAAGACCAGCTGGCCAGGGCATAAAAGCAGCTCAAAAAATGGCCTGTTTTATTGGCCGTTTTTCGGGAAGTTTTCAGACCATTTTCCGGTGCTCCGGCACCTGCGAAGACCAGCTGGTCAGAAACCAAAAGAGCAGCTGATGACGGTGCGCATGCCCACAGAGGGGGCTGTGTGTGCCACCTTTGGCATGAGTGCCATAGGTTCGCCGTCACGGCCGTATACTATTTCAGATAAAGGGCTGTCCAATCTCTTCTTAAAAACCTCAAGTGGTGGAGCACCCACAACCTCTGGAGACAAGCTTGATTGATTGAAATTTGTAACAGAAAATTTCTCCTTGATTCTGGTTGGATCTCTCACTAAATTCCCATCTGTTGCTTCTTGTCTTGCTCTCAGGTGCTTTGTAGAATAAGTTGATGGCCTCTTTGTGGCAGCCCCTCAAATATTGGACAATTGCTATCATGTCATCCCCAGTCCTCTTTGTTAGATTAGACACACCCAGTTCCCACAACAGTTCATTGCACATTTTTGCCTCTAAGTATCTTTGATGCTCTTCTGGCTTTCTTGTATCATGATGACCAAAACTGGATGCAGTAGCACAATAACAACAATGGAGGGGAAGTGGAAGGTTTCTAGTTCAAACTCTGTTAAGCAGGAGACCCTATACCAGGAGTGTACACACTTGGGAACTTTAAGACTTGTGGACTTAAAGCCAACACGGCTGGCTGGGGAATTCTGGGAGTTGAAGTTTGGGAGTTAAATATTCCCAAGTTTGGACACCCCCACCCTACACCATTTCAGACAAATGGCTGTCTGATTATTTAATCTATTTAACAGCAAGTCCACAACAACTTCTAATCTATGATAAACCACCACAGTCATTATCCCTGATCCATCCAGGATCAAATATCCTCTATTCATTTTTAACAAAACTTTTCCTTAAAAATTTAAGTAGCATCTTTCCAAAGGGAGAGTCATTCCCCAAAGTCATAAATCTTTGTTGTAATTACCTCTACAGCATTTCTTGTACAATGTTTCTTCCTACAAGTTGAAACCCAGTATCTCTGGACAATTGTTTTCTAATAAATCTATTCCACAATATCCATTCATTTCATTTTTTTTTTCATTTTAATTTATTTGTATGCCGCCCTTTTCCCTGAAAGGGACTCAGGGCGGCTCACAACTCAAAGGGAGGGGAAAAACAAACAAAGTTACAAAAAACATAAAAACCATGCATAATTTAAAAAGCACAACAGTCATACCATTCGAAGTGGGGCAGCGAGTCTTTAGCCCCAGGCCTGTCGCAACAGCCAGGTTTTAATTTCTTAAGAAAGTCCAGTAGCTCTCTCATCGTTTTTATCATCTCAAAGTCTTTTGAATTCATGCCCCTTCCAGTCTTCTCCAAATCCTCAATTCTCAAACCAGGTTCCTTCATGCTAATAACAGATTAGGTTCCAATCCAATCTTACAACTGGTCTGATTTATCTGCTAAATCAAGTATCTGAATGTCATTTTTGGGTTGATTTAAGACTATTATTAATACATCAAACCTCTGATCTCTTTTCATTTAGAGCTTGTACATTTAAAAAAAATTCAAAGCTATATTATCCAAAGGCATTTTGGATAAAAATATGGTGGGTCATGCAAAATGTTTTTAAAAGAAGGATAAAGTTTAGTCCTCAGTTATTTTTACTAGGTATATGTACTGACTTTACAGTGGTAGAGACCAATTTGACTCTGCACCTGATAACTGCAGCAAGACTGTTGGTGGCGCAATATTGGAAGAAGGAAGACTTGCCTACAATCCAAGAATGGACATTGAAAGTAACAAACTTAGCTGAAATGGCTAAAATATCGGCATATCTCAAAGATCATTCAAATGAGAGATATAAACGAGACTGGAAAAAATGGATTGACTATATACAAAATAAATACGGGACTAAGAAATTCCAGTTAGCCTATGCTTAAGATCAGAAATGATTTAAACTGTTAAAAGTCAGTTCAGTAAGAAGAAGCTAAGGTCAATCTAGAATGTTATTAATTTCTTTATTTCTTTTTTCTCAATAGATTTTAGACTGTGTTAGTTAAAATCCATACCGTGTACGGGTTCTGGGAAGTCGGGGGGGGGGAAGGAGGAGGGGGGGGGTGGGGGTGGAGGGAGGGAGGGGTACACACAATAAAAAAAATTGTACTTCAATGTCTTAATGATTGACAAATGATGACATATTTGTGTTTTTTTTTAAAGAAAAATAAAAAATAAGACTTGCAAAAAATAAATAAATTCAAAGCCTTTTATAGACCTTGCAAAGAGTATATGACATATAATATTCAAAATCCTTAATTATTATTGTTTTCATTTTTAATATAGTCCAAAACTTATAGCTAAGCTTTCACAATAAGATGTAGGTAATTCCTCTCAATTACAAGAGAACAAGATGTTTCATAACAGAATAACTGCAGAAAGAATTGAGATATTTCCTACAATGAAAATGAACGTGTGAATAAAATCAGACCACTTTACTACCAAGGGGAAAGTAACATGTCTCTTTTTTGTTCTTTATTTGGTCTTTCTTGTAGGCCATTTGGTCTCTCTAGTATTCAGTGCTATAGTAGCTTCCTGCTATACTATGATAGCTTTAGTGCATCATCTTCATTGTCCTTTAGATATTTTTCTAATGCTTCCCCCCATTTGATAATACTTGCAATATTCCACACCCACCCATTTTCATTGGTAAGTAGAGTGTCAATATTGCTTCAAAGATGAAGGCATGGTTTATTATTATTTTTTTGGTCTTCCTATCTAGGATTTTTAGTTCTGCTTGAGTCAGCCCATTACTTCAGCTGTGTATTTAATGACTGGAATTGCCCAGGTGTTGATTGCCTTGATATATCTTCTGCAGACTTTGGACTTAAGATCTTTACTCTCTTGATGTATTCATTTCTAACCTTTTTCTTGACTTCAGTGTGCTTGATTTTGTAAGTTTGAAGGATGCCCAGGTACTTGTAGTGATCATCACCACAAAGAAGAGGGAGTCGAACTGTTCTCCAAAGCACCTGAGGGCAGAACAAGTCGCAATGGGTGGAAACTAATCAAGGAGAGAAGCAACTTAGAACTGAGGAGAAATTTCCTGACCGTTAGAACAATTAATCAGTGGAACAGAAGTTGCCTCCAGAAGTTATGAATGCCCCAACACTGGAAGTCTTTAAGAAGATGTTGGATAGCCATTTGTCTGAAACGGTATGGATTTTCCTGCCTAGGCAAGGGGGTTGGGCTAGAAGACCTCCAAGGTCCCTTCCAACTCTGCTATTGTATTGTATTGTATCTTCATCCACTCTTGATATTCTATACTGGGCTTCAATAATATTTGTGATTGGATGAATTATGCCACCAAAAATGTGATTTTCACCCTCCATTCCCAGCTTACTAAACCCTTCTGTGATTGTTCCTCCTCTCTGATTGTGTTATTCAGATGGCCTGGAATAATTGTGATAACCCTCATACAGCAGCAACCAGAGGAAATTGGGAGAGAAAATAATTTATCTTCTTTATGTGCAGTTTTAGGTCCAACCTTTCTGAGCTCTCTCAGAAGAAGGTAGCAATAATTTCTTTTCACAGGCTTTGGCCAGTGATGGGATTCACACATCTATTTACAGCTGCCTCGAAGCCTCATAATTACAATGCAGCTGAAATGTCCATTTTCCCTTCCTGACTACAAATAGGGATCAATCGAATTTTAAATGACTGCTTACGGGCTAGATTCTGATCGTGACCTTTGTAAATAATTAGAGCTTGCCCCATTCTCTCTACCTGGAAAGGGTAAGTAGGCAGGTATTTCTAACTGGCATTTAATCTGGAAAGGAGCCAAAGATAAATATCTAGCTAAAAAGCTAATATGACTTGGCAAAAAGAAGCCTACAGACACCCTTCTGCTCCCTCCAAATCGTTGTGGTCAATAAAAATGAAACTGGAGAAATTATGCCACTGTTTCATGTGCTGAGAAGTTCAAGGGGCTCAAAGTGCACCTTCCTACACTACCTGGTCTTGCAATATACCTCTCTACCTTTCCTGCTGCTTATCCTGAATTTATATATAGGTTACAGCAAGGTTTCTAGGAAAGGTGGAGTCCAAAGATAAAAATACAAGAGACAAGAACATTAAAAACCATCCATTTTTGCACTGAAAAATAGCTTGAAAAAGAAGGGCATTACCAACCATTCGCTCAAATATTGAAAATATTCTTCCTTACATTTAAGATTCTGAGTAAGCCACCAGTTCTGAACATTTGGCTTTTTTAGTCATTTGTTCTGTCTTTGCTAAAATTCAGATTCTAAAACTCATAGGGCTGGAAAGGACCTTGGAAGTCTAGTCCAGATCTCTGTTGAAGGCTTTTGTCTGGGGTCTCTTCTTTCTCTGTGGTATTGTGTTTGACTGGGCTTCTTGGTTTTCCCTTTAGGTTTTCCATCCATGAAATATTTCCTAATCTCTTAGTTTGTTGAAGTATGTTCTCTTAAAATCTAAGAAAATAGTTTGAATTTGCTCAATTGACTGTGCCTGCATTATGGTGAATTCTAGTATAACTCTACTCCAAAGTTCCTACAACTTCCACCGCTTCTATCATTTCATCCTTATTAGTAAGAATTAAATCTGGTATAGTTGGCCCTCTAGTTCCTTTCTCTACCTCCTGGCTAACAAGGTTGTCATCTAGGCATTTCAAAAACTTGTTTGATGTCCCACTCTTTGTAGAATTTATCTCCCAGTTTAAGTCAGAGTAGTTAAAATCCCCCAATACTATCACGGTGTGTTTCCTGCAAACTTTATTTAATTGATTAGCAAAATGTTAATGTATTTCCTCTGCCTGGTTGGGTGAATTGAATTGAATTGAATTGAATTGATTATATTTCTATGCTGCCCTTTTCCCAGAAGGGACTCAAGGCGGCTCACAACCCAAGTCCGGGGGGGGGGGGATAGGGGATACAAATAGGGGGGAAAAAGACATAGACAACCAATACCACAATTTTAAAAACAACTCAACAGGCACACCATTCGAGCGGGGACAGGAACTTATCAGCCCCAGGGCTGTCGGAACAGCCAGGTTTTAAGGGCTTTGCGGAAAGCCTGGAGGTGGTGAGGGTCCGAATCTCCATGGGGAGCTCGTTCCAGAGGGCCGGAGCAGCCACAGAGAAGGCCCTCCTCTGGGTGGTCGCCAGTCAGCATTGGCCAGTGGATGGAATTCGGAGGAGGCCTAATCTGTTGGATCTAATCGGTCTGTTGGAGGTAATTGGCAGCAGGTGGTCTCTCAAGTACCCAGGTCCAATACCATTAAGGGCTTTATAAGTGACGACTAGCGCCTTGAAGCGTATCCGAAGACCAATAGGCAGCCAGTGCAGCTCGCGGAGGATAGGTGTAATGTGGGTGTACCGAGGTGCGCCCACAATCGCTCGCGCGGCTGCATTCTGGACAAGCTGAAGTCTCCGAATGCTCTTCAAGGGCTGCCCCATGTAGAGCACATTGCAGTAGTCTGTAGTATACACCCATTGCAATGTCATTTCCTCTAATATTCACCCAAATGTGTTCAAGAGGACTTTCATCCTTGGTATTGTGTATTTCTGTAGAGGTGTAATGATTCCTTGGGTGGATGTCAAGGCTTGTGCATGAACTGGATTAAAGTAAGGGAGAGGTGCGCATAGTCAGCCTCGCTCTCTCTCTTCCCAGATTCCATCTTGCTCCAATAGCATGACAAGAGTCAAGACAATTGGAGATGGGCTGGACACAATGGCTTACCAGGATATTCAAGTCCCTGAATATTGACACCATCTCCTGGGAAACCCTGGCACAAGATCTATCAACATGGCGCACACAGATCCACTAAGGCTGCCAGACATCTGAGGACAGAAGAACAACCATAGCACAAGAGAAGCAAACACTCTACAAAGTCAGAGCTACAAAAGCTGCAACAATGGTGGCACACGTTTGACCGACATGTGGCAGAACATTTCATGCCCCGATAGGCCTTACCAGCCACCTGCAGACACATCGTGCGCAGGCCACAACCTGTTAAATGTCCTCTTCAAACACGATGGACAAACATCAATCAAATGATTCCTTACATAAAGTGCAATTCCCTTTCCTCTCTTGTTGGGTCTGTTTCTTCAAAATTTTATATTCTTTTAGCAATAGGTTCAAACCATGGGTTCCATCCCACAATGTTTTGGTAATGGCAACAATATCAAAGCTGTCCTCATGTATGAGCTCTTCAAGTTCTCTGTTCCACAAACTCTTGAGCATTAGTCTGTAGGCAACTGAGTTCTTTGGGATTGACCCCATGTTTCCTTCCTACATCTCCTGTTTTGCAACCAAGTTCTCTTTCTTTTTCACTGTTGTCTTCCTCATTGTTGGATTTGCTCTCTTAAAGTTTCTGACTGGGATTTGGTCTTAGGACTGATCACCCTTCCCTTCCATTTTTCGTTTAATGCCCTTCTGATGAGCCAAGCAGTTATGTTCCAAACAGATTCTTCCCAGTTCTTGTGTGGTGCAGCTTATCTTTTGCCCTTCCTGTAGATAATATAAAGCATGGTATAGAAATCCAAAGTTCTCTTGACAGCATCATTTCTTGAGCCAGTGGTTTACTTCTAAAATCTTCTATTCCCTCACTGGGAGTTCACCTTCTGTTGGCACTAGATGAAAAAACAATTTGAGCACCAGACCCTTTGCTTTTCTGCTTATTTCCAGACTCTTGGTTCATCCCAACATGAAAGAGATTTATAAATTATAAAATGAAAGAAACCTATGAAGTATAAAGAAATTTATACTCTCCTGGGTTGCTGGAGCTTTGCCTTTCTGAATCAGAAGTCAAATGCAAGCCTGTGTCTTCTCAGCAACGTCTGGACTCCAGGATTGTGACACTTACAATGGGATCTGTCTTTCCATTGTCAAATACATGTTGGATAGACCGGTAGATAGATTCCAAATATTCAGAATCACCATCATATCTTTAAACTATATTTGGGGAAAGTAAGATGGTTTGAGAAAACCATATGGACAAATGTATGAATGTTAAGCTAAAGCAGTGTTTCCCAAAGTGTGGTATGTGTACCCTCAGGGGTACGGAAAGAGTTTGGTGGGGGTACGCGTTGCACCGGAGTTTGGTGGGGATCACGTGGGAATATCCACTGCACTGTGCTTAGCTGCGCCCACAGAACAAGGAAAGAAATAGGCGCGTATCGCAGTTTTTACCTGGGAACTGGGGCCATCGTACATCGTATCGCAACTCATTATGGCGGGAACTTCTGCGCATCCTTCGCGCAGCTCGGATAAACATGAGTGTTCTTTAACATCATTTTGGTTACAAATGCAACACGTGTATCCGGTTTTAATAGAAAAAGTCCTGAAATACATCTTGCCTTTTCCAACTTCATATTTATGCGAAGTTGCTTTTTCTGCATTTGTAGACATTAAGTCGAAAAAAAGGAACAGACTATTGGACGTGGAACCGCATCTCAGATTAAAATTAACAACCAGGGAACCAAATTATGATGATCTGTCATCTCAACATAAACAATTTCATCCTTCTCACTGAATCAAATAAATGTTCTTTATAATATAACTTTCGTTTATTTTGCGTATGTACCAAAAAAATAAAAAATAAATATATTTTGATTTTTATTAAAGCATATGTTTTTTATGAGGGGTACTCAGCGTTACGAAAATTATAGAAGGGGTACACATATGTCAAAAGTTTGGGAAACACTGAGCTAAAGGAACAATAACGAGGCATCCATAGTCATACGCACATGTCCTGTTTATCACAATATATGGCTTCACAATTGTTCCTTTTAAACATTATCTGAGATAGCCAGTACACGTGAAAGAAAGATTCTATGTTGAATTCATCTCTTGAAATTATAAGAAAGAAACATAATATCTTAAACCTTCAGTCCTTGAAGTTAATAAACGGTATTCCCAATTTTTCCTGTGAAGTTGTTTTAGGAGGGAAACATGCAGCTCATTCTATCTTAGGCCCAGTACTCTTCATCATCTTCCTAAATGATTTAGATGAAGCAACAGAGGGGGAACTCATCAAATTGGCAGATGACACCAAACTTTAATACTCAGGGTTTCCAAAGCCTCTTAAGTTGATTTTCCCTCTAGGGCAGTGATGGCAAACCTTTTGTGGCTCATGTGCCAAAAGCAGGGGGAGCGGAGGGGGGGGGGGTCGTGTGTAGGCGTGCCACACCCATAATGCTATGCGTGCCCCTCTACGTGCATGCATGCGTGACCAGCGCCCCCTGCTTTTGGCTCTGTTTTCTACCCTCCCCAGGCTCCAAAGGCTTTCAAGGAGCCTGGGGAGGGCAAAAACAGCCTCCCCCCCCCCCGAGGCCCTCCGGAGGCTTCAGGAGCTTCCCTGAAGCCTCCGAAGCGTGAAAACCCGGCCCTACAGGCAAACCAAAAGTTCGGGAACAGACTTCCGGTTTGCTCATAGGGCTGGTTTTAGCCTTCCGGAGTGTTCAGGAGCCCTCCGGAGGACAAAAAACGACACTACAAGCAAACCGGAAGTCACTTCCGGGTTACTCGTAGGGCCAGTTTTAACCCTCTGGAGCCTTCAGGGAAGCCTTCAGAGGGCAAAAAATGGCCTCAAAAGAAGGCCAAAGTCAAGCCTTGCGTGCCCTGACAAATGGCTCCACATGCCCCTGTGACACGTGTGCCATAGGTTCGCCATCATGGCTCTAGGCTTTCCGTTCTAAAAGAGGCATACCTAACACTTTAGAAGATAGGCTCAAAATCCAGAAAGATCATGGCAGACAAACCCTGGGCCCTATCCAACAAAATGGAATTCAATGGTGAAAAAAATAAAAAAGCTTTTACACTTAGGCAAGAAAAAACAAATGCACAGGTCTAAAATGGGTTGTATTTGACTTAACAGCAACAACTGCAAGAAAGTTCTAGGAGTCCTAATGGACAACCACTTAAGTAAGAGTCAGCAATGTGCTGCAGCTGCCAAAAAACCAGGGCTATTTTAGGCTGCATCAAGAGAGTCATTGGAAGAAGATCATGTGTAGTGTTAGTGTCATTTTACGCTGCACTTGTAAGATCATACTTGGAATACAGTTGTGGTCACCATGATACAAAAAAGATGTCGAAACTTTAGAAAGAGCACGGAAAAGAGAAAGATGATTAGGGGACTGGAGGCTAAAGCAGATAGTTGCAGGAACTAGGATGGTCTAGTCCAGTGTTTTTCAACCACTGTGCCGCGGCACACTAGTGTGCCGTGACATAGTGTAAGGTGTGCCATGGGAAAAACACTTTATATATAGTCAATATAGGCACAGAGTTAAAAAAATTTAACATTTTCTAATGGTGGTGTGCCTCGTGATTTTTTTCATGAAAAAAGTGTGCCTTTGCACAAAAAAGGTTGAAAAACACTGGTCTAGTCAACCAATCCTCCAAAGCACTCAAGTCATGACTGGAAGGTTATCAAAGAGAGATCCAACCTAGAATTGAGGAGAAATTTCCTGACAGTGGGAACAATTAACCAGTGGACTGGCTTCCCTTCAGAAGGCCTTTAGGAAAAGGTTGTACAAACATTTGTCTGGAATGGCATAGGCACCACTGTTCCCTCTAAGGTGCGTGCATGCGCGGCCGCGCACGTTGCAAGAAAATCCCGCGCAGCAGTTTTTATCTGCCGCGCAGAGATTTCTTAAGGAAACGTGTGGAAGTCCTTTGCAGGCGGCTGCAACTGAATCCGGCAGTGCTGTTGCCTGTTGGAGGAGGAGGAGGCGAACCAGCCTGCCACCACCGCCCACCGCCAGCCCCGCTGCTCTTCCCGCCCCCTTCTCAGCCCCACAGTCCAGCGGTCGCAGCAGAAACTGCTCCGGGTTTCCGCTGCCGCTCCCCGCATTTTCTGGACAGGGTCTCGCAGGAAGGAATCCCCTCTCCAAGGGATCCCCGTCCAGAAAATGCGGGGAGCGGCAGCGGAGACCCAGGGCTGCTTCTGCTGCGACCGCTGGACTGTGGGGCTGGGAAGGGGGCGGGAAGAGCGGCGGGGCTGGCGGTGGCCGGTGGTGGCAGGCTGGTTCGCCTCCTCCTCCTCCAACAGCACTGCCGGATTTCCACCCAACACTGCGGGGGCGCCAGCGGGAGCTTTGGCGGCTTCACCTCAGCCGCAGCGCTGGGCAGCAAATTTGTTGGTGCTGTTGGAGGAGGAGGAGGTGGCAGCAATAGCACCTGAGGACAGGACAAGAAGCAATGGAAACTTGTCAGGAGACTCAAGATGGAAATAAGGAGAAATCTGACAGTAAGAACAATTAAAATCAATGGAATCTTAATTCATTTGCTGCAGGTTTTCAAAAGACTGGACGACCATTTGTCTCAGATGATATAAAGACTCCTGCCTTGGACAAGGGGCTGGACTAGAAGACCTCCCAGTATACCTTCTGATTCTATGATTTTAAAAACCACAAGCTTTTTACAGCTCGCTTGCAACTTTACCAAATTTAATTCAGCCATTTCCTTTTGTTATTAAATGGGTATTGCTAGTTCAATGCACATGCGCTCCACTTTTAAGATGCTGAAAAAATCCCCATGACCTGCAACAAAATTCATTCTTCCACTCTTATCTTGCCCTAACTTCTGATAGGTTCCTGAAATATAGATCTATAAAATTTAGTGAAAATATTTCTATCTATTTTAATACAGACTCGTAAAACAGATTGGGACAAATGAAATTAGTGCTCTGGGATAATAGCAGGTTTACTCTATTTGGATTTTCAGATAAAAGGTATCTTTTGTGCTAAGTTCTAACAATGTAGTTCTCTAATGTAACTATGAAACAGTCCAAATATATAATTCCCCTCAGGGAGGAATTCTGGGAGTTGAAGTCCACAAGTCTTAAAGCTGTCACGTTTGAAAACCCCTGGGGTTTTTTTCCCTAAAGGGTTAGGGGTGCAAGGGTCTTGTAACAACAGCTTTAAGACTTGCGTGCTTCAAATGCCAGACTGTCTGAGCCAACATTTTGGTTGCTAAGCAGGAGCGTTGTTAAGTGATACTGATATTATATAACACTTTTAATTAAGCGGGTACCTTGAATAAACATAACTTTGAGTTTCAAATAATACTGATTTGTTGTTGTCTTAGGTGACATATGTGAAAAAAATTCAGGTGCTCAGGCATGAAAATGTGCCGCTCAAACACTATACTTTTCCGCTCACACTGAAAAAAAATTAGAGGGAACATTGATAGGGACTCCTACTTGAGCAGTGGGTTGGACTGGAAGATGCCAAGATCCAACTCTTATTCTGTAATTCTGTAAATATCCACCTGAGCAACACTGTTTATAAAAAGAAAATTAGAATAATAATAACCTTAACAGTTCCTAGCTCCTTGGTTAGGACTCAAGCTGTTGAGCTACCAACCAGCCCCAAAGAATTAACCACATAATAAAAAACAAATTGCAGCACTCATAAAAAGGGTAGGACATTCAGTATAGTAATAGATCGAAATTCTACATTTTAAAATATCTGAAAGTTCTAACCTAGTAATTAACATTATGACCTAGTCAATGTAATATCTAAGAATTCTGGCCATTCTTTCCAGTAACCAGGAAGAGGGTATAACCCTACTTGACTTAGTTCGGGTTATTGCTTCTCACTTGTTTGTCCCCTTTCCTCTCCAAGTGTCTCCTTCACTTCAAACTGTGCATTCACTCTACTTCCTTAACCAATCAAAGGGGCTGCCATCCACACAAAAGAATGTGACAACATGAGGGCTTCAATGTAAATTTGTAACGGTTTATTATTTTATTCTTTTTCTTATCACTGAAGTTTATTACGCTTGGTTTTTATTCCTTTCTATGGAAATTGTCATTGAGTTTTATTAGAGGTTGGAATCATTTGGCAACATACCAATATCATACAATCAGAATAGTAATGATAACGATTGGAAAGAAGAGATGATCAACCGTAAAGATGAATACATTCAGTTACAGTGGTGACTGATACATGATACGAAACAGATGCTGAGACTCTAGAAATTGTGCAGAGAAGAGCAACCAAGATGATAAAGGTTCTGGAGGCTAAAACGTATGAGGAATGGTTCAAGGAGTTAGCTACATCTAGGCTATCAAAGAGAATTGGAGGGACATGATAACTGTCTCCAAGGAGCTGTCACAAAGAACAGGGCATTGACTTCTTCTCCAAAGCACCCGAAGGCAGGACAAGAAGTAACAGGTGGAAACTTGTTAAAGAGAAAGTGAACCTAGAAATAAGGAGAAATTTTATGACAGTGAAAACAATGATTCAATGGAAGAGCTTGCCTTCTAGAGTTCTGGGTGCTCCATCATTGGAGGTTTTCAAAAATAGATTGGAGAAGCATTGGCTAGCAGAGGATTGAGCTAGAAGATCTCCAAGATCCCTTCCAGCCCTATTAGTCTATGTTCTATGTTGAAAAAAATAATCAAGTTAGTGACCGATCAACCTAGGAAGGTGACTCACTAAGAATTAATGGCAAATCAAACAATTGCAATGATAAAAATAGATTTAAGAGATTCAAAGATTATAAATTTTTAAAAGAAGGGGATATGTGAATTGACTCTTTGTTTACTCCCTGCTAATCCATCCCATACAGCCAGATAGTGTAACCTGTGCAATCAAACTTTTTTTTTAAAGTCTTAATTAATTCTGCAAAACTCTGCATTGAGTAATTAAAGAAATCAAAGTGAAATACCTCATTTATTGCTCTGAAATCTTGGGTCTTTTCAGGAAATTTATCAGGCATGCTCACAAGAGTATAGGATTAAGAGCTGCCACATTCTTTTGGCTGAAATACCTTAACATTTGAAAATATCATTTTTCTTCCACAGTGGCAGAGTGGCAACATGAGTTGTGTTTATTTTTGTATTGTTCTTTCCAATATTTATTTGTATACACATGTTTTTTTTCTTAAGATGCTTACATTAGAGAGTTTTTTTGCAGATGATATTTAAGAGTAAGATTTAGGCGACAACCTTCACTGCAAAGATCTTTTGCTCCCAGGGATGCAGAAGGTCTTCTCAGCAAGAGAAATAAATGGACCCTCATTGCTAGTGTGCAGGGTTCCTTGTGCTCCTCCAAACAGCACATTAGAAATCAATATGGCCTACAATATTTTTCATCAGCCTCCTTGATATTTTCTAATAATAAAAGCAAGGGTGGCCGTCATGCTTATCTCACATTTGCCAAGAGAAGACAAACTGCTTGCCTCTGTGGTTTGTCACTCTGGGAAGGGGAAAATGGAGAGGTTGCGCAGAAGATTTTTTTTGATGCATGCTAGAAAAATTGCACGTAAAAATGCAAGTAGAAAAACAGAAACCACCTTTGGTGGGAAGGTAACGATGTTCCGTGCTCCTTCGGCGTTTACTCACGCCAGCCACATGACCATGGAGACGTCTTTGGACAGCGCTGGCTCTTTGGCTTTGAAATGGAGATGAATCTCGCCCTCTAAAGTCAGGAACGACTAGCACATAAGTGCAGGGGGAACCTTTACCTAGAAAAAATTACTGAAATATGTTTTGAAAGTTGG
This sequence comes from Thamnophis elegans, assembly GCF_009769535.1. Taxonomy (NCBI): domain Eukaryota; kingdom Metazoa; phylum Chordata; class Lepidosauria; order Squamata; family Natricidae; genus Thamnophis; species Thamnophis elegans. Next base: position 24,179,435 of record NC_045554.1, read on the forward strand.
GTCCCTTTCCCAATTTTATACTTCTTTATACCTTTTTGATGTGAGAGGGCCACAAAGACCAGGCTATTTTTATTTCATATTGTAAAATGGAGCTCAAGAGAGGTAGGTGGTCTAGAGGTGGAACTCTTGCCTCACAATCAGGAGGCTGTGAGTTCAATCCTAGGTAGAGGCAGATATTTTTGTCTCTGGGCACAATGAGAATATATCTGCTGAACAAAGCTCCGCATTGGCAACAGGAAGGGCAGCCAGCCATTAAAACACTCTGCTAGCTCCATTCAGTTGCCCAGACTCCACCCCACAAGGGATTATGGGGGTCATTAAATGAAGGTGATGATGATTGTAAAATAGAGCTCAAGAAGTGGCGTCTGACATCTGAAGGTGTCTTTCGTTGATTTGGGAGGTAAGGAAATTCACAGAAATCAGCTGAAGTATTAAAATGGCTTGACTTCTGTGGATATTTTCAGGCCTCCGGGTCATGGTTGTCCCAAAGGTGTTTTTTCAAGAGGCATTTTATTTAAAGACATTTTGTTTCTCATCCAAGAAGCCTCTTCCACTTCTTCAGAGCTGAAAAAGCCTCTTGGATGAGAAGTGAAATGTCTTCAAAGAAAAACTAGAAAGTCCAGTTGCCTCTTGAAAAAGCACCTTTGGGACTAATGAAATGGCTTGCGTTTGTAGTGAGGAGTTTTTCATCCTATTTTCTTTTGATACATTTCTACGTGTTTCTGAGTCTATGCTAGTAACAATGGCATCAACACTACCACTGTGATGGCCTGAAATTCCCAACAATCAAATGGCCTGAAATTTTGTGAGATCGCACGAGATCCCAAAATACCATGAGTTATTACCAGATAATGCTTATATTTCATGAGAATTTATAAGATACTTTGGATACCCTGACAAACTTCAGCTACAATTTGCATTAAATATTACTTTTTCTTGTTTATTGGTGGTATTTTTAGATTGACAATCACTTACTTGCTATCCTTCTTTAGATACTAACACTAGAGAGAAGTTAGGAGTAGACTGGAGCAGTCTTATTCTGTAAAAGATGATTGTTATTCTCATTCATGAAACATAGGCTATTAATTGTGCCATAGTGTATAAAATAAATGATTAAAAACAAATGATTGGTTACTTTAATTTTGCCTTTAAAGCATTTTTGTTTGTTTGTGAAAAGAAATTAGATTATTTATTTGTAGCTGGATTCACAGACTCTTATTCTCAAATGTGATAGCATTCTCATTACTGCTACCATAGAAAATTTTCAACTGGCATCACATGGCTTTCTGTAACTGAGGCAAATTTCTGATTTCAGGGAGTTTAAATATGATTAAATGTGGAAGCATTTCCAAGTTTTTACTCTTTTTCTAATCATACCATCCAAGGTGTGATTGTTACATTTTTCATATTTCTCACCTGCTGAAGATGGAAGGATGGAAATGCATTTTCAAACAAATGATATGCAAGAAGAGATGATGAGAGTAGATGGTTGTGTAGAAAAATGGGCTTGGAACCATCAACCAAAACAGAGGAACAGAGGAAGCATAACACAAAGAAATACAATGGGCTATAGCAAAGTAAAGTGCCACCAGAAGGAAGCATTTGAGGAAATGATGTGGAGAGGAATCTTTATCCCATGAGTAAGGATTACAAGACACTACAGTCAAAGCAGAAAAAGAAAAATGATGGTAAAGCTTACAAAAAAAAGAAGAAACCAGAATCAACTAGAAAAGAAGTACTTTGTCTCTAGTCAAATCCATTCTCCAATAACAGTTATTTTGAGCACCAACATAACCAGTCCACATTTTCTTAAGAAAGTCGAACCAGCTCTAGGCATCACTAGGAATTTACTAGACATGTGAACAGGTGTATCTGAAGGGAGGAGCTAATGGCAAGATCAACCACCTGCAGAGGGGTCAGACTCAGAGTTACCTGGCTCCTATCCACGAGATCTGGGTTTAGTAGAAATGTGCTGCTTATTGGAAACTCTGTTGGCATGGATGAAGACTGTATGGTGAACTGGCCGCCACGAGTCAGGCCTTTGGTTAGCTGAGTGAAATCCAGCTGTGATGACCATCAACTCACAAACCATGCCCAAAAAGGGCAAATGAATGTCTCCAGGACCTCATGTCTGAGGAATTCTATTGCCATTCCAGCCATGCCAACCTAAAACTCTGGTATGAAGGCTGTTATGCAGAAGGAATGTGGGCACAATAGTGCATGTGATGTTTAATTGATGAGTTGCACTGGTTACCAGAGGGCTTCCAGTTGCTGGTGACCACCTATAAAATCCTTCCTGCCTCTCTCGTTGTTTCTACCCATCCAGTGCAACCAGACTGGCCATCATCCAGGACCCTCCAATTAAGCAATATCAACCTGTGAGACATAATGTTCCTTCTCTGCCATTGCCCCGGAGTAATAATAGCATTACATTTAGTAGAAACATTATTTAATGGAGGGTTGTTTATTTTTTAATCAATTGACATATACAAACATCACAGAAAAAAAACAAAATCCACAATAAGCTGGCATCCCAAAGTGATGACACCTACTTGGATATGATGCATTTAATTTAATCCTATCATGAAAACGTTAAAAGATAGAGAGATGATAGAGATAGATAGATAGATAGATAGATAGATAGATAGATAGATAGATAGATAGATAGATAGATAGATAGATTGACAGACAGACAGACAGACAGACAGACCATTTCTTCTTCTTCCTAGAATTTCCCCACAAGTGCAGGTCCTCTATTTTTTCAGATCAACTGAGTGTTGATCCATTGGTTGCGACAGGAATTAACTGACTAGTTTGTTGCCCAGATATGACGTGGACTGAGAAAGAGTGCTTGGCCAAGATCAAAGAAGGACTAGAACTCACTGTCTCCTGGTGCTTGGCCCAAAGTCACCAAGCCAGCTTTCATACTTAAAAGGGACTAGAATTCACAGTCTCCTGATTTCTAGCCCAGTGCCTTCATCACCAGACCAAATTTGCACACATTACATACATACAGTTTAGAGGCCACCTGATTCTAATGGCTGTTTGTGGCTCATTTTAAAAGCAGAAACAATAAAATAAAAGGATATAATGTACTGTAGAGCCTGTGAATTCAGAAAAAGAACCTTAATTTAAGGAAGGAAGGAGAAGGAAGGAAGGAAGGAAGGGGGAGGGAGGGAAGGAAGGTAGGTAGGCACTAGGCAGGGAGGAAGGGGAAGGTAGGCAGGTAGGTAGGGAGAGAGAAAGGCAGGAAGGAAGGGGGAGGGAGGGAGGGAGGAAGAAGGAAAGAAGGAAGGACGGAGGGGGAATGGAGGGAGGGAGGAAGGAAGGAGAAGGAAAGAAAGAAGAAAGGAAGGGGAAGGGAAGATGGGACAGAGGAAGGAAGGGGGGAGGGAGGAAGGAATTTTGCTTCTTAGGAAAAAATAGCCCTACTTAAAATTTGAATTCTGTATTTTTCACGTTAAATTATTTGCACTGCTACTAAGAAGACAACTGAAGAACAAAGAATGAACAAATCCTAACAAAGATTTATTTCTATCCCACATTTTTTATGCTCAAATCCTGGGGATCTTTTGTTCGTGTTTTGTTTCACTAAAGAGTAACTTTTTTTTCTTTTACTAATGCTGCTGAGAAATATCCTTTTGCACAAAAAAATAATAATAATTCAGGCACAAAAGGAGATGGCTTTCAAAAGATTATTTTACAATTTACATATTTTACCCTAAGCATTTTGTAGTTACTGCCTGCTGGTGAATCTATCAAATTTTACACCCACTTTCAAAATGAAGCTGTTTCTTTCTTTCTTTTTTACTTTTGGCTTTGCAGCCATTGCAAAGGGGGAGGGGTGGGGGGAATTTCCTTATTTCACTGGATTTGAAACCAAAGGCCTCCAGCGCTGCGTTTCCTTTCTCAAGAGCAAAGCGAATGTGACTTCTTGAAGGGGGTCACGGGAGGCCTCCGGGGGCTTTGGGGAGGCTGGTGCCTGCCCTGCTTTCAAGCTGCACTGATGGGCTTGTCAGAGTTGCCATCTCCTTCGAAATGAGCCTCCGGCTGTGGCCAGGAGCAGGAAAAAAGCAGCATTTATGGATCTCACCCTGCCTACTTCCCACTGATATCAAATCCCGAGTTTTAAAAACTAATCTCCCACAGAGGCAATCCTTCATTTCCAAGGCCAGTGGGAAATTGGACTGAAGGGATGGACTTTGGAAGGCCTTGTTTTGCTCAACAAAGCTTCCTTTGAGAGAGACAAACAGACAGAGAGGGGGGGGGGAGAGGGAGATAGGTAGGTTCCAGGGGAGAATAACATCTGTAGTTTCTGGTGTTGGTGGACTGGTTATTTCCTAGATGTTGTTTCGTGATGGTGTTTGGCTTGGTAACATCATCAGTGTATGGGGCAGGGGAATTGGCTGGCTCTTTATGGGTAGATATTCTTCCCTAGATAAAGATGGCACTGAACAGTTGGGTCTGCTGTTGGCAGGTAAATGACAGGTTTCCCTCCTGTGGCAGAGGAGCCTGCAATTCTAAAGGGTCTCTTAGAGACGTTGTCAGCCCTGCCGTCTTTGGCATACTTCGCTTCTCTGACATTCTGCCATAAACCGCAAGGGAGGGGAGAGGCAATTGGGGAAGTAAGGAATGGGCATGGGAATAGGCAGGAGAAGTGGGGGGGACGATGACTGGGTGACAGGAATCAGAGATATCAAGCTGGAATAAACCAGCCAATCAAGGGCGGAGCATTCAAGGAATAATGGATGGAAACTGACCAAGGAGAGATTCAACCTAGAAATAAGGAGGAACTTTCTGATGGTGAGGACAATCAACCCATGGAACAGAAGTTGCTTTTGGAAGTTGTGGAAGCTTCATCTCTGGAGGCTTTCCAGAACTGGCCTGCCATCTGTCAGAAATAGTGTAGTGTCTCCTGCTTGAGTGGGTGGTTGGACTAGGTGACGTAGAAGATCCCTTCCAACTCTGTTAATCTGTTAAAACATTCAAAAACTAATGCTATTGGACACTGATGAATTGCTTGGGGTGGGAGGAGTGGAAACATGCAATCTTTGTGCGGGAATACTCAGATCCAGCTTTTCTTAAGCTGTAACTTCTTGACTGTAGTAAAAGAACTTTTCACTTCAAAGAATGGAGTTGAGGGTCTTTCTTTCCCAAGTGCCCCAGTCGGGAGAAACCTGACATTTGTAGCAATCCAGGCAGTTTGGAACCAAAGAAATGAGGTCGCTGATTAGGAGTGGGAGATCCTCCTGTCGGAAAACAAAATCAGTATTATACTGCACCACTTGTTCAGTGACCATTCAAAGTTATGATTGTGATAAAAGAGGGGGATTTGTGAGGATCGGGTATCCCTGCCGTCACATGGTAGTTATTCAAGCTTTTGGCCACCAGTTTGCAGCAGCGAATAATCACACGCTTTCCATTCGTGACCTTCCCTGCTGGCTTCCCACAAGCAAAGTCAATGAGGAAGCCGAAAGGATATGTTGCTCTACAAGTTGCTCCTGCTGCCGCTGCTTTTCTTCCCCAGCAGCCCCTGGGGAAGCCTGGGGAACTTGTATCGCCTGACTGTAATTCTTTCCACCTGTTTGCCAGAGATGCGGTTTCAGAGCATAAGCGGACACTTTTGGATTTGCGCCCCTTCCCATGTCATGGGTCACATGAGGTCCTTGCTTAGGGACTGTAGGGCTTGCCATCATTACACAAAGCGACCATAAGATGTCCAGCATTGCTTAGCGATGGAAATTCTGGTTCCATTAGCTGTTGCAACCTGAGGACTATCTATATTGGCAACGTTGGCAAATTGATGCTATGAGGTGGAAATATTGATCAAAAGGAGAATGAGACAATTTGTTATAATGCTCTATTAATCACTGGGAAAGAATCGTATTGGTTCCAAGATGACCATTGCAGGATGGGTGATTATGACACATAAAAATAGGAAGAGCTTTGATTAGATCACAACAGCAATAGCACTTAGTCTTATATATTGCTTCACAGTGCTTTGCAGCCCTCTCTAAGCAGTTTACAGAGTCAGCCTATTTGCCCCCAACAATCTGGGTCCTCATTTTACCCACCTCTGAAGGATGGAAGGCTTAGTCATCCTTGAGCGGGTCAGGATCAAATTGCCAAATTGCAGGTAGCCGGCGGTCAGCAGAATTAGCCTGCAATACTGCACTCTAACCACTGCGCCACCATGGCTCATCGATGCCATGTTGACTTTTTTTCCATTATGTCTTGCAAACTCCCCTGATTTTTTAAAAAAGGCAAGACTCTGAATCTTGTATTCAAATCCGGTCTGATCTGGCTTCCAAGCAGGTAACCAACTCAGGAGAAGCTGTTTGCAGCATAATCTGTTGAGAGTAGTTTCAAAGCCAAAATGAAACAAATAAGTGTAGTTTACTCCTCTCCTTTTACCTTATGGATGCCACACATATTTGCCTTCTGAGATAAAATAACTTTGCAGTGAGAGAGGATATCTCTGCTTTGTAGTCAGAAAAAACGTCCATGGAGCAAGTAGAGAGACAAAAGCAGAAGAGCCAAATCAGGCCACTGACTTTCCTCGGCACTCTTTCAAAGTAAAGACACGAGTATGCTTAGCATTCTATGACACAAACAAGGCTGGTAAAACTATAAGTGAATCTCTTAAATTATAAAAAGAAGGTTTCAGAAGGGTTTTTTTCTCTGTACGGTGATGAATAGGAAATTCTAAAGTGTATCCAACAGATTGTAATGGACAGAAGGAAAAAAAATCCAAAGGAGCAGGAAGAAGATTCACAACCAAGATAATGGTCAGATAAAAGAAATCTGAGTTGGAGGCAGAAACATAATTACAAGAAGCATCTCAGGCATTGCCTTCCCTAATTCCCAAGGAGATAAGGACAGGGAAGAGGAAATGCATTCTGACTTGCAAGATTCCTTTATTGTAACATTTAAAAATATTAGTAGTTTCTGCATCTTTGGTTTCCCAGTTTGGTCTGACTTAGAGGGCTGACACAGATAAAAGTTTCCAAAGGGCGGGGGGTTCTACCCCAAAAGTTGTATTAAGGGAGAGGGGGATTAAAAAAAGGAATGATGGCAGCCTATTCTCGAAGCAACACATATAAAAGAGAAGTTACATGGGGATAGACAGAACTATCTCCAGATGGATTTGTAACTGGCTAACACACCATACTCAAAGTATTGTCCTTAGTGATACTACATCCACATGGAAGGAAGGAAGGAAGGAAGCAGTGGGGTAATCCAGAGTTTGGTTTTAGCCCCGGTACTCTTCAATACCTTCATACACTTAGATGAGGGAAGAGAAGGGGAAACCCATCAAATTTACAGATGACACAAAGTGGCAGGAATAGCCAACACCCCAGTTGATAGGGTCAAGATCCAGATGGATCCCGACAGACTCAAACACTGGACCCTATCTAAATCAATTTAGAGAAAAATAAAGTTTTATGTTTAGGCAAGAAAAACAAAATGCACAGGTACAGTATATGTGGTATTTTACTCAATAGTAGTAACTGTGAGAGGGATCTTGGAGTCCTAGTGAACAACCATTTAAATATGTGTGCAGCAGCTGCCAAAAAAGCCAACACAGTTCTAAGCTACATAAACAGAGGGATAGAATCAAGATCATGTGAAGTGTTAACACCACTTTATAATGCCTTGGTAAGGCCACACTTGGAATACGGAATTCAGTTTTGGTCGCCACAATGTAGAAAAGATGTGGAGACTCTAGAAAGAGTGCAGAGAAGAGCAACAAAGATGATTAGGGGCCTGGAGACTAAAACATATGAAGAACGGCTGCAGGAACTGGGTATGTCTAGTTTAATTAAAAGAAGAACTAGGGGAGACATGATAGCAGTCTTCCTATATCTCAGAGGCTGCCACAAAGAAGAGAGAGTCAAACTATTCTCCAAAGCACCTGAGGGCAGGACAAGAAGCAACAAATGAAAACTCATCAAGGAGAGAATCAAAGTAGAACTAAGGAAAAATTTCCTGACAGTTAGAACAATTAATCTGTGGAACTACTTGCCTCCAGAACTTGTGAATGCTCCAACACTGGAAGTTTTAAAGAAGAGATTGGAAAAACATTTGTCTGAAGTGGAGTAGGGTATCGTGCCTAAGCAGGGGGTTGGACTAGAAGACCTCCAAGGTCCCTTCCAACTCTAATTAGGCAATTATGGTCAATTCCTTCATTTTTTAAACCCAACTGTAGATGCTTTCGGAAAGCACCAAGCTAGGCATGCATGAGGATGGAAATCCTCAATGTTCTGGCCCATCTCAAGAAAGAAAATGAGTTTCACAAGATTTCTGCAAGAGCTCCCTACATATGAACTATCCTATCCATTAGATATCCTTTTGATCACATTAAATCTGTGTTCAATGTACAAAGATACTCAGTGATATATGTATGTATATACACATGTCTGCATGTTTATATGGGGATATAAGCACATATATAATTAATGAAACTTTTCATTTTCAAAGATGGCGTTATAACATTTTAAATGTGCATTTGGAGATTTTGAAAAAGAGCCACTCATCTGATATTTTCCTTTTTAAATTTTGGAGTTAGAAAGACAAAATATGCATTGCTAATGGCTTTACCTCAGCATTTCCCCAAATAAAAAAAAGATACATTAGAACATGTGGACAGAAAAAACAGGCTCTTTCAGCCATATATGGGGTGAGGGGGAGAATATGGTATATATAGTATATATACCATATTCTCCCCCTCACCCCATATAGTGGGGCATATAGTGGAAATTAGATCACTCGGTATTTTTCCTTCAGAAGTTAGAAGCCAGCTTTTCTGGGTTTTTGTTTTTGTGATCGTTTCTCTTCTTTTAATTCATTTCCCCTTGTTGAAGATCTCAAATGCACAAGGAAAACTGATGCCCTTTCCTGCAGCTAAATTAACCAGAATCATGTGGAAAACAATCTGAGCCTTGTATGGAAAGAGGAGCCATTAAAATTAGCCCAGAGCTACGGACTCTGCCCGGTATCACTAAGCAGCACACACTGCAGATGTGAGGGCTGCTTTCAGGCATTGGGAGCCGTGTTGTATAGCTACAATTAAAATCAGCTCTTCTGCCAAAAAAATAAAAGGGAAGGGGCAGAAGGAAAACATCAAAGGCAGATTGAAATGTGTAGTTAGTAATAAGAGTGGTCTCCTCTTGAACCAAGCCCTCCGGCTATCCACAGCCCCCTTGTTAATGAGAAATTTTGACCTCTGGTTTGTAAGTTAAACTTGTAATCCCAGCTAATGAAGTAAATCAATCCCAACTTCAGATTGTTGTTTCCCTTCTTTTTCTTTGCTCACTGGGAGTTTAGCATCCAGGGGTCTCCCAATAGGATGTGGCGTAAAAGAGGTGGGGGAGAGGAAGAGGCATTTCATAGTTTTGTGCGTGTCCTGTGATTTTGCAGATTCTACAGTGGCTTTTGCTAACAATAACTCAGCTTTAACGTGCACAAAGATTTAATAGATGGTCATGGTTAACTGTGCGTAAATATAAACTTATCGATTTATTTGGCTTTCTGTCTTACCGCATCCTGAGGGCTGGTTTATCGTAAAACCAGAATTGCAGTCTTAATAGGGAAACAATTTGACTGCTCCAAAAACTGTCTCAGACATCCATTTATTCTCTGGCTGTGCTATCCCAAACGCTTTTGAAAAAATAACCACAAAGAAGTAAATCCAGTAGATTTACACACACCCTATTGGTTGCATGGGAGGGGAGTAGGTTGGATGATGTTCAGGCCCCCAGATGGTTCAAATTCCACTCTTTTCTCACCTGACTGAGATGGCTAGGCCAGAGGTCAGCAAACTGTGGTTCTTTCCTCCCTCTGCTGAGGCTCCGTCACCGGTCGGTGTCACAATTTTGAGAGGAGCTTCGGGGTGGGGGGTGGGGAGAGAAGCACAGTGCGCCAGGAGAAGACTCTATGGCAAGGGGAGGGTTTTCCAGTTGTCTCCACAATTGATAGGGCTTTCGGTTATGACAGGTAGAGGAAAAAGTACACCACGCTAGGAGGAGACTCTATGTTGGGGGAACTGAACTTCCGGACAGCTCCAGAATTGAACAGGGGGCTTCCGGTTAGGATCTTTGTGGCTCCTGGTGTTTTCTTTTCTGTGGGAAACGGGTCCAAATGGCTCTTTGAGTGTTTACGTTTGCCGAACCCTGGGCTAGGCTAAGTTCATACAGCTAGAAGGAAGTGGAAACCCATTTTTATAAAGAAGACACCATACTAAGCCAGTTATTTGGTGGGGGGTGTCATAGAAGCTTATACAAACACAGCTACTACCTTTTCTTAAGTTGGGCTTAGGTTATGTGAACAGCTATAGTGAATAATTGTAGTGCAAAGTAGTGTGCAATTTCCACCCCTGACTTGGTGAAAGTCCTTCAGAGAGGCCAAAAGGGTGGGACATAGCTAAAAAAAGCTTGATCTCATTAAGACCCGGTAGATAATGATGCAAGAAACAACTGGAAGTGTATCTTCCAGATGTGCTAGAAGCCATACACACCAAAAACAGGCTCAGATGAGTTCATTAAAAGCCCACTTGCCTAACCGATCTTACTATGCTTTGGCTCTGATTTAATGTGATATCTGATCCCTCCCACTGGGAATTGAAAAGCACAACCTTCCCCAGCATGGCATCTTCCAGAGGTGTTGGAGTAGGCATTCTGTGACCTTTGTCACAACATCTGCAGGATTGCAGGCTGAAAAATTGGATTATGCATAAACCATGATTGAACAAGTCATAATTCAGCATGATAGAGGAACAAAACCCTTTTAGATCTATGGACAAAAGAGTTCCATGGTTATCCCACCACTGTTTCAATGGATCCATGTCCTTAGAAGCAGAGGATGCTTTTCTCCTGCCCTGGCAGGAATTCCATGGACCCTGCCAAGAGCTTTTTCTGAAAGCAGGAAGGGAAGAAGAGGATCATGTCCCTGTAAACCACGGCCAACCCCAGGATAGACCTTCAGAAGACACCACAAAGCTGGCATTTGGCAGGGCTATTGGGGCAATGAAGTTGGCTTTTACTGTGATGATGGTGGAGGTAAGAAATGGGTGAGGAGAAATGGGTGGGGATCCACCTCACCATATACTGAACTCTTGGAAGGTCATTTGGTGTCCCCATGCATGCTCTTCCATTGATCCATCACCAGCTTCCCAAAAGAAGAGTAAGCAGTGTAAGGGCGCCCCATGTCATGTTAATCAGACATACCAGAAAGCCTAGGATCACCTGAATTCAAATGAAGAAAAGTGGAATTATTTAAGAGGGTTCTTAAATTATGAATGCTGCCATTTCTTTATTGACAGTTCATATTTTCTGGCTGCTGTTATGATTTCTAGCATACTGTATTCAACTGGGGTTTTAAAGTTATTTGGCAATTGTTTAGTTCAGACTTAAATTTTGTACCATGGACATTTTATTATAATCTAATTGTGGTAACCTACAAGCAGTCCTCAACTTACAACAGGTTGTTTAGCAACTGTTCAACGTTCCAATGGACCTACTTACCGATACAACTCAGTTTCAAAGTTCCAATGGCTGACTTCCCCTGATCACATTTATGGCCATTTGCAGTTTCCCATGGTCAAGTGACACCAATTGAGTATAATCAGTTCATTCAATGATCATTGTGTTCACTTAATGACCAGCACAAAAAAGTTGTAAAGTCAGGTAAGGTCACATGGTAACCCATTTAACAACTGCCAGGAATTCCAACCATAATTCCAGGCTCATAAATCAAGGGCTACCTCAGGGGTGGGTTCCTGCCAGTTCTAACCTCTTCTATAGAAGAGGTTCCATAAATCTACCATGCCGTTTAGAACTGGTTCCAGCTGCCCCTAACCGTCCGCACCACGCTTGCCCTGCCTGCCGCTCACTGATTGGCTGGCTCACCAATCGCCCTGCCCGCCTCTAAGAGTCCTATCTAAACTTTAAAGTGTTAAAGCTGTCAAGTTTGAACATTCCTGGGGTTTTTTTTTCTAAAGAGTTAGGGGTGCAGGGGTCTTGTAACTTGACAGCTTTAAGACTTGCACACTTCAATGCCAGAGTTCCTGAGCCATCATGATTGGAGGAGGAATTCTGGGAGTTGAAGTCCACAAGTCTTAAAGCTGTCAAGTTTGAACACCCCTGGGGGGGGGGGTTCTAAAGGGTTAGGGGCGCAAGGGTCTTGTAACTTGTGCTGCAAACTTGTGGGCTTCAAATGCCAGAGTTTCTGAGTCAACATTTTGGTTGCTAAGCAAGAGCGTTGTTAATTAAGTTTCACCACATTTCACAAGTTGGCCATGCCCACCCAGTCACATGACTGACAAGCCACTCCCACAAAGCAGGCCACACCTACAGAAGAGGTTCTAAAAAATTTTGAAACTCACCACTAGGCTACCTGTACTAAGAACCTGCCAATTTGTGAGGAAGAGGGAAGAATTGGCAAAATTAAGATTACTCTTCTAAAAACAGAGTTGACAATCCCAGTGGAATAAAGAGCTGGGGAACAGACTGACGTTTCATATTTATTCTCCAGACTAGGATAGGAACTGAGATTGCCCACAAGTGCTCTGTTCCACATGAGAAAATTGCAAGACCGCTGTCTCTGGCAGTCTAGAAGGTTTGGGAGACAAAGAAATAACAATCTTGTTGAAATCGCAGTTGGTGCCTTCAAAATGAAACTGGGTTTGCATACTTCCTGTTCTAACTCACTTTCAGATATTGATTCTTAACTACTTTTCAGTTATTAGGAATCTTGGTATCAACCAGTCTGAAAACAGTGAGTTGTGAGTTTCCTTCAATCCTTCATGTAAGAAATTGTAAATACAAGTTTATGGACTTTATTAAAAATCTGATTTTAGAAAGATACAAACACACTAAAGATCCAGATAGATTTGAAATAAGATTTTGGAATTAATTATCTTTAAGAATCTTTTCAGTGGCAGAACGCTTTTGTTTTGAATTCTATTTAAAAAATGATGGGATGAGGTTTTGAAAGTTGGACACTAGAGGGAACCAGAAGGAACTAAAGATTACAATTAAGGAAGACCAAACAAATTTGGCTTGCTAATACAGAATGAAGCAAATTATTTTAACATTGGACATATTGAAGGATATTTTTGGACCTGGGGTTAATTTTAAGAGAATCCGTTTTTATAGACTCAGTTTAAATCATGCTATAGGAACACAATTTGCCAGATAAGACAGACTGATCTGAATGTGGATTTTAAAATGACAGGCTACCAGAATGATTTGGAAAAAAGATGCTACACTGGACATACAAAGGAAATCAGTGGATGCCTTAATAATTAAGAAGGGCATACAAATAATAAACTAAAAGAATGACCTGGATAATTTTCCTATACTAGATTTACAAAGGACCCTTGTTAAAGTTTTAAAGAATTTTATAAGAAAAACATTTTTTCTTTGTCCAGAAAAAATGAAGAGAAACTAAGTAATAGAATATTACTTGACCCTAAAGATCAAGGCAAAAGGAATAAAGGGCTAAAGTAAAATAAATATTAAGCTGGTTTATTTATCAAGCTCAAAATAGGTATGTTTTTATCTCTAACCCTTAGTGGATTTTTGCTGATCAAGACTGAACAATGAAGATTTAAAGATTTTTTTATAAATAAGAAATAGGAAATGGGGAGTAGAGCTCATTTGTTCTATTTGGAGAAATGGTGACAAGTTGCTAAATTTTTTATATTTGTTGTGTTAAAGGGGAAACTCATTACAGCTAGTCCTCGACTTATGACCACAATTGAGCCCAAAATTTCTGTCGCTAAGTGAAACATTTCTTAAGTGAGTTTGGCTCCATTTTATGATCTTTCTTGCCACAGATGTTAAGTGAATCCCTTCAGGTGTTAAGTTAGCGAAACGGTTGTTAAGTGAATCTGGCTTCCCCATTGACTTTGCTTGTCAGAAGGTTGCAAAAGGGACTCATATGACCCGGGACACTGTGACTGTCATAAATATGAATCAATTGCCAAGCATCTGAATTTTAATCATGTGACCACGGAGGTTGCTGCAATGGTCGTAAGTGTGAAAAACAGTCGTCTCATTTTCAGCATTGTTGTAACTTCAAACGGTCACTAAGTGAACTCTTGTAAGTTGAGACTTATCTGTACTTTATCTATTTTCTTTTCCTTCACTACATTCTTATTTTTTTCTATTTTTCTTCCTTTTTTTTATTTTCTGAATTAATTTTTATTTGAAATTTTTTAGTTTGTTAGTTTTTATCTTTTTAACTCTAAACAAATTTATTTATTGTAATTATTTAAACATTCAAATGTATTTATTATAATTCATTTATTTATTAATTTATTAAATAAATATCCGGATTTATCTTACTTGGTGGGGGTCCTACTTTTGACTTTAAAATCAGGTTTTTCCTTTGAATTTTGGGAATCAGAGGTTTCACCTGCAAGTCTGCAAAAAGGGGTTGCCTTGTGGGCCTCTCCAGTCACACCCTGAATTTACTTAGGACTGTGATGGCGAACCTATGGCACAGGTGGCACAGGTGGCACAGGTGGCATGCAGAGCCCTTGCCCCAGCTCAGTTCCACCTGCATGTAGTATGTGTGCCTCCTGCCGGCCACCTGGTTTTCGGATCTCTGCTGCACAAGCGTGGGCGGTTGCACATGCACGCACGGGGTTTATGTGTGCATGTATGAGGGTGCATGCAAGAATCCTGCGTGCATGTGCGGGGGGTTGCATGCACATGGCCATGCATACATGCACAAGGCAGGGTGCGCATTGCATTATGGGTGCGCCCACACACTTTCGGCATGCCATGACAAAAAGGTTAGCCATCCCTGATTTAGGAGAGCTGTTCAGCAATCTATCTACTCCCCTCCTCCAAGAAATTAACCTGTATCTGGAAAACTGCCTAACAGGCCAAAGCATCAGCACATCTGGGGATCTTTAAAAGGCTGCCTGAAGTGCAATTAAACAAAGGGATAATTCTGCTATAAATCATTTTGAAAATGCAGTGGAATTGTAAAAGGCATCAGAGATACATGGCAGTGCAGAAAAGAATCTCTGCCCAGAATTTAAGATGGCACCAATACCAGCACTATTTCTTTCCCCTTGACATCTAATTTCCAGTTTCAAGTATAAATTAAGCCTGGTTAACAACTAACTATTGTTAATGTTCTGTACCAAAGCTTTAAACATGTGTATGGCAGTATTCCCCAGCCTTTCTGGGTTGGTGGCCCGGCGCAGGGGGAGGGAGGGAGAAGGGGATGATTTTGTGGGTGGGTGGGGGATGCACATGCACACAGCTTCAGTATTATTGTGAACGACGGGCACAGGTGCATGCTATGTGCACAAGTGGGGCTGCATGCGTGAGTGTGTGCGTATGTGCATTGGCCTGCCCCTAATGCAGCCCGGCAGCAAATAGGCCATGGTCCATTACTGGGCTGTGGCCCTCAGGTTGGAGACTCTTGAGTTATGAGATTGGGTTATGGGATTGGAGCTCAGATAGTTTGGCCATTCTTTTATTCCTGCAGAAATGGGTTAGGGTTCACAATCATAATCAGAAATAGCTCTGCAAATGATGTTTTGGGCTATGTTAATTATAAAAAAGATTAATTTTGAACAGATCTTAAGTAGCAGTTCAGGAAGTAAAACGTAAGGATGTGGTAGGTCAAAGTGAGAGAGGGAGAGAGGGAAGGAGGGAGGGAGGGAGGAAGGAAGGAAGGAAGGAAGGAAGGAAGGAAGGAAGGAAGGAAGGAAGGACAAGCCTGTTTTGCTCTTAAATCCTGATTAGCTTGTAGAGGTGATGTTACATGAAGCAATATTTATCAAGTGTAAGGATAATATTATTACAGTTTCATTTGACCTGATTTTGGCCAGTACACAGGAGGATTTTGTGGCCATGACCTTTGAAAAGCTTTGGGATTCCTTCTTCTGTCTTTCAATTTTACAATAAACACAAAGCTTTAGTCACAATAGTAATAATACTTAGATTTATATACCACTCCCAGTTTTTACAGCACTCTCTGAGCTGTTTAGAAATGACAGCCTCTTCCCCCAACAATCTGGCTTCTCTTTTTACCAACCTCAGAAGGATAGAAGGCTGAGTCAACCTTGAGCCAGTCAGGATTGAACTCCTGGTTGTGGGCAGTCAGCCTGCATTTAAGCCACTGCACCACCACAGTAAGAAATAATTTGGAAGAACAGATGATGCCCAAGACATCTTCCTCTAAGGGCCTCTATGATTCTGTGAGTTTATAAATATGTGACCAATATAATACTAAATTCCACGTTTCTTCTGAGAGATTTTGAGATTCTTCTTGAGATTTTGGAAATCATGAGCAAATATTTGCAGGCAGTTTTAAGATGGAACGAGAGCAAGCAAACGGAACCTTAATCCCAGTCAGATTAAAATATTACAGAATGCATTTACTAGGAATGTCTTAAGTTTTGGTTGATTTGCTGATTGTTTTTCATTTTCTTAAACATGTTCCGTTTAATCCATGTGCTTTCAGCATCTATGCAATCTGCTCATGAATTTCCAAAGTCTTCCAGGAAGAGAAGGTCCTTCACCGCCAGATGTGCCACCTGCATAAGTTCCATGTTCACACCCTGGCACCTCCAGGGAAGGCTGGAAAGACCCTGCCTGACTCTTTTGACAATGCCATGCTGGATAAACCAAGGAAGGATATGATAGAGTAGAATGAGTTCCTATGTTCATGATGCAAAACACAGAACTTTGTAATCATCTGTTTCTACACTACTCTTAATACAGTTTTCAAGAGTAGCTGCAGTAGCTGGAGAAGACCGACATGGCTGGTTATCTCCTCCCAGGTGTTTTGAAACATACCTGGAAGTAGCCTTGGGAGGTGGGTGGGAGAGTTTGGCGGGCTGGATGGGGTCTCTCCTCAGTTGGCAAGGAAAAGACACGGCTGCCATTTAGCTGTGCAGTGAAAGCAGCTTTTTCATCTGGTTCCTGTCCAGAGGTATCTGCAGGGTATAATTTAAAAAAAAAAGTCAAGATGGTACTGCAAAGGTGTGATCAGAGCTCCACCTGTTTGTTATGTGCATCCACTTCTGTTTTGTTAGTCTGAAAAGGTGCTACAACAGGGGTGTCAAACTCTATTTCATTGGGCCACATCAGGGTTGTTTGACCTTGGGGATCGGGTGGGCGTGGCCAGGGTAGATGTGGCCAACTGGACAACACTCGTGTTGGGGGCTTCTGTGGTGGCCCAAGCGCTCTGCCATCTTGGGAGGTTGTGATGGCTTCTCCAACCCTCTGCCAGTGAAAACGGCCACACACGTCCCTCCTAAGCTCCGTTTTCATTGGCAGAAGGCTGCAGAAGGCCGTAAGGCCTCCCAAGTGCCATTTTCACTGGCAGAGGCACCGTGGGCCGGTGCTTGGCTGTTTCCAGGGTGGCTTTGAGGGCCAGATCTAAGCACCCCTGGGTCAGATCCGGCCTTGGGGCCTTAAATTTGACACCCCTGTAGTACCAGATTCTGGGTCTCTGGTTACCATAAATCGGTGGTCCTCATACATTTGGTCTAGGAGCCCTTAACATCCTTAAAATGTCTGAGAACCCCAAACCATGTTGGCTTTTGTGGGATATATCTTTTGATATTTACTGAAGAGCCAAGGTGGCGCAGTGGTTAAATGCAGCACTGCAGGCTACTGCTAGATCAGCAGGTCAGCGGTTCAAATCTCACCGGCTCAGGGTTGACTCAGCCTTCCATCCTTCCGAGGTGGGTAAAATGAGGACCCAGATTGTTGGGGGCAATATGCTGACTCTCTGTAAACTGCTTAGAGAGGCCTGAAAGGCCTATGAAGCGGTATATAAGTCTACTGCTATTGCTATTACTGTATTAGAAATTAAAATGGAGAAATGTTAAAATGTATTTGACTTCACAGACCCCCCCCAAAAAAGGTTATCTGTTTAACCTTAACTCTTTTTCCTCTCTAAAAACCTTTTTTCATATTAATGCAGATTAATTTTACTAATTGCAGCACAATATAAAAGGGGTTTATAACTTTTTCCCTTTCTTGCACTCAATTTGAAAGTAGCAAATATAAAAGCACAGCAGTGCCTCTATTTGCAAATGATATATCTTACTATATGGGGAATCTTGTTGAGAAGAACTTCACAAATAATGCTTTATTGGCTGCATAACCTCTTGTTTGTTTTTATTCATTCAAGTGAAGCAACTCAGCATGCAAGACTAAAATTTGTTGCAAAGGGAATAAAAATTCATAGCAGTCAATGGGATATTGGAATCCTTGCCAAGCCCATTGAAAGCATGAATGTCTGCCGTGGACTTTGCCTTCAGGCTGAACAAGAAGTAAAAGCATCTGAGGAAAGAGTTAAACAGACCCAGTTTGCCTCTAAGAATGAAGTCTGCCTCTTCCCGACTGTTCATCTGGGCCAGAAATGCATTGATCTTCCATATGTCTCTTGGCAATGATGAAATATTAAATTCAAGTCATGCTTTTTCCTTCTTCAGGGTTTCCCATTTGATCAAACTGAACAAGTAGGACAACAACTAATAATATTTTTTAACAAAAATGCAGAATAACAGAGTTTGGTCATTTGGTGATCATTTTTAGGCTTTATGCTTGGTAAAGCTATTTTATGCCATCAGAATAGTCAGTAAAAAAATGGCACTTATTTTAAGCACATTCTTCCTTCTGAGAACATCTAATTGGCACTCAAACTTTTTAGACCACCCTGAATTCTGAAAAAAAATCTCAAAAACAACTTAGATTTCATATAACATGTTTAAATGACATTTATACTTGAGGAAAATTACCATTTTTCATAAATGTCATTTCATTTCCCAATGGTATTTACAGGAAGGTTATAGTTATCACAATTCTGAATTGTCCCCCTCCCTCATAAAACTTAGTGCCCTCAAGCTCCGAAGGCCGAATGACCAGGGACTCCCTGGGGCAGCAGTTGCCCTTCCACTTTTGGCATTTGCAATCATCCCCAATGCTTTTGCCTGGGGCACTGCAGCCGTTGTGTCCTGAGAAGATGCCCTCCTGTTCTATGGGGTAAGGAATTTATGGGTAAAGCACAAAAAGCTCCAGCTGTTAGATACGCGATCTTGGAAAAAAATGAATCAATAAAAGAATTGTGTGGGAAGCATGAATTCTGTGTTATTACAAATTTACTTTAAAGAAATATTTGGTGAAATGCTGATAAGAATTGGAAAATTATTTGTACATGCACACTTATTTTTAAAGATAAAATCGTGACCATCTTTCTTTATAAGAAGCACCCTATCAGTTGATCATAGCCCCATCACGTAAAGAGCATTTTTAACCACAAACTTAATCATAAAACATTGAGTAGAACTGACCCCTCAATAAACTTTCTCTTGTATCCAGGTAGGAACAAGGGGGAATAGCATTGAGAATTGTCCCTTCTTTTGAAGTTTCAGCAGCTAAATAAGTTGCAGTCCCTTCAGCTATTCTCATAAAATTTTGCTTCCGGACAACATGCTCTGTTTATTGCGTAATAATCGAAATGGCACTAAACTGAAGTGATCACTGAGCATTTAGGAATTGCATTAACCGCTTCGTGACCTAACTCGCTTCAGTCTTCCTCTG
This sequence comes from Thamnophis elegans, assembly GCF_009769535.1. Taxonomy (NCBI): domain Eukaryota; kingdom Metazoa; phylum Chordata; class Lepidosauria; order Squamata; family Natricidae; genus Thamnophis; species Thamnophis elegans. The sequence continues at coordinate 24,199,015 of NC_045554.1, forward strand.
CTGCTCTCTCTCTCTGGAGGGCTGGAGGTCTATTCTTAGCTGGACCAAGAGATGGGCCTCTGCAATGAAGCCTAAACTATTTCAGTCGACTGCCCGCATGTCTGCATGTGTGTTCTTTGGAATAAATGAGGAAAACCTCACTTGTTGGATCTTTGGATCTTTTTGATATTTTTCAAGAGGTATCTGCAGGGAGTGGTCAAAAATGTCAATACATGATTGAAGTTTCAGCTTGCTTTTTATGTGGAGGTTTGACGGTGTTGTCTGACTTTTTTAAAACCACATCCTGTGGATGCCCCTGCATCCAGTGTTTTCCTCTGGATGCCTCTTGAGGGGATAAAAAAGGGCCCAGAGCTTGGTTTAGGATGGATGCCCCTCCGGTCTTCTTGCTCACATCTGGGATGCTTGTTTTGGGTGCACCTAGCTCCTTGAGACGCTTGCCAAGCAAAAGGCCTGTTTTGAAGGGGAGAAATTCCAGGGCAGTTTACCAAGGAAGGACTGTCAGTTAATTTGGGGTCTATGAGCTTCAAAAGCCCCATTTCATCCTACTGTAGTTCCATTGAAAAGACAGATCCCATCAAAGATCTCACCAAGCTAAGAAAAGCTTGAAAAGCTGAGCAGGGTGGATCTGCTTGGTGCAGGGATGGGAGACCACCAGGATATCTGAGGAGCACAGAAATCAACCTTCCAGAAGAAATATTGTGCCAAGTTGGTGAATTTGCCAAGATTATCCTTTCCCACCACAATAAATGATTGGCTAATGTTAATCGCTTCGCCTGCCTTTCCTTTCTTTGGATCTTTCGAAACTCCCCTCTTGGTAAAATTCCGCCCAGGTTTTGACTCCCAGGTTTCTCTCCCTGGTGAGATGAGAGGATGAACCGGTGTCCGCGGGGCCATGGCAAGGGCCGCCTTCGTCCTCCATCCGGGCCGGGCGAGAGGGGCGCACAGGTGTGCGCGGCCGTCTGAAGCCACGAGGCGTCCCGACGGAGGGGAAAGGCGGAGGGACACTCATCCCATCCCTGTCTCGGCTGGTTCTCCGCCCAGCCCGGCCGACCTGCCAGGGAGCTCGGGGAAGGGGCCTGGCGAGGCGGGCTGGGAAGCGCCCGGCTAGCCAAGAGTTAAGCGGCCGGGCGCGGAGGCGCTGCGGGCGGCAGCGGCGGCGGTAGCAGCAGCAGCGCGGCGTTCGTGCGAAGGCGACTCATTTCCCGCAACGGCGCAGCCTCGCAGCCCGCGGCGCTCGCAAACCTTTGGAGAGCCAAATGGCTCGCGGGTGTTGGAAGCAAGAAGGTGTTTTTCCCTCCCCTCCTTCGCTCTTTTGCCGCCGCCTCGCCACGCGCGTCCTGGGAACAAAGGGGGCGGGGGCGGCGGGGGGGCTCTGGCGCCTTTTGGCCTGGGGGGGGGGCTGACATGCGGGAGGGAGGGGATTCGGGATAGGGCTGTTGGCCTTGGAAGGCAATGGGATCGTTTTTACCAGAGAGGCGGGGGAGGGGCTGCTCGGGGGGGGGGGAGCCAAATTGGGGCC